>NC_089272.1:4627841-5239957 GCF_963678975.1 Dysidea avara | reverse complement strand
TTCTTACTTTTGTGCAGGAGCAGTTGAGTGTAAGCTACGGTACCAGAACGAGTATAGAATCAGAATCACGATAACAACATAAGATTTCGTATTTCAGGCAGAATTTC
This sequence comes from Dysidea avara, assembly GCF_963678975.1. NCBI lineage: Eukaryota > Metazoa > Porifera > Demospongiae > Dictyoceratida > Dysideidae > Dysidea > Dysidea avara. Next base: position 5,239,850 of record NC_089272.1, on the reverse strand, counting down.
ACTGAAGGTGTACGAGATTTCGAAGCAGTTGGTGACCCCTCGGGGCTATTTTGATATGTAATTGTACTATTACATAAATCGTTGATTGGAGCCATCTAAAGTCACTAATGCACCTATCAATGTCAAGTCCCACCTACCCCAGGTCGGGCAGAGGTGGGAATTTGCAAATGCTAGATGACAAATTCCCCACCCCTGGGGACAACTTCGAGTTACAAATCCCCTACTAATTTGCATTATTTATCCCGGGAATCACTAACAATATGGCCAAGTATGACTATTCGCGTTGCAAATGCCCCTACCATGGTGACGAATCCCCCACCCGCTGCCTGACCTGGCGCCGGTGTGCATAAGGGGATCTGTACCCAGTCCTGTAATGCTACTTCATGCGGGAATATTTACGATACATAAATATAATTTTGCTGCTAATCCATAACAGATTCTCCACCCAAGGATATACAGTCAAACTAAACAAATAACTTAGTACCTTTAATAGTGGAAGTGAAGACTATTATGTCGTCGGGCCGTTAGACGACCCAACCAACAGCTGGATCACCACCTTCAGTAGAGCCTGTCTTTTCCTGAAGTTGTGTAGTATATAGACGGAAAAAATGGTTTCTTTTTCGTGAACGCCCTTCAAGCCACTCACGCCCTTCAAGCCACTCACGCCCTTCAAGCCACTCACGTGCTTGCCTGCACGAATATTTAGAATACATGTACTAACTGCCGCGATAATTTGCGTATTAGCGCGGGCCCGTATGAGCACGAGACTAGCTAGTATCCAAGCTAAATCTACAGATGTATGCCAATGGCTGTTCCCTCATCGACGATGACTGATAAGCAAGACAAGCGGAATAAACCGCGAGATAACAGTGTGACTGCGACGGCTGTGAGCAAATACTGCAGTATGCCAGTCTCTGCCATTCCCATGCTCTTTGTTACAGTGGCTAGCGGCTAGTCTCGCGTGGCCAGACCGCTTTTTCTTCGTCCCGGCGCTTATCGATTAGAGATTATAAGCGCCTACTCCGAAATAGGGTCTGGTCCAGAATCAATACGTAAACTCGTTTTCACACCCCAAGCAAGAGCTCGGGGTGTTTAATCAACTTTCGTCATATAACGTATACTTCCTTTTAAATTTCAAGCCACGTACGCACTGGAAATGCCATGAACTATAGCCGGTAGAGTCGATGAGAAACACTGAGGCTGGTTTTCTAAGGTTAAAAAGAACACGGGTTGATTCCTTGCTCAGTTCGCCTTTAGCCTTTTCGTTTTCACAAGGAATCGATCCGTGACCTTTTTAACTGTAGAAAACCAGCCTCAGTGTTTCTCATCGACTCTACCGGCTATCGTTCATGGCACTTCCAGTGCGTACGTGGCTTGAAATTTAAAAGGAAGTATACGTTATATGACGAAAGTTGATTAAACACCCCGAGCTCTTGCTTGGGGTGTGAAAACGAGTTTACGTATTGATTCTGGACCAGACCCTATTTCGGAGTAGGCGCTTATAATCTCTAATCGATAAGCGCCGTGACGAAGAAAAAGCGGTCTGGCCACGCGAGACTAGCTAGCGGCTACTTGTAAGAATCTATGGGCCTGACCAACTAACTTTTAAACTAGTACAAGGGAATGATTACTCCATCTTAACGGCTGCCAAGAAACAGCTTACAGATTTCCAATTTGCTCGATCACTCTACTTAACGGCCAAACGTCAACTGTTGGAGGAGACCAAATCTTGTTGTGAGAATCACCTCCAAACACTATCAGTTCAGTGTAAATTTAATGATTCAGCTAAGTTGGAAGCTACTTGTGGTTCCTGGAATCGTTTGTTGTCAGGATTCCACCCGGGACAATTATCCTGCATCGTCTGACACGTTACCAACTGAGGTTAATTTGCGTAGATGGAAAATTCAGTGTAATGCGCGATGTATCTTATGTGACTCTGCACGTCCCACTACCGCCCATATTTTGAGTGGGTGCCCAGTGGCTTTGGACCAGAACAGATACACCTACTGGCATAACTTGGCATTGCAATGTTTGGCATACCAATTCAGTATTGATCTTGGTGAAAATTTACCATTTATCCAAGTTTTTGTTGACCTCCCAAACTTGCAAGCCAGTGTGTCACCTCCAGCCACAATTCCACCAGATGTGATGGTGACTTCTTATCGTCCAGACCTTGTATTTTACAATACTGCCACCAACTCTATTGCCTTACTTGAGTTGACCTGTCCATTGGATTCAGAACACCATCCTCAGTCAGCCAGGTTATGTAAGCAGAACAAAGTAGAGTATCAGCAGCTGTTAGCAGAATTAGATCGTTTGAATGTTTCTAACTATTACGAAACTGACTCTTGAAATCAGCATTCTAGGCCACTACCATCCTTCTTGTGTAAAGAATTTATGGAACCTGTTACATTTTGTTCACCAGGATATATTAGTGTCAAAAGCAGCTCTAAGGAAAGTTTTGGATTCTGCTTCGCAGAAGTGTATTACAGCATCTCAAAGAATATTTATGGCTAGGGATTGTCGTGAGTGGTTTCTTGCCTCCCCAGACTGACTCTTTAGTTAGTTAAATGTGCATGTATACTTACTTTATATTTTGTACTCCCTTGCCATACCCACCCAGGTGTTTGTAACCAACCCTGTCTGGTGGTCGCATGTGACCGAGGATTCCTCAATGTTAATGTTTGTGTCTCATTATAATAATGATGGTTTTCTCTCTCTCAAGTACAAGTTGAAAAGTGGACAATACAAAATGTGGTAGTTGTAATGGGTCTCCTGAGGTTGTAGCTAGCTGGCTACCCTCGGCTTCTGCTATAACAGCTTAGTCAGCAAGTCTCACAAGACTGGGAGGAATTGTACATTTCAAGTGTTGTTGTGCCAATACTGTGACCTCATACTAAACACCGGCAAAGCTAGAACTTTGAGTGAGCGTATTATTTTTTGACCAGGGAAGGCAAACAGAGTTACAATACCCCCTCCCGGGGATAGTTTACACAACAGAAGATACTTATGGTTAATGGCTATTAAAATATTCAACATTGATACTTGACAACAAAGTTTAGGGGACCAAAGAACAGTGAAGATGGTCAAGCCAATAAACTGCTATTCACAAGGATGTACATGTATGTGTGTTGTACATAAAACAGTATTTCATGGTTGAGTGTTTGTACTCAGGTTTGGTGAAAGGTCACCAGAAGAGGTTATTTTGAAGAGCTCTAAGTACTGTACTGATTGGTAAAGATAGTGAGTACCAAAAAATGCAATTCAATAATATACCCATGCAGGAGAATTTCTATGGGTTCAGGAAACCCCTTTTAGTAGAGCGGCTAAGCAAAATAAAATAATTCACTTTTGGATAAAGGCATCAAACTTAGTACAATATTTACTTGATTCATACTATTTCATATTAGATACGGTACCATTAAAATTACCAATCATATCACGCTTAAAGAATGTGACATAAAACCAATAGATAATATATTAGGAAAACCATAGAACTTCTCAATAGCAAATATACTGATACTTTGAATCTGCATAGACAAGCAAGGGAAAATCATATCCAAAAAAACTGATCAAGGTGTCCATCATCCAGGTCATTAGCACCACTTACAGTTTTAAGCTGAAAAGATTGAGAATGTAACAGTCACTTAACTGTAGTAGAAACTCTTTTCAAAATTTCTGTGTATGATTCTGATGTAGTGTATGACGGAATTCCTTGGAAACCATGCAACTACTATCAATACATACCTTAAACCACAGCTAGGTAGTCATTAACATGCTCCTAAACTACTAAAAAATATGTAGTTCTATCATGTGTACGGTATAATACACACAATTCACATGTTATGTGTGGGTAGCACAACAGTGTATGTGTAGGTGTTGTAAATTTTGTGGATTTATTGGGTACTTGGCAGTCGGTGAAATTTTATTTTAAATTTTTCATGACTTCCTCTGTCAAAGTACAATACCTTAACTTGGGGTAGTTGGTAGGGGAAGTAGTTTATTGGTTGATAGAGACCCCAGTAGAGGCTCCATACATGATCTTGTGTCCAAGTCAAAGTCCCAAGGACTCTATGTGGCAGGACCACACACTCCTCAAACCTGCCTGATGCTACAGTCAGTGAGCTTATCATGGTATGGCTGTGGATCCTGTGTATATCTGCAGACCAGATGAATGGGACGATAAGGTAATTTCACTTAGTGGTCACCTCCTTATAAAGACCACCTTCTAACAAAGACCACCTCTTTATAAAGACCATTTAATTTTAGAGTGTATCCAAATAGGACAGCCTTATCAATGAATTGCATGCCACATGTTATACCTAGAAAAGCCAGAGTGATGGGTTTATGTATGATACAACAATTCCTCCATACAACAGTTAACTGTACAATGTGTCCACAAAACTAAGCAATAATATCTGGTGAGGCCAAGAAATAAATGATAAAAAAATTTCAAAACTAAGTTGCCTGGATAGAGAGAGAGGTATTAATCACTGGGAGAGAAATCCATAATCTGTGAAAGTAGTAGTTATTGATTAAGTTGGTATGTACAATAAAGTTTACTTACACAGTAAGGCTGAGCAATACCACCATTGTAACAATATCTAACATTTAGGTGATGTGTGCATCACAATTCTGTACCTGTACATTAGTGCCATTAAGTTATACAGGTTAGAGTTAGCTAAGAATTCAATTAAACCAATCTACTGAGCTAAACCATAAGTCATACATCATAATGTGTAACAATACCTGATACTGCAAACAACATAGTAATGAAGGACAATACAGTCAGACCATAATGATAGTTAAGTATCACCTATAAGGGCTTCTATACCTTGATGCTGAACTGATCAGTATGTGGGACCAGCAATGATTAAAATATTTTTAGTATGGTGAAGTGTGTATTCGGTATCACAAATATAGTGGGTTTGGTATTGATAATGATAGTGAAATGACAATATCACTCAGGACTATATATTACACAGACGTTTATTCTGTATATGCATACATCTAATTACCACAAAATTACTAGGTACTACACTTGTGCATAATATAAGCCTCACACAAACCTGGTGGGTTCTAACAAATGTATGATCAATTACTAGTACGTACATAATAATAGAACCTCCCTCCTCCTCCTCTTCTGTCATTTTGTACAAATTTAGTAATTCTACAACAGTACATTAGCCTTATAGCTACCATATAACATTTTATTTTATTTAATACACAAAGAGCTCAATCACAAGTGTGTAAATGTGCACGCGTGTAATTTAGTCTGAAAGTCATCAACATTTTCAACAGCAACAACTTCGATAGGGAGGGAGTTCCATGTTGTGATGGTTGATGGCAGAAATGAGTGGTGGTAGCAATTATATCACACCTCAGTATAAAACAACTTTATCAAATAGCAGTTTGAATATTATTAATAATATATGTATGCACATACTGTATGTACTATAGAAGTGACATAGAAGTGAGTAGTGTACTATTGAAGTGTTACATCATCTTGATTAAGTCAGTTTACATCTGCTAGCTGATTTCTTATCAACTACATAATAATAGGTGTCATGTCATTGAGTATGTACTGTACTCATCAAAGTATATTTGCCACATACCAAGTTCAGAATCATATTCTTGAACTTTCTGGTGGATTTTATCTTTTGTTATCTAAAGTGTTATAAATTAGTACATACTGTATCATGCATACAAAATAATTGCATGTACACAAAACCTTTATTGTGATATTTTGCATTAAAAACAAAGTGAATTATATGGTAGAAATAATAAATTATAGGCACTGAATAACATGGCCACAACTCATACAACTGTAATGTTACATATGAGGAGTTAAACCATCCATGATATTGAGATGAATCCATTTCTGTGTGGGGTATTCTTGTATCTAACGTAGGTTGCATGGATTTCACAGATCTGGTCATGTCAGTATAAGTACACACAATTAATATACCAAACAGCAACAGTTCTAAATAGGAACATGCATACACATTTATCAGGGGGGTAAGAATCACAGGTGCAAGGTTGCTGAGATTCTCTATTAGCACTGTCACATGATCCTTTTAAATAATGGCAAGATTGGCTAGTTTTTGAAATCAAGCCAGAATTAGAGGTACCAAGTAGAATTACACCAAAATAATTTGCAGGTAATCACACACATTTCAGTTCGCCTTGTGTGATTTTGACTGATACTCATACAATTATTCCATAATTGCACGGAAATGTGTGTGATCACCCACTATTCACATAGTGATCACCCTTCATGGTTTGTAGTACATATCTATCCAGTTCTGGGTGGCCATTAACTACTAACAGGTGATTGCATCATTCTTCCAGTACTTAAAATGTTGATTGGTTTATTACTATATCATTTGTTGTTGCACTCAACAGGCTTTGCATGTCAGAAAGTCTGATTGGCTACTCAAAATATCAATATTTGTTGCAATTAAAAGCTTCTGTTGCCAGCTATTTTCATTGGTTGGCTATTCATTATATCACTTCCTTGTTGCACGGAAAAGGCTTCTTTACAGTGCAATTACAAAACAAACCATGCAATTTGGGATTAATTGCTCTCCTACTATTGGGACTAAGCTAATGTATGGCAAACTAAATCACTATGTGATTATAAGCAGTGCTCAAAATAACGTTGGACATAATCCAGACAATACACGGAATATCTGAATAAGTTTCTATTTATCCAGACAAATTGTCCAGACAGAAAAGAGCCAGTGAAGATACTGCTAGCTATGGTTGCAGAAGCACTAAGAAGAGTGTGGTAGTGAAGAAAACAGGGAGAAGTGGGTGTCTGAAAATGATAAAAGTCTTCAGACGATACAATGGTAATAGTTTAACTGAAACAGCATCTGGTGATCGGGAGCACGTGACCATGGTAAAGTTTGCCATAAGTTTAATGATAAGCTCTGCTTGATGCAAAACTATAGGCAGGCCTTTATAGGCACGTTCACACTTTGATCTTCAAGGATCATGTGGCAACCAATATGCACAATTGAGCAATGGCATTGAGGCAGCCAGTAGCTAGCTTCATGGAATATGTACCAATTGTAAGGGCAATGGCTGAAGCCAACCTTAGCAAGGTTGCAAAGTTGAAGAATAAAAGAAAAAATGGACATTGCTAAAGAAAACCTTGTCCTCACTAAGATGAGAGTTATTTGTGTTGACTTAGCTATAGCTATGATTGTTTATGACCATATCACTTACTGTAATTATCAGTTAAAAGCAGTGTAATAATACATTCAATAATTGTAACATCTTATTGCAATATCGCTACAAATTGTCATTGTAAAATAACACAAACCGGCTGTATTATCGACCACTATACCAATAATTTGCTAGTGGTATCCAAATAATCATGTGATTTTACAGACATGCATGTTAAGAGATTGTTTAACCTCTTTTCAGACTATTACATTCTTACAATGTTATAAAGACAAGAAATCGGTATGATGTGTAGCTGCATTGAACTGACACAACAAGCTAATCAATCGCCATGTTACCTGAAAGGTGGGTATGTGACAAGCTTCACGAGATTATGATCAGGTGTTGAAAGAGATGGGGTGAATAAAGTGGAAGGACCAGATGGATACAGAATTTCTCAATGGCTGAAACCTCATTCAAGGTTATCTACCTGATGCTTGAGGATGATAAAATCTCGAGATAAAAGAATTAGGCCAAGGCTTGCAAAATTGTAACAAGGAGTTAAAGAAGTGGTGGTTGATAACCAATGAGCTATGCTAATTGGCATAATATACAGTATTCATAAGTTGAAGCTGAAATACTGTAATAGAGTGGTCACCTACTCTAGTAGAAGTTAGTGGAATAATTCTACAACAGTCACTAAGTATCTTGCCAACTAAAAACTATGTTTTTTCTCTAATGTAACGGCATATGTACTGCTTAAAAATCTTGCCGTAATAGTAAAGAACAAGTTATAAAAATATGAGAAAATGAGTACATTTTGAGAAATAAAATTTTTTTTGGAATAGAACAATGAGGAAAATCTTGAGCATAATTAGCTGTGGCCTAGTACCAAGATGAACAGCACAATAACTGCAATAATGGACACAATGGAAGAAAGAACATCAGGATTTCCAACGGTGCTCCAATTCAATGACTAGATGAAGGGAAAATGTTGAAGAGGACATATAACTATTATAGTGGAACCTCAATTATTTGAACACCGATTAACTGAATACTCAATTATCTGAACACCAAATCGACTGCTCAATTAGAGTATTTTGTCAATAAGTGTATGCTTTATTAGAGTAGTTGAGCAATATAATGTATGGATTTCAATTTTACGTACTATTTGATTATATGAACACCCCTTCCCCCCAATTTTAGTTCGGATACTCGAGTTTCCACTGTAGTTGGTTTGCATTCACCTGAGACCCCACCAAAAATAGTAATATCAAAGAGATGAATATTTGATCACAGTATTTGTTTCTACATAGGACATAGAACTTTGAAGTTTCACCTCCAGCTAACTCAGGAGTAGTGGCAGCTAGTATTCTCGTACAAGAAGTCTCCCCCTGATGACTAAGTTTTATAATTGTTGATTGAAAATGAATATTTGTCAACAATTACTCTGTGTGTGAACAGCAACCAAAGTGCACAACCTTATAACTAGGGCTTTGTGTAACTAAGTAAATTAATTAGCAAAAATACTATGGCTTGAAATTATTAAAAACCATAGTGCTTGTAACTCTTTCCTACTACACGCAGGATTAGGTAACTGTGTGAAAGACAAATGAAGTGTTATTGCATGGCGTATAGTGCAACTACAAAAGTGTTATATTTGAAATGACATTTTACTGGAAGAAGTGCTGGTATCTTAAGGGGAAAATAGCCATACAGCTAAATATGTGCAATAAGACATTTTCGTGTTTTGACTGAAGCATAGAATAAAGGAGTCTATGAGTGCAATTTCTCAGACTTTGTTTTGTATTTACAAAAGATGCTTAAATTTCACCACGCTGTTAAAAATCAAAGTTTTTAACTCTTTCATATTGACTTCAGATACAGCAGCTATTAAAATGTGCCACAGAGTCATCAATACAACATACTCAAATACCGTGTATATGTATACAACGATGGTGTGTGTATGACACAGAGCTGTGTAAGTGTGAATGAGATTCACCTGATCAAGTGATGATATATCTTGAATCATATGATAAAGGTAGTTCACCATGTTAGAGATCCTTTTGCGTATTGCTATATCTAGTGGTGTTTCACCACCCTAGGAAGCACAATTACAATGTAGTACAATAACATGGACCAAATTTCATGCTGTACACATTTCTAATCATAACATAAATGCACAATTATGTGCACACAAGGTAACAATGAGCCCTAAGCATAAATCCCAAGCACTCTGTGTGGCACCTGTTTTGTAACATACATAGCTAGCTATCACTGCATATGGATTGCAATTACCATTTAATATTATACGGCAGATTTTTGTATTGTGTGTGAACTGTAAAACTGGTATGGTTTTGTATAGGACCACAAGTGGCTATTAATGGATCACATTGTATTAGTCTAAGAGTGTCTCTTGCAATAGTGTGTGGCACAGACAGCTATACAGGTTGTGTTTTTATTGTATTATTATTATTATTATTATTTATTATTATTTATCTGATTTGTCAAAAAAGACAGGGTGACACCAAAAGGCAGAGCCTGTACGAGGGTGTTTCCCTAGAAGATACAAAACCAAAAACGGAGGGGACAAATACAGAGAACACAGCTACAAAAAAACAAGAAAAAACACATACACATATAAATTAATTACAACAAAACAGATTATACACAGCTTGGCGAAACTTAGATGAGCTGAGATCAAATACATCACACGATAGAGTGTTCCATAAGAAAACAGTGTTCACAAAGAAAGAATGTCTATAAGAATTGATAGAAGACTGTATCGGAACAAGGGTGAGAGGATGCGCTCAGGTACAAGATGTATTGAGGAAATAAACAAGGCTAACCATTGAATAGCAATGAAGGACCTTAACTTTCACACATGGCACACAGCTGGAAACCACTGAGAGGGTTTGATAATTTTTATCCAAGCTGAATAACAACAACAACAACAACAACAAAGAAGTGTGTGAGTTACAGTCCCAGTAGAGTCGGGATGATAAGTGCATGTGTTGGAAGGAATTTTTGTAGAAAACTTCTGTAAAATTAAACTATGTTAAGCACATGAGAGTAGTTCGTAGTCACTACACCACTGTATAAGGATAGTTAACTCCATTTTTAGGTAAAATCTTTTATGATGAACAAGAATATCGTAATCCCCAGAAGGTTGAATTGCTGTATACATATAGTGAAGGGAGACCTCAAAGGAAATGTAAGCGCTCAAGGTGACATTAATTTTCCAGTTTCATTTCCCGTGTGTAGTTTTGTCTTGTGTTGAGCCTTGCATTGGGCCATGTGCACTTATCAGCCATAGTTAATCACAAGAAATTTGTATATGTTTAACAAATAATATGTGCTTTATATTTATAGATACATGAGCTTAATAACCCAAGCCTACAGTAGCCATGTTTATGTCAAATCTATATTTGGCCTGTACATACAGTAGATGAAGTACAATGACTGAAGTGTTAGTTGTTATTGATGTTAAGTCCATTTAAACATGTACAGTGAATTGTGCACCTGTATAATCTTTATTGTACGCAAGAATCCTGGCCTGTAGATCACTGGACTAGTTAATGATAATTAAGATCTTATGGAAATCTTGAAATCTTAAAGATTTTGAAATCTTGTCCCTGCTTTTGTTGAGTTAGTCAATCCCTTGTCTGAATCGGCACAGTATCGCTAGATGTACATATAATACACTACCGTGGTTGAAAAGAATTTATTGCTATTACTTTTGCACATCGCGAGTTCATCAAGAAGCAAGACAAACAGCAAATATTGCCATAACTTTGGAATAAAGCGCTTGTGGAATGGAACAATCCACACATTTCATTTGTTAACCCATTAAGAGAAGCCTAATGGCACCTTGTTTTTAACTTATGCATGAAGTACGCAGCAGTTAAAGTGGTAATAACAAATTCACACAGCTGCACAAGACAACTTGATGCACCGAAAGTTAACAACATTACAAAACTACACAATGATACAAAAACATCAATTACCAAGCCTATATAGTGATGCAAGGCACAAAGAAGTGTCCAATTAGTGAAGACCCTGTTGTGGGATTGCTATGGTCAACACCGCCTAATTGTGTAATTTGTAGAACATGTTTCTTGAATAGTGTGTTATGGCTTCTTGTTAAAGTTGCAATCCAGTGTGGCAGTATTCACAAAGATTGAACATGAACCGTGAAAATAAATCTTCTTGCAATCCAGTTGTGGATACCGTGAAGGATGCTGGATTTTGTACTCTGAAGTCAATACGGAGGTTTGCTAATAAATGATGCAAATCCACTAGCTAAGTGTTGAATGAGTAATAAATTGCCAGCCTGCTTATCTGCCTGGCTGCCTGACCACAGTCGCAAGGCTGAAGGCCAAACAAAGCATGCAGTACACAGCCACCATTTTACATCACAATAGCAAACTCATCAGTGGCATGTACCTTTTGGGTGTCTGACCTGTAAATATGGTACAGTATGTTTGGAAAGCAAATAAAATCTATTTGAGTAATTATATTGCATAAGCGAGAGTTTCTGACCTCTTGTACACGGTAATGTGTTGTGTGGCAAAAATATCTGGCTCACCACACCAGTATGATATTAACAGGAAGAAGGAAAACTTTGATAATAACACATGTTTAACTCTGTGGTTCCTCCTCCAAGTTGGAAAACTAATGCAGTGGAGCTGTTCTCCATGTGGGACAGGCCACACATCAACAAATTGCCCCATTCATTGTGAAACAGGTTTTATTTTCATCAGGCTTGTTATAATTGCTTGAGAGTTACATACGTAACAGAGATATTAACTTACACTATTTTCAATGCATAGATCAGCCTTGTATTTATTAGTCAGAGATGCTACACACTTTTCACTACTATGATACACTGCAACATGTAGTGGTCTATTTCCCTGGATAATACATATAACATCAACACAATGATAACATTACTATAGCTACATACATGTCAAGGGCATATATGTACACATTATCAATACTAAATCAGTCCATACAACCACAGTACTGCTTCCATTCAGAGAGTAGTTATGTATATATAAAACTTACATACTGTTCATCCAAAATGTCATGATTACATATTCAGGCAGGAACAACATAAAGAAAAGGAAAAATCATTCAGTACATAGCATACATACATATTGTATGCCATGTGTGTTAATATCAAAGCCTGAAAAGTTGCCGGTATTAACATTCATTACTTAGCCGCAACAGATATTAGCCCCCATGGTTTAGTTGTCAGCCACTTTTAGTTTAGTGGACATGTTGTTTTTGTACAGCCAAGCTGTTTTGCATGGGGCTATTGCTGTATTATAAAGATATCATATACTCTGACTTTTCTAGGTATGTGGCACACAACTGATCAATAACAAAGAGGATACACTCTAAAACAACAAGGTATCAGCAATCTTATACAAACATTAAAGTAAAAGGTCTTTATAAAGAGGTGGTCTTTTTCAGAAGGTGGTCTTATAAAGAGGTGACCACTAAGTGAAATTACCTAATTGCCATTCCATTCCAGCCCACCATTCCGTTCCACCATTCCAGTCTGTTCCGCCATTCCAGTCCATTCACCATTCCATTCCACTGAATCCAGACGCCCAGTTTAGTCGTGACTACGGGCCATGCCCATAATAAACTATCAGGTTTTAGGCCATGCCCAACAGTAAACTGAGGTTTTAGCAGTACCAGCCATTTGTCTCAGCTGTATAGCAGTAGCAAAATGTACTTGAAACCATGAGTAACTTTTACTTGTGGTATACATCAAACTTTACATTTTAGCCTAGAATGAGCTGTATATCAATGGTTATGTTACTAATGATTTAAATATGATGAGAATGAGTGTTAATGTTAATAGAGTATATCAGATCGGTTATCGGTATCGGCTAATTTTGCTGTTTAATATCAGTTATCGGAATAATTGCTACTTTGGTTATTGGTGCAACACTACCTCACCTATAGTCAGTACAAATACAAAGAGGTGTACACATGTTCACTCCCAATGGTTTTGTACTGGAATAAGCATGTTTTCATGTTGTAAACATGTTTGCACATCTGAATTGTCCATACTAAATGTATGGGATATTTTAAAGATAACTCACTTGTTCTTGCCCTTATCAAAGCATTTTTTTAAATAAACGATTCCGGTGTTTAAAGGGCTTCGTAGCACTGCTAAATGTTTGGGCAGCTGGCCCATATAACAAGAGTTATTAACAAGAAACAAGGGCTCAGGTGAACACAAACTGACTAAAGAGTTCAACAACGAAACTTTCTTTATGAAACAATGTTCGACCAATCCTCCCTCCCCGAGTAATTCCAAGATTACACCTAAGTACATTACATGCTAAATAATACAAAACAATTGGAGTTTTGAGTAAGGCACAGTATCTCCTTATAAAGTGTGGGGCTGTTTATCTATATGCAAAAAGATAATACCTTTGTAATGTCCATTGGCTATTTAGGATGAAACTGACATAATAACAATCATACAATGTACTGTATGTGTATACATACCACCCCACTTGTACATACATGTTACAAAACTACTGTACACAATGCTAGTAGCAACATGTACCCTGTATGTATACTATATGTAGTGCACTTGTGAGCGTATAAAACTTACATACTGTTCATCCAAAATGTCATGATCACATATTCAGGCAGCAACAACATAAACAAAATAGAAAACAACAATTCATTATCAGCACAAGCTGTATTTGTACTATGTATGTAATAGTGTTCCACCGATTTCCAGATTGATATCAACTTGAAGCCGATAATTAAGGTAATCAGTATTAGTATTTGTGCTACTCATCAATCCGATATTGATTAACAACCACCCTAACCAATTATTTTCAACAAAATAATCAGTGCTATGCTAGCAAATTTTGGGGCATGGAAATCGCAATCTAGCATAAAAGGCACAGGATTTGTGATTGAGTAAAACCAATATTCCTATGCTTGCATAAAAGAATTAAAGTACATCACAACAAATCACCAAATATCCAAATAGAACATATATCATACAGTACGGTAGCACTGTATGTTAAGGATCATGAACTGGGCTTTTCCAGCCAAAAATATCACCCTATAAAACCAGTCCCTTCATGACAGCTTGGCTAGGCACAACCAAGCCCAAAAATGTTTTCAGACCAACCCCAAAACCTTCCAAAAATATTTTATGGAATTTGAAAATTTTTCTGACTGAATGACTGACTGACTGACTAACTAATTGATGCCTCCAGCCAAGCATAATGCAACAGTGGATAGGGCTACAGGCTTGATTTCTTCACTGTTTGATGTCGCTTTGTCCCACGATGTGCCTTTATACCAACCACAGTACGTGCAGCGCACGCATCGTGGACTTGCCTTTGTCCTCCTTTGTGTTCCAGTTCTTTTCGCTGACAACATAAGGTGTCGATTCATGATAGTGCAATGCAGCATCCCTGTAGCTGTGTTGGCTAATTGCCTGTATTTTCCTTAGTGACTGGATTGATTGCAGAGACACTTCTTGTACTGCTCTTTGTTTGTAATGCTGTGTATTGAATAGGTGAAAGCAAAGCATAATGGCTACTTCAATTTCAAGTAGTTGGGCAATGCAAATCACCCATATTATTCATGGTGACTGGATTGATTGCAGAGGCAATTTTCGGCCTACTGTTCTTCATTTGTAGTGCTGTATAATGGGCTGAACATAGCTGAAAGTGAAGCATAATGGCCTACTTTACTTTCGTTTCGAGTCAGTCATTGATAGCTGGGGTTCACGTTCAGATGAAAACATTTCTCGGGCACCATCCTTTCTTTTGATGCAGTAAGTATGGGTTCACCAGTCATAATTAAAAGGAAAAATTAGGAAATTTAAGTTTGATTAGGGATCATATTATTGTCATAGAAATAAAAAGTAGGGGAACAAGGAAGGCTGTCTAGTAGAACTTATCAAAACAGTATTATAGAACTCACCTATATTAAAAACAGTTCTATTTGGAACTCCTCAGCATGCTTTGAGAATACCAATCAATCTCAAGATGTGTGACTATAAAATGGCACAAAGAGATAGCAAAGGACATCAAAGAAATGTGAGGATTTCTTGGAATGGGTTAACGTGATATATGTACACCTAACTGTGCAATATCTTGAGTTAACGAGATATGTAACCCAGTCTGAAAAAAACCGGTCTTATCGCCCATGTCAGCAGATTCAATTTTTCACCCAGGACACAAAACTACATGAATAAACTGTCCAATTCCACAATCAAAATCAACTAGACTTGAGTGGTTTGGCTGCTTTTCCCAAGCTGCTTTTCCCAAGCTGCTTTTCGCGATCCATACATATGGTGTGGGGCCTTAATGGACCTCTGGTCAGCCTGGGGATGACTGTATATGGCTGTACAGCTCTGTGGTGTTGAATAAGTACTCTGCTGTAAATTTCCTTTCATTTTAGCCAATTTTGAGACCTAAATTGCCCAAAACATGGCCTAATTCATCCCTACGCCTTCCTTTTCAATTTTTGATCACCATTTTGCCGTCGTCCAGGCCCCCCACCTCCCACCCCTTTTGCAGCTCGCCTGATACAGTCAACCCAGTCTAAAATGGCAGGAAACTTAGTTGTTGGCTCTGGAAGGTAAGGAATTGGTGTAAAACATGTGAAAATTTTGTACACATAGCTTTAACCATTGGCGAGCTACAACACACTAAATACTTAAAACCAGCACTTCTCGATACTTTTGATAAGACCGGTTTTCCCAGACTGGGTCACATATACGCACTGGCTTAACAAGATATACGTGCACAAAAACTGCATATATCTTGCTAACTTTCCTGAACCAATGCACTGGCTTTCCTTTGATCTGAGGTGTCTTAGTGGTACATATACATATACATAGTTAACCTGGAAGGTAAGTATCTAGTTAGTACAAATGGGTACAAGCAGTATAACACAATGTACAGCTGTAGCTATGGATGTACAATGAAGTGTATAACGTACAAAATTACATGATTAATATCAAGACCCATGGTAGTGAGTCAAGCAGCCAAGAAAGTAAAAAGTGCATGCCTCCAATAAGCAAGTGTGAGCCACTACTGTGTAGTGAGCTGTTTACATGTACTTTAACAATGATTTTGCAGTTTTCACCACAATTTATGTAAGGTTCACCATTTAAATATCTCAGATCATGGACATCATGTATGACAAGCTTTCAACTTGTCACAATACACAAACAATACTTGTATCCATGCTAAGTCACTCACCTACATATTTATTATGAGAAGTACATGTAGTGCCAAGGAAGTTCTGTCGCACACAATAATAATAATAATAACACACTCAGCTTCAGCACTTGTGCTGTAAAGCCTTAATAATTTTTTTAAATAAAAAAAGCTGGTTAGCCATCATTTTTATTACCTGAAGTTGGATTATGAAGCCATATGACTATGCTCTCTATTTCTTGCCTCCTCCTGCCGCTACTGGCACACTGATAATCATTAACATTTACCCTTAACAAAGCACGGTGATGAATGGGGTCAAGTTGTGAGCAAATGTGATTAAATAAATTGATATGTTCCACATCTAGTAATCTTGTACACTCCTTGCGAGCATCAAACAGCATCAATTCATGACTGTCCAGTTCAAATGGTAATTAAATTGCTATGCACTGGCATAATAACTACGATAATTGTTTATTGAAAGGTCTTGTATAAGTGGTACCAGACATTTTGGCAGATTTTCTGTGAAGTTGGTGATTCAAAATCCTACCACAAACAATTGTTTTAAATGAGACCACTTAAACATGATTGGCATTGTCAAAATACACTGTAAAAGTTTCATGAAATGATGACAATTGTACTGGGAAAGTTCTTCTCAATATGGATACTCTAATAGTGCAGCAGTCAGCCTCTCTACAAAGCAGTAAACTACTCTAATAGAGAAGTCAACTAATCTAAAGAATATCATACTCACAAGTTGATGCTTAGTTTCTCTGAAAGTAGTCTAGAATAGCTTTTCAGATATACGTACAATTTTCTTGAGTCTAGACTCCCAAGAATGACATGCACCCATGTCTGTTGCTGTATTGTGTAAAGCCGTATAAAACTCTACAAAACGTATGTACTGTATCCACATAAACCACTATAGTGGCTATTGATTTTCATTGATTTATAACTCATATACCGAAGGTCACACAGACTTGCAATTTAGAATATCAGAATGCTGACATTATAAAGAACAAAATGGTGAAGTCTTACCAATTTGGACATTCCTTTGCCACACTACAATGGTTAAACATAAGGGTGTAACTTGCTATTTAGAGAAGATAACCTTTAGGCTTATAAACTCTCTACATTCTAGTCATGTAGAAAGTTTATTTGTCAGTTTACAAGTTTATATGGTCCACTGTTCAAACAGCATCGCTTTCAACAAAAGATTGGTTGCCTTGTTGTGATCTTTGCAAATGGAACCTTCAAGTGAGTTACTGATGATCTGCAGGTGTAAACAACCTCCCTTGTTTTATGGCTATAATTCCTAATCAGACTGAATATTCTTAATTTTTTTCCTTCTACTTGTTTGTTTAACTTTTTAAATAACATACTGTAATTATGACTAATGAACACATGCATACTGCATCAAAAGGAAGAATGACACCAAGCATGTCATTATATTAATTTTGCATCTGAATTCGCACCCTAACTATCAATTAGTACTGAAAGTGAAATGCCTTTATGCTTCATTTTCAGCTACATATGTTATGCCTGTTACACAGCATTACAAATGACCAACACTATGAGAAGGACCTCTACAATCAATCCTGTCACAACAGACGATTCCTGTTACATAGGGAAGTCATCACACTGCATTACCCATCTTTCACTGTCAGCAAAGATAAATGGGGTACAAAGGAGGACACAGGTAAATCTATGAAGCATGCACTGTACACACTGCAGTATGCCAAAAGGCACCAGTTGGGCTGAAGCAACATGCATCTAACAGTGAAAAATCAGGCCTGTAACCTTAGTGGTTGCTGAGTTACGTCTGTCTGGAGACAGGTAGTTAGTTAGTCAGTCAGTTAAAAATCTGCTAAATAAAATAAAAACTAAAATTCCATAGCAACTTATTGGAAGCATTTTGGTCACTCGGTAGACATTTTTGGGCTTGTTTATACTTCACCAATACTACCAAGGCACAAAGAATGTGGTATTGTGAGGCTGGTTTTAGGGTGATTTTTTGGCTAGAAAAGCCCAAACCTTCATGATTCCTAATATACAGTAGTATCATAACGTATGATACTGTACATATGCATATATGAAACTTACATCCTGTTTATCCAAATTGTCATGATCACATATTCAGACAGCAACAGCATAAACATACAAAAACACACCACATAATTCATTCAGTATTAACACATGTACGTGCATAACACTACTCCACCAATAATCAGATCAGTATCAAATTGGAGCCAGTATTTGCTGTTATACTAGCAACCAGTAACAGTTGTTGTGACAACCACTTGTGATGATTATCATTTTCATTATAATAAACATATGTGCTATGCTAGTAATTAAAATCTTGGGCACATATGTTGGAAAAGGTATTGAGCATTATTCTAGCATAAAAGGCACATTTAGGCCACGAAAAGTTAATTATACATTTCTGGTTCCCTTCCTGGTCATTTTTTTTGCTGAATGAATTGCACAATCACCATACAATAATTTATAATATTTTATATCTGTTGAAATGTTTTCGTGCCTTGTAAACACTCTTGTCTTATAAAGATGAACTAACTTCATACATTAACTTTGTTTTTTCCTATAACACCATGTACTGCTATGCTATGTCTATTGTAGTGTATGTACCACATCAAAAAGTTGCAAAAAAAAAAAAAAAAAAAAAAACCTGGTCACCTGGTCAATTTTGGGGATTTGGTAGGACCAGAAACATATAATTAACTTTGCACGGCCTTATATACATTGAGTAACACCAATTTATTACAATTGCACAAAATGCTTGAGATACTAAATTCACCAAATATCCAAATAGAACTGTCAAATATAGCTATGTACCTCAGAAGGTTACTACGAACAAATACAAGAGTATAGATATAGTACATGTAAATAGAAGCAATTATATATATAATATATATATATTTATAGAACTTTGCGTGGGCGAGATCAAAGGGAAAAGTGTACTTTAAATTTCATAAAGCACACTTAAGGCCACAAACCAGTGCTTTATTTCCCACAAAGAGTGCTTTATTGCACCACAAAGAGTGCTTTATTGAAAGAATAAAGCACTCTTTGTGGTGCAATAAAGCACCCTTTGTGGGCAATAAAGCCCAGTTGCCCACATGTTCTAGTGCAGGCTAATAGCCCGCAGCATTCTTGCCAGTATGACTAATCACCTAAGCCGGTGAAGGCTGATAGCCTTTGCAGCGCTGAGTGGTCAATCACCCCAGCCAACATGAGTGCTACTACTGGATTGCTTTTATAGACATACCTAAATGCTTCGATGATGGGTGGGAGAAGGTAACGTTGCCGTTACGTTTGTTAATGTAAATGGACAAGTCTTGGAGATATCACGGAAATATTGCACCATGTGACTCACAATAGAATTGATTGTGGGTTGCGAGCAAAACCTTCCAAAATACACGATGAACGTCTATCATGCCAAACTATGGTGAAATACACGTGATTACTTTGTTAAACTAGTTTGTGTGCGTTCAGGCTGCTAATAGTTTATACAACTCGTGTTAATTGTAAGTCCTAGTGTATGGTGAAGCTACACGAGTAGAAAGTTCCATAAATCATTTAAAGCACTGCCTTGCTCATGCTATATGAAAAATAAAGTACTCAGCTGCGCGCCTCATACCTTATTTTTAAACCAGGCGCACGCCCACAGCCGGCCGAAGGCCGGCTGTGGGCGTGCGCCTGGTTTACTGTAATTGTTTCCGTAAAAGTGTGTGTGTGTACCTATCTATCTACCTATCTACCTATCTACCTATGTACCTATCTACCTATGTTTGTCCGTACGCACCCACATGAGCAAAATCGTTTCATAACGGTAAAAGCAGCTTTTACGTAAGAAGTAAAAGTGAAATGAAGTCTGTATTAAACTTTTGCACAGGTGAACTTTGCTCTGAGGTGGTTTCTTTTCGGCGGACTGAAATACGGGTGTGGTGACTTTCCTCAGACTACCTTCCCCTTGAGGTTTTCAGGCATTTAGCAACTGAAAAACAACGGTGCAGGCCTCGTACACTGCCAGGAATAGCCTATCGCTTCGAGTTGAAAGGGGGCGTATCCCTTACGTACGCGAACGAAAATGAAGAGCAGCTTTGAGGCTTTGTCGAGAGAATTCGTGGGAAAAAACACGTTAGTCACACTATAAAACAGTTGAGAAGATAGTTCTGTGTGTAATATGTTGGTAAAAGCGGTTTATTTAACAAACGCTTCCTTAGCAGTGCATAGCAACGTAATTGAACGAATTACGAATGTTTCATGAATTACGAAATACGAGAAATAGCTAATTATATTATTGCACAACCCAAACTACCCTATTGTAAAGTAGTAATACATAGTTGGTTAATTCATAGTAGTATATACTGTCTATAGTTATTCCAGATGAGTTAGCTAGCTGCATAGCGCCTGGTTTTTAGAAGTAGCACAACATCAACTTGTTCATATAGCACTCATGGCTATGCTTCAACATATACACACATATATATATATTAATCCAACAACTGAATGTGTTACTGTATAATACTCTCAATAGCAGCTTGACGTATTATATTGAAATACGTCAAGCGATTAGCCAATAGAATTAGTATTACACTTGTTTGTCAAGGTCCCATGACAAAAATCTATAATACTAATTTGATTGGCTAAAATAGTGTGGTGTGTTTATATTAGAAGTAAATGTCCGATTTGACAACTATTGTTACCATAGTGATAGATGCCCCCAAGGCATGACACAACATGGTTGCTTAGCAACGGTTGCTAGGTAACAGTTGCTAAGGTAAAAGTCATTTTGAGACCGTAGCAACGGTTGCCAGGCAACGGTTGCTAAGTGTGATTGGTCTTTTGCAGTGGTTATTTTTTGAATTTCTGTTGCCTAGTAACAGTTGCTATGGTTGTCGGATTAATTTGCAATAGGATGATGGCTGTGGTATTCGGGATTAATAGTTCTCGCACTGTAAACAGGAAGGAAATAGTGCTCGGCTTCGCCTCGCACTATTTTACTCCTTCCTGTTTACAATGCTCGCACTATTAATCCCGAATACCACAGCCATCTGTCCTATTACATATACATATATATATATAGATAATTGAAATCACGTGGCCAATATATCAGTGAAAGTCACTAGTGGGTATCAGTATCAGTATTGTGTTGTATTAGTGGAACAATAGTGTGTATTAACAAAGTAAAAATAAGTTGATGTTGTACTACTAAAAACCACATGTTCAGTTAGCTAATGCTACCCCTAATAGTAAATCATGTACAGTATATACACAATTTATACTATGATCTACTGAAAGGTTTGGACTTGACACATTTGTGAACGGATTTGTGAAAAGAGGTCTTCCACACACATCCAATTCTATAAATGTGGAAGACCATAGCTTAGTGTCCAAGAAACATACAAATCTAAGTGAAAAGAAAGCCTTACAACAGAATTTAGATGAAATATCTTACACTTGTGGTTTCATGTTTGCAGACCTTCATTTTATTGGTAAACTTGCAAATGTGCATGCATGATATTAATTTTAAGGTATGGGGAAATTGTACTACTACTGCAGTTGTACCAACTACTTGCATACCATATATCCCATCTGCACCCACTTGTAAGAAGTCAAAAGACCCTGTATTAAAATGAACATAACCTTCATTAATAGTCTATGAACGTACATTGATCTTTTGTACATTGAAATTACATGATAGTATACTGAATAATAACATGATAGTATACTGAATAATAACATGATAGTATACTGAATAATAACATGATAGTATACTGAATAATAACATGATAGTATACTGAATAATAACATGATAGTATACTGAATAATAACATGATAGTATACTGAATAATAACATGATAGTATACTGAATAATAACATGATAGTATACTGAATAATAACATGATAGTATACTGAATAATAATAAGCCTCTCTCCCACCTTGACTTAGAGCAAATTCCTATTTGAAACATACGTAAAATTAGCAAAAAGTAGCTTTATCATAGTGAGTTCTTAGCCATACTTAAAATATCACTATCAACTTGCATTTCAATGTATTTCCTGTGCTTATTTGTTCATGCATAAGCCTACGATTGAATTTTTTGCATGCTTGTGTCATTATTGCGTATGTTTAAATCTTCAGTAGAGTAACGCCTTATCATTATGTTGTTAACCAGTATTCACTATTGAAATTCACATGGCTCAATATAAATTAAATTGAAATAATTCCAGCAGTTTTTCTACATGTTGTAGATGTTCCACTCATGTGGTGCATAACATTATACTACATGCACCTGTGCTTTGCCTGATATAATATGCATGAGCCCGAGGGCCACAGGCCCAAGGGAAATTGCGCATATATCAGGCAAAGCATGAGTGCACGTGGTACATAACAGGGGCGGATCCAGACTATTAAAAAGGGGGGTTCCATTTTGGAATTGCAACTGCAGCCTAGCTGTAAGTTGAAGACCAAAAAAAAAAAAAAACTATATTTCCTTAGATACATAACTTGCTACACTGCTCAAAAGACTACTGTGACTGCTCTATTAGAGTATATCGATTTGACTGTTCTATTAGAGTATCTCGAGTAAGAGAGGCTCTTTCAAAAGGGGGGTTCCATGGAACCCTTGGAACCCTTCCCCCCTGGATCTGCCCCTGCATAATAACGATTACATATAGCCTGTTTACGTTCACCTGAGCCCTCATTTTTTTTTAGTTAATAACTCTTGTCACATAGGCCAGCTGCTAAACATTTAATAGCGCTGTGAAGCCCTTTAAATGCCAGAACTGTTTTCAAAAAGTGCTGAGAGTAAGTAAGTTATGAAGCTTTAAAAACGTCCCAAATATTTAGTATAGATGATTCAGGCGTACAAACACGTCTATAACAATTATGAAAACATGCTTGTTCCAGTACAAAACCATTGGGAGTGAACATATGTTCACTTCTTTGATATTACTGTATTGGGCAAGGGCTCAGGTGAATGTGAACAGACTATAGGCAAATGAAGAGAAAAAATTCATTAGAAACTATCACCCACTAGCCAGTGGTTAGTGGAGAAGGGTAGGGGGCAAGGGAGCTGTAGCCCCCGTCAAAAAGATTATACAGTGGCTTAGCCCCCCTAAAATTATCTATAGCTGTCGTTGAACAATTGCATACCTAACAGCTAACTATACTAATGCTTAGCTACCTATATCAACTGGATTCTATATGAATCAAGATCGATATACCCTAATAGAGCAGTCACCCTAATACAACAGTCAACAAATAAAATGGTGACTGCTAAAATCACTCTCAGATTCAATTTTGAGAGTCTAATTCTCAAAAATTTCCTGGAAAGAGGACAGAATACCCCTAGATACTAATTATAAATGCCTCAAGATCAAGATCCCTAACGTAGAGCAGTCACCCTAATACAACAGTCAAACTAAATATTAACAGTATTCTGATAAACTGCTAAAATCACTCCCAGATTCAATCTCAAACGGCCAAATTTTCTTGGGGGAAGGGGCATGCCCCCAGACACCCTAGATTGATGCTAGTGTGCTTTGCAGACTAAGACATGTCATGCCTAGCTACACCCCCACCCCACCCCCCTAAATAAAGGTGTATCCTGCCCCCCTGCCACTAGCTCCTTTGTTATTATATCATTCACTTGTTAATATTGCATCATAAACTTACAGTGGAGTTAATATTACTAACATTAATATGTATTTGAAGTTCATACACAAGTGACCAGCACATGTACTGTACATTATCACAATAACACTAATATGTGAGTGTGAATTATTACATGACACACTTACAGTAAGAGGAGTATTTGGATCAATTCCTTTATCATCAAGAATTTTTTGTAACCTTGAGGGATCATCATATATTATAGCATCTAGTATACCACTACTCTCATCCTATAACATCAAATGATACAGGACACATTTACACACTACCTCATCATATGATAATCCTTAATATCAAAAATTACACATCAACAGTGTTGTATGTGTATCAGTGTTTGGTGGTGAGGTGGTAATCTAGACTAAATTGGCACAGCTAAAACTATCATAATGATTGTTTGGTTTTCAAATAAAGAAATCACTAGCTGGTGGATGGCAGTCAAGAAGTAACTGCAACTGTGTCAATATTACTATTTGTTTCATATACCTCTTGGTTGGCTGACTGCATGTACTGTACCCTTACTACATAGCTGACTAATGAAGTACCATGCTATACAAAATTTTGGTGGGGTCTGCCAATTTGGTGAACTGACTTCAATTCACCAATAATTTCTTGTCCAAGTTTTAGCAAACTAAATAGAGAGGATGCAGAGTATGATACAAGCATTTGCCAAAACATTATATCCACCAAATTTTATGCAGAGCAAAATTGCCAAAATTTTCTCCCACCAAAATTTTGTATACGTGTATAGCATAGAGTCAGGTTATTAAGTGCATCTGTCTACTAGCGTATATTGTTTGTTAAGCACATACACATTTCTTGTGATTAACCATGTGGCTGATAAGCACACTTGGCCCAATGGCAGGCTCAAAGCTATACACACAAGAAGAAAAGGTGACAGTACTGGAAAATCAATGTCTCCTGAAGTGCTTGTGTCTCTCTTCACCAAATTAGCCTTCAGGATTGTGATATTCTTGTTCATCACGAAGGATTTCACTTAGATAATAATTATGAAGTCAAATACCCCTATATGCTGGTGTAATGACCATGAACTACTCTAAAACAGCATAGTGATTCCGTGTTAAACACACCATGATTATTTATTAAGTTCCAGCGCCTAACAGATAGTATGATTTTTATACAAATTTTCTCCATAAGCGCATGTGCTTAACAATCCGACTCTACAGTACGTACTGTAGACTCATAAACTGCACTGTTGGAGAGTTGCTTTTTTGCTCAATATACCATACAGTGTAATAATCCGACAAGTGAAATTTTTGACAAATTCTCTATCTCTTGATTATTGACGAGTAAAATAATGACAAATGTCCTGCGTCAGAAGTATTCTAATTAACTAGTCACGTGAGCTTTGACGGGGAAAACTTTGACGAATTGCAAGCATTTTGTCAAATTCATAAAATTTTCCCCGTCAAATTATTACTCTGTACGGTAGTAACATTTATTGATATTTTGTACCTAACAAATAAATTTGATTATCACAACCATACAATGTAATTAATTAACACCCCATGTGGCATTATTTATGTCACCCTCAGATATTCATCACAAGTATCTGCATGGAGAAAAAGAGCTGTAGTGATATTTTGAGGAAATGCATGCAGTAGGTATCAATGTTTTGATTGTACAATCATGGCCAGGTTATCTTTAAGTTAACAGCATAGCTGAGTTGTTTACTAGTTTCATAGGCTCTTTAAGCTTGTCATAAAACAGTGTAATGGACAATAAATATTTATTGGCTGCCACACTTAACTATACACATAATTAGGGTCTTACTACACAAAATGTACCATACCAAATACTGCAACTACACAGCTTATTTCTTCACTGTTCAACATCACTTCATTCCCAGGTGTGTCTTTTTGCTACAACAATTCATCATGGACTTATTATTATCCTTATTTGTGGCATATGTGTTGATTCCCAATAAGGTAAGATGGCTTCGGTATATGTATTGTCTGTAGTTTCCACAGTGAGTGGACTGACTGCAGATGCACTTTCTGTTGCTGTTCTTCATTTGTAATGACTAGTTAACTGGTTTTGAGTGATATTTTTGGGCAGAAAGCCAAACCCTTCATTATCCCTACTATACAGTACTGCCGTACAGACTTTAGCCATTGAGCTCTGAACTCTAATACAAAAGATTTGACTGTTATGTACTGTAAGTATACAGGTTTTCAGTAGTCGGTAGTGAGATAGTGGTTAATAAACTGACATTATCATCCACAATACAAAATCGTAGTGGCCAGACAATCTCTTTTCTGGACTTCTATTATCCAGGCACCTCCATTGTCCGGACACAACTTTAGTTTCATGACAGCTTAGCAGTATTGGTTAGGCATAAAACCAAGCCCATAAATGTCTTCAGAACAACCCTAAATCCAGGGGCGGATCTAGGGAGGTTTCTGAGGTTTCCAGAAACTGGTCAAGTGTAATTCAGGTAATCAAAATTATAATTTGCAATGGTACAAAAGTTCAGACCGAAATATTCTAAAAGAGCAGTCAACCACTCTAATAGAACAGCCACATTTTGTATTTCTCTTAAGAACTGTATGTAGCTAGCTAGCTACTTTATTTACCTGTGTCAACACAGTAAAAAATAGTCCAAAATCTTATAACAAAGTGTTAAAATCTGAAAATCTTCCTGGGGACATGCCCCAAGACCCCCAGAACAACATCCATGTCTGTTGTATGCTTCAAATGTCAAATTTGTTCTGTCCCTTAACTCTTTAGTCTGCACCTGATAGCTACTGTACCAGAAGCAAGCACAATTAAGCAGCCTACATTATACCTAACATAATAATTGCTATATTTTTAAACTGTCAATATTGCTACCAGATTCAATATCAAATTGCACAATTTTCTGGAAAATCTTGCCCCCATACTCCCCTAGATTTAAATTTGCATATAGCAAAGTTTGGAAATCAGTCCTGGGGCCGCCCTTGAAATCCTTCTAGTTTCTATGCTATTTTAAAAATCTACTGAAGTTTTGGCTATTATCAATCCTTGCTACTAGATAAGGTGGTGCATGTAATTTAGCTTTCTTTAGTACGGCACAGCTCAGTAATATTCTCCCTCACCCTAGACACGTTTTCTCCGATTGTGTTTCAGATGTGGGTGACCAATACCTAGGAGCTGAGCTGTACCACAGCTGAGCAATGTTACTTCAGCCCGAGACATGTTATTTTTTGCCAACAGCAGTAGCTGCAATGCATGCATCATAGACTTAGCTTTGTCCTCCTTTGTTTCCCATTTCTTTCTCCACTATACCACATATGTAGGTGTTCCTCCATGGTAAACGTCGTGGCTTTAATTCTTTAATTTAGTAGTGTGACTAAATCACTGCAGAAGTGCTTCTCATACTGTTCTCCATTTGTAATGCTGTATAATGGGTGGATCTTACAGTGTAGCTAAAACTGAAGCGGAATGACCACTTGGCATTTCTATAATTGATAGTTGGGGCACACATTCAGTCATAATTCAAGCAATTAAGTTGTATAAATGTATTTGGTGCCATTACTTCCTTTGATGTGGTATGTGATGATTCACTAGAGATGAATTACGTCATTACAATAAAGTAAACAAACTAGTATAAGGAAGATTTTTGAGAAATGTGACCAGTTGAGCAAAACCTGACTAATTTGCATTATTCTCAAATTTCTTATTGTGTGCTCTTTGTTGTCTAGAGGAAAACCAACGAGCTGGTAAAGTTTCAGTCTTATCTGGTGAACACTCTTGGAGTTATACATAGCAAGAACAGCAAAACTATGTATTCATTTGTACAGTGACTATATTACAGGTGCTCATTTAATAGATCATAAGGCTATGGACTTGGGACTGGCCTCATTGTGTTCATCACAAACTCTGGAATTCAACAAGGTACGTACGTATACAGGTATTTTGTCCTGCATCCACCCATGCTTTTAAGCAAGAAAGTTGTTTGTGCTTAGAAATGGCGGCAATAAACCTAACCTATATTTAACAACACCGTGAACAAACACACATAACTCATGTTTGCCTCATAGTACAGAGATATTCTTACTTCTGTACTATCCAATGAATAGGAGAATCCACTGGTATATTCAATTAAAGTGTTCCTTCATTGTTTACTGAAGCGATTAAAACATGCATAAAATTGTTTTTGTAGTTTGTAGCACACATCTTGTTTTTACCCAATGTATTTCAATGTGATTTATTTCAAAAACAGAAGTTTTGAGGTTTCACTCAGTGAGTCACAAATGAAAAGCATGCAGTAAAACAAAGGTGGTCATCTACACCTGCGGCTACAGTACACTAGTGGACATTTAATCCATACTTCAGTTATGGCTATGCTGTATATGACTGAAGTAAGAATTAAATGTCCACTAGCATAGCTGCATGGTGCAGATGAACTAGCTTGTGTCATTGCTATTAATTTCTATGATCCTACTGAAATGTAAAATTTCTCTTACACTTGTCAACTTTTACATGGGTAGATCTTTTACATGGGTAGATCAAAGGTACCACCATAGATAATAGATGAACCATGGATTGGAAACACCTGTATTATTTACATACTGATGTCATAGACCACCCTCGTTACAGTGCGCAAAAAGTTTATGGTCGCTACAGGTGGAACATTTTGCATTTCTTGTAAGCTACAAATATGTGTTTGTTGGTTACAGCTGGGTTACTTACCACCTATATTGGAGGCTGGACTGGTTATGGATACTGGCAAATAGCAAACAACAGCGTAATAAGATCCAAGTTAAAAGGTGAAGTATAGTGTTTCATAATAGTTGGGAAAATTTCCTGAAGAAATTAAAAGTGCAGCATTGTTTGTTTGCTGTTCTTAACTTCACTTGTAGCAGGTAGAGTGGCTTTAGCTAACCAGATATCACTGTACACTCGGACTGTTTTGATAAAACGACAGAAAACAGGTGCTACTTTGGACAATTGTTTTACCAAAGTTGAACAAATCTTTGGCTAAAAATTCATTTCAGTCTATCAAACATTTCTTTGGTTGTGGCATAAAGCTATGTAGCAATACTGCTGAAATATTTGCTGACGTGTACCTGCCAGTATCCACCTGTTGCCAATGATATTCCCTCCAATGTCCACAAACACACAGTGTTCTTGTTCAGTACAAAACACAATACAGTAGACAAGGTAAAATAGTAAAAGGACTATTTTAAGACAAGCAAGAGAAATTTCCAAACAGCGTCTAACTACACAGCAAACAGCCTCTTGGTGTTTGGCGTACCATAACAAGGGTAGGTAATTATTTTAATATGTGTTTCCAATCCATGGTTCGTATATTATCTATGGTACCACAAGGGATACAACTTCAATACTACTGATTAGTGATATCATAGAAATGTGATACAAAAGAAATTTGATACTAGCCGGTTACAGCAGTGCAGTGTAGTTACACCAGTTCATCTCCTCTACTGTACATACAGCATGTACCACTCTTACTTATTGTTATTAATGTTCTGTCCTTGTTCACTAAACTGTACGTACCTTGATACACTACAACACAGTAAACACATTGGTGCATTAGTCATGAAACTTCTACATACCTACTAACACAATTGCAGTTAACACTGAGGAACCTGAGGCATGTCTGGGTAAAAGAGAGCTTTAATAATGCCTGCCTATCACACTAGTACACAACACATACTATAGAACTTCATGTGGTACACTATGATCAGTAACTTATACACTGTACAAGTATATAACATGACTAAATGAAGTGTTATACTGAAATGTTACTAACACACATCAACTTACCAAATTTGGCTCCCTTAAACCTTTTTGAGCCATGAGTACAATGACTTGTACCTATACAGGGACATACAGTACATTAACTGATATAGCACACAATGGTATTATAAAGAAATTCATAGAACAGGCACATCAATGTGTCATAAATTAACTAATTTGCTCTTTTTGAAGTATCTAATGGTAAAAACCTGGATATCATCTAATTTGATATTCAAGAGAAGTTTTAAAATCTTTGCTCCACTGCAGCAGACCAAACGTAAGTAATGGGTATTTGTTATGGCATGTCAAAGTGATACGTAGTACATAATTATATAGTGAACTCTTCACAATAGTTCCACAAATTGATATGAACAACGAATAACATAAACCGTTTTCAGCAGTGGCACAACATCAACCTGTATGGTCAGTGACAGTGCACATGTGGGAAGCATTTCAATATCCAATAGATCTTCAAATACTCTCCTCAAAAGGACTCATAAATGGCCCTACATACACTTTACTAAACATCCTTTGCCTGTTATTTTCAGATGTGTCCAGCACATACTGTAGTTATGTGATAGATGAGAGCACTACAGAAGAAAAATAAAGAAAACTTCTTGTTTGGATTGAGCTATCTAGCTAGTCAATTTATGTACCAGCCTTCCAATAGCACCATATTGAGTATACAAATTCATATATCTTGAGGTGAAGCTGTTAGACAAATCTGCCTACCAGTATGAGTGTGGACCACTACCTTCTGTAACCAAACTTGCCTTTAAATGAGTTTTTTTTTGTAGGCAACATTGTAGATAATGAGTTGTGCACATTTGTATTCTTATGTAGCTGGAATTTTGGCAGCTTTTTACATTTTTGACTGCATCACAAGCGAGTACGCTGTCAAACATTTTTGAACTGAGCATTATGTGAAGGTGAAATGTGAAATCCAGAATGAAAAAGATGTGAAATCTAGAATGAAAAAGATGTGAAATCCAAGGTGGCGGCCAAGAAATGGCTGTGATGGTAGATAAATGGCAAAATATTTAATAACAACAATTCAGGTGGATTTGTCGCCTTCTCCAAGTTTCACTAGGAGTTGGCACCAAATTCACCTGAATTGTTGCTATTAAAATTTTCGCCATTTACCTACCATCACAACCATTTCTTGACCGCCACCTTAGATTTCATATCCTGCATGGCTTTTGGGGTACCTTTTTTTACAGCTTAGCTATTTTGGTATAGACATCATTTCTTGTTGCATTTTCATACTCCAAAGTCGGCCTATGGCCACATTTGGAGCTTCTTTTGCTTGTCTTTTTCTGGAGAAAGGAGAAACTCACTTCAAAATAACATAGCTAAACTCTATACAGGGTGACTTGTAAGCACAGTTGAACTCTCTATACAGTGATTTGCAGCACAGATGAACTATATACAGGTGACTTGTAACACAGCCCAAACTCTCTGCATGGTGACATGCCATCATATAACTAAATTCTCTAATAGTGACTTATTATTACTCAGATGACTGCTCTGATAGG
Source organism: Dysidea avara (assembly GCF_963678975.1). NCBI lineage: Eukaryota > Metazoa > Porifera > Demospongiae > Dictyoceratida > Dysideidae > Dysidea > Dysidea avara. The sequence continues at coordinate 5,208,469 of NC_089272.1, read as the reverse complement.
GTGCATGACTGTATTATTAGAGTATCTTAACATACACACTTGTAGTCTAGTGCCGTCCACCCCTTCACAAAAAGTAAGGGTCTGGTGAAATACAAATACCAAATCATTAATTAGACAGCGCACGTAATTCTTGTTATACATCAGATAATTCCCTTCAATTCAAACAAAAGCATTGTGTTGCCAAGGCAACTTCTGTGTGAATGTCATTGGCACACATTAATTGGCTACCACTGAATCTGGATGGTAGAAATGATCTAGCATCTGTATTTCACCAGACCCTTATTTTTGTGAAGGAGCAGGTGGCGTCAGACTAACGACACACTTGCTACATGCAGCCTTACAACATAACTTAATGATTTTAAATCTGATTCATCTGAACCACTGAAAGGCTTTTCTATAATGATTAATCCACCTATATACTGGTTTTTGGATCATTCTTTAAAGCAGTTTGCCAGGCAGACAAGGCAAGTAATCATTTTGCTGTTTGTACAAACAAACAAGTACACACTGTTGATTTTCATGCTGTGTCTTCATGATCTTTAACTCAATTTCTTCCAAACCACAAAATGTTGAGGTTCAATAGTTAATCTATCAACACACCAGCTTTTAGCTTTTCCCATCAGTGGTTTACCCATGGTGCTACTTTTTGTAAACAACTGTTTAACCAAAATTGCTACCAAGATTTGTCTTTAAACTCTTAAGTTTTCCAAATTTCAAGGCAATTGGATGACACATCTGCATCTTATGGCAGCTCTCGGGTGGCTGTGCCTTTTGTGGTTCTGACAAATGCCTGCACTTTGCGCTTTGCTATTCTTTTTATCTTCAATTAAATGGTTGTCTTTATCATGCCAGGAAACTATACTAAGAGATTAATTTTCTGTATTGACACTTTCCTTGAAGGAGCATAATTAGATGCCATGAAATTTGAAGTACTTAATGGAGTGTAGTATCCATGGTAGCATCAGGTAGCAGCTAAGCTGGGCTTATACAACAAGTGCAAATAGCCACGCCACCTTAAACAATCAGTGCCCCTCAACAATCTAGCTGCATGGGTATTGTGCATATTCCCCTTGCTTAATCTACTGCGTAGCTGAGTAGCAAGATCGAGATATTCTAATACAGTGCAGTTACAACCACATGTGTATTTTACAGCTATGCTCTAACAAAAAAAAGTTATAAAATAATAAATGAAGGAGGTGTCCAGAGATAAAAGTAGTGAAAGAAGAGATGATGACAGCTATGAGGAAAATCCCTACTTTGGTATTGAGAAGATGGTGAAAACATGAAATTTGGAGACTTTCTCACATTGCTAGTGCCAAGTATGGATTTCCCTCATAGCTACCATCATCTCTTGTTTCACTACCTTTTATTGCTGGAACGCTACTTCATTTATAGATTAATCACTAATAGTACAACAAACATGAGGGCCAACTGAGTGAATGGGGGAGGGAGGGAAAATTCAAAAAAATCCTAACAACTAGGTAGACACCCTATACACACTTATTAGGCTTTGAAACTCGAGTTTTAGATACAAGTGGACAAAATTCAACAACAAAGCAACAATGAAATGACTGCTCTATTAGAATATCCATCATATTACACACCATGCTCATTTCTCTCTTGCAAGTTTCCACTGATAAATGCAAATTATGATACTCACAGTTAGGATTTAGCATACTTAATGCAGTCCACTTTGTATTTCTGAAATTTGCAAAAAGCTGATAAGGACATTTTCCCTGTATTTCTGAACCTGCAGGTAGTGGATCAGAAGCATAATTGCCAATTGGAGTGGCCTTACATACACAGTTGGTTAAGTCACTGAGTGGATCTGTAACCAGTCTTGCAATAATACTGTACTTATGGCACAATTTAATATTGTAACATCATAGGTTAAAGAGAGCCGCAAGGCCATGACAATGTAACTGTATGCTTCACAGCCACAGTGGATCAGTGTTTTGGTAAACTCAAATATAGATGTACATCATATGATCTTTGAAAAGACTACAAATATGGCTGTAGAGTCTGGCAAGTTATAATAACCAGAATTGGAATGGAACAGAATGACCAAACTTTAGTGCGCGCTATAGTATAGTCATGCATGCAGCTGTATATGTTAAATTGTACTTTACTACCTCAAGGGACTTGACTGTGACATGCTGTTTCTTATGAAGATCGAACTACTCAATAGAGCAATCGGCTATTACACAGTCACTAACTGTTTTAGTATTTTTAGAGTCTCAAGTCAGTAGTAACTGACACATTAAAACCAGCTAGTTATGCCAAAGAACACTTGAATGTGTCCAGTATCATCTGGCTTTGGCAAACTAATGAACTATTATCCAGCTGATTATGCCCAGGGGGAGTATGTCACAATTCACAATAAATTAATTGGTTGGTACAGTATTAAGATAAATATCTAATACAGTAACAATTAATTACTGTTCTTTCAAGTGAGTTGGAGCCAATAACTTGTGGACGGAGGTCATTCCATTCTCTTATTGCTCCAGGGAAGTAGCTAACTGCTCATGTAGTCATGGTTGTACACAATCACTGGACTGGACTAGTGGACTGGACTGGTGGACTGGACTGGTGGACTCAGTTTTTTTTGTTTGTTTTTCATTTTAGCACATATTTGGGCAACTGGTCGTAGCTATTGCTACATTGAATGTAAAATATGCAGGTGAATCTGTCTACTTGGCACTGTCTGTTATCTTAGAATTGTGTGCAATTCTCTCTCTCTTGGCATAATCTGTATTGTACGACTACCATTTGTCTTATCATGAAGTACAAACCATACAGTACATGTGTATGTAGTGTTGTAGTATCCATGCAAGTTATAGTCATGGAGTCAGCTAAATTAAGTGGTGACAGTTAACTGTCTTGCTATTTATTCAATAGCTGATAAAAAGGTTCTATAGTTTTTGCACGACGGCAATAACAAGTGAAATCACATGCACAAGATTTCAACCAATCAAAATTGATCCATTTTGAACTTTAAACTATAATTACTGCATGTGACTTCTGTTTTAGATTTGTTGACATGCAAGAACTATTAGAACCTCTGTACATAGCTGAAGCTGGGAAATGTTGACAAGTCTGGCATGATCACACCTTTCTTTGGTTTGTGTGTGGGTTTCTTTATGTGTGGGGGAGTGGTCTAACTACATAAGACTAACATACTTTCAACCAGTTGCCCAAATATTTGGTTAAAAAGGGAAAATACCTGAGTCCAGTAGTCCAGTCCACCAGTCCAGTCCACTAGTCCAGTCCAGTGATTGTATACAACCTGTAGTCATCCATGTGAAGTGATAGCTAGGATTGATGGTGATGTGACTGTAATAGCGGAATTGTTCTTAACCATTGATAAGCTCTTCTTTAAATTATAGTTTTTCTAGAGGTCCAGTAGCTAATGCGATCACTATGGCAGGGATCCTACGCATATGCAAGCATTAGTCATACTGTGTGAACACTACAGCTACATTATATGAAATACAGGAATGCAACAATAAAGAACAGTGAGTACTACTACATAGTGATTGCTTAGAGAAAAAATATTACACTGTTAGCTGATTGCTCTATTAGAGTAATTTGATCTTTAACAAGCATCATGTCTATAAGCCTCACAGTCAGTCTTGATATATTATGTAACACACACAGCTACATGAATTACACGGTACAAGGGAGCTAAACAGCGAGCATAAAAGTTTGGCCATTCCTAGTTATTATAACTTGTTGTAAGCTCTTTAATACTAGTATTTTTTTAAATTGTTATTTTTTAAAATGAAGTAGGGATTTATGCAATAAAAAGTAGTGAAACAAAAGAGATGAATGATGGTATTACAACTTAGTTCAGTGAGAACATCCCTACTTTGGCATTGAACAAAATAATTGTTATAGCTACTGTGCTAGGAACTTTCCCACTAAGCTATGCTGTAATACCATCATTCATATCTTGTTTCACTACTTTTTATTGCATAGATCCCTACTTCATTTTTAAATTAACAATTTTTAAAATACTAGTTTGTTTAGTTTTTTTTGTTGCAGCACAGCTAGCTACAGTGTAACTTGTGACTGTTCTATTAGAATATCATACACGACTGTTGTATTAGAGTATCTCGAGTCAGCCAAGGGGTGCGCAGCAGCTATACCAATAAGGGGTGAGGTCATCTTGTTAAGTAGCTAGATTGTTAAGAGGTGTGGTATCTGTACTCTATCACTATTAGCCCACCTAGATCTTTATTTGGTGGGTGTAGTCGCGAACGAGATCCTAATCGCGAAGTTGCTGTATATCTAGCTAGTATACCTCTTACAGTAGTACCAGGACTAAAGCGCTTCTGATAATTACCTCTGAAATGATTCTGTGGCATCTAAATATGCTGCTGAAAGAAAGTTATCATGTGGAAAATCAATGCCTCGATATGGTTTTGTTGGATGAAGAAGACAGATTGAAGATAAAAGAAAAGACAAGGCTCTGGGCCTACACTCATTGGAACCGCCAAAAGGAACATCCCACTGGTGAGGTTGTTATTGTGACGTAAAATGGTGGCCGTGTACTGCTTCGTTTGGCTTCTAGCCTTGTGATTGTAGTCAGTGAGGCAGCGAGACTAAAATTCGAGTTTTGGCATTTTTTTATGGGGGTTTTTTGTGGATAATACAAAATAACTGACAGTCATCCATCTACACGAGTATCAAGCAACTAGTTGTATGTTAGGGTTGGTATATGCCCCTAGTATTCGACTTTAGGGCACGCGTCTAGTAGTTTCCCCGAGTATTCAACTTTAGGGCATGCAAATTAGTGTTAAGGTTAGGGTCGGGTTCAGCTTTGGTTTCTTCTTCACGTTACATTCTTACCATATGCAGCTTAGACTACTACTTGAGTCACATTTATCAGATAGAAAAATACAGGAGGTGGGTAGCTAGCAGCGGTAGCACGGTGGATAGCACACTCACCTATTGCACCGGTAGTCCATGGTTTGAGCCACGGCTGAGTTTTGTGGCTTTTTTCTTAACCCTTTTTGTCCAAGTTTTACTGTTGGCTCAATAGCTGGTATGGCTTATTAAACCGACTTTCGGTTCAGTATCCACTGCTTTTTTAAAATTCTACATCCAGCCACCTGTAAGTGTTTTGTATTATTTAATGCTGTGTTATACATTATGTGGACTAGTACTATTCTGTAAAGGTGATTTTCTCGGCTCGAATCCACCAACCAGCACACACCACCTTCTGTTGTCAAACTTCAGATTGCCGTATATAGACGATAAGACAAACACACACACAAATTATATCTTCTTCTCCAACCGTCCACAGTGGGAACGTCCGTGAGCCATTCACGTGCTTGTACGAACGAATATTTAGAATACAGGTTTAATTTCCTCGGGGGCGGATGGCTGATGTGTGGGATAAAGTCCGCGAGCAAATAGTTTGCGCGATTTGTTACGGACTCCTAAACGATCCGAAGACACTTCCTTGTCTGCACACCTACTGCAGTGGCTGTTGCAGTGAGTCACATGATAAAAGAATCACAGTGTGCAGAAAGTCCATCACACTTAACGAAAATGGAGTGGAAAGTGAGTAATTGTAATTGTAAATTTTTGGATAGAGGTGTAAGCCTGTACATACAAATCATACACACACTAGTCATACACACAATTTACCCATTACAAATTCACTTGTTAAAATATTACATACACTCCACAGGTCTACCAACTAACTTTACTATATCAAATTTGGTTGATGTTATGAAGTTACAAGAACAAGCTGAAAAAGTGGACAATGTCAAATGTGGTAGTTGTAATGAAGATAGGTCTCGTAGCCTTATGCTACAACTGCAGGGAGTTCCTGAGTCAAGATTGTGCCAAGTCTCACAAGAAGTTAAAGACACCTCAACATCTTACTGAATTGTGTTTCCCTGGAAGAATTGAAATCCCTCAAATCACCCAGTGCCTTGGAGAAACCAGAATTCTGTAGACAACATCCGGAGAAGAAGGTGAAGTTGTTTTGTCTTACATGTCAATTGTTGATATGCAGAGACTGTGCCCTCGTACTACACAAAAATCGTTTGTACAACTTCATCAACACTGTTTCTAAGGATGAGAGAAATGTTCTGGCTAAAGCTCTGGAATCTAAGTGCCAACTTGGAAGCTATCATGATGAAGATTACGATGACTAAGCAAGAGACAGTGTTGGGGCAATTACTTTTTAAAAGTAACTCATTACATATTACTTGCAACTGAACTATTTAGTTACAGTTACATATTACCCATATAATAAAGTAAATATAATAATATTGTATTACTTTGTGTCCACAGCCTTAAGCTGTCACGGTTGAAACTACTACCTGTTGTTGGACAATGTGCAAATCTTGGTTATAAGTAAGAAGCTGATGAATAGCTTCATCCAGTAGGCTTGGTTACTTCATTGTGGCTACGCGTTACTCAATGGATCACTAACAAGATTAGTAACTTCGTCACTTGTCATAATAATATTACATAATGTTACATTCGTTACAGTAACTTCGTTATTTAGGTAACGCATTACATTTGAAAGTAAAGGAACTTGAGTTACATTACCAGTTTTTATAGCGTATTTCGTTACTTTGTTACCACAAAAGTAATAATTATTATGTAACACGTTACCCCCAACACTGGCAAGAAAGAACAAAAACAGAGACACTACGTAACAATGATGTTGCTAAACTTAAAGAAGTGTAGAACAAGCCATAAAACTGTTACCTGACAGAGCAGAAATGCTTGAAGCAGATATTAAACAACTTTCAAATGGCCATTGGTCCACTCCAAACTTACGAAGTAGTGTTGTTTTAGTTAACCATAACTAAAACTAAAAGTATTTTTAGTAAGGCAAATATATATTAGTTAACTAAAACTATAACTAAAAGCAAAAGATTTTCTTATGTACAATTTAACTAAAACTAAAATGTTTTTACGAATGTTACTATAACTAAAAGATTTTCACATTTTTAACTAAAACCATAACTAAAACTAAATAACACAGAGAATATAATCATAACTAAATTAAAAACTAAAAGGAATTAGGAATTAGGAAAAATTACTATAACTAAAACCAAAACTAAAATTATTGACGAAACTGTGACTATAACTAAAACTAAAAATCCTTACTAAAACAACACTATTACGAAGACACGCTAAAGTTTACTGAAGGTCGCATGCAAGAGTGTTTGAAGTTTTGGCAACAGCTGTTACAGCAACCATCAGACAGAGAAGTGTTAGAACTAAAACTTCAAGTAATGTCAAGGACAACTGAACTGAACGATGCCTACCAAGAATGTTTGAACACTACCGGTCAGCAAATCGAGGAAGTTTCAAAAATAAAGAACCTCTAGTAGTAAGGATATTGAAGAATTTTGTTCATTATTTGGAGAGTTCAGAGTATAAGGACAGTTTAGACAACTGTGTAGCAGATGGTGCGAGCTTACAAAAGCAAAGAAGCACATTTCACTATCACACTGAAAGACAGCAAGGATCAAACAGTTACCAATCTACCTCATGCACACACACCCTGTAGTAAAACAGCTCCATTCATTGTATTATGTGTTAGATCAAGGACCCAGTCTGGGAAACCGGTCTTATTGAGAAACGCTGGTTCTAAGTGTTTAGCGTGTTGTTAAACTGGAGGTTGACTTTATTAGGCGAATGCCAATAGGAGTGGTGGAGGGGAGGGCAAGAGGTTTTTTGCAAAATGAAAGAGGAAAGCATAGGTATGAATTATGAGCCATTGAGGTCTAACAATAATGAAAGAATTTACAGTGTAGGTCTCAGTTCATTCACTAGCACAAAGCTATACAGCCATCCCTAGGTAGGCCAGAGGCCTGTTAAGAACCCAGACCACTCACCTCTGGGCTTGGGAAATGCAAACCACTCAAGCCTACAGTAGCGTGAAATTTGATACATGGTTAAATTATTCCGGTCCTGTAGCTTTAATTTGTATTCTTGATGAAAAGCCAAATCTGCTGTCATGGGTGAAAAGACCAGTTTTCCCAGATCCAGTCATATTAAGTGTATGTATCACTGTACTATCTATACTGGTGAACATGTTGTAAGTTGGTAGTATGCTAGTGGGAATGTGATAATGAATAATTATGTACAAGTTTTGAATAATATAAATTTTAGTGGTTTGTGGATAATTTTATGATTTGCTTTGTGCTGTATGTCTCTGGTATTTTAAGCATCCATTGTGAGGGTAGTACATGATCAGGGGGTCAGTGGCTGAGGACATCACACAGAGGAGGCTCCAGCCTCAATCAAAGATATGTACTCTGCCAGTGATATTCCAATATGGCTTCAGAGTAAGTGTGCCTGTCAAATAGCTGCAGCTGGCCAAACACTTGAGTGACATGAACATTTCTGTATGAATAACAGAACATTAATGATTACAAAGTAGTCTGTTTGAAAGGGCATTTGTATTCATATATAAAATGATCACCTCTCAAATCCCAGCCAACTTAATAAAAGTATAACAAGGCTGACCATAATGAAACTCTCAAAACAAATTTCATGTGTTCACATGCTACCTGGTAACATTTAAGGCCTTTAGTGAAGTTAAGATACAAGTACTGTATCATTTGATAGTCAACCTTGAGTACAGTATATAAGATAAGGGACATTATCTATGCAAGAATCTTGCAAGACTTGCACCTCACCATAGTGAATTAAGCTAAAATTATAAAACACTTTCCTTAAGGAGACGCGATTCCCACTATACATGTACTGTACACTGTGCAAAGATGTCCTAACTATTAAACTGTTTTATAATTTTAGCTTAATTTTGCTGATATCGCTATGGTGAGTCTTGCAAGATTCTTGCATAGAGTCTACCCTTTTCTTATATACTGTAGATAATTAAAATTTTACTTCTGGTCTGTGCGCATGCATAATTATCATCACAGTTGATCGTTCATAATTGATTTCACAAAATAATTTAATTACACAAGATGAAATAATCAACAGAATGTACTGTACAATGACGTGACATAATTTTTAAGGTTAATACAATATTCAGCTGACACAACATACATTACAAACAATTAACTTAAAATTAAATTACCATAACACTACACAGTATGTTGAGACAGAGAGACAGTTCCACTATCAATACCAGCCACCCCACTTCACCAACACACACACATGATCCACAAGGGCATGCCTAGCCATAATTTAATCTTTTGAGCATGTACAGTATATAAAATGAAACCAGTGGTTACACTCCTATAGGCATGGGTGATTAATCACCCGGAGCGACGGAAGTAACTATTACATATTGGCTGTAACTTAGTAACGAGGGATTTGCCTGATATGTATGCCCGCAGACCTCGGACTTTGGGCATACCAGTACATATCAGACAAATCCCTCTTGCCCTTTACACAGATATCGATAATAGTGTATAGCTCTATATACTTGGACAAAATTATTATATACTACACTACACATGCATACATACACATTGCTGACAAGTATCACAAAATAAATGATTGTAAGAAACCCAAATGCTACTAGTGTACTTATCAAACTATGCTGGGATTAGCATCATCTCCATTGGTTTAAATGTGTGCACTCCTCCTTCCTGCAATGTGTGTGGGAAATGGGAACATGTATATAATAGGGAACAAACAGGGAAACAGAAAATGGAAACAGAAAATGAAACATTTGAAGGGGAAACACAAAATGAAAATGTCATTACAGGAAACAGAAAATAATTATAACAATGATGATATTTTTCACAAGAAATTGCGACAATTATTACTGTAAACTCTCATCCAAAGCCACAGTCCATATTTAACCAGACCACTGGTGAGTATACATGCCAAACATACATACATACAGTATGTGACTTCAGTTGCATGTCTGTATTACGAAAGCTAACTAATGTTTACCAACTCATAGAATGGCAAGGATACTAAAATGCCTTCATCTAAGTGCTTCTTGTAGCAAGACTCCAATTCATGATAAGTCACGTGAGCATTAATTTATTCTCATAATTTTGTGCTGTGTTTTTATAAAACAAACAGGACCACTACCTCATCAACATCAAAGCTATGCATGCTTCGGCTTTCTTTTTTTTTAAGTGCAACCACTTTCCTGGTTATACCGGTGTACATTTAGTTGTACCCCTTTGAAGACCAATACATGGCAAATGTATCCTGTGGAATTCCTTTGATCTGAGGTGTAAAAGTGTTACATACAATTTAACTATTTGAGTTGTACCTTTACAGGAAAAAAACACAATTGACACATCATCAGTTCGTCACCACCAACTCACAACAGTTACAGTTAGGAGACAGTCTACAGAACTAATAGAAAGCAGTCAAAAGGCTCAACACATAAAACTTTGCCTTTAGTGGATATTTTTTCTTGTGACTGAATAAACAATACTTTAAGTATTATATTGTATACTTTCAGTCATCTTCTTTACAGCATTCACCTTGAGTACTCAAAGGTTTCAGTTTCATACCATTGCACTATTAGTGAGTGTCCTGTATATCACTGTCTACTTATAGAACAAACAGATAGCTAGAATTAGTTTGGATGGCTTAAAATGTCACATCTAGTGGGCTGTTTTTTCGTCAATAAAATTAACATTCTTTTCATAGTTGCACTGTTTACACATAAATAAATTAATACACTTTAACCACTTCACTGGATATATAAAAAGTACCTGCTAATAGGAACTAATGCACACTTAGCTGTCCTCCAACAAATAGCTAAGTACTATATCGGTCAGCAGTGTTGGGGTCGTCACTTTTAAAAGTAATAAATTACTTATCACTTGTTACTACAGTGAAACGTAACATGTTACAACTTTATAATAAAAGTAACTAGTAAGTTACATATTACTTTTGTAAGATGAATAGTTAAAATCATCAGAAACCCATGGCCAGCTGTCTTGTCTAATTCCAGCTGTACCTTGCTCCAGAACAACCCATGGCCAGCTGTCTTGTCTAATTCCAGCTGTACCTTGCTCCAGAACTTCTTATATATAGCTACACATTAACATGTATTCAACTCGTATTAGCCTTGTTTAGCCTTTCAATACTTTGAACAGCACATTGAAGTCACATAATCAGGTTAATGATGCTCCCTTATTAGATGCTGGCTATCTGTTGGTAATGGCTATAGGTAGGATTGTAGGCTACGTGTATAGTAATGTACCATCTTAGAAGGTATTATTTTGTAATCAGAAGACAAGTTATTACTACAAAGGTAATATTATTATAGTAGCTAATTATAATGCGTTACAAAAGTAATGCATTACTTTTCCAAAGTCAGTAACAAGCCAATAAATAGTACTAGTCCATGAAAAGTAATGTGTTATATTACTTCTTGCTACAAAAAGTAATAATATTACATAACACATTACTTATGTTACTTATGTAACGCACTACTCCCAAGTCAGACAAGTAGTGTACAATTTTTAAGCAGGTATATAACTACCGCATGTATGAAAAGTAGTCTATGTATACTGGTATAATATATCTAGAAAGGAAACTACAGGTACATGCATGTATTTTCATATTTCATATTGAGATCTATGTAGGCACGGCCTGTAAGCATGTATGCATGCATAATATTATGTTGATCTCATAACCATACTCAACATTAAATACAGTACTACTACAGGAAATACCAGGAAATACATATGAAATCACGAAAACAAGTACACCAGAACAACTATAAAAGGGGACACAGCTCTGCAGTCTAGCTACATAAAAACTTAAGGGACACTATAAAATGAAGTTCTGTTACTTATTTTTGATGTGCTTCATATTTCAATGCTACAACTACTGCTATGGTCAAGTTAATGTTGTTCCAGGAATGTACAGTAAGACAACAGTCAGTAATGGACTATACCTGCCGGCCACTACTACCTTCATGCCTATTGCTACTCTCACCACAAAAATTCACCTTGTTGATAAAACTTATGCAGCATTTATCCATTATCAGATGACATTTTTTGGTGAAAATGCGGACTTCCAAGGCAAGCTACTGATAAACAATATCAATGCTGGATCACTGGTACACAGTGGAAATCAACACTTCAAAACTGCTACAGGATTCTATATGGCCAACCTCAACCCTGGAGATTACACTATCGAGGTATATTACAAGTCACCGGTAGCCATCAACATGGCATCAGAATGGGATTGGCAGACCGCAATACTACAAGTAGTTTGGGCTGAGGATGCTTATGCTGTATCAGATAGTATTAAATGTGATAGTTGTGCTGCTACAAATGCATTCAACAACTGGGGTCCCATTAGAAATACTGAAGCTGTTCTACACCTACCAAGCGACAGAGCAATTTTGTCGACTTACCAATTCTCAGCAGAAATGACATCTCCCAGTCAGGTAGTTACTGCATTAAGTGTCGATGGATTTCACCAGCCAACATCAGTGCTGTTAAAGGGCAACAGTGTTTTCCTTGACTTACATGGAGCTTTGGCTAGATATTATTACAAAGGACCGCATTATTTTTATATTCATTATCGTACCCCCACTAATATGACCTTAACTGACTGTAAAGAAAAGTACGAAGACAATAAGAACTTGTATACCATGATGTTGCCTCCATCTTGTAGAGTTATCAGTGTTAATCCTACAACAAGGTTCACTCTCAGCAACTCCAACAGTTGGGCTCCAACTGATGTCACCACTTCCTTTACACTATCCAAACAAAGTCATGTTATCATAATGTATCAGTTTTCTGGTGATAGTCGTTACTCTTACGTTGTTATGCGTCTCAGTATTGACTCAGTCCCACAAAAACACACAGCATCTCTGAATGGTAATACTGTACATGTTGGTAACTTTGGACTGTGGCAAGGATCCCTCAATGCTGGACAACACACAGTTTCTCTAGACTACCGATCACCACGGAGAATTTTTCATACAGTATCTGGCGATAGAGAATGGATACGATGGAACAAGTGGATGAACAGAGCAATGACCATAATTCACTGCTGAATGACTGAACATTGCACATGTACATCAGTATGTACATTTTGTCACACATCAACATTGTACACTTTGTACAAACAATGCACATTGTACACACAAAAAAAAGTATGATGTTTAAAATATGCAGTTATTACGACAAGTCAAAGCACTGCAGTCATTCTAGTTAAAAACAAATGTAAACAGAAAGGATTATTTGCTTACTTAGAAACTAGAGTTGATTGATATTACTGTTTTAACAATACACCGGTATTGGGATATTTTGACATATCGATATTGTGATATTTACTGTCATGATATTATGCCTGTAGCTGCATAATTGCTACTAAAAATTAAGAATTCTTGTAACTGATAAAGGCCACCCACCTTGTTAACCACAAATTACCCATAACATTACCTCAAAGCATGTGTTACAGTAACTGTACTATAAACAAGAATGATAGTGGCTAGTTTGGTATCACCTATAAAGTTTACCTGCAGGAATGCTGGGCAATACACTATCTATAGCATGGCCTTGACTTATTTGTAAGTATACAGGTATTGTGAAGTATTCAGTATTGCGAATAGTGTCATTAGTACAGATTATGATTCTAGAATAGCAATATCGCTCAGCCCTATTAGAACCCCCCTGGAGCTACCCCTGTGACAATTTAATGATGTGAGCATACAGGTAAGGTATACATCAGTGCTGCATGAACGTTTAGATAACTGTAGCATATGTTGTGCTTGCTCTCTCCATCAGGTTTTGCATGAGATGTATCTGTCTGCATGTTGATCTCACTCCTGGCAAAGGTTATATATATACCCACAACGTCAAGTTGGCAGCTATGCATATAATGTTAGTCTTCTGCAAAGGTCTATATGATCAGCTGCTAGATACTTGAGTGTATTATTAGGTTTGTGGATATATGGACAATGATGGTTCTCGCATAAAGTGACAAGTCACAACTATTATATCAACCACTACTCTACAACCACTGAACAAAATGTCAGCATAATTGTGTATGCATGCGCATGTAACTACATTAGCTATATTCATTTTGTGTGAAATTATAAAGAAACTTTAAACTCAAAGTGGCTAGTCATAGGGATATGTTATCTGCGATTTATGCACATGTATTTCTATCACTCTGCCAACCTACAAGTAATACAGATATAAGTTTCCCTGGATAAAATGTTTGCTTTTCAGAAAGCTATGTAAATACCACATTTTTCACCCAACTAAGCAGGTATCCTTAACTATACTGTTCGCCCTGACAACTCAGTATGCCCCAAGTATAAATCCCTCAGTTGTCTATAGCTACACATAATCTCTCAGCAGTGTTCAGCTCAGATAAATTTATTTTGGTAGCCAAAAATCTTTCAGCAGGTGCGTGTTGACAGCTGGCTAACTTCCAAAATGCAGTGCTACATAGAAAATATCTGAGTCATGCATGCATATGCAATGGGAAACCTAATAAAGCAATAACAGCTGTGGAAGGTCACAAACAAGCTAAAGATGTAAGTGCCTATTAAATGGAATATTCCCAGGAAACATGGATCCCTAGTGATGTGTGTGTGTGTATGTGGGGAGAAACATGATGTCTGAGGGATACATATTTTCTTGCGCACCAATCCATTTTGGTGTTGTAACTCTCCATATATGTGCAGATCTGCAAAACCCAACATAATAGTGCCCCAAGCCTAAATTCCATGCCAATAATCAACTCCTCTCCTCTTTCTGAAGAGTCTAACGGTAAAAACCTGAATATCTTCTAATTTGCTAATCAAGAGAAGTTCAAAAATCTTTGGTTCACTGCAGTAGACCAACAGAAATGTAAGTTATGGGCATCTGTTTATGGCATGTCAAAGAGATAGTACGTAATCAATCTTTCTTCACGTATTTCATTGTTCTATGTGGCGAAAAAGGTAATACAATGAAAAAGTTACACAGCAATGGATTCTCTTATTCATGGTGAATGTGATGGTGCAAGGTTCAACTCCACATATCATTGCATTTGTATGTTAAAGCCATTACTTTTTAGTAAGTTCCTTAGTTCATTTTCCCTATACTTCTTGTACAAATTGAACTTTCTGTTGTTACTACTTGTAGAGCTATAACTCCAAAAGTTCTTGGTTAGTATATGAAACTGTAACTTCACCAGAGCATACACACATTATAAATATTTTATAGCAAAAAAGAATTCAATGTAAAACATTGGGTTTTCACAAATTCAGTCACATATATAGCGAACTTTTGACATAGTTCCACAAATTGATATGAGCAAGGAATAACATCAACTGGGTGACAGTTTTTAGCAGTGGCACAATATCAACTAGTGTGATCAGTGACAGGGAAGCCATTCCATCTCCTACAGATCTTCAGATACTTTCCTGGAAGTGATCCTACATACACTTAGCTAAATGTCCTTTGCCTGCTGTTTTCAGATGGGCACAGCACATACCGTAGCTATGTGGCTGTGGTGGATGAGAGCATTACAGAAGAAAAATTCTTGTGTGTCATCTCCTCAAACATTTGTAATAACATCACTGGCAGAAACTCACGTTACCATTTTTGCTGAGTCTGGTTTCACCTTCAAACAGTCCTCAGTTTGACAGTGTACTTGCTTGTGACGTAGTCAAAATATGGAAAACTGTCAAAATTCCACCTATGTAAGAATACAAACATGCACAACACATATCATCTACAACATTGTCTACAAAAAAAAACTCATTTAAGGGCAAGTTTGGTTACAGTGGGTAGTGGTCCACATTCATGATGGTTGGTTTTCTAACAGCAGAATGTGTGAAGTCAATACAGTACTATTGGAAGGCTGGTACATAATCGACTAGATAGTTCAATCTACTATAGTTTTCACTTGAGTGGTACAATACTACAGTCTTAGACATCTAAACTAAGTTCATGTAGTGCTGATGTGTAGCTTAACTACCCGCATGCTCAGTATACTTCAGTATACTTGCAGGATGGTATATACAGTGGAACTTCTCTTAACAAACACCCTGAATTAAGGACACAATAGAAAAAACCTTTGACAACAATAATTTGGTCAACAGGTCTGGTTAATACTTATTTTTGTTTACTTCCCTCTGAAAGAGTCTATATATTACAGCAAAATATGGCCAAAAAGTCTGAGTCCCAAAATGTCCATAATGGAGAGGCTTTACTGTATATGCTCTTTAAAAGTGACAACATGGTGTTTAATGCTTGGTCTCGGTTCCAATAAAACATTTAATGTGGAGACAGTACTCACACAGGGTAGGTGCCATATAAAATTGTGTACTCGTACCGTGTATCTTTCTACATACCTGTTTCAAAACACCAACATTTCTCAGTGGTTTTTACTATCAACAATAAACTGAGTATATAGTACATTACTTTACTACATCCTTTAAGGGTGGGTGATCAATGAAATATAGGTATATAGGGTAGTATAGAAGCAGGAGTACATATAGATATTGTTTGAGCACATTATCACTGTTCAGTGCTATATGCATGCAGATACTTTTGCAGTAAGTTTAAAGCCAAAGTTCTGGATGTAGGGCAGGAAGTTGATCAATGAAATAGGTACAGTTGTAGGTTGCACGGTAGTATAGGAGGCAGGAATACGCATGTAGGTATTTTATAAATCAAGTAGAAAGTTCATACCCTTTGGGAGAAAGTAGTCGTGCATATTTTTAAAAGTTTATGTAATTTGTGAGTATTTTCTTTGTATTTCAACTGAACAGCTGCTGAAAAATCAACTGCCGCTCCATCTGCTGCACTGCATGGATTCTTATGATTTTTGGTATGCAATTAGCTGAGGGTATGATCTATTGATCTTTCTATAAACCTTTGAAAATATGAGCTTGGGCTGCCTGGTTAGATTAACATTTTCAAAGTTTTTGAACAAAATCACCCGTGATTGTACTACAAATTCATGTCAAACTTCGTGGTGGAATAACAGATTCGCTTCAATCTGGTCGTAGATAGGCCATAGGACAATGCATTAACATACCAAAATATAGGCCCAGGGACTCCACCATTGTTGGGAACGATCTATTAGTTATTTATTTACAATGTACAAAACTCAGAATTGAGTATTACATATGTGTAAACATTAAAACTAATTAAACAAGTGAATTTCTAAAAGTGTTTAAAGTCTGCTGAATTTACAATTTCTTCAGGGAGGAAGTTCCAAAGTCTGATGACAGATGGAAAGAAGGAGTACAAATATGTGTTTGTTCTAGCTGACAGCTGAATATATCTCTTATTGTGACCCCAGGTGGTTGTAGATGACTGGGTAAGATGGTCATGTGGTACTGAGATAAGATTGTTGATGATCTTGTAAAACATGTTCAGTGTAGCTTGGTTTCTTCTAAGTGTCCGGAATTAGCCGCTGTCCGAAATTACCCGCACTTACCGTACCTTAATAAACAGTCAGTCAGTTCATAGATATTATACCCTTGGAAACTAGTAAGCAGCACTGGTTACAGGCTGGTTTCACGCCCCCTTCAGTAACAAGACAAGTTTCTCTGGGAAAAACAAGACTCACCACTGGTAAAAGGTTCTTTCTCAAGGTGCTTTGGAAGCCAACAGCAAGTTTCAAGGCAAATTAGTTCTTTATTGTGTGAATGGTAGAAGCGAAACTGAACGCGAGATGTGATGGTTTGGACACATTCAAGGAAAACACCAAAACCCTGTACGCTATGCCCCCAGACCATACCATGGAGCATTATTTGATGACTTCGTAGTATAAATTGTGTAGCGATACTGCTTAGAATCACAGAGCTAGAGAATGTGCTTCTCGTTTTTCCAAATATACCATCTCAAAAACCTGCCAAAGAAGTCGCGTGAAGGCGTATTATTTAGCCTAAACAATTCTTTATAGTATAGTTAACCTTGTGATACTTTCTTTTTCTACCTACAACACTTAGTTTAGCCAAGAACGTGCTTCCCCAAAGCATGTAATCCGCCATTGTAAGACTTCCAGCCAAAAGTGACGCGAAGTGGTCAAACTTACCAAAACAATCATTACAACAACACCACAAGTCATTCTCGTTACAAAATAAAGTTGTTAATGCCACTGTTCTGCTGAAATAGGATTAAATTTGAGGCGCGAAACCACCCTAAGGACACTGGTTCTTGTACAAAAAAAGTCTATGGGCACGTGGCGAAGTTTCCTATCCAGGTGGGTATATTATCTATGGTCATTTGTATTTTTCGACCTGCCGGGTCAATACGAGAGGGTAAACAATGTATAAGGTAAGCTTAAATGTGGTTAATTCCGGGCACTTACATCGTTTTCAACAATGGTAGAATTCCTGGACCTATAATTTGGTATGCTAATGTGCTAATGCAGTGCCCTATGGCCTTTCTACAAACCAAAATTGAAGTGAATCCACTTTTCCACCGCGAAGTTTGACACGAATTTGTAGTGCAATCACTGGTAATTTTGTTCAAAAACTTTGAAAATGTTAATCTAACCAGGCAGCCCAAGCTCATACTTAAAGATTTATAGAAAGATCATACCCTCGGGTAATTGCATAACAAAAATCATAAGAGAATCCATGCAACACAGTAGTCTGACGCGGCCGCCCCTTCGATTAGAGATCTAATCGAAGGGGCGGCCGCGCCAGACTAGCAGCACAGGCGGAGTGGCAGCCGATTTTTCAGCAGCTGATCGATTGAAATACAAAGAAAATATTCGCGAATTACATAGACTTTTAAAAATACGCACTGCTATGCTGCTTTCTCCCAAAGGGTATGAACCGAGGTATGAACTTTACACTTGATTTTTAAGCTGCAGATGAGTGATACTTTAGTCTCCATACTCTTAAAGAGGATTGGTAACCTGTGGAAGGCTCTACTTACTTGTTATTCGAAGTGCCCGGAATTAGTCGCATGTTGCATTTTTACATGCTGTTAAATTTCGGCTCATAACTCCTCAGTAGCTGATTGTATCGGAACGAAATTTGTACTGCAGATGCACCATAAGATAGGCTTTTAAACGATTCCTTAACTCATAGTGAATGCAGTGTTAGAGCGATTTTATCAAAGAGTGTCCGGAAATACCCTCATTTACCTTAATTAATTTGCCTATGGACGTTATCAACCTGTACAAGGTCGAGGTGGTCCCCCCAAACACTTAGTGTCCCAAAACTAAGCAAAATTAATAGAACACTAAGCTTACCTGCGCTCGATTCCACCAACCAGCACACACCACCCGTCTAGCCACCCGTTACAATGGGAACGTCCCCCAAGCCATTCACGTGCTTGCACGAACGAACATTTAGAATACAGTTTTCCTCGGCGACGATGGCTGATAAGTGGGATAAAGTCCGCGAGCAAATAGTTTGTGCGATTTGTTACGAGCTCCTACACGATCCGAAGACACTTCCTTGTCTGCATACCTACTGCAGTGGCTGTTTAAAGAACAGTGTGAGTAGGTCACGTGATAAAAGAATCATAGATTGTCCGGTGTGCAGAAAGTCCATCACACTTAACGAAAATGGAGTGGAAAGTGAGCAATTGTAATTGTAAATATTTGGATAGAGGTGTAAGCCTGTACATACAAATCATACACACTAGTCATACACACAATTTACCCATAACAAAATTCACTTGTTAAAATATTAAATACACTCCACAGGTCTTCCAACTAACTTTACTATATCAAATTTGGTTGATGTTATGAAGTTACAAGAACAAGCTGAAAAAGTGGACAATGTCAAATGTGGTAGTTGTAATGAAGATGGGTCTCCTGAGATTGTAGCCTTCTGCTACAACTGCAAGGAGTTCCTGTGTCAGGATTGTGCCAGGTGTCACAAGAAGATGAAGACACTTCAACAACATAATTGTGTTTCCCTGGAAGAATTGAAATCCCTCAAATCACTCAATGCCTTGGAGAAACCAGAATTCTGTAGACAACATCCAGAGAAGAAGGTGAAATTGTTTTGTCTTACATGTCAAGTGTTGATATGCAAAGACTGTGTTCTCGTACTACACAAAGATCATTCGTACAACTTCATTGACACTGTCTCTAAGGATGAGAGGAGTGTTCTTGCTAAAGCTCTGGAATCTTTGAGTGCTAACTTGGAAGCTATCACAATGAAGATTACGATAGCTGAACAAGAAAGAACAAAAACAGAGACACTATGTTACAATGATGTTGCTAAACTTAAAGAAAGTGTAGAACAAGCCATAAAACTATTATCTGACAGAGCAGAAATGCTTGAAGCAGATATTAAACAAAACTTTCAAATGGCCATTGGTCCACTCCAAACTTACAAAGACACACTAAAGCTTACTGAAGGTCGCATGCAAGAGTGTTTGAAGTTTGGGCAACAGTTGTTACAGCAACCATCAGACAGAGAAGTGTTAGGGTTAAAACTTCAAGTAATGTCAAGGATCACTGAACTGAACGATGCCTACCAAGAGTGTTTGAACACTAACAGTCACCAAATTGAGGAACTTCCAAAAATGAAGAACCTAAAGCTACCAAGTAGTAAAGGTATTGAAGAGTTTTGCTCATCGTTTGGAGAGTTCAGAGTTATGGACAGTTTAGACAACTGTGTAGCAGATGGCGCAGGTATCCAAAGAGCCTACAAAAGCAAAGAAGCACATTTCACTATCACACTGAAGGACAGCAAGGGTCAAACAGTTACCAATCTACCTCATGCCTACATTGTTGTACAGTTAACCTGTTTAGCTAATAACTACCTAATAGAATGCCAACTCACACACAAGCAGAATGGAGTAATCACTGTATCATATACTCCGGTAAACCTTGGTGAACACCATGTAACCATTACTGTTGAAGGGAGCCCATTTCCTGGTAGTCCTTTTCTTGTCAATGTTCTGCCTCCGTATGAAAACTTTGGTGTAAAATATCACGAGTTGACAGATTATGGTGAGGGAAAAAAGTTTGGTGAGATGTGGGGACTAGCTATCAATTCCTTTGGAGACATAGCAATTTCAGACACCACAAATAAATGTATAATTGTTCTGGATAACAACTATAACTTTGAGCGGGTGATTTCTGGACCAGGCAAGGCAGACGGAGAGTTACAATACCCCCTGGGGATAGTTTACACAACAAAAGATACTCTACTAGTGGTTGATGGCTATCACAGTAAGGTACAAGAATTTGATGTTGATGGAAAGTACTTAACAAAGTTTGGGGGACCAAAGGGAAGTGAAGATGGCCAGTTTATCAAGCCAACAGGAATTACTATTGACAAGAATGCAGCGGTGTATGTCGTAGATAAGGGTAACTACAGGGTACAAGTTTTCCAGAGTGGTAGCTTTGTTCACAAATTTGGTACAAAGGGCAGTGGCAAAGGTCAATTTGAAGAGCCCTATGACATAGCTGTTGATAATTTTGCTGAGCAGATTTTTGTAACAGACCGCAAGTTAAATCGAATACAGGCTTTCAATATGGAGGGAGAATTTATTTCATCTTTCACAGACCGAGGAAATTTGGGCAGTTTAAGATGTCCTAATTGTCTTGCACTAGACTCGGACAGTTTTGTTATAGTCAGCGAGTTCCCAAGTGATAAGCATCACCGTGTCTCCATCTTTAGTCCCCAGCTTAACGAGTTTGTAATTAGTTATGGGGAAAGTCCCTCTGTGATTAACTGTCCATTCAGCATTGGTGTCACAAAGAATGGTGACATCATTGTAGTTGGGTATAATCGTCGTGTGCTGATTTTTGAGTTGTAGCCTCAACATTTTGTCACCAATTCATGTGTATATGTATACAGGGGTGTGTTACAACTTCACTGTTTGTTTTTATTAGTGAATTTTCATTTTATTGTAGTTATTGCACCTGCAATATAGTCATGTTAATTTTTAAATTGTAGCCTAAAAATTTTATCACCCGTTTTTGTGTATATATGCATGTACTAGATTTTAGTTATACTGGAGTGATTTTATATATATATAATATAATTGTTGATTAGCTTGTACAAAACTTTGTGGGTACTTGTACATGTGTGTGTAGTATATTCATGTGATGTGACAACCTGTACGAAAAAATTGCTTATCAAACTGAGCAACTCCTACACATGTCACATACTAGATTTTGTGCTGCCAATAGCAACAGGGTAGATTGATTCTACTTGCAACATTGAGCCTGTTACCACCTTCAATCTCATGGTCTGTGCTACATAAAAAATAGGACAAGTTTTCCCTGGAGAACAAAAAATCCCTACTGTTTATTGTCTTACAATTAGAGGTGTGCGATTATCTATAATATATCCAATTATCAAGAAATTGTAAGACTTATTGAGGTAAGGATGATAGGTAATAGTAAACTTCCATAAATTATTAGTACACTAAAGAATATCTGATGGTATAGACACCTCCAACTCTCCCACCACTTGGGCACGGTGCTAAAACTAACATCTTTCACCTTTTACGTATTTGTTTCAATTATCTAGATGTTACGTAATCAAGAAGGAAACATCAAGACAAGTCTAAATTTGTCATTACACACCTCTACTCATAATCAGGTAAAGGTTGGGGGCCCATGAAATATCCCATGTTGCTATCAATGTAGTGATATAGTCATGATACATGTATTTACACACAATACACTGCAATACATCACTTGGGCTACAAGTGTAATGCATTCACTGGTACACGAATATCAAGTAGAGAATTTGATACAGCAAAACTAGCTACTACATTGTTTTCAGACACTAGGAATATATTGTCTAAAAAGTACATACCTAAAGATTTCCATTGTTGTTTAGGTGTGTAAAGCACAAACGTCAAGTCAGTAGTTATTGTTGGTGGGAAATTTCCTACTTTTTGGCGGTTAGTTTCTTTCTACAATTTTCCAGCCCCTTATGCTCCTTCACGGTTCAGTTACTTGTATCTGTTTATCATCACTATCATCACCCTTCCATTGCCATTGAACTTCAGCAGGCTGACCATCCAATACTTCTTGTTGCTGTTGTTGTGTTATGATAAACCTGCAGTCATCTTCTCCAACATGTACCTCTTGTACTGACGCTGGTTGTTCTGTTCTTGGTGTTGACTCACTGTTTGACTGCTGTATTCTCCAATTTGAAAATTCTCCAATTTGAAGTATATTGTTTTGTTGTGGTTCTTGTTGACAATGTGGTTCTAGAGTTTCTTCAACATCTGAAAGTTGCGTAACATTGTGTTTTCTGTAAGACCTTTCCTCCCGGTTCTTCCGTGCACGCTCACGATCTTTTTGACGTTGTGCTTCTCTTGCTTCTGGGTCCAGTGATGCTCTTTTGTGTCGCATCCGCTCTCTGTCCTGCTTTCTTACGGCTTCCTTTTTGTCTGTATCCATTGATGCCCTTTTAATGCGCATGCGCTCTCTTTCGAGTCGTTTCTTGGCCTCTTTTTGGTCTGGGGTCATATTGGCTCTTTTCTGACGCATCCTTTCTCTTCCTATTTGACGTACAGTTTCTTTTTCTTCTAGGGTCAGTGCCGCCCGTCTTCTACGTTGGTGTTCACGTGCCTTTTCTCTAGCCACTTCTCTTTCTTCTGGCGGCATGGCCGCTCTAGTTTGGCGCCTCCGTTCTCTGTCCTCTCGACGTATTGATTCTAACGCCTCCTGTTTTAATGACGCTCTAGGTCTTAAACGACCATTATCAGGCCCAATGTCTATTGTAACTTCCATTATATTCGAGGAGAGGTTAGGAGCGATGACAAACTCATCCATTTTAGCTACCATCAATTTGAAGCGCACTTTAGTAGTAGCGCTATCATACAGGGTTATACTGTTGCGAGGTCCAAATGTTTGCGAAGTAATCTCCAGTATAAATTTCTGCGATCGTAAAATCAAGCCTGCGCAAAATCTAACGATTTCCCCGTAATTCGCATCTCATGGAATACAGGCTATAAACTCTGCTCATGAAAATATAAGCATAGACATATATTTTTTGTCTGCCAGCAGAAAATGATCTTCTGCTAGTTGAACCTCAATCGATTCACCAATTTTGCAAAAAATTGTACCTCGTACATATAGATCTCTCTGGATAAAGGGCATCTATCATACTATTTAAATCACTGAATATACAAATCAAATTCAACCTACAAAGTGTACATTCTAATATTCCTTGTACTTAAATGAAACAACTTGTCCAGTTTGAAAAGAAGTTACACAAGCCTCAGCTAGTTGGGTAGCTCGTAGCGTATCCCTCTTTGTCAGTTTGGGTGTCTTCATTGGGTCACTAAGGAGGTCGAGGAAATGATCCAGTTCTGACATGTAGGCTTCCTCGTAACGTTGCGGGAAAGAATAAGGAGCTGCAGAAGTCATGGTAGACTGGTCCTTCATGACAACAACACTATCAATTGTTGGATTGTGACATTGTACCATTCCAGCTGCACCAAACACCTAACAGAGAATGCATTAGACTTGTTAAAAACATACTATTCTGAAAACATATACAAGTACAATAATATTAGTACAAAATTATGCATTTTGAGATGTGTATGTGACTACAACTATACAGGGAAGACTGATTGCCAAATCACTATTCCCCTCACTGAAATAAGTGCTCACCTAACACTACAGAGCCGGAACACCCCCCCAATATACACAGCTGAATTGAATTGAACTGGATCACTACAGCTGAATTATATGTTCCAATCATCATCATCATCCACACACCCACACAGTCTTGTATATCCCCAGTAAACCAACCCACTAGATAGAGGCAGCCACTTAGCTACTGAACTTTTTGTATACAGTGAATTTTGTACTGCCACTAAAGATCATGACATTCTAATAGAACAGTTACATTGCCCTTGACACTATAATAGAGCAGTCACAAACACTAAATTGTTCTGGCTAGACTCTGACTAACCTTATTGAGATCTTATCATCTGTGCTCAATGGCATTATAATCTATTGGAATGCATTTGAGCAACTCGAGAGTGACTTGATCAAAGCATTAAACTATGATGTAGAAACTAAAAAAAGTTACAGAAAACAAACACCATTTAACAGGTCCCACTACACTAACTCATACATACTGGTTATTCACTTTGTCAGTTAAGTAAAGTCTCCCATTATTTGAACGTCTGAAGTGAATGCTCAATTAGAGTGTTTAATAAAAGTGTACGTTCTATTAGAGTAAGTGTTTGCTAAGTATTGCGTCCATACAGAAGCCGGGTATTCATTCCGTATAAATGATAACAGACTGGAGCTAAACATCTACAGTATTCAAGCCCAGACAGTGTACACCATGCACAGGATGATAAGTGGTACTGACAATGTTTAAAGGGACAGCATTCCAAGCCATACAAGTGCTATTTTCACATCCCCTGATCATGATGTAATAACTTGTTGTGTTTTATTGCATCATGATTAATGGTGAACTTGTAGTGATCTTCTAATGAGTCTTCTAAAGGGATAATTGTAAACAAAGCGATGGTAATGGTATTTATGGTGTTTTACTCATAAGGTATCTCCTCTGCAGTTCACATCTTCATTTGGTAGCAAAAAGTGAATCAGCCAGGCTCCAGCAGCTGGTACAAACTTGTAATGTTGTCCTGATTGTAGCACTGATAAGAACAGGTAGTAAACAAGCCTTTTGAGTTAATTAAGTCTACAATGGGCCAGCGCTGCTGTTCTTGTGGCTACATTTCCAAGCACTCCATGCTGTTGCATTACCTTTGAGCATTCAGGCTGTTTACAATCTTCTACTTGGCTTAAATAACCTGTCTAGACATGCAATTCCACAACAAAATGATTCCATGTCATTGTAGCAAGCTGTGTGGAAGTGAGAGTTGTTGTTCACTTCCCAACCACAATCACTTAGTAAAACAGCATTGAATGCTTTTGTCACACTTGTATGGTTTTGGCACTTGTATGGCTTGGAGCTAAATAATCACCTTATTTTTTATGCAAAGTATACACTAGTACTGTTGTATAACACATTATATGCCAGCATTACAGCTCAATTGTTAGCACATTGGTATTTGAACTGGCCAAGGGGTGTATTCTATCACCACTATCCCGGGTTAGCCAGAGTGTTTTCAACTTGGGTTATTGAACTCAGGTTGGCACTTGTTCACACTACTGCATCTGACATCAGCTCGACAGTGCAAGTGCCGATAATAATTAGCTAAACAAGTGCCGATAATAATTAGCTAAACAAGTGCACAAGCTTTTGATTATTTAGGAGCTTTATAGAAAGGCACTAGAATTGTAGTGAGGAAGCATAGAACCATGTTATGCAACGTTATAGCTGCCACGTTTAAGCTGGCTTTCGCCAAGAATATTACCGCGTTGTTCGAGCGTAACTCTTACCAGAACTATGGTACGCCGTAGCCATTATTGAAGAACAGTTTTAGACCTTGGTTTTAGGGGAATATACTCTTTGTGTGGCCAACAGAAGCAAGTTATATTGTTGGCCAGCTTGGAGTGCATTCACACTGTATCCTATCCTGTGCCAACCTGTACCAGCACACCTCTCCTTGTCGTGCCGTGTTGGGCCTGGTTTGGCACGGCTCAATTGATTCATACTGCAGTTTGTTTCAAGCCGTGCCATGCTCTACCCGGGCTAGAAGGTAGTGTGAACGGGTGTATGCCCTGAGGTGATGTAACTGAATTAAATTTATTTGAACACAAGCTATTAATACAGATAAGTAAGGTAACTGAACAAAGCTCCGTGTCTTTCATTTACTGGATCTCCCTTGGAAACAATAATAGGTAAAATAAATTATATGTTTGATCATATGCCTCCCCCCTTACATTAGTTGAGGTACAAGGTGGATTAGACTCTCAACTGTACATTACTGTCTTGCAGACCCGGTCACACAGTAGTGTGCCGTGCAGCCAAGAAAGCTGGCACGTCACACTAGAGCTGGGCAGTATGAGATTTGTCAAAGCTGGTACGGTATTATAGAAAATATCTCAGTACAAATACATACCACAATATGGATTGTTTATACCACAATATGGATTGTATTTTTTTAAACTTAATATGTCCAATGTTTGGAAAGTGTGATGGTCAGGTGATGAAACATGTTAACATGACTTTTCATATTGGTAAAGTATCTTAAATGCAGGAAATAACAGGATGATGTTATGAATCAGCTGCCATCTAACTCTAGACGGTATGGTGGTATTTTCTAAATTCATCTGGTACGGTAATGGTATCATTAAAATACCTTCTCCTAATACGTACCAGTATATTGCCCAGCTCTAGTAAGTATATATTGATAAGAAGAAAAAATGCACCAGATGTGTGCATTCAAAGTTTAGAGTTTTTTCTCCTTCTTGCACCTTAAGGGGTCTATGGGAGCTTAGATTTTACACACACATACTATAAAACACAAACATGTACCTTGATTGCCTTGAAGTTTGGTACAAATAAAGAGCGTATAAAGGTGAATTCACATACTAAGTTTGCTATTAATCTGATAAATATATACAGTGTTATGAATATGTATTTGTCTACAAAAAATCGAATGGTAAACCTCATGTGGTGAAATTTTACAGGCTGATCATTGTAGCAGTGCCTTTTGATAGTTTGAAAAACGATAGAGTGACAGCTGCAATGTTGTACAGAAAAAATTAAACAACATTAAGAGTATTGGGGGTAGTGGTATAGATTTTAGCTATAATTAGAGAAAAATGTACTCAAGATGTCATTGTACACTGTACTTTTTTGATAAAAGAGTTTATAATGTTGTATGCTAGTCATGTACCATGTTGTATTGTACTTCTAGTACATCAGTGCTACGAGTGTAAATACTGAGTGATGAGTTTGTATATCGTGATATATATCGTATCGTGATATACTGTGCGCAATAATCGTTATAGGAAAAATTCCTATATTGCACACCACTAATTGGGGGTCAAGATATTCTAATAGAGCTGTCAAAAATGTGTGAGAAAATTCAGAAAAATCTTACTAGGGTTCGAACCAGAGACCACCATACCTAACATCCAGATCCTTAACCACTGCTATCTTGGCTCTACTAAATTTAGTACATTTATAATTTCATAGATTAAGCTACCAATGGAAATTCCAGAACATTCTATGTGTGTTCTATTAGAAGTCCTCCACTCTATCACAGTATTACAATAATATTGCAATAAAACTACGAGGTGCACCAATATGGAAATTTTCCAATATACCAATAACCGATATATTCAGGGGCATAGGCAGGGGGTTCAGATGGTTTGGGTGAACCCCCTTTTCAGTGGCAAAACAAAATTAAATTAAAAATCACATTAAACTTTCAGCCTTGGAACTCTCCAGTAGCTAGGTATACGCACACTCTCGCATCCCCTGAGAACCAAATCATACTAAAGGTGAATCATTAATGCTGAAACGAAGCGATTCTCTAGGGTGTATCACGTGAGCAATTGTGCATGTGATACCTGGTGGAAATGGCAGAGATCTGATTGTGAAAATGGAGATTTGTTAAAGGGCAGCAGCCAGCTGCAGTAATTGTGATATACATGTGTCAGGTTAGTATAAAGTATTGAATATGATATATTTACATTGTGAATGTCTGTTTAGTGCGATGAGGTGAGCACGTGATGTCTTGAATCTATTGGAGTACAAGCCAGTTTAGTGACAAGTTGAGAGAAGAGCCAAGAATGATGTTAAAGTTTGTACTCGGAATAAAGCTCAGGAGTAGATCCAGGAGAAGAGTGGTGTGCTAGAAGAGTAAGTAGGAGATCAGTATGCTATCCGGAAGTGAAGATTAGCTAGTTTCATTAATAGTACAGTAGGATTATAGTGTTCATAAGCTGCATAAACAGCAGTGTAGGTTTCAGCTAGATAGATGCACGTACAACTAATTTTAATGTTACTGCCTAAGGCCAGATTTAGTGTATACATAATTTTCATCTAGAAACTGGCTGTAGGGGAATGAATTTCCCAGATATTCCAAATTCGAACCCCCTTCCAAAATTTCCTGGCTATGCCCCTGATATTGGCTACAAAAAATTACTGATTCCAATACCAATATCTGAACATAAAAGGTTTTCAGTATGGACACTACAATAAACATTAAAAAATGTGACAAAAAGCTTAAAAGGTGGTCGCTAAAACCTATGTAAAGAATTGTGGAAAGGTAGTGATAAAAGGTGTGTAAAAAAATAAAAAAGTTTGACCAACTCAGGATTTGGACTCTGGCCATCATGAAAACCTTTGCCACTAGAGTTGGGCGATGTACTGGTATGACAGTAACATGGTGATATAATTGTACTTGTCAATCAGTATTTCAGCCTCCTTGTACTAGCAAACAAGACTAACCCATGCACTACTACTGGACGCAGCACTACTGTAATTGTGGGATAAAAATTCTGGCCTTGCATTTGTAAGCTTTAATAAATTATCTGCTAGCTTTAAGCTATACATATAGGATCTATGCCTCCTTCAAGATTTATATGCACTCCATGGCATCTGTATAAGTTAGGCTGGTTTTTTTTCTAAACTTTCAGTTGTGGTAATAAACAAACCTACTTCACCCATGCAAATATAATGTGTAAACTGTTTTTGAGTGTACTTGCTGTAGTTCATTTCAATACCGTGATATTAGCAATAATCGTGATAATAAGCTCCACAATAACCGTGGGAGGAAATTTTCAATATCACCCAACCTTATTTGCCACTACCAAGGATATTGTGGAAATTACAGTACTTAATTATGTGTAATATTTGCTCATATCTGCAACTTTTCACCGATATCGATATCGGTGCACCTCTACATAAAACATGCAATACAGTAAATACATTTACAACTCTGTCCTCAACAATCATCATTGTGTCTGTATACATAAAAGTCGTGTTAAAGGTTTTTGGGGCCTTATAAGAAGTGAAACCAAAACGGCTGAGCATTAACATCATTGCAGCCATTTCTTGGTTGCCACCTTTTGATTTCACTTTTCACCCAGGCTTTTGAAGGCTACACCCTTTTTCAAAGCATATATAGCTGGACATACATACCGCCACACATACCTCAACTCGTTGGTCATATCCGTAAGTAGAATGGCGGCTGGCATCAGTCATAGATAATGCTCCACTAGGGAACTTCATGGTAATAATGATAGTATCAACGTCATTTAGGTCACTGATAGCTGGTGTGTGAGAGTGTGCCATGGTGTGGATGGTCTCTGGTTCTTCACCAAGGATCCAACATATCATGTCTAGGTCATGTACTGCAGTATCATGGAACATGCCTCCAGATATCTTCAGATATTCTATGGAGGGTAAGGGAGAGTCCCGGCTGGTGGTTTTAATGACATGCACTTTCCCAACTTCGCCGTCTGCCACTTTGGCCTGAATGCGTGCCATACTGGTGTCAAATCTTCTGTTAAATGCACAGAATAATGGCTTACCAGCCCTCTCTGCTTCATCGTAGCATAATGCCACTTGTTCAATTTGTTCTGCAATTGGTTTCTCACAGAACACTGCCTTGCCAGCCTTCAGTGCTTGAGTCACAAACTCTTCATGTGTAAATGTTGGAGTGGCCACCACTACGGCCTGTATTTCTGGATCCGACAAAATGACGTTGTACTCTTTTCCACTGACCACGGTCACTTCGGGCATGTTAAAGGTTGTGAGAATGTTTTCTGCTTTGTCAATTTCATCTTCCACGATGTACTTCAACCGACAGCGATGGTTCATCCGTATTCCTTTGAAATGAATATGTCCAGCTCGTCCCAGACCACATAATGCTAATGAGAATCTACTATATGAACCACTCTTTCTGTCCATTTTGACGAGGTTGCGTGCTGGACGGTGGAGGTCAGAGGGCTCGCGGAGAGGTCACGCCACGTTGTTTTATAATTATATTGCGCATGCGCTTACAATATTTTCGACTGTAAGCACCACTAGATTAACGCCCCATGTTGAAGAACCATTCAGTACAGAACCATAGATAGTATAGGTATGACAGAACTACAATTTTCAGCTTTGTATATATGATGGTTTATACCACCAGTGAAAGGAAATGGAGCTCCAGCACTTTAGGACTATAGCTTTTGCACTGACCTGTCAAGATCGAGATACTCAATGATCATATAGTTTACATTTTTATTTATTTTGCGACCTGCCGGGTCACTACTAGAGGGCAAAGAATCTGTGAAACATGATATCGGTATGGCCTAAGTTCTGACATGCTGTGCAGTGAGTTTGGTCATGGATCTATACTGATGAACTAGGAATAGTAGCTACATTGAAACCTCTATATAGATGATTAGATTACTTTATATGCATACAGACAACTACAATGGCTAAACTGCATTTTATAGCTACACTATATACAACTAAAATCAAACCTGCATGCTGAGAGCCAGCCGGAGGGACAATGTTACATACTATTATAACTTTATCGTCATGCACAATTGTCCAAACAGGAGAGGGTTTTGTGTAGAAAATTGGTGGAAGGGAAGGTTGATGGGGGTCTATCTCGGAAAATGTTTTGAAAATATATAACTATGACAAAATTGAATCAGGAAGCAATTTGAGAGAAATAATTGAGATGTCAAAGTAATACTGACAAAACAGCTATACACCCATTCAACACTGACTCACATTTTTTCTGTCATAAAGACTAAACAATTCCACATTAAGGTAATCATCCAGCTATCACATTAAGGTTTATATCACAAGCATGCACAACACACATATCCCTTTCTGGTACACAGTTTGATATGTGGACACATGCAGCCAGTCTGACAATACCATGCAGTCTTATAGCCTTTCCAATTGGCACAACTTAACACAGTAAACTATATAAGGTAGCAACTTTCCAGCTTGAAGCCGTTGCATAGCAGTGAGCACTAACATGTGGGAAGTTTCAAGTAAATTCAATAAAAGGCATGCATGGTTGGATGATCTGGCAAGGCTATAAGACTAGCCTGGATCACATATAGTCTATAGGATGCACATGCATCATATAACAAAAGGTAACTGTATGGCGTGTACAGATGACTGCCTATTATAGTATAGCTATAGTAAGTATATCAAGCAAGTGATAAGATATTCATCACTGCTGGATCTATTGGAATATCTCAACCTTTTAATCCTAAAACCACTACCTTGGTTGCCTAAATAGCTATGTATGTCATTAAAAATAAACCAGCAAATGAAGATACTATACTTTAGCTTAAATACTTGCATGGTTCTATTGACTAGTCAGCTATTTATTTAGACACCGTGTAGTTTTCCAGTATTATAGGTTGTCGATCCTTCTTTTGCTCATCATTTTTTGTATATGGTATATACGCAATGCATATAAAGCTAAAAAGCACTGCAATACACTCTCAACTAATTTTTCTACGACACAGACCACAACTACGCTCTTTTCATGCCCCCCAAAAAGAATTATCACAATAGCTGTGTCAATAATTAAACATGTACTGCATTTCAGGCCAGTCTCTCTTCAACATTTGCTAAATACAACTACGTAAATAAAATTGCAAATTAAAAATTATATATCATTGCTAACATCAAGAGTTTATAACGTGTAGGGCTACACATTAATTATAAACTCTTGCTAACATCTATTAGTATTCTTTGTACTTGAATGGAACAACTTGTCCAGTACTGTAGGACAATTGACAAGCCTCAGCTAATTGAGTAGCTCTCAGTGTGTCTCTCTTTGTCACCGTTAGAGTCTTCTTGGGGTCTAAGACTACATCAACAAGGTGGTTTAGTCCCAGCATGTAAGATTGCTGATAACGTTCTACACAAGAGTCAGGAGCTGGAGAGGTTGACATGGCTGATTCCTTCATGATTAACACATTGTCAGTGGCAGGGTTGGAGCATTGCAGCATACCAGCTGAACCAAACACCTGTATGGGCAAGACAAGCTTAATAACAGCTGATATCTATACACTGTAACCTCTCGACGCAATTCCAAACATTTAGGCTGAATGTAGTATGGTCAAACTACTGTACTGTAGTTAAAATAAATAATACTTACAGATGTCGTCTGTGTACACCTCACAAGGTGAATAAATGTACTACAGAGTTATACACTCTACTGAAACTTCTGATTTATGTAATGCAACTGGCTATGCATTACTCTTACACTGGACTACATGTATATGGTAGTTATTGTCTGGCTAATACATACACCATGCAGGGTTGGTATAAGTAGCTCCACATATAAGTTGATCTACAGGTCAAGCCAGACTAGTTGCCTACAGGGATTACTTTTTCAAAGTAATATATCACATATTACATAATACTTTCTACACAATGAAATATACATATTACTTAAAATAAAATGTGACTTAATAATATTAAATATAAAGATGCTTGTGAAATGTTAGCCATTAGTGTAAATATTAAAGTTACGTACTGAATAACTTCACAGTGTTATGAATTTGTACTAAGTTACTTTAATATTTAATAAATAAAATAAATTAACACTTCAATATATGCGCATGTTTTCACAGACAGTGGGCATTAATAGCAATAGTCTATGTAGTCACATGGTACGCATCAGTTCAATGGACAGCGTCTTTTAATAGGTGAAAGCTAATGGATTGAAGTAATGGATCACTGAGTAGTTTCATGGATAGTAAATAGCAGTATAAAAACCATATGTAATGCATTACTAGTTCACCGTTACTCATAGTATTACTCGTTACATCTTTCTTATCGCTACCTGTTGCCTTGCTCATTACATAATATTATTACTTTGTTCATTACTAGTAATGAGTCAATAGTTCCCAAAAGTAACTTAAGTTACATTACTGCATTTCACTAAGTAACGTATTATATTACTTGAAACTTGCAAATATTATGTAACACATTGTATTACATAACGCATTACCCCCATCTCTGCCTACAGGCGGAAACAAGCAATTTTTCGTATTTCTAAATTGCAATACAGTGGATCCTCAAACCTCAGTTATCCGTACATCTCAATTATGTGAAAAACAGAAGTGAATTTCAAATTAATTATGTATGTATAGTACAGAGCACTGTAATAGGCCCAACAAATTCAGTCTTTGTCTAACTCTAGGAACAGAGTTGTTCACATAACCAATCACTAATGTGGAAGGACAAAGTGGTATGTAGGGTGAGCAACAGGAAACAAGCAATCAATAAATGTTGGACAACCAAACTGCAATGAAAACTAAATAATTTAGACCCTTAAATATATGTACATTTTTACACTTTTAAGCTGAATCCTCAAAAACATTTATTAACTCATGGATGTAATTATACACCATCTTGAAACTTTGCTCATTTGTAGCACTAGCTCATTTTTTTTCGTTCAAATACCTGACAAATATTTACGGTCAATCTAAATTTTCACCATACATTCCCTATGGGGAAGCCATAAAAGTATAGTAACTATTTCAACCTTCTCCTAAAGTTACTATGGAGCCAAACCACACATGTCTGTTGCCAACATCTTTACTGTCACCTTTACTGGTTGGCTGAAATGGTAATTCTCTTAAGAAAAAATCTACTTTTCATGTTTAGCTGTTTTTCAAAATTCAGCTCAACTTCTATATACTATAGCTGATTTTAGCATGATTGATGAATTGGCAATGAACAGATAAATCTTAAGTACATAATAAATACAACCTCTTCATTGACAAGGTCCGGCATATACCTCAATCCGTTGATCATATCCATAGGTAGAATGGCGACTGATATCAATTATGGCAATCACTCCACTAGGGAACTTCATAGTAATCACCAAGGTGTCAACATCAGGGATGTCACCGACTGCTTGCTGATGTGCGTGTGCCATAGTGTGAACAGTTGTCGGCTCCTCGCCTATCATCCAGCACACCATATCAAGGTCATGTATTCCTGTGTCCTGAAACATTCCACCAGATATCTTCAGGTAGTCAAGAGTTGGAGGTGGGTAGTCACGACTAGTTGTCTTGAGTATATGCACTTTGCCGATATCCCCGTTTGCTACTTTGGTTTGTATCCGTGCCATACTGGGGTCAAATCTTCTGTTAAATGCACAAATCAATGGTTTACCAGCCCTCTCTGCTTCACTATAGCAGAAAGCTACTTTCTCAACGTTCTCAGCTATGGGTTTTTCACATAATACTGCCTTGCCTGCCTGCAGTGCTTGAGTGACGTAACCTTCATGTGTAAAAGTTGGGGTAGCAACGATTACCGCCTGCACTTCGGGGTCTGCTAAAGCCACGTGAAAATCCTTTCCATTAATCACCACCACATTACTTATGTTGGAGGATAAAATGATCTTTTCAGCCTTCTCAACTTCAACCTCCACAACGTACTTCAGGCGGCAGCGATTGTTTAATCGAATTCCTTTAAAATGAAACTGTCCAGCACGACCAAATCCACATAAAGCTAAAACAACCTGACCCTCCATTGTGCTCGTTCATAAAACTCTCTCCATTATCGGATTAAGATATACTTTATGACCTTGATTGTGACGAGCTGTGACATGGAGAAATCACGTGCAGATTTCGGTGCAGACCTCAGTACTGTGTACTAGCATGCTCGTGCCGTGTTCGAATATTCGCTTTGCATGGCCTACGAAAAGCACAATGTACTGCAACGCCTAAATGTGTATACAGTCACGTGATCCTAACGACCCGTATGCATATATTAATCACGTGATTACATAACAGTATCCACGCAGAAAGTAGTCAGTATGGATTTCACAGCTCTACCGCGAGTACAGGACGTTGAAAAGGAGAGCCAGTATGGCTTTGTGTACGGTGTGTCAGGTCCCGGTAAGTGAAACGGAATTATTTGTGCTTACCGCTTCGAACATTGTTAAGCAATCTCAGATTTATTGCAAGGTAGTATGTCTTTGATGTTTAGATTAGATTTTTGGTTTGCTTTAGAACTTAAAACACTCGTAGATTAAAATTATGCCTGGTGTGCGTTATTAAGAATTATTTTGTGATGCCTTACATACATCACTTTTATAGTGGTTACTGCTGAGAAAATGAGTGGGGCAGCTATGTACGAACTGGTGAGTGAATGTATGCATGTTGGTGTTGTATTGGAAAAGAGGGTCTTGTGGATCTCCATTGGCAGTTTGCATATGATTTAGAGTGTTGATCAACAGCAAAACCAGTAAAGTGCAAGTAGTGAAAACATTATGTCCTTTAACTTTGCATCCATAAGTGCATACACCGTTATAATTACCTTTGGAGATCCACTAGACCCTTTATTCCCTCACCCCCCTACACAAAAGGAAAATAGCTTGACACTTGTGTGTGTGTGTGCATGCGCAAGTTTGTTTGGTTGGCTGCTTGAAAGTGACCGTTTCTGTCTAGTATTTGTTAAAACCCTTTCGATTCTCAATTTTGTTGTATTTAGAATCATAAGTTATGAAGTTTGACTGGTTTAATTTTGCAGGTTCGTGTAGGACACAGTGAGCTGGTCGGTGAGATCATTAGGTTAGAAGGTGACCTGGCCACAATTCAGGTGTATGAGGAGACTTGTAAGTGTGTGTGTGGTGTGTATGTACAGTGTATTTACAGCATTAAACATACACCAGGGTTAAGGATTGGACACAGCTCTGCATTTAGACTGTGTAGCCACCCAGGCTGAATTGCCCACCTCTTTAATAAGGCCACCTCAAGTAGTTACCAATATAGCTGAGGTGCACTTTATGATCTCATCACCTGATATTCACCTCCATATAGTGACTGTAGGCCCAGGCATAATTAAGCCTAAAATATTGGCCCCTTATACTTATGTATCCTATTTATGCAGAACTAGTTTCAACTGTATGTACAGTATAACATGTTAGTTCTATCCACCATTGTATAATTGTTACATGTACTACTCACATCTAGCTGGTGTTACAATTGGTGATCCAGTATTGAGGACAGGCAAGCCTCTGTCAGTGGAGCTTGGTCCAGGAATAATGGGCAGTATCTATGATGGTATCCAGAGACCACTGGAGGTGGGCATTTTATAGATAATATCATTTTCTGATATTGAGTATAATAATAGTAGAGGATATGCACACTATGAAAAAATGGTCAATATAATGAGATTAGCAGCGTGCCCAGAATTTTTGACGGTGAACGACTATCGTGAAAGTACGGGTAGAGTATGCAGCTCGAACTCGCCACATAAACTACAGATGAGGCTCCTCCTTCCAGTTACTCTGTTATACATGTAAAGGAATGTATTGCTCTCATAACTGGTCTACTTTTTGCGATTCGCACTTTCTATGCATACTACAATACATTTGTTCACCCTCGTGACTTATGAAAACATAACATTTTTATTAGAATGTTTTCGGTCATAAAGTTGTGCATATCCTCCATTATATTGACATGTATAATAGACACGTGTAACACCCAGTTCACACTACCTGCTAAGCTGGGTACAGCATGGTGCGGGATACAATGTGAATTCTATTGCACAAGCAGCAAATTGTATTTTAAGCAGGGTGAAATTAATCAATTGCAAAGGGAAAGAATTCAAGAGCAGGAACTTGTAATTTATAGTTAGATTTTCATTTTAGCAATGGCCAATGATTGTGTAACTTTTTAAAAATTTCACGTGAAATTCAATATCTCTATACCATATTTCTGACATGGAACACCTAACCAGCTAAGAGGGCTAATGTTGCACCGATAATCGGAAAAACCATGTGTGACCGGATTTGACAAAACCAGGCTTCCACACACATCCAATTCTTTGACTTTAATTGCTTGTAACTTTACAATGCAGTATGCTATTGACATAAAATTTTCACACAATGCATTCATTGCATTATATAATAACAGAACTAAATTTGAAACTGATAGCGTACTCCTACAGTGAGGTATAAACCTTTAAAGCCATAAATCTGGGTGTGTGTGGAAGCCTGGTTTTGTCAAATCCGGTCACATATATCGGCTGTGTTTTTTTGTATACCGATATAGAATCGGCACCAAGATGAAAAAAGTAGCAGATACAGATATATGCTCATGTACACCAATTGATATTTACAAACACATTGAGTTGCCTTAAAAATTCCTACATTACAACATGGGTGTATCCATTCACTGGACTGGACTACTGGACTCAAGTTGTTTTTTTTGTTTTGTTTTCTTGCCTTTTATCGCCAGACTTAGCTAAAATGAGTGTCTTAGAAACTGACACCAATCACCACGAGACATAAAACATGTACATTGATCACAAAAACTACACTAAAACCTTGGTACAGTTCTTTATCATAACTTTGCCTACTGCTAGCAATGTTTCAAGCACTGTGCACTGTTAACACTGCCGTCTTATCTATTTAGCCTTCTTTTGTAAAATAGCCACCATATAATATCCGTTTTACACCATTAACTGCCTGTAGTCTGTGAATTCACTCTAGCTTTGCCAGCTCTTTGGTTTATAATGTTTGTAAATAGCAACGAGTATGCAGTGTTAAAGAATTGCTTCCTAATGCATACACTTTCAAACAGGAAGGTAAGGTTACAAAAAAATACAGTGAGTATAACAGGGTTCAAACCAAAATTATAGACCTCCAAAACTATATTATAGCACCATTTTCAAACATACTAAATATAACATCTTTAAACAGGCTGTAGGTCCATATATCTTACAGACCTTCAGCACTTGCACTGCAACACCTAATTTAAAAAAACATAGACTACACTTAGCTCTTTTTTATGCAAGACAAAACATGGAGAGTAGAGCCCTAGCTTCAAGTGTGGTGTACTACTCTATGAAATCACTTTTAGTGGTTGAAAAAGTTGTTTGTGGTTGAAAAAGGTGTTTGTGGTTGAAAAATGTGTTTGAGCAAATTTTATGTGAGTCCAGTAGTCCAGTCCAGTGAATGGATGCACCCATTACAACATTGTTATATACTGCTTCGGTGTACTGTCAACTGTTGTTGTAGCAATATACTCCCACTATAAACAAGCTAAATTGGTCCTTCACAGTCAAATTTCTAATAAAAATTGTTACAAAATAGACATGCTGTACTATATTGGATCGGCTACATTTATCAGCTTGAAAATATTATTCAATATCGTTTATCAGAATGTCAGCAAAATCTCATATCGGTGCAACACTAAAGAGGGCAAACCTTAGGAATTACAATTGACTATTTGAAGTAAATGTAGATACTTATGGCTACTGTCAGCACCTACTGAACTATGTGTGATATACCGTACTCTCAGTGGAAGCACATCATTGTGTGACTTGCTGTATTACAGTTTAAGAGAATGTGTTCTGTAACATGAGGAATACAAGCTGCTTGGTAAACATTATACGTATTGGTAATGTGGCCCACTATCAACTTTTACATGTCAGGTTATAAAAGAATTCAGGTGATCTGTGAGGTGTCTTTCCACCTATTAGGTGAGGTGTCGTAGCGGTCTCGGCTGCCAGCACTTGTGCAATGCTGCACAAAACTGCAGCCAGTGCAATACCTGTATATTGCACTGTGGTCGGTGTATTATAAGTTATAATGCACTCACTGTGGTCTCCATATGCAAATTATGGCACTGGCGGTGCCTTTGAACTGCCCACACAGAGTGGTACATTGCTATATAGTGGAACCTCTCCATAGGGGACATGATAGATCCCAGAATTTTAGATGCTGTAATATAGAGGGGTCTATTATGTCCTTAACTGAGGTTGCACTGTGTCCACTAAACATGGTAGGTTATGTACATGTAAAATTAGGAATTACCACTATAGTACTACTTTATTTTATGTGTATATATTTCTGTTAGTGATAGTTGTCATGTATGTCTTTGTAATCAGGATATCTGTGATATAACAAAGAGCATTTATATTCCCCGTGGAGTCAACACACTCAGCCTCAAGAGATCAATCCAGTGGCACTTTGTGCCTTCAAAAGATGTCAAGGTACTATATTGTGTACTGTGCACTGAAATGTTAAAGTATAGTAACTTTCATTGATCAAGATAGATCAAGTAGGTTAATGGGCAAAATCAGCGAGCCAGGAAGAATAAGTCAAGGAGTTGAGTTAGGTTAAGATTGATGGTCAAATTAACTGGTCAGGAAGGGTCAATGGTCAACATGGATCAGGGGGTTAAAGTCAACTACCAGTAATGGTAGTGTGTTATGAATAAAACGCTGCTGATACATGTATGCGAGACTTGGGTATTCCCCTGAAATGTCTTAGAGATTTTTATCCGGTATTCTGTGTAATCATACATACAGTATCAGGAGTCCATAATGTCGCGAGTGCGCCTTGTGGCATTATGGGCTCTTGGACATAATTATAAGGCGATTAGCATTTATAATGATAGGAGTTGACTTTATCTGAAAAGGCGTTCATGAATCCTTACAGTTAAGATTTGCTCCTGAAGTGGTGTAGTATTGTCTTCGTTTGTGTTGTGGCACTTTCACTTTGCTGAGATATGGCAACACGTGTCCTTCAGGTTAACGATGTAGTCCATAGCTGTTGTTTTATGTCAGGTGGTACATGAGTATTTGAGCGCCATCTCTCATGCTAGTGTTTAACGTTATATTCCTACAGCAATATGAGATCACAGTTATCCAGAGAGTAAAGCTTCGAGGCCTACAGCAGTACAAAGTAAGATTTTCAAAAACAATTACGTACCTGTGGCTGATAAAAGAAAAGTAAATGTCTGTGCTTCTTTGTGTTTGATGGAGGTGCCATTTAATCTTGACTTAACACCTTTCTACACTAAACACAGTCAGCTTGAGCCACTGACATTTTCACAAGATTTACAGCACCAAAAATAGACATTGGTAATTTTAAGAAGCCATTTGAATAATTAGGTTACCACTGATTAACATAACGGCCAAGGTGTAAAGTGATATCACGTATCCTTCAAGGAAACTGGACTATCCCTTCATGTTCATGTCTCTAGGATAACCTTAACATCTAAGAGTAAAACCAGTTATGTGCTGACTGTTATTTTTCTAATTAGCCTTGATGACATTCCCTTGTTTCTATGCAGTACTAGCAGAAGCTGTTAACAACAAACTACAAGAACTATACTACAGAGAATGCATACAAATATTTAGCATCAGCAAAAAAGACAAAGCATCATTGACCTACATACCTCAAATATGTATAGACGGTCAAATTCCCAACCTGTGGTGTGTTGCATACACTGAAATTGTCTACTTAATGTAACCTGTCAAACTACACTATTCTTACACCACAGATATACATGCATATACAAATTCATGTTTTATGAAACTGTTCACTTACTCCAGACATGGACTGATTTAAATACATTTGAAAGTACTTATGGTAACTAAAGTACAAGTGCTCGTCATTATTTAAGTGCTTGTCTGTGTTTTACTTCATTAAAGAATACTCAAATAGAACTTAGAAAATGGTATGCATAATATGCTTTGATCTTTGGAGGATAGTGAGGTCTTTAAAATCCACTAAGAGACCTGCTAGCAGAAAAGACCTCAAGCATCAAAAATCTCACTTTCGATCACTGATTTGCAATGCTCCCTCCAAGAATATTCAGGCCGATAGCCTGCAGTGGGCGACCAGTCACCCAGGCCAACATGTGGTTAACCATTCTATTCATTTTATAGGTATGCCTAAAGGAATTCGATTATGGGAGGTACAATCTACCATTACACGTACATTTGTTACGATGAATGGAGAAGTATGGAAATATCACGGAAAATTCTGTTTAGTGCTCATTTGTTTCTAGAGTGTTTTTAGACTGTTTTCGTCTTATGGATGGACTTTACTAAGACCTAAATGGGTAAGCTTCCTTGTAGAAACATTATTTTGTGCTACGTGTAATGTGGGTGTATCCATATTCGAAACCGTGGCGCCACTGGAGGTACAACTTGTGACAAGTCGCTCCCATTGTATATATAAATCCACGCAAGTAGCTTCTTCGACACACGTGTTCTTTACATTGCTGTGACTGGCTATTGCTAACCCTTCTCAACATTATTATCAATCACTGCCATTTCCCAGCGCTGTGCCAGATCCAAGTCCAACTTGTGAAAAGGAAGCAATGCGAGCTTCGATTTTTTAACACTTCAACAAAAGCACGTTTAGTCTTCCGTGATTATTTTAACATTGTGTGACGATTTCAGTACGACACAAAACCCAATCCCACCTATATACCCATATAATATGCTGATACGTTAATTCATGTTTTATGAAACTATTCTGAACTAAATACATTTGAAAGTACTTAAGTAACTAAAGTACAGTAGCGGACAAAAAAAGTTCCCGTTCCGTTTGCATTCTGTTCCGTTTAGCGTTTAAATGCTATCTAACCATTTTCGTTTTGTAAGCGTTTTGCTACCAAGTAAATCATTTCGCTACCAGGTAAGCAGTAATGTCTGACTATTTCATGTGCCTTCACATACATCGGACTCTTCGAGACTAGCTCATTCCAGTGGAGACTACCCTCGGGACTGCCGAAGACTGGACATGCAGGGAAAAGCGGCTCTACAGAAGCTAAGGCCATTGATGATGCTAGAAATCCAACATGCTTACAGTGTACAAGCATATAACAAAATATATTATGTTGTATTCCATGTTTTATTAGCAAGCTATTTCTTCGCACTTTTATCGTGCCAAGCGAATTTTGTCGCCATATAGTTATTGCTCAGTCTAGGCCATCTAAACAC
The DNA here is from genome assembly GCF_963678975.1 of Dysidea avara. Lineage (NCBI taxonomy): Eukaryota > Metazoa > Porifera > Demospongiae > Dictyoceratida > Dysideidae > Dysidea > Dysidea avara. The sequence goes on along the minus strand of NC_089272.1, from coordinate 5,165,958 downwards.
TTCGCAGCTGCTGTACACTTAATATAAAACTAACCTGGACTGTTGATGGGAAGTACATGCGTTCTAACCACGAAGTTACATGAGGGTGTGTTAAATGGAATGGCAGCTGGGTGGGGGGTTTACACGGTATTGCAGCTGAGTAACGAAGTGTTTATGATATCGAGCTGAGCTACGCAAGAGGAACTATATACAAATAACAAGTATTTATACACAAAATATAAAGGCTTTAATGGCGGCTTTTATCGTATTCGTCGATGTCAGTAGCTAGCCATGGCCTCAGCCAGTCAGCTGTGGTGGCGCCTTGATGGTGACCAAGTAAGAAATGGTTATCGAATCTAGCTGGATAAAAAGAAATAGACACACATGGGTAAGCAACAACAATTATACTGTATTTGTGCGCAAGTCTCACCATGCGTTTGCAATGGAGTTTAGACTAGCTGATTAATAACAATAATCATAATGATACTCGCCACTTACTGAATTTTGCTGTAGTTTTACAAGTTTAACTTCTCTTTGCTAGTATTATACTTAGCGTTCCTCAAGCTTTTTCCCTAGCGTTTTAGCACCCTGCAAGCGTTTTGTTAGTGTTTTGTTACCGTTTTCTTCTAAGCGTTTAAACGCTGAACGAAACGCAAACGGAACGGGAACTTTTTTTTGTCCGCTACTGTACAAGTGCTCGTCATTATGTGGCTGTTTTAAGTGCTTGTCTATGTTTGGCTTAAATATACTAAAGAATACTCTAATAGAACTTAGTACTTACTCTAATTCACTGTATATGAAATACTCTAATAGAACAGTCATTGTTCAGGTACAGGTATTCGAAAGTTTGATTACTTAGGTCAAACTGTGTTTCAGAATTGGCCATGCAATCAGCAGTCATGAGTATGAGGTGTTGGGTAACTTGATAACTGTGTGCAGATCAAATAAGTCTCTAAAAAACTCCTATGGCGCATATGTGTTTATTTATGTTCCAAGCTTACATCATATGACTAGTCATGGTACATCAATGATGTAAGACCGTTTCTATGGTATCATTCAGTCTGTACAGGTATTTAAATGTTGAAGTGTTAGTAGTTGTATCAAATTATCAAGTTGTTAACAATGTCGGTAGTTATCCAGCAGAGTAGTGCTGTATTGTTCATTGTGTGGTGTCTCTCCTACTGTCACACTGCAGTGTCCCAGGAGAAGGTGTGCTCCAGTTTCTGTAGCAGTCTGGGAATGCTGGAATCCAACCCCGGCAAATCTTGTGATGACATCTACCAGATCAACAAGGCCAGCAGAGGAGTGTCTACTCACTACTGGATCCAAACTTCTACTGGTGTACACCAAGTCTACTGTGATATGGAACTGGAGTGTGGTGGACACAAGGGAGGTTGGATGAGGATAGCTGACCTTGATACCAGCAGGGGAGATGACTGTCCTACTGGATGGACTAAGATCACTACTCCTGATATTCCTCCTCATCCAGCCATTGATGTGTGCCGTTCTCCAAGCGATAGTGATGGATGTTATTCTACCAGTTTTACTGTCAATGGATCAAGCTATCATAAAATATGTGGTAAAGTTAGAGGCTACCAGAAAGGCAGTACAGATGCTTTTGCACAGCGAATTGTTCAGAGAAAAAGTATCAATGGTCCATATTGTGAAGGGGTGTCCATAACAGTTGGTAGCAATCGTAAACATGTCTGGACGTACGCCGTAGGTTATGAAAGTGAAGGAGTGTCAAACTGTCCATGTGCATCAACGTTAGGTGACCCTGCGCAACCATTTGTCCAAGATCACTATTACTGCGAGCCTGGAGTTACCTTAAACTTTGTAACTTACTTTACTAACAATCCACTGTGGGATGCTGTTGGCTGCAGCAGTGCCAATAACAATTGCTGTACTAATGTTGCAATGCCGTGGTTCTTACGCAAGTTTTCCTCAGGTTTACAAGATGATGTGGAAGTTAGGATCTGTACTGACCAAGGTTTTAGTGATGAAGGTGTCTTGGTGGATGTTGTACAATTGTTTGTCCAGTAAAACTTGTAGCTAAGTCAACTGCTTGGATGGTAGCATGCATGTACATTACATTTATCATAACCAAAGTTGTATGATATGTGTAAATGATGACATTAGTTATGTACGTATGTGTTAAGATCACATACAATTACATACAGTAGGTGGCATTTAAGATGAGCTGCTGTTATGTATATAGCACAGAACCTTTTAGGAGTTGGAGCAATGTTGCTGTAATTGTTAAGCCCACAACAATAGCTAGATCGTTACGGTAACTAATTACGTGCTTGAATCAGTTCATATTATATTTGTACATACACGTTATGCTGGATACAGGCTAGAATGTCAGCTGATGTATGATATTTATTTGGTCAAATGCTGGAGCTACTTATTGGCCTAGTGTCAACTATTGATGTGGCTACTATTCAAAGGTGGCATAAGTAAAGTACAATAGCATCTGTAATAGACTAACCAGTTAGGCTTGGATTTTCTAAAAACCATTCTGGTTAAGTTGATATTGATACATCCCACACACTGTGCACAATTTCCTCAGCTCATTGCATGCCAGAGAAACAAAATAAATGTTGCTTTGTCCTCCTTTCTTTATCCGTTTGACAACCGTAAACCTAAATATTTAGGCTTTGACGCATGCCTCTATACAAACTCAAATAATTTCTCAGGTATTAACAACAGATCCCACAGCCACCACGTTACTTACCATGAATTTCCCAATAAAATGGCACCAAGCATTGAAGAATTTGAGTAAAACACCATTCATCACACCACTTAGAAAAGAGCCTTCTGCATCAAATGCCTACCATGGCTGTGCATTGGTTCACTAATCAAAGCATATCTTCACCAAACTTAACACTATGAAACTAAGCGCCATAAGTTAGAATCCTTGCGCCCTACTGAATCTAGTGATATACAATAGATCATGTGATTTTTAAATGGACACTTGTATCAATTAAATGCCATGTATAAGAATATCCCGTTGTGCAGTAATGGAAGCCTGACGCCTCTGCTTACAGTACACATCCACTACACACTTACGCATTATTTCATATTCAAAATTAATTCCATCTTTGAAGGGTTATGCTTAGCATTGCTCGGCACATTACATATATGAATGAAGCAAATGTGAAAATTAATATACAATGCACTATTGTGTATTACAATTAGAAAATTCTTAAGGAATCAATCATTAATTTACCTCAGGCCATATGGTAACTGCCGGTTTATCTTACACTATTGTTTATGCAATGGTAATTAAATTACCACAATGGCTTCTAACAATTTGGTGACAAAAATGTAACATTTGGTGACCAAAATGTCAGTTATCAAGTACTTCACTTGTGTAATGAGGAAAGATGACTGACAGTGGCTACAGTAGCCACTGAGTGGAGAGTTCTAATGTAACTACTGTACTACTGTACTCTGTCTTGGAATCTTACCAATCAGCATTGGCAGAGAAACTTAATATGGTTTGTGTAATGTAGTGATATTACTTGTGCTAACTCAGTATCCATTGGTCAGCCAGTACCGTGCTCTCTGTAACACCAGGCTAGCACCCATTTGGTACTCCTTCACAAGTTTACATACACAATACACATTGATTGGTGATGTGTCTCTAGCTAGTGACAGCTACAAAGACCATCTGAAAATTACAACTGTACCTGTGTTTCTGTTTTTTTCCGCTCATCTTGTAAGCTCTGATTATATATATGATGTAAGGTTATTTCTATGGTATCCATTCTGTGCAGGTATTTAAATGTTGAAGTGATAGTAGTTTCATGGAATTGTCGAGTTGTTAACAATGTCGCTAGTTATCCAGCAGAGTAGTGTTATTGTTCATCTTTTATCTTATCTTTTATTGTTCATCTTCCGTTCAATCAGGAGCTCATAAGTGCCACAATAAGCTCCTGGTTCGTTGGATCTTCTCTTAGTATTCTTCTTTTTTTTTTCAGAGGAGGGCAGACACGTTTAAGCACTACCGTATAGCGGGTTATTTTCGAAACAGAAATTTTCGCATAAGAAGCAAAATCTGAATTTCGAAAGATTTTAATTTCGAAGAGTACATATTTCGAAGTCCGGATGGATTTCAAATAAACGGAAATCCATTTCACAAATTATGAAGATGCGTGAATGTTTGCCGAAAACTGACTTACTGATGGAATAATCCCCATTCCTGTGCACTGGAGAGAAGACTGAGGGAGTCTCGGGTGGAGTGAATTCACTGGTACGATCATGGTCGATCATATACCATAGATTCTAGAGCAGACGGCATCAATTCCCATTCTGGAACCTGTTTTCTGGTTATTGGTACAGTAATGATACAGTTGACCCATTATCATCAGCAATACTGAGCTAAAACTCGAAGAATACACGAACGAATCGCCGAAAGTTGGATGGTTGCTTTCACTTGTGGGAATTTATTTTCAAAAAACGACCGGACGTGGGAATTTATTTTCGAAGAGAAGGTCCTCTTCGAAATATCCGAAAATAAAAACCTTTCGAAAATTACCAGCTATATGGTATGTAAAATGACTGCATGCAGTGGTTCTGCTTGGTATTTCATGTGAGCCTCTAGCCGCAATACTAACAGTGGAGTTGGATGGGGTTTACTGGATAGTAGAATCGAGTTTCAAGTAAGCTTTACAATTTGGTTTTTCAAAAACCGTTCTAATTAAAATACAACATGCATTGTGCACAGTTGCCTCAGCTCAATGAAACAACAAGAAAAGTTGCTTTGTTTATCATTTCTGGGCACACTATGAATAGAACAGTTGCGACCCGCTGAGCGAAAACTGGCCATTTCACCATCAGATTCTCCATTTTATTTGGAGTAAGTTTCGCATTCGTACAGTGTACGGTATGTGAGTTATGGGTGCTTATTTACGATGCATTAGAAATAAAGTTTATCGTCGTCATTTAATTGCTGAAATGGCCTTCTTCTTTATCCCCATGGAGACGTACAAGAAAAGTACTATATCTTAATATGTCAGTTCATGGTGAGCATATTGAGTTAAACCCTGTCTTTGTAGTTTGTTTCAGTTGTGAATTAAGTAAGCGCCTGTAATTTATTTGCCATATTTTTGCTGTACAAACCGAGTTTATTCCAAATGTCTAGTGCAATAACTCCAAGATCATATCACAAAATGTGGAAACTTTGGTTGTCCACTCGTTTTTTACTATAGACCAAAGAAAAGCAATACAATGGAATTTGTGGAATATGCAAAAAACAGCGCTCAACATCACAATTTTGAAATATGAAATGTATCCGCCCTTCTCTGGGTGAATTATTTAGCATAATTTCTTAAAGAAACAATTGTTGATTTGCCTCAGGCTGTTACATGGTTATAACATGATTACGAGAGATATAACGGAAATATTTGCGCATGACTCTTGAGAGGGTGCACTCTAGTCATATTCCCAGTAGATGAAACGATTATAGATACGTAGTAATTTATAGTGAGACAGTACCTGTTGGAGATCAAAATTAATAGAAATCATTGATGGATCAGATGTTGCAGAGTCTTTAGCTATGCTCATGATTAGCAAGTTATTCACAAAGGAGACAAGACTTCATAGACTATACACTCAGCAGCTCAGGTGAATCATTGTTGGTTGATTTAGGCACTTGTTATTAGAGACTTGTTTACCGTTTAGATAAGGATTTCACTGAATGTGTGATGTTACACCATATATGGTAAGCGTAGCCACAAAGCGTGGTATATCTGTTATATTCAACAGTATGCAGTGGCATGGCACTTTTGATCTCTACTACAGGTGTAGTATATATATCATACACTGTTATGTACAATGGCTTCTAACAATTTGGTGTTGAAAATGTCAGTTGTCAGTAAATTCAAGGTTTCACCTGTTATGAGGAAAAGATGTAGCTATCCAATGAAGGCCAAGAATGTGGAGAGTTCTAATGTTAGAGTCTTACAAATTAGCATCAACAGAGAAGCTTTATGGTTTGTGCAATGTGGTGATATTACTTGTGCTAACTCACGGCATGAAGTACGTATCCATTGGTCAGCCTGTGGCGTGTTCTCTGTAACACTAGTTCCCACTTGGTAAGGCATTGGTCTCCATCACAAGTTTCCATACACAATATACACATTGATTGGTGATGTGGGTCTCTAATAGCAGCTACAAATAGCATCTGAAAATTCCAAGGTTTTCTGCTCATGTTGTAAGTTGTCATAATAATGATGTTAAGTTATTTTTATGGTCTCCATTCTGTGCAGATATTTAAATGTTAAAGTAATAGTAGTTTCATGGAATTGTCTAGTAGTTAACAATGTCGGTAGTTATCCAGCAGAGTAGTGTTGTATTGTTCATTGTGTGGTGTCTCTGCTACTGTCACACTGCAGTGTCCCAGGAGAAGGTGTGCTCCAGTTTCTGTAGCAGTCTGGGAATGCTGGAATCCAACCCTGGCAAATCTTGTGATGACATTTACCAGATCAACAAGGCCAGCAGAGGAGTGTCTACTCACTACTGGATCCAAACTTCTACTGGTGTATACCAAGTCTACTGTGATATGGAACTGGAGTGTGGTGGACACAAGGGAGGTTGGATGAGGATAGCTGACCTTGATACCAGCAGGGGAGATGACTGTCCTACTGGATGGACTAAGATCACTACTCCTGATAACCCTCCTCATCCAGCCATTGATGTGTGCCATCCATCAAGCAACAGTGCTGGATGTTACGCTGCTAATTACACCGTCAATGGGTCAAGCTATCACAAAATATGTGGTAAAGTTAGAGGCTACCAGAAAGGTACGACGGATGCTTTCTCCATCATAGAAACTCAAAGCAAAAGCATCAATGGGCCATATGTTGATGGGGTCTCAATTACTATAGGTAGTAGTGAACGTAAACATGTGTGGACATATGCTATGGGGTTTAGTGATGATAGTAACATAGCGGAGCCAATACTGGATTGTCCGTGTGCAGCTACGCAAGCAATTCCTGCACACTCTTTCATACAAGATCACTACTATTGTGAGTCAGGCAATCGTGGTAGTGCTGGCCGTGACTCGCACTACACAGGCGATGCTTTGTGGGATGGTGCAGGCTGTTTTCAACCCAATAACAACTGTTGCGTTGATGTTGGAATGCCGTATTTCTTTCGCCAATTTCCATTAGCCCAACAAGAAGATTTGGAAATAAGACTCTGTCATGATCAGCCATTCAGTGATGAAGATGTCTTGGTAGATGTTGTACAGCTCTTTGTGCAGTGAAGAGTTAGTTTACTGCTACATAATTGACTAGTCTATGCACTCACTATTAACATTGTTAGACTAGCTATGTATCTGATGTGTTGGTTTCCTATTCACCAATAGTTCTTGTTATTAGTGTACTTGCATAATATTGTATAATATTACATCTTGAATTGAGTAAACAGAATTAATTTAGAAATTTGATGCCATGTGTATGTACTGTGTCTTATATATTATGGCCACTGTATACATGTGGTGTGAGTGTGTGTTAGTAATTTTAACTCTGATCAAGTAATACTATTAGGTGAAACATACCTTTGAATTCGTCACCACTGAACCTGGTATTGTTAAGCAGTTGACTGCATTAATAAATTGTTGCAGTGTGTACAAAGTACAAACAACTTTTGGAGATTTTCACAAGCTGGCAGGTCGCCTTACTATAGCTTTACTGTATTGCTCAATAGAGCTAGGGCTGAGCGATGCTGCCATTTTAGTATCACAAACCGCTATTTACGATACTGAATTGTATCACAGTCGATACTACAGCCACTATTGACAATACTGAATAGCTCATGATACTTACTTACAAACAGAACGTTGTGTCAGATTGAAAGATACAGGGGGTATGTGTACAGTGGGAACCTCGCTATTCCAGACATATTGGGAACCAGAATTTTTGGCCACTTTGCTGTAATATAGAGGTTTTCCTCTTTTAGAAGTAAAGAAATGTATTAACCAGACCTGTTGGGACCAAAATATTTGTCCTTATTATGGAGGTTTCTTCTATTGTGTCCTTAATTTGGAGAGGTTCCACTGTAGTTATATCATTTATATGTACCAGTAGTAATAGTAACGTTGTTCAAACTGACATACAACATGTGTGCGTAGGTGTATGTACAGGATAAGTACAACACTACAGAAGACACTTATAGCATGTACAAGTTGAGCTGGATCCTGAAAAATTTAAAAGTGAATTTTTCCTCATGAGAGTAAACCAACCAGATGATTAATGGTGATAGCAAAAGGTGTCAACAACAAACACGCGTAGTTTGGTTCTATTACAAGTTCGGGAAAGGGCTGTAATGGACAGTGTACTTTTACGGCTTCCCCATAGGAAATGTATGGTGAATTTTTAGTTGGCCATAAATATTATGCCAGACATTTGAATGAAAAGATTTTGAAATATTTTTAGTGGGTCAAGCAGTACTACAAATGAGCCAAATTTCAAGATCATGTGTAATTGCATCCATGAGTCCAGCTCAACGCGTACGTACTATAGGCAAGTTACAGGTAAGTTCAATTGTGCGGATCCACCACATGGCATTTGGCCCTTCCCCCTCACCCCACAATGCTTCCACTTCCAAGATGCAGGTTGTGTATGTGAAGCAGTGTACAGTACAGAGAAGCTGTATTGTACGTGGTATATGCTCTATTAGAGTGTTTGTAGTTGTGTACGTACAAATAAATGGGCCACTCAAATTCACCTCTCTGAATACTATTAGGATTTAACTGGAGTGCAAGTGTTCAGATAATATATACAGGTGCCGCTGTATTTCAAAAATTCTTATTTCAATAGTTTTTGTTCTTTAGTGTCATGTTTTTTTCTGTGTGGGTGTGTGTGATTACTGAACTGTCTAGTAACCTTCAACTACTCTAATAGAACATACACCAGTTAACATAATACTCTGATAGTAAAGTGACCATTTTTGGTGTACATCAAGTACAATACAGATGGATGTAAATGTGTGTACCAAATATGCATATACTGTATGTGGTTCACAACATGCTCTGAATATGTAGCCCTAAAACTTATGTCTACTTAGTCTCCTGGTTGGTGTGTGTTTCCTTGTGAAGAATCCCCTGTGTGTCTTCCACCCACTTCTTATAGAATGATATGGTCAACTATCATGTACAATGGTGTACCAGAGGCACAGTCGCTTTGAGTAGAATTAAGTATGAAAGCAGTGGTATAAACAGCATAGCTAAATGAATAAACTAAATGACTAATAAGAGCCGACAGTTGGACTCTAATTTTTTTTCATTTTCATGAAGACTCTCCCTTTCTGTTTGGCCTCCTTCATCCCCAGCATTTATGTATACACATGAGATTAAGTTTATTAATATGTTATGTACATATTGTTTTCATATAAATGTCTTATAGTTAACATACAGGAATGGCAGTGGTTGGCTACAAGTTTTACTGTACATATAATTGTACAGTGTCCACCAAAACGCTTTCATCAATAAAACCCCCATCATTACAAATCCTAATCTCCATATCATCCTGTACAGCTATGGGAAATTTGCGTATGAACCACGGCATTGCAATATCAGCACAGCAATTGTTGTTGGCACCATTGCAACCAGCTCCGTCCCACAGTGGGTTGTTAGTAAAATGTGCTTCCAAGGGAAATCCGTCTTCACCAGGTTCGCAGTAATAGTTATCCTGAACAAATATCTGAGCGTCATGAGCTGATGTTGAAGCACATGGACAGTTAGATATTGCTTGAGCGTTGAATCCTACTGCATAGGTCCAGACATGTTTACGGTTGCTTCCAACTGTTATGGACACCCCATCTACATATGGTCCATTAATACCTTTGTTGCTTTCTGTACGGAGAGCAAACGCATCTGTACTGCCTTTCTGGTAGCCTCTAACCTTGCCACATATTTTATGATAGCTTGATCCATTGACGGTAAAACTGGTAGGGAAACAACCAGCACTATCAGTTGATGGACGGCACACATCAATGGCTGGATGAGGAGGGTTATCAGGAGTAGTGATCTTAGTCCATCCAGTAGGACAGTCATCTCCCCTGCTGGTATCAAGGTCAGCTATCCTCATCCAACCTCCCTTGTGTCCACCACACTCCAGTTCCATATCACAGTAGACTTGGTGTACACCAGTAGAAGTTTGGATCCAGTAGTGAGTAGATACTCCTCTGCTGGCCTTGTTGATCTGGTAGATGTCATCACAAGATTTGCCAGGGTTGGATTCCAGTATTCCCAGACTGCTACAGAAACTGGAGCACACCTTCTCCTGGGACATTGCAGTGTGACAGTAGCAGAGACACCACACAATGAACAATACAACACTACTCTGCTGGATAACTACCGACATTGTTAACAACTTGATAATAACTGGTTTACGAATCACTTTGCCACTTAAATACATTGCCTGAATGGATGAATCTATAGAAATAAGTAGACATCCTCAACACATCATTGTATGGTATGTAGTGGGCTTGGAACAAGGAATTATTTTGTAAGGTGACATCCCAAATGCATTTTCTGGTCTATGTAGTTGTCATTTTGGTACGATCTTTGTATCAATGACTGTGTACTGTTTCCTTAGTTTTTTGGTGCAGTGACAATTTTACAGACTTGTACATGTACCCTGTCTTTGATACTATGAAACTTTTTGTGAAGGGATACATAACAATTCTGCCATACCTACAGTATGTGTTTTTGCTGGCAGAATTGCTTCTTAGCTCTTTACATTCTTTTCTTACTGCCTTTCCTTGATACGAAGCACTGCTACTGACATTTTCTCATGCTAGAGGTTAAAGTGTACACACCTGATAACTGGTCAGGGGATGACATATCTGTAACAGCACTAATTGATTAATAAAGAAGCCATTTTTGAGAGATAACAGGTAACGGAAATGTCACCGAAGCTTTGAAATACGGAAAAAAGGATGATATGAAGCATTGTAATAATATATTTTTCAGTCCATGTTTGCTACACTGTTGCCATAATAAGTTAGTGTCCTCCAGTTCATGTAGAAAGTGTTCTATTAACTAAAGCATGTACAGTCAGTACAAGTGTATTTATTAATAATCAAGATTTCGCAATTGCAAACTTGGAACGATTTTGTTATTGAGCAAATGTACTGCAGTGTTACGACATTGCCATGTTATACAGTATTACACATAGAACACTCGTCTCCTCTTTAGAATTGTACAGACATGTCATTACAATGGATGACTACCATATATGTTACAGTACAAATCTGTACATAGTATACCATATAGCGGGTTGTTCTCACGAGAACTTTAATCCCTCGTTTTAGGAGCTTTGCAATTTAAAATTTGTGACAATTATTTCAGCAGTGGAGTTTTGTTTTGTCGTGTGCTTATTTCAAACTGCTTTCCATCTCTTATGCAAACACTTAGGGAGTAACAAATTCATGCGAGAAATTTAGTATCGCAAATTTATCACCTTGCGAGATTATCTATTGCATGATTTATTTTCATAAGTGAATGTGTCCATGAGCAAAACCACCGATACCTGTTAGAGGAAACCTTAACGTGGCCACCATGTTGTCATCTTTTTGGTATTCTACTTGTAGTGCTTGTATAGCATTCATGTCCTAATGTAAACCAGTTGTGGGTCTACATTCTCCTCACTTCTATGAGGAAATATTAGTTAGGTGATATCGTCAGGAGTTCATGAACTCTTCATAGCACCTCTAGTAATTGGAATTATGGTTACATTTATTATGTAATAAAGTCAGCTATAATGCAAAGACCCTACAAGAGATAATAATCTGTATGTGTCCTTATTACTCTAATGGAAGGTTTGTCTTTCATATACTGGTTCTGATAACTGTACTACTACAACATGACTACAGTGTAGTTGAGTCTCCACTCTTCCTGAATATCAGACTTGAGTGGAAAATCCCTATTCCAGGAACCAGAGGGAGGCTATGTTAGTACGCACTTTGCTTTCTTCGACAATTATTGTGCTAAAATACACATACATGAGACGTCCCTATAGTATTATACATTGATTCCACCTTCAAACTACAACTTGACTACAGTGTAGTCGAGTCTCCACTCTTCCTGAATATCAGACTTGAGTGGAAGATCCCTATTCCAGGGACCAGAGGGAGGCTATGTTAGTACGCACTTTGCTTTCTTCGACAATTATTGTGCTAAAATACACATACATGAGGCGTCCCTATAGTATTATACATTGATTCCACCTTCAAACGCTTACACACATGATCCTCGTAGATTTCAAGAGCGATTTACGTGCCTGGAGTAGTGGGGTTGAATGGGGTAGACCGGCTAATAGACTAAACTTGAAGTGCACTCTCAAATGGTATTGGTGAAAACTTTGGTGAGCGTTTGGTTAAACTTTCAATACAAAATGTACGTATGTGCTCACGTGTGTATGTCCAACCAGGGACATTGTGACATTCAGTGCTGTGTGTAGCACCTCCAAAATTCGCTGCTGTACTAACCATAACAAACAGGTTCTATCATGAGTTGAGATGTCACTAACTCTTGTATAGTCATTGATTTATAGTCATAGTTGAAACTTTTGATTGTGGGACTTAGTTTCATTAGCCATGTAAAGAACAGTGACAATGTGTGTAACATGGACACCTTGGGGTCTCCTCCTGGTTATCAAGGTGTCCTGAATTTTGTATGCTTTGGGGCCCTTAACTGGTAAGTGTATGGATTAGAAGATACAGTAGGTGTCCTCTTCATAGAGTTTGGTCAATAAAATGACATACCTGTATGTATATATAAAAACCTTGATCCATACAAGGGACCTAACTTGTCATTTGTGGTCTTTATTGAGATCAATTCTTAACACCTTGATCCATTTAACCCATCTTGATCCCATAACAAATATTATTTACCCACTATAGGTTGGTAGTCATGTATCAGGAGGTGACATCATTGGAGAGGTAAAGGAGAACACTTTGATCACACACAGAGTCATGGTACCACCAAAATCAGCCGGCACTGTCACCTACATCGCCCCAGCTGGAGACTACACCATTGAGGTCAGTAATCTGTGGGATATTATAGTGTACATGTGTGTTCGCTGTGTGTGGTGGAATGTACACTGTAGACTACAAAATCAAGTGGCCAACTGTGTAAATGTGGAAGCTAGGCTTTGTGTTGTGGTGCCTGTGTGAAGAAATAAATGCACTGCTACAAAGGGTTTTGTTTTCTGCCAACTTTTTAGTGATCAACTTTTAAAACTAAGTCTTTGTTATAACTGTACCTGTTAATACATGTTTATCTGCTACCTATTGGGTAGTTTTAAAACCCGAAATGGACGAATGGGACCAATTAAGGTGTGCGCCTGGTAAGAAGTTTTATTTACACACCATTTTCAATTCACATATTAATTAGATTTGCACCAAGCATCTATTTAATGCCCACTGCAAGATGTGTTATGCAAATGCATTTAAGCTGAAAAAAAACAATCATTCACCTGTAAGTAATTTTGTGAGCAATGTAAAATTTATATGCACGTAAATTGCTGCCAATACCGTATAGAGGAAAACTTTGGTGGGGGGAAACTGGCGAATAGTAAGCTAAATCGCATTTGGCAAAGTTTCCCTCTGTACTGTACGGTATTGGTCAAATTATAGTTGCTTCAGAAACCCAGCCCCACTGTTGCTAACGAAACACTTGGATACACAAACTACAGCACAAGAATGCCACAGTAGTTTACCTTTTAGGATGTAGTTCTACATTAGGAACTTACAGATTTTTTACACAATGCCAGGTGGCAGACATTAAATAGAAGTATATTTAATGTGTGATAGTTGGAAATATAGTGTACAATTTACAAAAAAAATTTTTTTACTCAGCATGTATAACTACCTCTACCTGTTTTGTTTATAGGGACCAAGTAACTTCCCATAATTGGCTACGCCAGAACTTCTTCATTGTACCATGAACTCTGTTCGGTCTGCAATATTCATTTGTTCTAATGACTTACTCTAAATAATGCCCTTTAGTACATTGTAATTATTGTAAATTCATTAAAACCCATTACTACATGTGAATCGATCATGAGTCCTGTTATTCAATTTAACTACAATTGTCCTCCTTTTGTTTTTAAAGTTTCTCTTTCTCACTACTTGCACTTGGTAATTCAAATGCTTCATAATTGACTGTTGTGAGCAGTAGTACTAGTTCGAGTACTACATCTAACTTGTCTGCCGTACAGTTGTGCTCGGGTAACATCAAATATTGCACACTTCCTTGTTGGGTTGTGAACGGAAAAAGAATGAAGACAAAACTGATGTTGCCATTTGTCTCACTAAGAAGTATTACCACTTTGATGTTTCCACAAGGCTCTTCTTCCTTTATTTTACAATAATATTCAGTTGTTTGTAATGTAACAGTTTTTATGTCAGCGCCATATTTTACTGCAGTAATGACTGCAGCTTGGTTTATCTTTGGGTTGTCGGATGTGTAAAAGCGGTAAAACAATCTGTTCTTACAATACTCCAAATCAAATTGGCAGCCCAGTGTGTCACATATCATAGCAGTCAAAGGCCCCAATAAAAAATATTCAAGCTCTGCTTCGTTCAAAACAGTGTTAAGAAGTCCGCGTCTTTTGGTAGAAATTTCTGCCATACATTTAAGAGTAGCAATTCTGTATTTCTCATAATCTATCTGCTGAGCTGTCTTCTCCAAAGCTGAAAGGATAGTAGTCTGATGTGTGGATGATATGTTGCCATATTTCATGATGTCTCTGACCAGAGCAATACTGGCCTCAAATGAACCTTGTTTCTGCTTCCTACAACATACATACATACATAAAAAATACATACAGCATTGAACTATACTCAATAGAGTATTATAACATAATAATAATTCACTTACACAAAGAGTGCTTGCATTCTGAGATCATTCACAGCAGCACAACTAACTAAACTGTTTCCAGCCACTGCAACTGCTTTTATACTGACACTGTTTACTAAGAATATTCCAGAATTATCCAGCTGAGATCAAAGTTGTTGTTGTTAACACATTTTGTTGCCTGCTAAGCTGTTGAAGAGGTGTGATATTTTATAGGTGGGCATGATTTATCATGTTACTCCAAACAGCAGATACTTCCTGCAAGGTTCCATTCAAGAATGTTATATGACCACTGTGCAGTTGAACAGCAGCCCATTGACTCTGTGCCGGATGGCTGCTGAATATCAACAGCTCAGTGTATAGTGTTCACACCTTGTTATATTTGCTACATGTGTGCAATAAAACATGCCTAATATAGTCACCCTGTGAATAGGTAGGTGTGTTTCTTGACCTTATTAAGCTGGTGGCTGCATTAGGCATTAGGAATGCCATTTTGTATATGAATTGATGCATTTGGGATGTTAACACCAGACTAGTGACCTTGTTTTCACACAATATGGTAGTATTAGGAATCATGATGATTTGCACTTTCTCACAAAAAAATACATTGGCCAGAGACAGCCTCACAATACCTTCATGGTACCTTAGCAGTATTGGTTAGGTGTAATCAAGCTCAAAAGTGTCTTAAGAGCCACCAAAAATACTCCCAATAAGTTGCTATATACAGAATCTTTTTACTGACTGACTGACTGACTGACTGACTGCCTGACTGCCTGCCTGCCTGCCTGCCTGCCTGCCTGCCTGCCTGCCTGCCTGCCTGCCTGCCTGCCTGCCTGCCTGCCTGCCTGCCTGCCTGCCTGCCTGCCTGCCTGCCTGCCTGCCTGCCTGCCTGCCTGCCTGCCTGCCAGCCTGCCTGCCTGCCTGCCTGCCAGCCTGCCTGCCTGCCTGCCTGCCTGCCTGCATGCCTGCCTGCGTAACTCAGTATTCTATAATGGCTTAGTTTTTAACATTATTAGACATCGCTTTAGCCTGACAGGCACCTCTGCGTAATATTCTTTGTAACGCTGTGCAACAGGCTGAACATAGCTGAGAATGAAGCATAACTTTTTTTTCAGTTATTGATAGTTGGGATGTACATTCAGATGAAATCATTAAGTATGGCATCATTCTTTATGATACGTACATGCAGTCATAATTATGTTACCCAAAAAAAAGTAACAAAAAAAGTAAACAAACAAGTAGAAGAAAACTAGGAATTTTAGGTTCAATTAGGGATCATACTGTAGCCATAAAAAGTAGGGAGGTCACCTACACCTAAAGATATACTATTTAAATGATTTAATCATGGGTATAAGCTGAACAGGATTACCGTAAGCGTATTAAATTTCGTGGGTGAAATTTTCGTGGTTTTCCAAAAAGACAGGTTTGCAAGTGTATTAAATTTCGTGGGTATAATTTTCATGGTTTAATCTCGACGAGCCAGTTTATTTTCTTGAGGATCTGTGGGGAGTAAAATTCATGCTTTAAGGGTTTACAACTTTATATACAGCTTTGGCTAGCTATTCCATTTACGCTGGCATACTTATCTGGGACTAAGCAAACCATTTTGTGGAGTTGACTCACCAAAAAGAATCTTGCCTGCTGGAATCAGAGGAAACGGGTCTTAGATACTTGAACAAGGCCATCAGTACATAGCTATTCACGTGGTTAACAGGTGCACGTGTTGTCGTCAGCATATCTATGGTAACGCATAAGGAAAGTGCATTGGTGGCAATGGTTAATAGGTCTACTCGAGCTGAGACGTGAGTGTTAAAATGGATTAATTTTCGTGGATCAGCTGCAAACCACGAACTCCACGAAAATTTATACACCACGAAAATTTCTACGCTTATGGTAACTACAAAGTGTCTCTTGAGTAATAGTGGTTGGTTACTGGTTGCTATGGGTGCAAATATGTATACTTGCAGTAGACCCATGGGAAGGTGGAGACAAACAACCAATAGTGTCAATAACTGGTAGCTGGACACAAAGCTGGTCAAACTGGGGAAAAACCACTTAGTTGCATCATTCTGCACAGCAGCAGTGACAGTGAAAGTAGCTCCATTGTGCCAGGAAAGTGACACTTGATAGTTACTGTCCCCTCCGAGCAAGGCTAGTGTGTACATACAGAACTGGCTTCCTTGTTCTATATATCCTTTCATAGCAAGTAATATATCTTGCCAAAATTTTGTATCATACAGTATATGGATCAGAGATTTAATTGGACCGTAAACTGTTATGGTCTCAACACACATGTTGTAACATCTAAGTCTCTGCTAACAGTTATTTGGATAAGTATAATGGTGATTGTACTAGGAGGGACACCCGACACCTAGGTGCAATCATCTACATTGATTACTTGTGTGGGTGAATAGCAAGACCTTCTGTCTAGCTTATATGAGTATGTAGGTCTCCACTAAATAGCAGTTAATACTACTTTTCCAACATATCACGTGATAGCCAGATTTCCAAAGGTCTATTGTTAACATTTCAAAGTTCTATGGCATTCTCCCAATTTCTGGCACATTGCTCCCTTTGGAATATAGAGGCTCTGCAATATACTTATATTTGTCATACCGTGGTGTAACTAAGCCGAGGCCCATTACTGAACCATGATACCAAAATGTTGAAACTACCGAATAAATCGTAGTGGTTAATAGTGGATGTTGTGGCATCAAAATAATTGTGTGTTTACAGAATGGGTAGCTGAGTTCAAAAATATACCGAAGGTTTTTGGCAATACTGCAGAGCCCTACTTTGGAGACACTGGGGATAAGTTATAGGAGACGTTAATGACAATTGACAACTTGTATTGTTTGCTGGCATGGTAAAGGTGTGATTTTTTTCTGTTACCGAAAACATGACTCAGAGAGTTAAGTGTGAGGTGCATTAATTCCAGTGAGCATTGGTATAGTAGAGGTCACACTGTGTAATATATACGAAGAGTTAATGATAGAGGTGATATTGTGTGTTACATACTGTATATGGTACTTGGTGTTGTTGTAGGATGTTGTGATGGAAACTGAATTTGATGGAGCAAAGTCCAAGTTTACCATGTTACAGGTATTTTGTGTGTGTATGGTGCGTGTGTGTGTGTGTGTGTGGTGTGGTGTGGTGCGGTGCACGTGTGTATGGGTGTGGGTGTGTGTGTGTGTGGTGCACGTGTGTGTATGTGTGTGGTGCACGTGTGTGTATGTGTGTGGTGCACGTGTGTGTGTGTGTGTGTGTGTGTGTGTGTGTGTGTGTGTGTGTGTGTGTGTGTGTGTGTGTGTGTGTGTGTGTGTGTGTGTGTGGTGCATGTGTGTGTGTGTGTGTGGTGCACGTGTGTGTGTGTGTGTGGTGCACGTGTGTGTGTGTGTGTGTGTGTGGTGCACGTGTGTGTGTGTGTGTGTGTGTGGTGCACGTGTGTGTGTGTGGTGTGGTGTGTGTGGTGCACGTGTGTGTGTGGTGCACGTGTGTGTGTGGTGCACGTGTGTGTGTGGTGCACGTGTGCGTGTATGTAGTGTGCGTGTGTGTGTGCGCACAACACTATACAGTACGTAGTTGCACTACAGTACAAGTCTGCATGCATGAAGATATGCATCATACAACTATTTGCTAGCCTTCACTATACTTGTTATATAATAACAACACAATGTATTCTCTATGCTTACTGTTACAATAATGGTGTACTACCACTATTAGAATTTGATTAAATGCTGTCTATTTATCCAAAATAAATGCCCAGTCTTGAATAAAGGCCCTATTTGTTTACAGATAGGGTCGAAAATACTGTGAAAGAAATGGTGTTAACTACTAGCACAATTTACTGTTGATAATACTGTACAGTAAGTATATTGGATAGTTATAATAGTAGTATACTCCATTTGATAGGTGTGGCCTGTCAGGCAGATTAGACCAGTTTCTGAGAAGCTATCTGCCAACCATCCTCTACTGACCGGACAAAGAGTGCTGGATGCATTGTTCCCGTGAGTGTACAAAGTTCACAATGTTTGTGCATGGAGAATATCTAACTAGTATTATTACATTCTGCAAACACACTGCAGCAAGTATTACATACCTATGTAAATCAAGTAGAGGCATTACTTTATCAATGTCAATCCCTAGTTCTCTTACCAGTAAAAGTATTAATGTGGTCAACGATTAACATGTCACAGTGTGGTATACTATGTACGAGATGCCATACAAATAACATTATTGCAGTGTGTACCAGAGTTGTAGTTCTGTAGTCATCCAGTACAATAATGCCTCCACATTAGTGTTTTCATGCAGTGACGAACATATTCAGATAAGAATGTATTTCTTTTCGTACATTAAATTGCTCAAAGTTAAAAGGAGCTGTTTACCCACATTGTTGTAGTGTCTCTCTCTAAAATGCGCTGTAGCATAGAAACCTTGTTATCTCATTCTAAGTGTTTAGAAACTTTTTTGAGCAAAGCAGGTAAAGAAAAGTGAAAGTGGCAAAAGGTGGCCGCTAGTATCAAGATTTACCCATCAAGTTAATAGTGTCAGTGCCACACCATGAAATCAATACAATGCCAAGGACTCTGTCTTTTATATGTACAACTGTTGTCCACAGAAAGCTGAACCTCAAATAACTGTTCTAATGCAGCTGTTTTATTAACTGCATTCGTTTAAAAGTAGCTTGTGCATTTCTACAGTGTGTTACTTCCACAGGCAAAAGTCAGTGCTACCAACCTGACAAGTTCTCTGAAATTGACATCATTTGGTTTCCATGAGGTCATATAAATGAGACACACACAGCATGAGCGAGTGTGTGTGTGTGTGTGTGTACTCTACTCTCTTGTCTTTGTGTATTTGTGATGTGACTATTATATCATCCTTAGTTGTGTGCAAGGAGGCACCACTGCTATTCCTGGAGCATTTGGTTGTGGAAAGACAGTTATTTCACAGTCATTGTCAAAGTTCTCCAACTCTGATGTCATTATCTACGTCGGGTGTGGGGAACGTGGGAATGAAATGTCTGAAGTGTTAAAGGATTTCCCGCAGGTGTGTCTGTATGTGTGTGTGTGTGTGTGTGTGTTGTGTCTGTATGTGTGTGTCTGTATGTGTGTGTGTCAGTGTGAGAGTGTGCGTGCTTCCATCCGTGTGTGTAGTGTTGTGTGTCTGTGTGTGTGTGTGTGTGTGTGTGTGTGTGTGTGTGTGTGTGTAGTGCTGCTGCCATGATATACCAATGGAATCAATATAACTAGGTGGTGATATAGCCAATCAGTTATCAATGTGTTTCATGGTATAGTATAATCAAGAGTTAATAAATTTCCTTTCTCTCAAAAGCCCTTAAGGTGACGGTAACCACAAAATTATTAATCGATACATGGATTTATAAAATTCATAAAACACAGAATAAAGAGTGCACGAAGTTATATGCTGTATCATGTTTTAGCACAACCATTACACTGTTGCCATAAGAAATTTCACACTGCTAAAACACGTGGAAATACGGATACAGAGCAATTCAGGAACCCCTTTTATAATCATCTTCACGTCAATTTACTCGCAGCCTTATACCAAGACGGATCAAACGATGGGTTATTCAGGTTTTCCCAGGCAATGCCTAGGGCGTAATGAGTTTACCATAGTAATAGCGTAAGCAGACATCATTCTATTTATATAGTTTCCTTGTGCCAAGCGTCCACGACTATGAAAAGTGGACGGTAGTTTCAGGATTACGTATACGGAAAATTTTTTTCGGGTATTGCGCCCTTCGCCCACCTTTGTTGCACAACTGCATCTTGTTATACAAGGATTTAAAGCTAGTATACTAGAAAAATTTGACGTAGAAAAGCCGTCTTCACCATTTAGGATACCATACTAAAACCACAAATTACCCTTGCCGCCAAAATTTCACGCAAAGGATACGAATCCCCTTAAACTAAGTTTCTATACTACTCTACTTACTTTCGTGAATGTCTTCTTTACTACTACATATTAAACAACGATGAATTTCTTCTTACAACAAAGCCACGCGCTTTAACACGTAACGTAGCCATATTATTATTAGCCATATATTATTATAGTGCAAACGTAAGTGTAATCACGTGATCTAATAAAGCAAATTCTTGTGGTAATATTATGGCTTCACTTCATAAGGCTTCCCATTAGATGGGTTTCTGGTATACTGCCACCTTAAACAGAATTCATTCCATAGAAACCCTTTGACTTCCTATGAATGCAATTACACTCTGTGCTCATTTTTGACAGACCATACAGGGTTGGACACTCTCCCTACCACTATTATTAACTCTTGGTATAATGATGTGGGGGAGGCCAGACTTATTTGGTATTTAATTAAGTTATATGTTGATGGTGGACACATGTTAATCCCAAAGTAAAACATGAGGTTTAAAGGTTTGTACACTAAACCTGGTAAGCATGAGTAGCTTTTACTTGTGGTATACATTAGCATTGAATGCTTGGAATTTTACTGAAGACCATTCAAAGTGTAATTATCGTGATATTATCGTATCGTGAATAATACTTCAATATCTATCGCGATAGTGAATTTTCTACTATTGCTCAGCACAAGTATACATCAGCCTTAACTTACAATGCCGATTATGTATATGTTTGTCTTGCAAATGTTACAGTTAGTTCTATATCATGATATATGTTGATATTATGGCAAACCTTGGTGATGGTTTTTCTATATCATGGTAGCGCTAGTGTTACGTGTGTATGGTGTATTTGACTGTGTAATAGTTTTTTGTTTTTAAAACAATAATTACACACCCTTACAAACAACTACTTCAATACCTACACATTACATTTCATTGTTGGTTTCCTTGACTATAGTTGGAGGTTGAGATCGCAGGTAACAAGGAGTCCATCATGAAGAGAACTACTCTTGTTGCTAACACCTCCAATATGCCAGTGGCTGCAAGAGAGGCCTCCATTTATACTGGTAAGTACATGTGTTGCTCTGTGTGTGTTTTAGCAATACCTTGCAACCCTAATGGTCCCAGACAATGTGTTCAGATAAAGAAATTACATTAAGTCATGTAGAATGTACGTACAGAGCTTTTATTCAGATACTCTAATAGAACATGCAGCTTTCCAATAAAACATCCATGTATCATTTAGTTAAACGGTCATTTCATTTTTGAGGGTCTGATACTGTAGCTACATATGACATTTTCACACATGCCAATCCTGTTCTATGCGGATTTACCAATGTAGGTATCACGCTGTCAGAATACTTCAGAGACATGGGCTACAATGTTAGTATGATGGCAGACTCTACATCACGTTGGGCCGAGGCACTCAGAGAAATCTCAGGAAGATTAGCTGAAATGCCTGCAGGTATGTAGAACTGTCTGCATGGTTTACATATTTTGTGCATTTTTGTTTTAAATGTATTTTATAGTCTTGATGCTTACATCTCCATACAAAACTGCATTTGTAAATTATACTGTAGGTTTATTAAGCAGCTGTAGTTTATTTTGTGTATTGTTACTGTACCAGTTGGTCTTTCTGTTGTTACCACTTTGTAGTGCCGTGACTTCTAAAAGTCTCAGCTTCTAGTATTGTAGCGGCGGTTGTGTTATAGCGTTCAGCGTACCTGTGGGTCACAGCACCAAAAATGATGTGTGACTAAACGTAGAAACGTCAGGTTCTCCTCAGGATCAGCGAGCGGTAGAGGGATTCAAGTCGAGCACGGGCACATGTACAACCCACAATAGAATCTCTAATGGCACGTGATCATACGTACAGTATTATTACTAAATGAGTTAATTAGCTACATAGTTCAATGTTCCGGCGTCGCGACATCCTCCAGGGGGCAGCAAGCTAGTGCTCTAGTCCACTTCTTCATCTTCACAGTGGCTTTACGTGCAGCTAATCGCTGTGGTCTGGTACTGGTTGATAACCCCATAAGTGTAGTACAATCAAGTGTAGCATGATCTGATGACTTTGCAGTTGTAGCATCAACCTTCTCTGTCTGGTGGATCTTTGACTGCTCAAACTCAGGCTGTGTTGTCACAGTCAGTTCCAGGGGGTAAAGCTTTGTGACAGGTCGATTGGTCAATCCGGAAGCAGTGCGCAGTGTTACTGCTCGTACTATGCCATCTCCTCTGGTCATCAAATCTTCCACAATTCCCATCTTCCAAGTGGCGCGAGGTGTATCATCATGGATAAGTACTACATCTCCCGTTCTGACAGTTTGGGAGTTGCTACCAGTAGCTCTATGAACTTCCCTTAGGGATGTCAAATACTCATGACGCCAACATTTCTGGAAATTCTGCAGTATAGTTGCAAGTAGCTTAGCATTACCACAAACTTCTCCATAGGTAGGATCTGTGAATTCATCCTCCTCTACCACTTCATGGGGGAGGCACGTTATTCATCTTCCATGCAGTAAGTGTGCGGGTGTTAGTGGTTCTATATCCCCTTGCTCTGAAGAAACAAATGTCAGCAGTCGGTCGTTAAGTGCTGCCTCAATCTCCACAATGACTGTCTTTAAAGTGGTCAGTGATATGTGCCGTCTACCAAGAACTTTCTTTAGCGCTGATTTGTAAGTCCTACTATCCGTTCCCAGAAACCACCCCACCTTGGGCTCTCTTAGGGATAAATTTCCAGCTATCTCCTCGCTTATCCAGCTCTCTCTTTACTTCTGGTGACTGCATTAGTGCCTTTAATTCATCTGCAGCAGAGAGGTATGTCGAAGCATTGTCTGAAATCATCATAGTGGGGAGCGATTGTCTTGCTGCGAACTTACGAAATGCTAGGAGAAATGTCTCTGTACTTAGGTCTTGTACAATCTCTAAATGTAGAGTGCGTGAAGTGGCGCATGTAAACAAACACAAATAGACCTTAATCTATGTCGCACATACAGTGCTCCAGTGAAGTCTACTCCGGTATAGGTGAATGGGCGAACATTCTGTGTTCGTATGGAAGGCAGTGGTGCTGGATCTGGTGTAGGATACGGCTTCCCAGAAACTCGGCGGCATATAACACAGGTCCGGAGAACAGACTTGATATATTGTCTGGCGGCAGGGATCCAATAGGTTTGCCGCAGAGCCGTCAGTGTGGCGTTGGTACCAGAATGGTAGAGGTCTCTATGAATATCCCAGATAATGAGTCTAGAAAAGGGGTGCTTTGCTGGTAGAAGGTAAGGAAATTTCGTCAGATCACTCAACGGAGCATTATGAATGCGACCACCACAACGTAGAAATCCCTTAGCATCAATAAGGAGTTGTAGTTGTCGAACAAGTAGCAATCTAGGTGTTTTGGACCGTCTGGTCAACTGTTGCAGATTGTCAATCTCCTTGTCATACACAGACTGTTGAGTGTCCTTGAGCCATCTTAACCTTGCTGTTGCATACTCCTCTGCACTGATAGGTCTAATACGTCTCTGGTCTACTGGTGCTCTCAAATTATCTGTAAAGCGAATAACATACGCTGTAACAGCTAGTAACTTACATAGAGTGCTGTAGCGTTTAATTGAAATAACACAGTGTAGACCAGTGTCTGGCAGTGTGGGTTTATATAGTACAAACTCTGTTTCCACAGCAGCAGCGAGAACAAGGGGTGGTATGGGTAGCAGTTGAGGTAATGGCCATTCAGATGGATCAGGAAGCCACTTGGGACCATGGTTCCAAAGTGATGAAGACATCAAAGCATCAATAGTTGTACCTCTAGAAAGCAAATCTGCCGGGTTTTCTGCCGTATGACAGTACTTCCAGGTGGCATTAGGTAACAGTGACTTGATCTCAGTTATGCGATGGTTCACAAAGGTAGGGAGAGGTTTCTGACTACTGACCCAATGCAGCACAATCTGACTGTCAGACCATACGGTCACAGGTAGGAATGGCTTCCAACACAAAATTAGTGAGTCGTGTAGCAACCAGTGCTGCCATCAGCTCTAGACGAGGTATAGTAAGAGTCTTTAAAGGTGCCACATGGGTCTTGGCTAGGACAAAGGATACTTGTTTATCCTGTACAAGGAACACTATGGCTCCATATGCTTGCTGACTGGCATCTGCAAAGCAGTGGATAGAAGGGTGGTCTATGTGTATGTTCAAAATAACGCCTACTCACTGAAAACAGGTGTGCATCATTAAGATCAGTAGCAACATTCTTCCATTCCGCCTGTAAATCATCATTCAGTGGCTCGTCCCATGTCACCTTAAGTTGCCACAGTTTCTGTATGAGAATCTTGGCTCGAACTACGACTAGGGAGATGAAACCAAATGGGTCAAAAATCTTCGATGTAGCTTGAAGTACTTGCCTCTTCATGATCAAGTGGTTGCTTGTGAGTAGAAACGGCTTTGTTACCAGCGACAGTAAATCATTGGTTGGGTCCCACCGGAGCCCTAAAACATTAACAGTGTTGTGATCATCAGCAGTCTTGTCTTGAACAGCATTGGTCATAAGTTTGTTACTATTGCAGGACCAGCTGCGGAGGTTGAACATTCCACTACACATAATAGCTCGTGCCTGTTTTGTAATAGTCAGCAGCTGCATCTTCTGTATCACAGCCAGTTATGATGTTATCAACATACAAACTTATTTGCATGTCACGAGATACAGCTGTATTGTGTTGTTTGAGATGATGTTGAAGAACTGCGTTAAGTATGAACGGGGAACTAGTTGCTCCAAAGGGTACTACCTTGAAACGATAAATATGAAACTGGCTAGACGGGTCTGCAGGGTTGGATAGCCAGAAAAACTGGTGTAATCTCTATCGTCTGGGTGCAAGCGTATGTTCAAAAAGGCTTTCTCAATATCACTCGAGAACCCAAATTGATGAACCCTGAAGTGAATGAGGATGGAACATAAATCATTACTGCATGGCACACCAATCTCTAGGCAGTCATTCAGTGAGGGGTGACTAGCTGACTGTCGGCAACTACAATCAAAAATAATTCTAATGGGTGTAGTTGGTGAATCTTTCTCTACTGCATGGTGTGGGATGTAATGTGTGTCAGCATACTCACTTGATGTGTCAACTCGTTCAATGAAATCTCTAGCTTCTTGATCAGCAATAATCTGGTGGTACAGTTGCAGTAGCTTAGACTGAGTAGCAAGTCTCTTTGCTAGTTGTCGTGTTCTGCGCTCTGCCACAGTGTAATTACTAGGAAGAGGAGGGTGATGTGTTCTCCATGGGAACCTGGCTACGTATGCCCCGTCAGTAGCTCGTGTAACACAGGAGGAAAGATGATTCTCCATCACATTAACTTCAACAGTGTCATCACCTTGTGAAACTCCGATTGATTCCAAAGTCCAGAATCGTTCCAAGTCAAAGTCACCTTGAGTTGGGGTAGCGATCATTGAAACATTGGTAGCCATGGAATAAGGGTGTCCCTGATGTGTTGGGCCTGAAAGAAGGTATCCCAGCTTCGACTCAACTGCAGTCGGTCCGCTGCCACGAATAATCTTATCTCCAACTATGTCCCAATAGAAGTCTGCTCCTATTAAAAGTGAAATTGCAAACTCACTGTCTGAACTGAGGGGATGAGCCAGCTGTAGGCCTTGAAGGTGAGGAAGTTCTGAAAAATCAAGGCTGGTGCAGTTCTGAAGTGGCGTTGCAATGAATGGCACTACAAGGACAGACAATTCTAATTCTTCTCCACTTCTAGTGAGCAATGTGACCCTGCTAACATTAAGATGGCGACTCACTGGGTGCTTAGTCCCAAATGATGAAATACTGAGGAGCTCCTTAGAGTAAGGTTGGAGATCTAGAATGCTAGTTAGTTCTTCAGTGACGAATGACCTTTGAGACCCTTCGTCCAGCAAAATGTTAGCTTCTACACATCTGTTTCGACTTGTGACTCTCGCTACAGCTGTCTTGAGTAGGCAAGCATTGCTATGCAGGGGAGGGAGGGTCACAGAGTATGTTCCAGTAGGTTGAGCAGTTGGCTGAAGCTGAGTAGATTGAGTCGCAGGTTGGAGCTGAGAAACCGGTTGATGTTGAGCAGAGCTTGTAGGACGTACACCAGTGGACTGAGATGGAGTAGAAGTCACAGAATGTACACCAGCAGGTTGAAGTTGAACAGGTTGAGTTGTACTGTTGTTCTGCTGCTGTACAGTGTTGATTGGAGTGCTAGGTGGATTAACTGTGTAGTTACTCTGGTCTCCAAGAGAGCAAAGGCTCGTATGATGTTTACAGCGA
This sequence comes from Dysidea avara, assembly GCF_963678975.1. Lineage (NCBI taxonomy): Eukaryota > Metazoa > Porifera > Demospongiae > Dictyoceratida > Dysideidae > Dysidea > Dysidea avara. The sequence continues at coordinate 5,138,938 of NC_089272.1, read as the reverse complement.
CAGTGGTGACAACGGTGTTTCGAGTTACAACTGGATATCTTATGGTGTCCTAAACAGTTGAAACACAATCTGTCCTGGCGTATGATGTCAGTGCGCTGCTTAGGGTCTGTGATAGTGGTACATAGAGAAGGAGCATGAGGTCCCTTACAGAAGGGGCACTGAGCCTTTGATTTGACGATTGGTTTGCTAGTTCCTGCAACAAATACTGCTGTTGGTGGCAGTTTCTCTTCTACTTGGGAACCCATTTCAAGAATGTATAGCTCATTAAGAACTGCAGCTTGTAACTCGGTAACAGTCCATTCTCTCTTGCCATGTGCTCTTGCTAGGTTTTGCTTCACCTTTCCAGGGAGCTTTCCAAAGATGATTGAGACAAGCAAACTGCCATAGGAGTCTTCAGTCTTCCCGAGTGATGCCAGACTACGAATATGACTTTCTATAGCATCATGAAACTCACGTAAACTTGTGTATGACTGACTAGGAGTGGGAAGATTAATGAGAGCTTGCATATGTGCATCAATCTGCTTGTATGATTGGCCAAAGCGTTCTTGTAATAGAGCTACTGAATGAGTGTAGTTAGCATTGGTAAGTTGAAAACCGGCAATAACTTTGGATGCGTCCCCCTTGAGTTGAGCCCGGAGGTAGCTCAGTTTCTGGACTCCAGTCAGAGCTGTGTTGCTGTGTACGGCTGCCTCAAAGCTGCCTCAAAGCTGTCCCAAAACGCTTGCCAGAAGAGTGGGTTGCCTGAAAAGTGGGGCAAGTCCAATTTAGGGAGACGGGTGAGTGAGACAGGTTCTCTAATGGGGCGTTCTGGAAGAGCAGGAGGGGAGTGGGTTGCTGGAAGTGTCTCTTCATGTCGAGCTGCTGCTGCTGCTTCTGCACTAGTGGGAGTAAGGCGGTGTGTAATCTTGGCCTTAGCAGTGGATACCAGTGACGTAATCTCTTCTGTTTGTACTATTTCAGCCTCTATTTTTCATCATTTTCCAGAGCTTCAAGAATCTTCGTATCTAGTGCAGCTATGAGACTGTCCTTACGGGTAAGTTGCTCGTGCAGGTCCCTCAGAGTCGCTATTTGATCTGTGGTGAGGGGCGACGTAGTAGTAGAAAGACACTCTTCTACACTCTGCAAAAGTTTCTTCAAGTGTGTGCGATACCCTCTTCGAGAACTTATGGCTCGCTTGACTTCTGCCATGATCCGTTAGTTGAAGTCCACAGCACCAAAAATGTAGCGGCGGTTGTGTTATAGCGTTCAGCGTACCTGTGGGTCACAGGACCAAAAATGATGTGTGACTAAACGTAGAAACGTCAGGTTCTCCTCAGGATCAGCGAGCAGTAGAGGGATTCAAGTCGAGCACGCGCACATGTACAACCCACAATAGAATCTCTAATGGCACGTGATCATACGTACAGTATTATTACTAAATGAGTTAATTAGCTACATAGTTCAATGTTCTGGCGTCGCGACAAGTATAGGGCTTGAACTTTGTTTACTGTTCACTAGGGAGATTAAGGAAAAACAAATGTACTAAAATGAAGATGCATGACCTGTTTCACAATTATTACTGGTATCCTTTTGTACAACAATGAGCTGATGAGCCTAAATTCTCTTGTCAAATATATCTCCTGCACTATTCGAATAAATTATGATGATGATTTACTGTAATTTTGTTTGTTTGCATGTGTACGTGTCCATCCGTTGTTTGTAGATTTAATCTATTAATCTGTACATGGTGTGTTTTATATAGAGAATGGTTTCCCTGCCTACCTTGGTACTAGGCTGGCTTCCTTCTATGAAAGAGCTGGTCGAGTGCGTTGCCTTGGCAACCCAGTCCGTGAAGGCAGTGTTAGTATTGTGGGAGCAGTATCCCCTCCAGGAGGTGATTTTGCCGATCCTGTTACCTCACAAACACTAAACATTGTACAGGTATGCATTTTGTGTGTTAATATAAATTATTGTACTGTGGAGTCTGTCTGTAATGAACTTTTGATTTGTTGGAAGAAATGGGTTCTCTGTTAGGGGTAGCATTCAGCCAGACCTCGTGGCACCAAAATTTTGTCCTGATGGAAGGTTTATTGTGTATGCTTCTGTGTAAATCTTGATTCCTACTGTAACAAATGTGGAAATCTTAGTAGGGGTCAGGGCCATCAAATACAACCAAGCCTTAAAATGTCTTCAGGGCAACCCCAAAATATTTCAACAAGTTTATGTAGGCTTTTTTTTGTTTGTTTTTCTGTGTTCTATTATCCAAACTTTGATTATCCAAAAAGTAGCAGTGACTTAGAGTGTTTTGTCAACAGGTGTGTGTTCTATTAGAGTAATTGAATGCGCCTCTATATAAATGAATTGGCTTCATTTATCTTAACACTTTTGTGATTGAACCGGCACGCAGGTGTTTGGATAATGGAGGTCCTACTGTATGTACACATAGCACCATTCTTTCATAGTTAAAATAAGCAAAACAAATACAAGAAATTTTACGTTTCAGTATCATACAAATAAAAAGCAATGAAGCAAAGGAGATCACCTGTATTGTAGACATTTATTTGGCTGCCATGTTTATTGGTCTTTTTGTATGCCACATGATATCTCTGAATCTTTAGTGTCATTGATTGATATTCATCATACGTTTTATTTACGATGTAGGTGTTCTGGGCTCTAGACAAGAAGCTAGCTCAAAGGAAGCACTTCCCTTCCATCAACTGGTTGATGAGCCACAGCAAATACACCAGAGTGTTGGACGAGTATTATGATAAAAATTACCCTGAATTCATCGCACTGAGAACCAAAGTATAGTAGTACCTGTGTGTGCATGCGTGCACACATTCATATACATGGTGTGCATGCGTACATGTATAAGTTGTACTCTACTTGGTGTGTTGTCATATTTTGCATATTCAAGTTAATGGATGTCATCGGAAACTCTACACTTCATTATTTACTTTATCTTGTAGTTTTGGTAACTGCACAAAATTGTTAGAAATTACATATGATGTAATAGGCATTCATTTTTGAAGTATAGAACCAGACATTTGTGTATGCTTCACAGTTTTAGGTGTTTATATAGGACCGACCATAGTTTCCTTATTTTTATATGTGTGAATGCTCTGGTTATAGGTTAAAGAAATTCTACAAGAGGAGGAAGATTTGTCTGAGATTGTTCAGCTAGTAGGGAAGGTATGTTACATGATGTAGTGTCCTGGACAGTTGGCAAACACGCGCGCGCGCGCACACACACATGCTATATGCACGCATGCACGCACATGAATGCAGTGTACATGCTAACAACACTATTAATAAACATTCTATAGGGTTCATTGGCTGAAGGTGATAAGATCACATTAGAAACAGCTAAGCTGATCAAGGATGATTTCCTCCAGCAAAATGGATACTCAAAGTTTGATCGCTACTGTCCATTCTACAAGACAGTTGGAATGCTAAACAACATTGTCACCTTCTACAACTTGGCACAACAGGCAGTAGAGCGTACCCAACAGTCTGAAAATAAGGTTACATGGGCTATGATCAGAGAAAGCTGCCATGACGCTATCTACCAATTGACCAGAATGAAATTCCAGGTTGGCGTCTGTTGACTTGTATCTATAGTGGTGTATTAATATAGCGTAGCTCTGTTGGAAATGGTTTGTGTTTTGAACCTGTTCATTTGTGCTGTACTAATTTCAATGGGGAAGCTAAAGGAAGTATAACTTTATAAAGGGTTGATTTGAGTATCATATAGCAGGCAGAGCTTTCCCCAGCCAAATACAGTAGAGCAGTAAATCTCTCAACTTGCTACCAACATCAAAGTCAATTTGTTAATTATGCACATTATTTTTACCATATCAAAAGAAGTTTGAGTAAAGTAGAGTGATGCTGCACCGCTCAGTAAAGTAGAGTGGTGTTGCACTGCTCAGTAAAGTAGAGTGGTGCTGCACCGCTCAGTAAAGTAGAGTGGTGCTGCACCGCTCAGTAAAGTAGAGTGGTGCTGCACCGCTCAATAAAGTAGAGTGGTGCTGCACCGCTCAGTAAAGTAGAGTGGTGCTGCACCGCTCGGTAAAGTAGAGTGGTGCTGCACCGCTCTACCACTCTTTAGGGAAGCCCCTGGCAGGTTTATCTCGTGTTTTGGGTTCTTTGCAGTATTAAAATTCTCAACATATTTCATCACGAGATATTTTACACCTTTAAAACTCTTATTTTGGAACGAGTAGCTGTTTGTTATGTACAAACCAACTTGCTGATTGGCTTGTTTCCCTACACAACACATGTTTCTTCACCAAGCGTTCCTGGATAACTGCCCTATTTCCTGGCTAACTTCAGAAATACATCGTAGATACAAAGAAACACAGCTATTCCAGACTAAATTTCACTGTTCCATTTCTTATGCAAATACTTACTATACGAGTGATAAATTTGTGCAATAATTTTAATATCGCAAATTTGTTACTAAGTTTCAGATAATTTTATTTTTGTAATTAAATTCTCCACAAGAAAACCCCACTATATGGTATATACTGCTAATGTACTGTATGGTCCTTTGAGTATTGAAAAGAAATGACTGTTCTATTAGAGTATTTTGTCCGCAATGCATGCTCTGTTAGAGTAAAGCTGAATAGAGTTATGTGTATGGGTTTCAACAAGTTCACTTGTATTTGACACACAAGTATTTGGCTAATGGAGGTCTCACTATATTTGTAATGTGGTCTTTGTCATGTTTTAATTTTGTTGTTATAATTTTGTTGTGTCAGTTTTGTATGGTTGTTCCTCTTCTTTCTAATTTCTATCTGACTGTTTTTGCTATTTTTATGATAGTGTGTGTGTGTCACGTATTACTTTGCTAACATCACATTTTATGTCACTGTCAGTTGCTTCTCCTTTTTTGCATCTTCAGGACCCGGTAGCTGATGGAGAGGCAAACATCAAGTCATCTTATGCAGACCTCAATGAACAGATCCAGGAATCATTTAGGAAACTAGAAGATTGACGTTTATGAAACATTTTAATTTTTTTTCTTCCAATGTTGCTACTTATTGTATTTTGACATGTAATGATGACTTACGTTCATTAAAGTTTGCTACTATTGAATTACTAAGTGACATTTTAAAAACACGCTACACATTAATCTAATCATTGCTATTCATGTAACTGTATACAAAATGGTATGTGTTATGACATGATGTCCTCCCTCCCATTGGTGATTGTGTACCCTATCTTGGTACCTGATGATGCAATTTGATAACTGGTGATCCAGTATTGAGGACAGGGATGCTTCTCATGGAATTTGTTCCCCAGGGAATAATAGGCATAGCGACCATGACCATTATAAAATTATAGATAAGGGCAATTGATTGTTGATTTAAACTCCACCAATTGGCCATGGCTGTTTCTCCTTGGCAGAGAGACACAAAATAGTACACTACACAATGCATACATACACAATACAATTGCAACAACAAAACTTTATTTAATACACATTCATACATAACACTAAAACAAAACAAAGAGTAATAATTATACTACTGGTGATGCATCATGATTAGGGATGCGGCGATTATGCCGGCATAATTTCGGGCATAATAGGTATGTGTGGGAATCAGGAATTATGCTAGCATTTTGAGGTGATTATAAAGCTTTAACAGTAGGAAAATCTGCAGATTGCACAATTCCGTTAAAAAAGATCGAGATACTCTAATAGAGCAGTCAGAAACTCTAATAGAGCAGTCACTGAATATTATTTACTCTAATAAAGCAGTCACATTAAAATGAAATACTCTAATACAGCAACCAGCTAAAGAATTCAAGACTATTGGAAGCTTAAACATCAATGAAAATGGTCTGATACAGCAATAAACTGGCATTATTAGCCAATTATGGTGGCATAATTTTGGGAATAATGGACAATTCTCAAAAGCATAATAGGTGATTTTTTGAGCACTGCTCAAAAGCATAATGCTCAATTTTTGGAGCATAATAGCCTCATGCCTAATCATGATGAGTGCTCTGTACTACACTAGCAGGTTACATGGTAACCACCCAAGATGATGACAACTGTCAGAAACATAGTCAAACTTATGTAGACCATAAGTAACTACTCTTACTGCCCGATTGCACAGACATTATAAGTGAGATATTTTTAAGTGATGCACCCCACACAGGAAGAGCATGCTACTGCAGAACTGAGAAAATACGAGAGCAATCAGAGCATCTGCCATCATCTTAAGGATATGTGATGGTAAAAGATGATGATGAAAGTTCATTAAATACAAGTAATAGCTCATCTCTTGCAAACATTAACAACATGAGCATCCCAGCCCAAGAGTAAACTCCTACATTTTTGGGACACTATACACATTTTAAGGAGAGCCATTATAAATTATACAGGCATATGTGGAACTCTAGGTTTATATTGAACCACATAATACCACATAATACTGCATCCTACTTGTAGTGATCCATTCAGATAAGAACTATAGATCATCACGACTGATCTGTAGCAACATTGTAAAATTATCAATGAGCTTTTCAAGAAAACTACCTCAAATAAGGTAATCCACAATGATGTCATCACTTCTCAAACTAAGGCTATGTATCATAACAGTGAAAATTTCAGTATTAAGCTTGCACTTGTCTATGCTGCAATGCTATTAGTATTGGAATCGGTATCGGCAGATGATTTCAGTAAAAGAACTGGTATCGGAAGTATTGGTAAACTGAAGTGGTATCGGTACACCTCTAGTTTTTGTTACATGTACGCATGCATGTGTGTGTTACTTACGCTGTCAAATACGGTACATGTATCGGGGTATTGATACTTTCAAATATCATGTCATATAATTATATCACTAAAACAATAATGTTGCTCAGCCCTACACAGATCTAGCTAGAGGCAAATTGTTTTACACAATTTTGTAATGTACATGCAGTTGGAAAACAGTTAATATAATACTCTAATAGAGCATTCACTAATTTAAAAATTCCAAGATAATTGTAAGGAATGTTGCTAACTTAGCAGGCCTGTACGCAGGAATTTTTCAAAAGGGGGATTGTAAATTGAAGTGGCAAGCAATCTCAGACACTGAGAAAGTTTTAATATTCAATGTCCTGAAAATAGCCTCAGATTGCTTAAATGCAGGAATGCATGCACTGATTAAATAAACTTCTCACACATCATTGTGTTGACACAAATTCCTCTCAACTTGGGCCCACCGCACACTACTGCAAACAAGAGATTAAAATATGGTTGTAGTGCATGTACACTCCATCATTTCTAAGACTGTTCAGGGTCATTGATTTGAGCTCACATTTCATCATTGTCCAAACATGGATGATAACCGGCATAACAAGGTTAATATGAAAACAGCCGACAGACTCACACACTTGACACTTTAGGAATCATATCATTGAATGCAGGCTTATTTGTGTTATAGTTAACAGTCTATAAGTCGCAGTGTCCATCCAGTCTGATGTCTGTGGAGTTCATTATTGCCATATTTAACGAATTATGATTGGAACTAATCAAAATATATAGTAGCTCTCAATGCTGGATGAGATAGTGTAAGTAGAATAACACAAGCCTTAGCGATAGAGAGGTGTCTATATTCATGCATCATTAAAGTGGTTTCTATTTACACAGATAACCTCGAAGCGCTATGGTTAACACCTGGAAGACACACGCAGCTGGTTCAGCTGGTACATAGAAGCCATGGAAGGCGTGTAATGAATGCCAGCTAGAACATAGATTACAGTTGAAAAGATTGCTTAACAGTAAAAATAAAATTTCCAGTTAACCCACCCTCTAATATGGGCCTGCTTAGGAGCATAATGCAAGCATAGTGGGAACACTGAAGATCATAATAGGTTAAAGTTTTGGGAAATTCCTGAAAGCATTTTGAGCAAGATTTTGAGCATGTGGTATGTGATTCAGGCCTACTTCCAGGTAGCATTTAAAATATGATTTTTTCCACTAACTGCAGCTGCTGAATGCATCCTACACATTTGAGTGGTATGGACAGACACGCATACATGCAGATACACAGTTAATTTCAGGAAACCAGGCACACATTCAATCTGTAGTGAACTCAAGTGCTCTATTGTAGTTTGCAGTTTCCACTGACTGCTCTATTAGAGGTTATCAATCTATTTTCATAGAATTAAGCTCCATAGCACCTAATATTATGCTAGCATAGCACTTCAGCCTACTAAGTTTTTATAATGCTGGCACATTAGACACAGTCCTACCTGGGAGTATTGTTGGGCTCCATTAATATTCTAAGTGCTATCTGACAGTCTTCAATGCTAGAGATAAACATGTAAACAGGCTGTATAATGAACTTAAATGTGCACTATATAATATACAGTAGCTGCTGGTGTTGATGATTTTCCTTGTTTCATTGTTTTCTATGTATTTCTACAATTGTAGAAATTTCATATTTGAGTAGGGATCATGGAAAAAAGCAATGATACAAAGGAGGTCATCTACACCTGCAGCTGACACTTTATCTTGTCAATAGTATAGTTACGTATGACTGAAGAACTAGTATATCTGCAGGTGTAGATGACCTTCCTTGTTTCATAACTTTTTATCCGTGATCCAAGTTCTGTAGATCCTTACAGAACTGAAACACATCTGGATGATAAGCTGGACCCATTGATACATGAACAAATCCGTCCTATCCGTGCTCAATTGTAAAATTTCTCATTTTCCTTACACTTATTTGTTTACTTTAACCTGACTCATTATTATTATACCATCAATGAAAAGAATTTTGCCAGTCACATTAATTGCACAACTGAACATGTGCTCCAATTGTCAATGACTGTAATGTGCAGTCACCATTCTGCTTCTTTTTCAGCTATGTTCCACCCATTATACAACATTAGAAATATATAGTAGGATAAGAAGTGCCTCTGCAATCAATTCAATCACTACAGAAATTACAGTTGAATGTGTGCCCCAACTATGAATTTCAAAGTGGCCATTAAACTTCAGTTCCACCCATTAAACCACATTACAAATGAAGAACAGTATGAGAAGTTCCTCTGCAATCAATCCAGGTACACTACAGAAAGTGAGCACTTAAGCATGCCGCAAGTTACCACCAATAAACACTTGAAATGTGCGGTAGTGGTGGGACACAAAGGGGGACTAAAGTAGGTCCATGATGTGTGTTGTAGCTGCTGTGGTTGATGAAAAGGTATATATGTTTCAGGTTGAAGTGATGTCAGACAGTAGCTAACATGTATATTAGATGATGTGTAAATGTTGACAGCAAAGCAGAAAAATAGTTTTTTTGAAATAATACATGTACAAATAATACTGAAAGTTAAGATGTACAAAACTGTGTGTGTAAAAAGTGGCTGTATATACAGTGTGTGTGTATAGTCCATAATTAGGTCCAGCAAAAGAGGCCATATTTACTGCACAAACATCTGTACCATCTCGACCATGATGTCCTCATCACCAACACCTTGGTCATGACATATCCTGATCTCAATATCATCTTGCTGAACTTTAGGGAACTGTCGGACAAACCATGGCAAAGAAGGATCAACACAGCAATTGTTATTGTCAACGCATCCACTACCATCCCAAAGTGGATCATTGGTAAAGTACAAGTTCTTGTGAATTCCAATATTCCCAGACTCGCAATAATAATGATTCTTCACAAAAGCAGGAGGAGGTGTACCTGGCAGATCAGAACAGGGGCAGTTGTGTGCTGGGTATGGGTGATCTCTTCCATTGCTAACACCTGCTGCATACGTCCACACATGCTTACGATCTTCACCAAGTGTAATGGATAAACCATCAACGTATACGTCATTTATACTTCTGCCACCTCCTGCTGAAGGAGCAAATGCATCTGGGGTAAAATGTTGGTATCCTCGCACTTTTCCACAAATTTTGTGATAACTTGCACCATTAACTGTAAAACTGGTAGGAAAACAACCAGAATTACCATTTAGTGACTGACAAGCAACCTTTGATGGATAGGTAGAGCTATCAGGAGTTGTAATCTTTCTCCATCCAGTAGGACAGTCATCTCCCCTACTCATATCAAGGTCAGCTATCCTCATCCAACCTCCCTTGTGTCCACCACACTCCAGTTCCATATCACAGTAGACTTTATGTACACCAGTAGAAGTTTGGATCCAGTAGTGAGTAGATACTCCTCTGCTGGCCTTGTTGATCTGGTAGATGTCATCACAAGATTTTCCAGGGTTAGATTCCAGCATTCCCAGACTGCTGCAGAAACTGGAACACACCTTCTCTCCAGTTGCTGTTGCATGAGAAAAACATCCCATGAGGAACACCATAGCACAATATTGCAGCATCATGTTTCTTACTATTGCTGCTTGCTGAGAACACTAGTACTTTGAAAACAACTTCTTACTGAAATAAACTTACTTACACTTGCTTTTATATACAAGCTGGAGAAGAAATGATAACTCTAAAGTGAACTGTAGTACATGCACTTTTAGCCGGTTTCAAGAAATTAGTGCATTTACTATTATTACACTTTATGTTATTGGAGAATATTGCATATAAAGTGACACACATCTCTACATCATGTAGCCATGTATACATACATGTAGCTTGTGGTAATTACCAGTGTGGCTCTTTTAGTGTTTGAAGACTACATTGTTTAATGTATTGAGAACCATAGCTTTTCCATACAGTGTGATCAGTAGTGTTACAATAAAAATTAAATTAATGCTTAACAAATTGGTACATCATTTTAATGAAGTAATTGAGCATGTTTTAGACTATGATATAGCTCATTTAGAGGGTTACTAAATCACTTAGTCACCTGACATGCTCATTTAGCCACCTACACATGTTCATTTAGTAACCCGGCCGCCCTCAGGCAATTTTGTACGTGAAAAATAATTATAACACGAAAGGTACACTGGAGTACTTGATAATACTGTAATACAATTCTTCTCCGTGTTCTGCGAATAATTCTGGAGAAATAGTAGACTAAGCGGCATATCTACTATAGACCTTATTCATTTAGAACAGTAAGCGCCCTCTGATGTCACGCGAAGCCATACAAGGCACTCTATTTGCCATGGTGATGGTCTTTCGGACGCCATTTTGAGTTCTAAAACTGGGCGAGCACAACGGTTGCTATCATGTTACCATAGTTATGGTACTGCAAATGGCGAATTTGGCGGAGAATTGTGATGTTACTATGGTTTTGGTATTGCAAATGGCGAATATTGGCGGACAACTCCTTCGCAACGGGTTATAAGCGCTATGAAATTAATTCAGTGAATAAGGTCTATAGCTCTAGCTGTTACTCTGGTTACCGGTCGAATAATTATTTTTGTGGGCGCTGTAAGGACTTCAGGAAGAAACCGTTCTGCTGTTCTGCGTTGCTCTTTCATGCCACCCTAATGCTCTGGCTATAAAGGTATGTACTTTAAATCATAGTCTAAATAAGTTAGACACCGCGACCAACGGGAACTAAGCGATTTAGTAACCCCTCTAGCCCTTAGTAGCGCCCTCGCTGCGCTCGGGACGCTACAGCCTCGAGCCATCAGGGTTACTAAATCGCTTAGTTCCCTTGGTCTTGGTGTCTAACTATTATTTAGTTTACAGATATCTGTAAAGAGTACGTGGGATAAAGGATGCAACAACCTGGTATTAATATATCGTGGAAATTAGATTTAAAGCCCTGTCAACTAATTTTTGCTCTTGGAGGCTGCAATCAGATATACATTATGGATCACACGAAGGAGGTTACCAGACTGTTATAATAAAATGCACGACTTTTCTATTAGAGCATATCAATCTGAAGGGAGGTCATGCACTCCTATACACTGGTAGGAGCATGTGAAACAGTTCTTTATTCATTCTCTAGTAGTTTGTGATATCAGTACAGAAAATCTGTTTCATGAAATCTTACTGCTGCAACTTGGTAAGACAAACAACTAACAAGGTATACGATTTCTAGCAACAATTTTTAACAAGGTGTACGTTGTATACATGTACAGTGTACCCTCCATTCAAGCTCTGTACCATGTGGTGGAACTACATAAAGGCCACTTACTGTTGCTATATATATGCCACATTTTGTATGTAGCAGAAATGTACCACATTACACTTCATTATGCAATGTATTTTACGCATATGTAACAAATGTTTTGATTATTCACACAAAGGTACTTAATTAAGGGTGATTAATTTTGATACTCAAAATATCACTTCTTAGCTGTTTTTGAGTTTGGAGTAGACTGTACAATATAAAGGAACTATGTCATTGGTTTAAAGTATATTTGTAAGTATGCACATATGCACAATCTACTTAGTAGTATGTTATGCTATAGATGACACATTTTAACTTATTTTGAAGACAGTTGCATATTTTATTTTATTGTTTTTAGTCTGATTAAGTTAAGGTGCAGTACTGTAAATTGCGGCAACTGTAAATTGCGGCAGGACCAATAACTACACTAAACCTTTGTAATTCTCCACAAATGGAACAAAATTGTGGCTTCATTGTTATGTGGTCACCATTAAACTTGTATAGTTAGGATCTACCTGAGTCACTTGACATGCTCAATTGCACAAGTCAATATTGTTGCTGTGGTACACATTGCTATGTAGGTGATATTTTGTTGTACATGAAGAGTATATATGGTAATATGTATACGTGCTGCATTAACTGTATCACATGTGTTTGTCCTCCATGAAATACAAGGTTTCATGGCAAGGTGATATTGTCAGTATTGATTTTTAGAACTAATAGTACAAATATGTACAGGGGTGGTATGCACATGTCCCAGTGTTTGTGCTGTTCAACTGTACAAACAACCAGGATGCATGTAACTCCTAAACAGCAAAATTCAAACATGGCCGCTGTGTGCTATAAAAAGTATAAAATTCCTTATTAGGACATTATACAGAGACGCATGCTCGAGTATGTCACAGTTACTGGCATCACATTATCAAAACGAAGTCGAATGGCATGATGGAAGAATAGTAGCACAGGTATAACACAAGTGATGTACTTGACCATTCTAAAATTATACTTCCATTCTGCACAACCCTGTTGTATGTAACCAATGATATACATAGCAACAGTGGACGCCATGTTTGAATTTTGTCTGTTGTATTGGTAGTGTACGGAGTTATGCACTCTCTTTTCCATACGATTTGATATGCTCCTGATGAAATATAGCCACATTTCTAGTTTTGGATAATATTACTTGGAACATAACAACTTTGCACGTAGTGTATTATTACAAACATATGGATAATCTAATCCAAAACAGCCAAGCTGTAAAAAAAGTGTGCGGCCCTCAGAAAGGCTATGGTGAAAAAAGATGTGAAATCCAAGGTGGCGGCCAAGAAATGGCTGTGATGGTAGGTTAGTGGTAAAAATTTTAATAATGACAATTCAGGTGAATTTTTGTGCCGCTTCACAAAAATTCACCTGAATTGTCGTTATTAAAATTTTTACCACTAACCTACCATCACAGCCATTTCTTGGCCGCCACCTTGGATTTCACATCTTTTTTCACCATAGCCTTTCTGAGGGCCGCACACTTTTTTTACAGCTTGGCTGTTTTGGATTAGATTTCATTTCTTTTTGTATTTGTATACCCCAAAGCCGGCCTATGGCCAGCTTTGGGACTTTTTTAACCTATGTTTTTTTCTTTACTACAGGAAGAAGAAAAGATGAAGTAGATGTACTTTAAATATTTTATCAGTAAATGTACAAATTATATATACTGTATAATACATATGTGACCGGATTTGCGAAAAGGGGTCCAATTTGCCAACTTTGACAATTGATAACTTCAGATTGGAAAGAGCTATTGCCTTGATATTTGGGCAGTGGTGAGCACCACTATAGCTGAATACATGGTGAAATGTTCAGGTTAATAATTATGTTACTTGAACACTGAGTTATGGTCTCCAACATTTACGGAATTGGATGTGTGTGGAAGACCCCTTTTCGCAAATCCGGTCACATATATTGATTACAGAAATCTCCATGGTGGTTTCTTTGTAACTGAACACTCTACAAGGTGACTTCTTCTAATTGCTCTCTCTACAGGGTGAATTGTTTGTAGCTGAACGATCTACAAGGTAACTTCTTCTAGCTGATCTCTCTACAGGTGATGTGTTTGTAGCTGAATTTTGTATAGGTGATTTGTTTGCAGCTGAGCTCTTTACAGAATGGTTTCTTTGTAGCTGAACTCTCTAAAAGGTAACTTCTTCTAACTGATCTTTCTACAGGGCAATTTGTTTCTGGCAGAATTTTCTACAGGGTGATTTCTTTGCAGCTGAACTCTCTACATGGTGGTTTCTTTGTAGCTGAACTCTCTACAAGGTAATTTCTTCTAGCTGATCTCTCTACAGGGAGATTTGTTTGTAGCTGAACTATCTACAAGGTAACTTCTTATAGCTGATCTCTACAGGGTGATTTGTTCATAGTTGAATTCTGTACAGATGATTTGTTTGCAGCTGAGCTCTTTACAAAATGGTTTCTTTGTAGCTGAACTTTCTCCAAGGTAAGTTCTTCTAACTGATCTTTCTACAGGGTGATTTGTTTGTAGCTGAACTATCTACAAGGTAATTTCTTCTAGCTGATCTCTCTACAGGGCGATTTGTTTGTAGCTGAATTCTGTACAAGTGATTTGTTTGCAGCTGAGCTCTTTACAGAATAGTTTCTTTGTAGCTGAACTCTCTACAGGGTGATTTGTTTGTAGCTGAACTATCTACAAGGTAATTTCTTCTAGCTGATCTCTCTACAGGGCGATTTGTTTGTAGCTGAATTCTGTACAAGTGATTTGTTTGCAGCTGAGCTCTTTACAGAATAGTTTCTTTGTAGCTGAACTCTCTACAGGGTGATTTGTTTGTAGCTGAAATCCCTACAAGGTAACTTCTTCTAGCTGATCTCTCTACAGGGTGATTTGTTTGTAGCTGAACTCTCTACAGGTGATTTGTTTGTAGCTGAACTCTACAAGGCGATACTTCTAGGTGATTTCTCTACAGGATTCCTTGTTTCTAACTGAACTCTCAACAGGGTGATCTGTTCATAGCTGAACTTTCTACTGGGTGATTTGTTTGCAGCTGAACTCTCTAAATGGTGGTTTCTTTGTAGCTGAACTCTCTACAATGTGACTTCTTCTAGCTGAACTCTCTACAAGGTGACTTGTTTCTAGCTGATCTCTCTACAGGGTGACTTGTTTCTAGCTGAACTCTCTACAGGTGATTTGTTTGTAGCTGAACTCTCTACATGGTGGTTTCGTTGTAGCTGAACTCTCTACAAGGTAACTTCTTCTAGCTTATCTTTTTCACTGCATATTTGTTTGTAGCTGAGTTCTCTACAGGGTGATTTGTTTGCAGCTGAACTCTCTACATGGGAGTTTCATTGTAGCTGAACTCTCTACAATGTGACTTCTTCTAGCTGAACTCTCTACAGGGTGACTTGTTTCTAGCTGAACTCTCTACAGGTGATTTGTTTGCAGCTGAACTCTCTACATGGTGGTTTCTTTGTAGCTGAACTCTCTACAAGGTAACTTCTTCTAGCCGATCTTTCTACAAGGTGATTGAGTTTTTTGCAGCTGAACTCTTTACATGGTGGTTGCTTTGTAGCTGAACTCTCTAAAAGGTGACTTCTTCTAGCTGAACTCTCTACAGGATGATTTGTTTGCAGCTGGATTCTCTACGTGGTAGTTTCTTTGTAGCTGAACTCTCTACAATGTGACTTCTTCTAGCTGAACTCTCTACAGGGTGACTTGTTTCTAGCTGATCTCTCTACAGGGTGACTTGTTTCTAGCTGAATTCTCTACAGGTGATTTGTTTGCAGCTGAACTCTCTACATGGTGGTTTCTTTGTAGCTGAACTCTCTACAAGGTAACTTCTTCTAGCTGATCTTTCTACAGGGTGATTTGTTTGTAGCTGAATTCTCTACAGGGTGATTTATTTGCAGCTTAACTCTCTACAAGGTGACTTCTTCTAGCTGAACTCTCTACAGAGTGATTGATTTTTTTTGCAGCTGAACTCTCTACATGGTGGTTTCTTTGTAACTTAACTCTCTACAGGGTGATTTGTTTGTAGCTGAACTTTCTACAGGGTGATCTGTTCATAGCTGAACTCCCTATAAAGTAACTTCTTCTAGCTAATCTTTCTACAGGGCGATTTGTTTGTAGCTGAGTTCTCTACAGGGTGATTTGTTTGCAGCTGAACTCTACATGGTAGCTTCTTTGTAGCTCTACAATGTTACTTCTTCTAGCTGAACTCTCTACAAGGTGACTTGTTTCTAGCTGATCTCTCTACAGGGTGACTTGTTTCTAGCTGAACTCTCTACAGGTGATTTGTTTGCAGCTGAACTCTCTACATGATTGTTTCTTTGTAGCTGAACTCTCTACAAGGTAATTTCTTCTAGCTGATCTCTCTACAGGCCGATTTGTTTGTAGCTGAACTCTCTACATGATGGTTTCTTTGTAGCTGAACTCTCTACAAGGTGATTTCTTCTATAGCTGATCTTTCTACAGGGTGATTTGTTTGTAGTTAAACTCTCTACACGATAGATTCTTTGTAGCTGAACTCTCTACAAGGTGATTTCTTCTATAGCTGATCTTTCTACAGGGTGATTTGTTTGTACCTGAACTATCTACATGATGGTTTCTTTGTAGCTGAACTCTCTACAAGGTAACTTCTTCTAGCTGATCTCTCTACAGGACAATTTGTTTGTACCTGAACTCTCACATGATTGTTTCTTTGAAGCTGAACTCTCTACGAGGTGATTTCTTCTAGCTGATCTTTCTACAGGGTGATTTGTTTGTAGCAGAACTCTCTACAAGGAAACTTCTTCTAGCTGATCTCTCTACAGGGAGATTTGTTTGTAGCTGAACTCTCTATACATGATTTGTTTGCGGCTGAATTCTCTACATGATGGTTTCTTTGTAGCTGAACTCTCTACAAGGTAACTTCTTCTAGCTGATCTCTTTACAGGGTGAATTGTTTGTAGCAGAACGATCTACAAGGTAACTTCTTCTTACTTATCTCTCTACAGGGTGATTTGTTTGTAGCTGAACTTTTTACAAGGAAACCTCTTTTAACTGAGCTCTGTACAGGGTGAATTGTTTGTAGCTGAACTATCTACAAGGTAACTTCTTCTAGCTGATCTCTCTACAGGATGATTTGTTTGTAGCTGAACTATCTACAAGGTAACTTCTTCTAGCTGATCTCTCTACAGGGTGATTTGTTTGTAGCTGAATTCTGTATAGGTGATTTGTTTGCAGCTGAGCTCTTTACAGAATGGTTTCTTTGTAGCTGAACTCTCTACAAGGTAACTTCTTCTAGCTGATGTATCTACAGGGTCACTAGTTTGTAGCTGAATTCTCTACATGGTGGTTTCTTTGTAACTGAACTATCTACAAGGTGACATCTTCTAGCTGATCTTTCAACAGGGTGATTTGTTTGTATTTGAACTCTCTACAAGAAATCTTCTTCTAACTGATGTTTTAACAGGGTGAATTGTTTGTAGCTGAACTCTCTACAGGGTGATTTGTTTGTAGCTGATCTCTATACAGGTTACTTATTTCTAACTGATCTCTTTAATTCTGTTCAGGGTGACTGCTCTATTAGGATGACTGCTCTATTAGAGTATCTCGATCTCGCACTTGCTACACCAAGTTGGATTTCGTGTTATAACTCCGTGGATTTAAGTCTGATTCTTCTACACCATTGAAGAGCCTTTCTAAGATGATAACTCCATCTGTACAGCGATTTTGAAAGCATTACCCCAAGCGGTTTACCTGGTAGGCGTGGCAAGCATAATAATAATAATAATAATAAAATAAAAATATTAAAAATTAGCTAATCTCGATTGCGTAATTGTTACACACTGTTGATTTTTTCGCTGTATCTTCCTGGTTTTTAGCTCGATTTCTTTCAAACCACAAAAGGTTTGAGGTTCAATAGTTAACCTATTCACCCACCGATTTTCAGCTTCTTCCCATACGCGGTTTACCCTGTAGGCGTGACAACATATTGGTGTTATTTTTCGTGCATAATCGCTCATAACTCTTTGTCTGTTTATGGTATTCCAGCCAAAGTTGGTACCAAGATGCGCCTTTATACCCCCCTTCTGTGTGCCAAATTTCAAGGCAATCGGATAACGCGTTCGAGTTTTATAGCAGTTTTTGTAAGTGTGCGACAAGAAAAAGAAAAATAAGAAGAAGAAGAAGAAGAAGAAAAAAAAAACGAAGAAACTCAGCCAATTTTTGAAGTCGCATATCTCGGGAACGCGCGAAGCGATTTCGCTCAAATTTGGAATGTAGAGTGCTGCAGTTGGGGGGCATGTCCACAGCAAAAATCGTCTTGTTTCATCAAGGAAGCACAGAGCTACGGAGGTGCGAAAATTGCGTTTTCTTTCTTCCTGTCAATATACTCACGGGTGTTACGCGCCGGCTTCTTGGGCCGCACGACACACTACCGTGTGTCTTGATGTATCACATGAATATATACAATGTCCACAAATATGAGGGTTTTGTGGTTTCACAATTTTAAATTAATTTAAATATGTCCATGTATGGTACTAGTTTATGAAGTGCGTGGTTGTCAATCTTCAGTTTCCACATATACAGGATGAGCAGCTTATGGTATACTGTTGCTATGTTCTCATGAAAAGCTACAAATACAGAGTATACATTGTAATAATATAAAAGTTGCCATACCACCATGCAGATAGCTAAAATTACTAACACAAGATAGAGACCCAGCATTGCAAACAAGTGTGTGTGTGTGTGTGTGTGTGTGTGTGTGTGTGTGTGTGTGTGTGTGTGTGTGTGTGTGTGTGTGTGTGTGTGTGTGTGTGTGTGTGTGTGTGTGTGTGTGTGTGTGTGTGTGCATGTAGTTCCATAGATCATGTAATTCCAAAACATTGCTTTGAGAGTTTGATGTAACTACCTTATTTTTAAATTAACTTGCCACCATCATACAGTATGATGGTATTGTATAGCAAAGGTTTGGGCATGGCCCATGAAAAAATATCACCCAAAAACCAACGTCACTTTTCCCTGATGACAATGAGGCAGTATTGGTTAGGTAAAACTAAGCCTAAACAAGCCTTCAGATCGACCCGAAATGCTTTCAACAAGTTGCTACGAAATTGTAAAAATATATATGCTGAACAGAATTTTCTAATGACTGACTGACTGAGTAACTAACTGACTGATGCCTTCAGACAAGTGTAACTTGATAATGGCTAATGCTACAGGATAGATTTTTTCACTGTTTGATGTTTCTTCAGCTGGACACATGCCTTTTGGCATACCGCAGTACGTATAATGCATTCTTTGTGGACTTACCAGTGTCCTCCTTTGTGTCCCATTCATCTTTGCTGACTGTGATTTAGAGGTAGTGCATGATGGCTTCCCTTTGTAACAGAAATTGTCTGTATTTTTCATAGTGGCTACTTTGATTGCAGAGGTGCTTTTTGAACAGTTCTTGATTTTTAATGCTGTGTAACGGATTGAACAAAGCCAACAACGGATACTTCACTTTCAGACTATAATTGATAGCTGAGGTGCGCAGTGCCATTTCTTTCTTTTGATGTGGTATGTGTGGGTTCAACCAGTCATTGTAATTTTATTTTACAGGAAAGTTAACAAACAAGTACACAATTTTTTTGGAATTTTCAACTAGAGTAGGGACCATAGCACATCGATAAAAATACTGAAACAAGTTGGAGTAGTGCACAATATTAAACCACAGTAAAATAATAAGAAGTGTTATATCCCCGTGCTATGGTCCCTACCCTACATAGTTAAAACTTCCATTTATTTATTTTTTGTTGTACTTGCATATACATATACATATATATACAGAAGGGAACAAGGCATGTGTTTCACTTATTTTCAAATCTAGACTACTTTATTTTACATCAAATGCAGTATAGGAATATTAGGTTACCTTTACCCAATTTGTACTTTAGACCAAGGGGCAGACACTTTATGACCAAAGCTGTACATTTGGTTGTTACCTCTGCAAAAACATATAACTTGAGGTAGTCACATACACTGTAATGCTATCAAGTTTGGAATACTTTCTTTAAACATTAGGAGTAGCTTGCAATGAATAAACAAATAAAGTTAGCCCCATAAATAAATCAAAACCTTGAAGATGATAACAGTGAATCAGCAACTTTAGAGCAGATGGTTGTGTAGTTGTGAAATTTGGTACTACACGAAGTGTTTATTGCTGTTTGGGAAACAATCCTTCTTTGGTAGTAACCATATCTACGTGTGCTGCTGCAATAACTTATACATTTCCTAAAAATACTCATGTGTACATGTGTATGTGCAGCTTATTACACAAGTACATGATGGTGTTTACTAAAGAAGGAGTGTTTCCTTGTACTGTCACAAACATTTCATGTAGTATTAATTTTCACAATTATATGCAGACCATATGATCTACCTATCGGTGTTGAACATTTTTTTTGCTATAGTATAACATGTGCTGGTGAAATGTGTGTACACACATGGGCACAGTAGAATATGCTGTTTGGCCATTATGTATTACCTTAACTATTACAGTATTTCAGCTAATTTGTATATAATTATTATTATTATTGTTGTTGAAGTAATTCAGTTTGCTGTTGGGGCTCTTCAAGACTGTAGATAGTATACTCTGTAATCATTGTCAGTTGACAAAATGACACAACAGTTTATGTGTATGAACATTAGCTAACTTGATTATATTTGTTGAAATACTTGGACATCCTATTTGTTAAAATTACAATTACCCTGTGCTACACTTTTGTGCTACATGGACATGTGGTTTGCTTAGAACATAACAACTTTGTAACAAACATATTAGTCCGGCTGTTGAAGGGTTGGACCTTGAAGAAATTGGTATAGAAGAAAATTTGGTATCAACAGAAGCGGAATTTTTTGTAGAATGACATATCCAAAGTCCACCAAAAACCACTTCGGGGAAATTTTTTTATTCCTTATTAAAAATTTTTATTGCCAACATTTTCAGGGACCATGTTATTCTATATATTTCACAAACTGTAAAATGAATTACCATAAAACTATATATAATATTGTTTGCTGTTGTCTGTTTCACAAAGATAAACTACTGTAAGGTGCACTTCATATCAACAGTGTAGGAGTATCTACAATACCTTGACTCAATTTTTAGTCTATTTCTCCACTCCAAGCCACTCCTTAGTAGGGATGCGGCGATTATGCCGGCATAATTTCGGGAATAATAGGTATATGTGGGAATCAGGAATTATGCTAGCATTTTGAGGTGATTATAAAGCTTTAACAGTAGGAAAATCTGCAGATTGCACAATTCCGTTAAAAAGATCGAGATACTATAGAGCAGTCAGAAACTCTAATAGAACATATTATTTACTCTACTAAAGCAGTAACATTGAAATGAAATACACTAATACAGCAACCAGCTAAAGAATTCAAGACTATCGAAGCTTAAACATCAATGAAAATGGCCTGATACAGCAATAAACTGGCATTATTAGCAAATTATGGTGGCATAATTTTGGGAATAATGGGCAATTCTTAAAAGCATAATAGGTGATTTTTTGAGCACTGCTCAAAAGCATAATGCTCAATTTTTGGAGCATAATAGCCTCATGTCTACTCCTTAGTGACTATCGGTTGAATGCTTAAAGAAAGTTGTAAAACTGTTAAACATTACACAGTGCATGTGGCTGCCTCAAGTTATAATAGTTTTTACAGAGAAAACAACCATAAATAAATATTTATGAACAGTTAGTTTAACCCATAAATGAAACAACTGAAACCCGGAAAATGATAACAGTAAATCAACAACTTAAGAACAAAAGTTAACTGACCCTGTGTGTTAATCTGGAGGATTACTGTTATGAAACAGTCATCTCCCTGACAGTCATGGCATGACGCCATGACTGTTTCTCCCATGTTGGAAAAAACAGTCATCGTCTTTTTGTACCAAGAGTCAGGACTTCATGTGGAAAGAATAGTTTTTACTATAAAGGTACGCAGATTTTGAACTCATTGAATGCCTCAATTTACACTGCAGCTACTCTTGGACAATTTAAACATCACATTTTAGCTAATTTTACTTGCATGTCTGTTAATGTGTATGTAATTACATTGTATGTTATGTATGGGCACTGCTGAAAAGCAGTAGTTTTCTACTGATGCAGTCTCTCTCTCCCCCCCCCCCCCGAAAAAAACAGATTTAATTGTGTTTACTGTATTACTTATTGGCCTTCTCAGTTTACAGCACTCATGTTGCCAACTATGTACATTGCATACTGTAGCAATATATTTTGTTGTTGAGATGATATGACATGTACATATAAATTTGGTGTGATGGTAATTGATCTACAAGTTATGAGAAAATTCTCCTTCTTTAGTAAACATCATTACTTAAATGATCCACATTGTAATGATGCATACATACCACACATGCACACATGTAACTCTTTGTGTCCTCAGGCTTTGGGTATACATATCAGGCAAATCCCAAATGCCCATGTTACAGCCATTACATGGAGCATGTCTACACATCTTTATGATGTCTTGATCACATATGTGGTATATAGAAGTGTAGTTAGTTCTAACTGTAATTAACAGTAGGAACAGGTGTGTTTATTCATGCCACTATATGTTTATGGTTTACAAATCACTATAGTAATGACCGATGAAATCTTTCAGTATAATTCCAGGACTAGCTATACCTCTTTGGTTGAATCAACAATGTACAGTTAGGGCACTGTCATGGGATCTTAATAAATCATGTTTATCACACTACAAGAGTACCCTGGGGGAGCGTTTTGGTGACGAATCCCCTACAAATCCCCACCCGCTGCCCGACCTGGGGTAGGTGGGGCGTGACATTGATAGGTGCATTAGTCACAGGTCAAAGCGAAATTTCGGTCGGTCAAGACTTTGACCATCGTTGCAGATCTCCCTACAGCTAGCACGTACCTATGTGACACCCTCTCACTAAATGAATGGGTTTGTTTATGTTGTTGCTGCCTGAATATGTGATCATGACATTTTGGATGAACAGGATGTAAGTTTTTACCATGCACAGTATAGTAGTATACATACATGTTGTTACTAGCACCAAGAGTTAATAATAGTGGTAGGGCACGTGTACAGTAGTTTTTATTAGAGATGTACTGATACCAATATCGGTATCAGATCGGTACATATCAGTAATACACCCAAAGCTACAGATATCACCAGTAGACACTCACCATGTTTTTTCAACCATCTTCAGCTAAGTTTCCAGTTGCAGATAAGTTAGTTAATATATTAGAGCATGTGAGTCCTTTGTGATTGATGTAGTTAAGTTGTTCCTCACAAAAAAAAGTAAGTTTATGACTACTTGGCTTGCTTTTCATGACAAAGGTTTGGTTGTAATGCTGTAGCAACATTGTAGAATTATCAATGAGCTTTTCAAGAAAACTACCTCAAATAAGGTAATCCA
Source organism: Dysidea avara (assembly GCF_963678975.1). Taxonomy (NCBI): domain Eukaryota; kingdom Metazoa; phylum Porifera; class Demospongiae; order Dictyoceratida; family Dysideidae; genus Dysidea; species Dysidea avara. Next base: position 5,115,468 of record NC_089272.1, on the reverse strand, counting down.
CAATGATGTCATCACTTCTCAAACTAAGGCTATGTATCATAACAGTGAAAATTTCAGTATTAAGCTTGCACTTGTCTATGCTGCAATGCTATTAGTATTGGAATCGGTATTGGCAGATGATTTCAGTAAAAGAACTGGTATCGAAAGTATTGGTAAACTGAAGTGGTATCGGTACACCTCTAGTTTTTGTTACATGTACACATGTATGTGTGTGTTACTTACACTGTCAAATACGGTACATGTATTGGGGTATTGATACTTTCAAATATCATGTCATATAATTATATCACTAAAACAATAATGTTGCTCAGCCCTACACAGATCTAGCTAGAGGCAAATTGTTTTACACAATTTTGTAATGTACATGCAGTTGGAAAACAGTTAATATAATACTCTAATAGAGCATTCACTAATTTAAAAATTCCAAGATAATTGTAAGGAATGTTGCTAACTTAGCAGGCCTGTACGCAGGAATTTCAAAAGGGGGATTGTAAATTGAAGTGGCAAGCGATCTCAGACACTGAGAAAGGTTGAATATTCAATGTCCTGAAAATAGCCTCAGATTGCTTAAATGCAGGAATGCATGCACTGATTAAATAAAATTCTCACACATCCATGATTGTGTTGGCACAAATTCCTCTCAACTTGGGCCCATCGCACACTACTGCAAACAAGAGATTAAAATATGGTTGTAGTGCATGTACACTCCATCATTTCTAAGACTGTTCAGGGTCATTAATTTGAACAAACATGGATGATAACCGGCATAACAAGGTTAATATGAAAACAGCCGACAGACTCACACACTGGACACTTTAGGAATCATATCATTGAATGCAGGCTTACTTGTGTTATAGTTAACAGTCTTAAAGTCGCAGTGTCCATCCAGTCTGATGTCTGTGGAGTTCATCATTGCCATATTTAACGAATTATGATTGGAAATAATCAAAATATATAGTAGCTCTCAATGCTGGATGAGATAGTGTAAGTAGAATAACACAAGCCTTAGCGATAGAGAGGTGTCTATATTCATGCATCATTGAAGTGGTTTCTATTTACACAGATAACCTTGAAGCGCTATGGTTAACACCTGGAAGACACACGCAGCTGATTCAGCTGGTACATAGAAGCCATGGAAGGCGTGTAATGAATGCCAGCTAGAACATAGATTACAGTTGAAAAGATTGCTTAACAGTAAAAATAAAATTTCCAGTTAACCCACCCTCTAATATGGGCCTGCTTAGGAGCATAATGCAAGCATAGTGGGAACACTGAAGATCATAATAGGTTAAAGTTTTGGGAAATTCCTGAAAGCATTTTGAGCAAGATTTTGAGCATATGGTATGTGATTCAGGCCTACTTCCAGGTAGCATTTAAAATATAATCTAACTGCAGCTGCTGAATGCATCCTACACATTTGAGTGGTATGGACAGACACGCATACATGCAGATACACAGTTTTTCCCAAACCAATTTCAGGAAACCAGGCACACATTCAATCTGTAGTGAACTCAGGTGTTCTATTGTAGTTTGCAGTTTCCACTGACTGCTCTATTAGAGATTATCAATCTATTTTCATAGAAGCTCCATAGCACCTAATATTATGCTAGCATAGCACTTCAGCCTACTAAGCTTTTATTATGCTGGCATATGCATATTAGACACAGTCCTACCTGGGAGTATTGTTGAGCTCCATTAATATTGCTGTATTCTAAGTGCTATCTGACAGTCTTCAATGCTAGAGATAAACATGTAAACAGGCTGTATAATGAACTTAAATGTGCACTATATAATACAGTAGCTGCTGGTGTTGATGATTTTCTTTGTTTCATTGTTTTCTATGTATTTCTACAATTGTAGAAATTTCATATTTGAGTAGGGATCATGGAAAAAAGCAATGATACAAAGGAAGTCGTCTACACCTGCAGCTGACACTTTATCTTGTCAATAGTATAGTTACGTATGACTGAAGAACTAGTATATCTGCAGGTGTAGATGACCTTCCTTGTTTCATAACTTTTTTATCTGTGATCCAGATTCTATAAATCCTTACAGTAGTGTTGAAGCCTGAAACACGTCTGGATGATAAGCTGGACCCGTTGATACATGAACAAATCCGCCCTATCCGTGCTCAATTGTAAAATTTCTTATTTTCATTACACTTATTTGTTTACTTTAACATGACTCATTATTATTATACCATCAATGAAAAGAATTTTGCCAGTCACATTAATTGCACAACTGAACAAGTACTCAAATTGTCAATGACTGTAATGTGCAGTCACCATTCTGCTTCTTTTTCAGCTATGTTCCACCCATTATACAACATTAGAAATATATAGTAGGATAAGAAGTGCCTCTGCAATCAATCCAGTCACTACGGAAATTATAGTTGAATGTGTGCCCCAACTATGAATTTCAAAGTGGCCATTAAACTTCAGTTCCACCCATTAAACAGCATTACAAATGAAGAACAGTATGAGAAGTTCCTCTGCAATCAATCCAGGTACACTACAGAAAGTGAGCACTTAAGCATGCCACAAGTTACCACCAATAAACACTTGTGCGGTAGTGGTGGGACACAAAGGGGGACTAAAGTAGGTCCATGATGTGTGTTGTAGCTGCTGTGGTTGATGAACAGGTATAATATGTTTCAGGTTGAAGTGATGTCAAACAGTAGCTAACATGCATATTAGATGATGTGTAAATGTTGACAGCTAAGCAGAAAAATAGTTTTTTTGAAATAATACATGTACAAAATAATACTGAAAGTTAAGATGCACAAAACTGTGTGTGTAAAAAGTGGCTGTATATACAGTGTGTGTGTATAGTCCATAATGAGGTCCAGCAAAAGAGGCCATAAGGAATGTTTACTGCACAAACATCTGTACCATCTCGACCATGATGTCCTCATCACCAACACCTTGGTCGTGACATATCCTGATCTCAATATCATCTTGCTGAACTTTAGGGAACTGTCGGACAAACCATGGCAAAGAAGGATCAACACAGCAATTGTTATTGTCAACGCATCCACTACCATCCCAAAGTGGATCGTTGGTAAAGTACAAGCTCTTGTGAATTCCAATATTCCCAGACTCGCAATAATAATGATTCTTCACAAAAGCAGGAGGAGGTGTACCTGGTAGATCAGAACAGGGGCAGTTGTGTGCTGGGTATGGGTGATCTCTTCCATTGCTGACACCTGCTGCATAAGTCCACACATGCTTACGATCTTCACCAAGTGTAATGGATAAACCATCAACGTAGACATCATTTATACTTTTGTCACCTCCTGCTGAAGGAGCAAATGCATCTGGGGTAAAACGTTGGTATCCTTGCACTTTTCCACAAATTTTGTGATAACTTGCACCATTAACCGTAAAACTGGTAGGAAAACAACCAGAATTTCCATTTAGTGACTGACAAGCAACTTTTGATGGATAGGTAGAGCTATCAGGAGTTGTAATCTTTCTCCATCCAGTAGGACAGTCATCTCCCTTGCTGGTATCAAGGTCAGCTATCCTCATCCAACCTCCCTTGTGTCCACCACACTCCAGTTCCATATCACAGTAGACTTGGTGTACACCAGTAGAAGTTTGGATCCAGTAGTGAGTAGACACTCCTCTGCTGGCCTTGTTGGTCTGGTAGATGTCATCACAAGATTTTCCAGGGTTAGATTCCAGCATTCCCAGACTGTTGCAGAAACTGGAGCACGCATTCTCCTGAGACACTGCAGTGTGGCAGTAGCAGAGACACCACACAATGAACAATACAACACTACTCTGCTGGATAACTAGCGACATTGTTAACAACTTGTCAATGACCGAACTACAAACAGTCAACATTTATATACACTGTACCCACAGGGAATGATGTAATAGAAATGAGCAGACATCATTGACGTTCCATATAAACACTTGTGTGGTATACAGTACTGTAGGTTTTGAGAAGGAATCACAGTGTAATGAAAATCTCAGTGCATTATCCAGTGTTTGTATCTTCATTTTCCTATCAGTTTGTATGACATGCAGCCATGTATTGTGTCCTTAACTTTATCATATAGCTATGCACTTGTATGTAGTGACAGTTTTACACACCTGTACAAGCTCAATGTCTTATAAACTTTGCAGTCTTCTTTTTGTACATATTTTTGTGCTCATTCTCACTAATTTGAGCTAATTTAAACCACCCTGGCCTAGAGACAAAGGATTTTGTAGTACACGTGACTTTTCTGCTGGTAGAATCAGTTTATTGCTGAAACATTCTTTTCCTTAAAATGAAGCACTGCTACCATTGAACCAATATTTCCCCATACACACTACATACTAAAACTGAAATGAACTCAGCAGTAAAAACATTTAATAAACTTTATACTCAGGCCAAAATACTGCCATTCTGCATGCAAGTATTAACACATAGATTACAAGTACCCACCCAAGAACAATCAACCAATCAGCCAGCTGCTGAACCAAGGTCAGAACAAGAAAGGCGACATCTAGATTTCTATGGAGTGACAGCAAACACCAGTATTCAAAATGAAAAGGACGTAAAGCTATTCAGGAAGCAATTGCCATTCCTAATAAGTCAAAGTGTATGACAGCTCCTGCAGCTATGGATGCTGAGATGAAGTCATTGCATCATGACAAAGTGTGGGACCTGGTTGAACCACCCAAATACAGAAAAACTGTGTTACACAAATGGGTATACAAAGTCAAAACTAGACCAGAAGGGTTGGCTGAATGATACAGAGCAAGACTAGTTGCTCAAGATTTCTCAGAATTAAAATATGGTACTGATTATGATGAGACATTCTGCCTAGTTGTCAAACTAGAATCTGCCTTCCTGTGGCTTCTTGAAGGTGAAAAATTGCTGCACATATGACAGGTAGCCCCAGAGCAGTGTTGGGGCAATTACGTTTTAAAAGTAACTTGTTACATAATACAGATTAGCTACTTGCAACTGAACTATTTATAGCATATTACCCATATTAGCTACTTGCAACTGAACTATTTATAGTTACAGTTACATATTACCATATAATAAAGTAACTATATTATATTACTTTGTGTTCACAGCCTTAAGCTCACATGTGCAACTGCCACCTTATCATGTGACATGGTTGCGTTGTTGAACAATGCAAATCTTGGTTATTGCTAAGTAAGAAGCTGGTGAATAAGCTTCATTCAGTTGGCTTCGTTACTTCGTTGTGGCTAGGTGTTACTCAGTGGATTATTAACGAGGTTAGTAACTTTGTTACTTGTAGTAATAATATTATGTAATATTAGACTTGTTACAGTAACTTCATTACTTAGGTAACGTGTTACATTTGTAAGTAAAGTAACTTGAGTTATATTGCTGGTTTTTACAGCATATTCCTTATATATACCACAAAAGTAATAATTATTTTGTAACATGTTACATACAACACTGCCCCAGAGTCAACGATCCAACTGCTCTTTACAATTGACTCTGAAGAGGCTAACCTTAAAAGCATTGTCAGCACTACTTCCTTGTTCCAGAGTCACTTTGTTTACATTGTGTCTCTCTTGCTTCTTTGTCTTGACTTTAAGTTTTTCTTTCTTCTTTTGATCAAGAGCCGACAGTTGTGCTTATGGCTTTCCACAATAATGACACTTGAATGAACTCTGACTACTTCTAGCATGAGATTCCAGTGCCCTGGTGTACCCACCTTCTTTCTCTTTTTTGTCTTTTGCTTATCACTCTTCATTTAATAACCACTCTGTGACTGTTTCCAGTTTTGGTACCTTTTCATTTGTCCCTAGAACAGTAACCAACATGTCAAAAGAATCAGGTAGGTTAGCTAGTAAATGTACCACACGGTCTTCAGACACAGGATCACCAACAATGGGAAGGGCATCAAGCACTTCAGTCATTGCTTTCACGTGCCCTTGTACTGATTCCCTTTCCTTTAATCAAAATGCATAAAGCTTACATCAGAGTTCCAATTTATTATCCCAAGTCTTTTTCTGAAATTGGTTAGACAATTTCTTCCACACTATAACTGCATCTTCTGGCTCCCCAATAATTATAAGGTACAAGAGAGAAGGCTCAACTGATAAAACAACAAGTACCAAAGCACAGTCACTTCTTGCCACAAACTTTGCATACTTGTCAGCATCACCCTACTCAAGGTTCTGCTCCATTTGCAATGCCCCATAGGTTGTCTTTCATGAGTGCATGCCATTTGACATTGTACTCTCCAAGTGGGAGTGTTAGTCCCATTCAATGGAACAATTGATACAGATTTTACCTCTGCCCATGATGCTTCAAACACAAAAACAATTTCAAGCAATTCACACAAGTTCTATAGATAAAGAGCCTGGGGATCCTGGGCCCATCACCTGTTAGAAATTCTACTATAGCAACAACTCTTAACTTTTATCATTAGTGGCTCTGAAAAGCAAAGCTTATAATTACTTATAGTAATTCTACAATAAACATCCAGCAAAATTTTAGACGAATTAGTGTCAGTGGCCATAACAATTAAATATCTGATGGTAAGCCATTCCAGTCATTTATCACTCTTGCTGCAAAACTATACTTCTTCACATTTGTTGTATTCTTGTAAAAAGAACAACAATAAATCTAATTTAAAAAAATTAAAACATGGGAATAGAGATAGCCAAAAAAAGTAAGTAATGGATAAACTATTAACGTATACGTCATTTATAACTTCTGCCACCTCCTGCTGAAGGAGCAAATGCATCTGGGGTAAAATGTTGGTATCCTCGCACTTTTCCACAAATTTTGTGATAGCTTGCACCATTTACTGTAAAACTGGTAGGAAAACAACCAGAATTTCCATTTAGTGACTGACAAGCAACCTTTGATGGATGGGTAGAGCTATCGGGAGTTGTAATCTTTCTCCATCCAGTAGGACAGTCATCTCCCCCAAGGTCAGCTATCCTCATCCAACCTCCCTTGTGTCCACCACACTCCAGTTCCATTATCACAGTACACTTGGTGTACACCAGTAGAAATTTGGATCCAGTAGTGAGTAGATAATCCTCTACTGGCCTTGTTGATCTGGTAGATGTCATCACAAGATTTGCCAGAGTTGGATTCCAGCATTCCCAGACTGTTGCAGAAATTGGAGCATGCATTCTCCGAAGACACTGCAGTGTGTGTACCTTTATTTTCCTATCAGTTTGTATGACATGTAGTCATGTATTGTGCCCTTAACTTTATCATATAGCTATGCACTTGTATGTATTGACAGTTTTACACACCTGTACAAGCTCAATGTCTTTGAAACTTTGCAATCTTCTTTTTTACATATTTGGGTACTTATTCTCACTAATTTGAGCTAAACCGCCCCAGCCTAGAAACAAGGGATTTTGTGGTACGTGTGACTTTTCTGCTGGCAGAATCAGTTTATTGCTGAAACATTCTTTTCCTTAAAGTGAAGCACTGTTACCATTAAACCAATTAACATTTCCCCATACTCACTACATACTAAAAGTGAAATGAACCCAGCAGTCAACTTTATACTCAGCCAAAATACTGCCATTTTGCATGCAAATAGTGACACATAGATTACAAAAGGTTGATTGAATTTTAATAACTTTAGTGCATGATCATGTGTTCGTGGAGCCTAGAACCTGCTTAATGAATATTGGCATAATCTTTAAAATTGACTAAGCTACTTCACATATGATCCTAGTGTTTTGATAACATCTTATTCAGTCAATAAGAAAACTGTTTGCTCATTTCTACTAGGTCTCATGCAAAAATGCACGGATCATTACCTCTTCTAATAACTGTAATATGCTTTAATAGCTACATGCTTTAAAGCAATAAGTACATGTGGTTCAAGTAGCTGTTATCAAAGAGGAAATTAAACAGGAAATGATTTCACACAAACTAAACCTAAAAATTAATGACATTTCCTAATAAGGAAACATTATTTTTTTCCTATTGCAATAAGTGCAGCTGGTTCAGAGTCACAGTCTGCATGATTAACTTAACTATGTACATACAAGCCTAGAAATTCAAGCAAGTTCATACGAATGATCAGAATGTACATACTGTGCATACAATTTACACATGCTGATCGCATGCACCTCTAAACAACCTACAGTACATATACATAATACAGTATGTGGTTTTTTTTTCTTCTACTCTAATAATGTAATTGTAAATTAATGTCTTATAGCAGCAGACAACGCATATGATGCTGGTCATATGAGACAGGTGGGTATCTGTGTTCACTGTACCCTTCCAGTAAATTAGATTAAACTTTCTGCAGACTGATCAACAAACTGGTGCTTTCACACAAGTGTACTTTGGTAATAGTTAAGGCCACAGGATAGTTTTTTCACTGTTAGACATTGCTTCAACCCAAATGGTGCCTTTTGCCCTGTACAATGGACATATCATGTACTCCTTTGTGTCCTACGTATATCCTTATGGACAGTGTAAGGTGCCTAATCGAAATTGTGTTTCATTTTCATGTCACCCTTCCATCAGTCAAAGCAATAGTCCCTACAAAGCAAGCATATTGATTCTAGGGTAGCCTAATGCATTGTTCTCCAAGTGTACAGCTGTGCAATGTAGTCAAAAACTATGTGAAATACTTAATGGTAATTAAAGTATTAGGGCACATTATATCACATAATTTTGGTCTCATATGTCTGGTAAAATTCTTTTCTTCAATGCAGTGTTATAGAAGTTTTCAAATAATGGATTTTGTTGCAAAAAACGACTGAAAGGAAGAATTTGCAAGCTAGTTGGCATAATTACAATATAAAGTGCTAAAACAAAAAGGATCATAACTTGAAAGTACAAACTTAACCCTTATACTCTTTAGCAGGTTTATTGCTACTATAGTAGGGATTAAATTTGCACTTCAGGTAACGATCCTATTTTTTAAAGCACGCACCTCTTATTGTTAGACAATGGTATGCAGAATGGTATGCAGAGTTTACCTGATGTGTGGAGGTCTATTTTTTGCAAAAAAAAAACTTGGTGTCTTATTGATAAGATACCTGGATAAGTAAGACACTTGTTTTCAACCACAACGAGACCAACAGCAATACAATTAGTCTCAAGTCTCATGGACAATTATTATTTAGCACATCATGTGAACACCAAGCAAAATACATGGATTACAGTCACCAATTGTGTATCAGATAATTGTGAAGCATAAAATACCTTAATACTCTCGTGTCAGTCTTGTGTTGAGTCTGTTGATTGATTGATTTGGTACTGGCATAAGATAGGCAGCTTTAGCTGATATTATCTGAAGGTTGACTGCTATTATATTAGTTTGTAGACTGTCTCTTAACTGTTAAGAGTGCATGGTGATGATGATGATGATGATAATGATATGAATCTTGTTTTTCCTGTGAACTCAAAGAGTTGTTTGTATTTTGTTGTGTATTCACTTCTGTTATGTTATATATATAAATATATGCTTGGACATATGTACGTGAGTGTGCCACACTTTCTGTTTCCCTGAATAACATATGCCACGTTTTCTCTTTCCCTGAGAAACGTATGCCACATTTTTTGTTTCCCTGAATAACATATTTACATTTTCTGTTTTCCTGCCATAATATTTATGTAGATACATTTTGTGTTTCCTTAATCATATTTCCATTTTCCTGTTTTTTCATCATACATGTTTCTGTTAGCCACATACAATGCAGGGAGGCCATTTAAACCAATGGAGATGATGGTGGTAATCCAGTTATTCTCAACATCTATATTATCTTTCTATATTATAAGACTGAAAAGCCGTCCGTCTGTCTGCATTCCATTTGATGTCAGGCATGTACTCTTGAACCGCTGCACGTTTCGAAGCGTCTTTGTGTCTAAATAAGCGCTCATTATCCAGCTCTACAATGACGGTTTCGAAAAGTTCATGCAAGCTATCGTTTGTCCATTACCGCTCTTTAAACGCGAAGGTGTAGAAGAAAAATGCCTCAAGTAGACACCTATCTCAGTCCATTTGTACAGGTCTTTATAAGACAAAAATAAACGTGTAGCCTCGGGTGTAGGACAGATAGGTGAATGGGTTAGACAGCCGCCTTACGTGTAGAAGGTGTGGGTTCAATTCCAGTTCGTGATAACTTTTTTTTTTCGATTTGGGCACCTTTTCAGTACACTTTTTTTTTTCTCGTTCAGGTACCTTTTCAGTGCACCTTTTAGTCACTTTGGGAGACTGGGTACCTTTTGAACTATTGGCCATTGGAGTTTATTACGTAATTCTTAAATATAATTTGCACAATGCTATTCACCTGACATCATCATTCGAATACATTGGAAGCAGTAAGCTTCCACATTCGAAAACATGTATAACCCCGATTGTCAGTACATATATCTTCACGGAGTTTCAACTTGATGCAAGAAAAAACCAGGAACATGCGAATGTCTAAATGCAGTCTTCAAACCATGGATCAGGGAAGCCCCATGCTAAGCTGGCAGCCATAAGGCAAATAGTAGTATAACCTTAGGTGTCACTAAAGATTCATTTTTATTTACATGTCTATTTTTTTATTAAATTAAGTATATCATTAACAATTATGCACTATCAGTATTTGCAAATTAAATTACAACAAAGTATGTGATTGTTTTGTTTATGGTGAAGTTTATGGTCTGCTAATGCTCTGGATGATTTCATCACTGCTGTAGTAAGTGGCAGTAAAAGGCCTTGCAGTAAGAAGTACAAAGGGCCTGTTTACAACAGCTTCTGCTATTTCTTCCAAAACAGTAGTGAACGCTTTCAGTGTAACTCTTTTGTCACCACTTTTCACCATCAGCTGAGCAACCACTTCAGACTCACATTTCTCCATGCATTGTGCTGTGCTACATTTCCTACAAGTATCGTAATCATCGCTGCTGTCAATTTTCACATTGCACTTGATGCATTTCAAATAAGCTTCAAGTGACACCACTCCAATTACTTTAGCATTCTCAATGATACATGAGAAAAGATCTTGAGCTTCTTCACCAACATCCGAGTCAACATCTGCATCCTCAATTTCAGTGATAACAGTATTGCCCTGGACTGACAAGTACTTTTGTCCACGATATTCTTTGACAGACACCTTTTCAAATCGATAGGATTTGATAGCAGCAACTTTTTTCATGTCATCTTCCCAAAAGTTCATTTTGACAACACCACTTTGGTCAGCCACAATGACATTCTGTAGCATTTTACCACTGGATGTACATACAGGCTCATCCACTTGCAGGACTTTGGCTTCATAGTTAATTTTATTGTACTCTGGTACATCGTTCAGCTCACTTAGTGGCGTTATTGTAATATCTTCTTTCTCCAGGCCAACATTAAAAGTTTTATCAGTTTTCTCAACAGTTGTTCCTTTGCCAACTAACACCTATCACAGAACAAGGAGTATTATCTGTAATACATACTAACTCTACATATTTACCTCATAATCATTGCTGTAGCGTGCCTTCTTTACTTGGCAGTTAGTCAGCACAACTGCATTCCCCATCTCTTCACTAAGTCTCTTTCTAATGGCTCCATCAAAACCATAAAGCCGCACTCTTCGATTGTCATCCAGTATCTCTCCATGAAAATATGCTGCCCCCCTTCCCTTTTTCATAGGAGAGATATCTCCCAAAACTCCAGTTATTTGAGCATCTAATGATTCATTCACAATACTGCTCACATCAATTTCTTTCGATGCCATCTCCGTGTCTTGACCAATAAAAATGCACACTACAACAGCTACGCTGCCTTTTATAGTAGTGCAAAACTAGCTATGCTAGAGAGCTGGTGGAATTTCTACAACATCCTATTGTTGTTGACAAGTGTACTACATGAGAAAGTACCACCCATAGGGATAACTGGAACATCCTATTGTTAAAGTGTGTGTGTATGTGTGTGTGTAAACAACCCATGGCCAGTGGCCAGAAGTGTCAGAAAGTAAAGCCTATCATCCATGTAGAGTACTATGGTATTGCTCCAACTTCCAATCTTACAAATTGTACTGTATGATAGTAAATGTAACATCTCCAACTGCATACGTACTATAAAGGGTTGCATTCATACTCTAGCCTATGTTTTCAAACTCCTTTGCCTATGGTAATGGTATGATCATAACTATCACATAATTACAAAGTCTTTAAGTAATACTATTCATTTGCCAGTTTGCTGACACTAATGCCTACTAAGCAATGCCAAAGATCAGAAGTTCTATATAATGCTATATGATAAGTTGTACATACTAGCTATAAAAGTTCTAATGCAAATGACTTCAGGAATTCAAATCCACTTTCCAATTGTACACTGCATACTGCCTGATTGTCATTATGGGAAATTGAGGCTGTTTTTGGGTGATATTATTTTGTGGGCCACGCCTACTCCTTTGTAGTCCCTACTATACACTACTATCGTAGTGTATGATACATACATAGCAACATCAATTATTAAGTTTCTTATTTCTTTGCTTCGCTTCATATTGTAAGCAACCTGTGTAATTGTAAGTATTTTAAGTTGTAGGGATGTATGTCCAAGTAGAGCTATATATCTGTATAATAACAGAAGTGATAACACAGCAAACAGCTTACAAATAACTGTTGAGTAGGAAAACTACAATTAATATCATCACCACCAACTCACAACAGCTAAGAGAGAGAGAGAGTCTTCAACATTGGTGGATCTGAGGGGGCGGCAAGGGAAGCTGTGCACCCCCACCCCAGGCCTTTTTCTTGCTCCCCTTGGATTTACAGTACAACATTCACACCATAAACAGGCTAGGATAATTCACACTGTATTGAAGTAGAGAAATGCCAAGGAAGCCAATGGTCAAACAAAAGACAACAGCTATATTATTATTGAACCTATGCATGTGTGATTCCATGTGAGGAATACAAACTGATGCACTATTATTATAAAACTTGCAGTTGCTGATGACTATTATATATACATTTTGGGCATGAACCATATTTATATCTCAGTTATGGAAAAACTGAGAATTATCGATCTGCGCAAGGGAATTACTACAAGTATGACTTAGATATTTTCTATATTAATTTTACTCTGTAGGGGGCTTGGATTAAGTGAATAACAGTTCTGACTCTTCTATCATTACCGATGGTCTTGTTAACACAATAATGCTGTACAAATAAAGTGTGATGTTTCTTCTCTATTTGCAATTGAACACCAACATACTGCATCCAAAGTGGCATGCGACTCTTAGTAAATGCACAATGTATGATTCTCCAAAAAATATGTTTAATCCATAAATTTAATGGTCAATTTCCTCTTGTGCTTGGGTCACAATGCAGGGGTGTGTTGTAAATAAAGATTAGTACAATTTGAAATGTATAAAACAGCATTATTACCTCCACAAGCATTTACACCAAAGACAATATATATATATATTTAGTACAGTGGAACCTCAGTTATCTGGACCCCACTTATCCGGATCCTTGGTTAATTGAACTATGGAATTGACTGCTCTATTAGAGTAGTGACTGTTGTATTAGGGTAGTTGATAATACTGAATTTAAAAAAAATGTTCTTTATATGTTATTTGGCTATTTATACAGTTTCAGAGATATGGACTTTTCAGACTTATGGACCCCCTGGTCCCAATGAGTTCAGATAATTGAGGTTCCACTGTAATACTATGTACACGTGTGTACAACATTGCTCTGAGCCAGTGGAAAGCAAGTCAACAATGATCATTGCTGTTTGCATCTCAGGCTCTGATGCCATTGAGAGGGTTTAAGAAATGTTTAAATTAATAATGATACAATAGACTGAGTCTCATTTCAGAAGTTGCAAGAGTTTTTACAACTGAAGGCATAAAATTGGTCATCATAACACTCAGTATTTTGAACGTTCTACCAAACCATTTAAGAATAAAATACTCTATACTGTGTGCATGAATTCATAATTAGAGTAACCATAATTATACAATTAACAATTAAGGTTTTCATACTTTGTTTACACAAACTAAAAATATATTTATCACTGAATGGTATTATTTCTGAACTCAGTAGTGATGTCGTGATACAATTCCATCATGTAGTGAACTGCTTGTTGTAATATTACATGCAGCATATCCAGTTTATGTTTAGAAGAACCTGCATTAAAATTCTGCTGTTAGACCAGGCAAATTTAATTCACAGTTTATCATCACCGCCCACATGGTAGACTGCTTCCAAAATTTTTACTTCAATTGCTGTAAATTTTGTTTCAAAACAACTACCTGTAATGAGTTCGCTTGTGAACAATTGCATCTTTCAAGCAGCATATATAGGTAATTACTTTTGGTTGAAACATTCAATTATGGATCATCATATTTAAGAAATTGAAAGTCTGGAAGACCTCTTGTAAGTATCTTCAGTTGGTAGTGTGCCAACATGCCCAGTATAGTATTTTCACTCATTACACATTACAAAGTAAACATTTACTAGGCTAAGCAATTCAATGTTGAGTACATCATACAGTTTATGTACCATCATCAAGTAATACTACTATATAAAATGCAGTATAATTATAACACCCATTTTATGAGGAACAGCATGGATAGCCAGAGGTGGATTTTGCTGTAATTATTCAACACACAGGTCAATTATGAAGTAAGGCTTGCTCAGAGGGAAATGTTGATGTACCAGTAATTTTGGAGAGAGACGGGTCTGATTGAGTGGGATGACAAACTGGATTATGTAGCACCAGCCTACTAACTTTGATGTTTCTACATCTGGGGCTGGAGGGATTTTTTTCCTTACTTTGGCCCCTTTTCTGTTACACCTTATTCAGTCAGTAAGTCAAGTCATTAGGTCTAAGTCCTTGTAGGTTAGGTAATCCTAAGGCTGCAGCACATGTTGCTGTCAGACCTTCAGTGCTGGTCACTGTAAAGCGCTAATAATAATAATAAATAATAATCTGTATAAATAAGTTCATTGCATTTAATAACTTGCTTCTTGCAGTTCAAGGATTGCATGTGAAGAACAACATGCATGCATGTAGCTAATTGTGATTCAAAATTAACAACTTGTGTTTAGTTATGCCAATGCTTTTACATGTTTCTTTCATTACACACATTTGCAACATTTCTACATCATTATAATATTTACATGCATTAATTGATTTGCTGTACTTATAGACACTTTGACAGGATGGGTGCTATTTAATATGGTAGCTATAACTATGTCAAAGTTTGCTCATTATATACCCCAAGTACTATTTAAGTAGGGATCACCTCAAGAGTGACTCGTGCTGCCCAAAATGCCACCCAGTTTAAAAAATCATCCTAGAGACATCTTATACATAGCTGAAAGGAGTTCCTGTGTGCAATGCCAGAGCACGTCACCTGGTCACAAAACATTTGACAATAAATGTGACCGGGCATGCGAAAACAGGGCATGTGGGCACAAACTACACCTAATCACTCTTCAGGTCATATCTCAGTAATGGAATAGTATTTTTGCATTCTGTAACCTGCATCATGATGCCACTTAGATGCGTACGAAGAACTGAAAATTGCAATACCATAGCGTAATGATACAAAAAGTTATGAGTAATTAAAGTGTGAAAAAGTAGGCAAAAAGCATGTGCCCACAATTCAGCGTTGAAACCGGGTCGGGTCATCCGGGTCACATTTTCTCCGGGTCATCCGGGTCTGACCCGGTTTACAATTTATCCGGGTCTGACCCGGATTGGATCACGTGAGAAACGAAATTGTTCGTTTGACGACGTGGAACTTATAAACGCTATCGCGTAGCTCTTTCGTGAGCCACACCCACTTATCGCATTACCAACATATGCTCAGCCACGCCTATTTGTTAGTAAGTGCAGTATGTAGCACGAAACTGAGGGTATCTATGGTGAGGGGTAGCTATTGTCAGTAGATAAAGACCTTTTTTTTTTTTTTTTTTTTTTTTGGTCTTCAACCTACAGCTAGGCTGAAGTTGCAATATTTACTTAACACGAATCGAACGCTCAAAATGTAGACTCGTTCGCTCGCCTGAGACTAGCCGAAACACGTCTCGGCTTTAATTAATCCGGGTCACATCCGGGTCAGTGGGTCATCCGGGTCAGCAGTAGTGACCCGGTTTCAACGTTGGCCCACATGCCCTATTATCGCAGGCCCGGTCACAAATGTGTTATTGTTTATCACACACACACACGCACGCACGCACGCACGCACGCACGCACGCACGCACGCACGCACGCACGCACGCACGCACGCACGCACGCACGCACGCACGCACGCACGCACGCACGCACGCACGCACGCACCCACGCACCCACACACACACACACACACACACACACACACACACACACACACACACACACACACACACACACACACTGATGTCCCATGCAGTACATGCATACAGTATTTGTGAGGAACTGTCTACTGTGTACAGAGAATATGTTGGATGGGGCTTTTGATCTTAAACAGAAGACCACTAAATTGCATTGGGACCACTATAATATAGAGAGGTTAAAATGTAGTATAACATCCTTACAGGGAGGGTTTTTAAGAGAGATACAATTGCACATGTACAAGTAATGTGTAATGTTATTAATTGTGAAGTTCATTTACAGATGCTATAACAGTCCAATGACTCCTGCCGCTAATTTAGGGAATTCATGTAAGACCTGATGGCAGAATTCCACCCTGGGTAGCTCTCATTTCTCCTGCGAGCCATTAACTTAAGAAGATGGTGGCATTCAGTCTGAAGTGCAAAGTACTTTATGTGGCTCTTCCGCGGGGCAGGCCTACAACTGTCTACACTTTAGGTGGAGTGGTTGGCACTGGTTGATCAGGTTAACCATCTTCTGACCTCTAGACTTGTGAACATGTTTGCAGTCAGTCAGGTGCTCATGTAGCTATCTACAGGTATGTGTATGCTGACCAGTCTTACAACCTAAAGCAACTGTTCTTGTAGACCACCTCTTGCAGACCAGATATTTGTCGTCTAAACATCCACTGTTGCTTTACTGGAACTGATTGATTGAATGATTGACTCCCCAGTAGATGAGACCAAGAGGGCTCTAGACAGAGTCTCAAAACTTCAGCAAGAGCTGCGAGAGAAGGACATAGTTTCAGCCATGCCGGGATGAGGCTATGGGTTGCCCCTTGGATTCTGAACATTACATTTAAGCAGTTAGATCTGCCAACTTCGAATTCATACATGCTTTCATCATTAACTATTTGGCCAAAAACAGCCACTGTAGGCTAGTCACACCGGCCGCATCGAAATGTGTAATCGAGAAGCGAGAAATGATAGGGAAACACCTGATTGATTACCGAGAAGTGAATAGCCAAGAAGTCATATAATAGCTAGGTCGAGAAATAAGCTCAGAATTTTCCTTATAAGTTCTCAAGAAACAGCCACCGCGAAACTAGCTTGCGGCTGAATTATACATGTATACTTATAGCTACCGGGCCCGGTAATTACGTGCATGTTCCCAGATTTATTAAATTGTGACACCTTGTTGATGTCACGGCATGGGGAAGATATAGAACCAGTAGAAATACCAAACTCTATTTACATTCAAAGAATCATGTGGTTTACCCCAACGTTCACCGTTTCGAGAAAATGTAGTACGGAGTGGGTTGTTTGCTGCTTGATTATTTCCTGGTCAGCCGTGGCCGATGATTATTCACTACAACAACGGTGAGTTGGTTTAGTAAGGCCAGGCAAACTTGATTACTTGTTTCTCATCCACCAAAATTCGGATTTCCATGCGGGCGGAAGGTCATTTTTCATCATTCATTGTTAAAGAAAACACTCCAAATCAAGCTGTCTGTTACTATAAAGGTTAGCTAAAGCCTTTTAAGAGCTAGTAGTTACGTTTTACCACCATTTCTGAGGAACAGGTGACATTTGCAGTACTGTAAAAAATGATAGCCAGCGTTCTTAGCATCAAAATACGTGTGCACGTGATTGAAAACAGCAATAATGAAATTAGAGGCGGTGGGGTAAAAAGGGATGCGGGCGGGGATGAGAAACAATAGATCAAGTTTGCCTGGCCTAAACATGTGCATAAGACCTTTCATAATAACTTGCAGTTGTAATATGTAAGGGCAAGTTGCGTTCTCTTTACACGATCCGGCAAAACAGAGGAGGAAGCAAAAGCAGAATGCCAACTCGGGCTTACTCGGGAGTCGGAAATTATTGTACGGACAATTATTTAATCACCGCCCCAGCCCCACGCTAGGAAATTTACATTATCAACCCTTCCCAACACGCATGCACGCGTATGCTAACACCTGCACTAATACTGAGTTTCGTGTGACATGCTGTGTGCAGTTATGCAGAAACGTCTATTTAGCCAATCTCTGTGATTGTAGTTGACAGTGACATTGTGTGAGCCACTCTGTGAGGCTTTTTTTAGCTTGTTCATTTTTAAAACTGCCATGAAATAATTTGCAGCGTTAAAGTAAGTGTTCAGATTTTATATGAAACTGAAATCACAGTGCTGAGGATTTCATCAGTGTTTGATGCGTAGTGGTGACATGATGGCATATTTAGCCCTTTGCAGTAATGATTCATGGTGATTCAAAAGCTGCTGCACTAGAACTGAGGTTTTCATCTGTGCGTGACTGCTTAGTGGTTATCATGATGGCAAACTCAACTTTTTCGGTAATGATCAAAGTCTATGCTTACATCCCATATGATCATTACGGCGATTTGAATGCTGATGAAAATCTATTAGCTACTGAGCTGAAGTTTCCAGTACAGGGTCATGAACATTATCATAGAACTTTGATTATAAGGCTTTACTAATGTTGTGAAAAATATCACATACTGTGGTTGACCACCACTTCCTGTCATTTGCACATGAATTAAGATCTTAGGTGTCACTCCTCCCGTACTAAGTTGACTGAAGCTGGAACATGATCCTTACAGGGTTGATTTTGCCAAGATAAAATATTGGTAATTAAGTTGAGATAGAATGTGGCAGACAATATTTTAGCAAACACTTGCAGTCTCTGCTAAAAATTGGACAAAAATTATTCTCGCTAAATTTACCTAAATTTTCTCCTTCTAAATTTTACATTGTACAGTATACAGCATGCCATAATGCATGCTCTATACAATAATAATGAACTTGTAGCCGGGTTCTCAAGATTTGTATTTTGGATGAGTAAGCAGTAGTATATAAGTTGAAATTGTGTGGAAGCTGATTTTTAATACTTGTACCACCTAGTACAGGGGTAGTGGTGAATTTTAAAGAAGCTGTTTCAAATCTTTGTGTTATATAGATAGAATTAACATGTGAACTAAAGACCTGATAAGAAAAGTAGCTCCATACAATGGTTATTCAGGGTAAATGGTGTCTAACAGCAAATCCAGTGCTGTTGTGCCAAGCACAAAGCCTAAAGGAAATTTTCACTATGAAGGACTAAACTTGGAACTCACATCCCAGAGAGTTTCTGGTTGTTGCAGGGGCATATCTAGCCATAAACTGATGGTTGTACATAGCCAACTTGGTACAGATTTACATGCACAAAATACACGCTCACATTCATGTGAGACATTATCAAAAAAAATTAAAAAGTGCACCTAAGACCTAGCTGTGCTAAAAAATGCTGCATGCATGTGGCAAATAAACTAAACTAGCTACGCTATACTATTTGCTCTGCAGGTAGCTATCCATCGACGATCGTGGCTATTCAACATCGCGTGACTTCCAATCGACCTACAGCAAGAGACTGTTTCGACATATAGCTAGATAGTGTACATTACAAATTGATTACATACAATCGCATAACAGCTTTGGTTTATGGAGTATACTTACTGACACACCATGTTCACATTAACACCTAGTATCAACTGAAGGCCAGGGGCGCTACTTATAATTAATACAAGGCTTCCTAGTTTATGGCACACTTAATACACACAACTACCACACAAAACCAGCATCTACTACCTAGTTGCATGTATACTTATGCATGTCACGTACATGACTAAACTTTGACCTTAGTTTGTGAGTAGCATGGCTGTCACTGACGATTTAGTGGCCAACATTTTTGGTGAGTGAAATACGTAGCTCTATCCACATAACGTTTCATCCATGATCCATGCGTATTTTCCTGACCACCAACCTGGTCGGTCAGACAGTTACTGCAGCAATACTGCCTATTAAGACAGGTTCCACTTCCTCATTGCATTGACCAACTCAAAGTTTTGCATGGGATCCAACACAGAGGATACTGTAGGCTTCCGTGATAGTATGATATTCTCTGGTATTCTAAATGTTTAATGTGTGTAAAGGACAAGAGAGTGATTATGATCATGATATTCCTGTTATTATGCCGATGAGTTGGACTATAGTCACAGTCACGACTACCATGCAAGTAACAGTACAAAATTGACTAAAATTCATTCTGTATATATAATGAATTAAGGAAAATTAGGAATTTTATGTTCGATTAGGGATCATAGAAAAAATGTAAGGAAACAAGGGAGGTCGCCTACACCTGCAGATATACTAGTGCCCTAATTCAGTCTATACCCGAGACCAAGACTGAATTAAGGATTTAATGCTCATTAGTATATTTGCAGGTGTAGGTGACTTCCCTTGTTTCCTTACTTTATTTTCTATGATCCCTAATTGAACTTAAAATTCCTAATTCTCCTTAAACTTGTTTGTTTACATATTTTGTAACATTATTATGACTGGTGAATCCACGCATACTGCATCAAAAGAAAGGAATGTGCATAGCAGTGGATGTAAACAGCCATGGGTGCATATGCTTTAATACGCTGTTGTACACCAGAAATTTTCCACACTCTTTACCGAGGCTCCATCGTACCCTTGTGAAAAATTTTTACTAGGGTCTAACTTTTGGAAACGCAATGTACTTATGATATATGCTGACAAACTTGCAGCATCTTGTGCTTCAGCTTCAACGTAAGTCAAAAAGTGCTCATGCTGAGTTGCAGTATGTACATCAACATACTTGAGAACAACAGCTAGTTGTTCAACTTTACTGCAGTCCTTATAGTCTCATCAGCTAGTATTGAATAAATATCAGCTAGTATTGAATAAACACCAGCTTTTCTAACTTCATCACATATTTGCTCCTGTATCAATCCAACCATTACACCCAACATATCATTTTGAATATCAGGTGATGTGTATGTGACATTCCTTGGGCCATGATCTATTCTACACTTTACAAGTGTGCCACAAGGTAGAGAAATCTCTAAAAGTTACTCTGGTCAACAGACTCACTACCTTCTCTGTGGCCACGCAAGCCAAGGTCTTGCCTACTACAAAGTAACAATACCTCTGAAATTGTTTTATTGTAGTGCCGATTGTTTAAAATTGTCACAGGCCTATTACTATTCACCCTGCCAGAAACTGTAGTGCCCTGTAATTTACCTTTCCATGCTATTTGAACCTCTGTGTGTGAATGGCAGTTGGCATGACAGAGTAGTGCTCCAGCCTTGCCTGTTGTATATTTCCAGCTCTGGAAACCTTTTGGCAAAAACACTGGCTCTGGTCTTGTGCTACCACTGGAACTGGCACCGAACATCTGGCATGGATAACAAAAGCAGGCATCTTCTTCAACTGAATATTCTAGCCAGCTATATTTGTTGTACCAAGCAGGAGTAAAACACCTAGTGGTATTGCCAAACTTAGTGTAGGGAAACCTTATGTTTGTAGGCTGTGCAGGAGGAAATGCAGGAGTTTGTGCAATATCTCTTGGACCATTATTAGCTTGGGATCTAGCAGCAGTGGTAGTGGAAATGGTAGTGGAAACTAGGGGAAGGGGAGGACAAAAACCCTCTTCTATGCTAGAACTGTGTGTAAGTGCAGCAGTAGTGAGTTGAAATGGTACTAACTTGCATGCTATCACTGTGGCTGTGGTGCCTACTATTAGCAGCAACCTGGAAATGAAGTCAGCTATATGCAATTCCTCCTCTGAAGTATTGATAAAATCGGGAGTAGAACAACGTGGAGGGGTTGGTGATGCAGTAAAAAGCATTGAATTACAATTAATACATTCATCTGGAGTTTCAGATGTTAAATCGACAACACTCACTTGCACATGGCTTCCCACCTCTCCTCACACGTGGCTTACTGCCTCTATACCACTCATTGTAACAGCGGTTGCCTTAGATTGCTTTGAGAACGGAACCTTACAGTTAAACAAGGTCAACTGTGACATCAGTCTATGCTTACAAACTATGCATGCTACAAAAAAAACTTATTAAATGGAAAACCCCTGGAAATTCACCCATATAGTAATCAAATGATATAATCAACTTCAGCACATCATTGCATGCACTATAATCTATGATTGTTATGACCTAAGAGGCTACAACAATCTAGTTTTTTTCTGTTATTGGCTTGTTAAATAGACAAACACAATGCATACGGCTCAAGGAATGTGTTTTTGATGGTTGAGCACAATTGCCTGATGGTTGAGCAAATGCCCACTCATGCCCACCCTTGGCTCTTCCTATGGGTTGTTGTAAAGTATTTAGAGAACGAAATATTTCATTGATTTCTGTTAGTACAAGGCACTTATGGTGATAACTTGCTTGTTTCAGGTCCCACAAGTTTCATGATGAAGCCATATGGAAACTTGCTGGTGTTTCTAATATTGTAACTGATATAATTGTGGGAACAAAAAAGCAAGGCACTGTGTCTAGCAAGCTAGCAATGTTGAAGGTTATTAAAAGAGAAATTGTTGTAACATAACAAAACTTGACTTGTTCCATTTAGTTGTTAACTACCCAACAATTTATCTCCTAGCTTTAACTATTCAACACTCCAACTACTATATTTCATCATTAGTCATCAAAAACACATGATACACTATTACACAAGTCAGTACATCATATAATTACATATCATTCAATCTAACTTTCTTTACACTGGAGTCTGATTCACTAGCGATCAAACAGTACAAAATTCCTAAATACAGTCATTGCTAAATCCATAATGTATGCTAGACCTCTAACTTATCATTACGACAGTGGAGGGATTGCTAATCAGATTACCAGTTTACCAAACAGTAATCATTTTGAAGTGGTGAGCACCTACGAAACGCTGACAAGAAGAATGAATAGTCACTAAACTCAGCTTTGGAATTTGGTCAAGAAATGTAGACCACAGATTATCCATTGAATTTAAGAGAGTGTAACTCAGTTAAGCAAAATGGTACCCATTACTATAACATTGATATAGGAGACATTGTCATTCTGAAACATTAGACTACAAGGCTGTTCTGAATTGTAGAAAAGATATTGAGTGGAAAGTATGTACAAGACAGAGCTGCAATGGTTCAAGTTTCCGCTACAGACAAGTGACCCACTCTACTGATCAAGAGACATTGTGTAAAACATTTAATCTCCCTAGACGTTAGAACAGAACTATGTAAAGTACGTAGGATATTATTCACTGCTTCTACTTCCACAATCTTTGTAACTCATTCAACTCTAACAATTTCTCATCACGAATAAATAGTGGTCCAGCAAAGTCGAAACTGGTGTGGGTGAGTGGAGGATCCTTTGATACTCTAAAGGTGGGTAAATCAGGAGAACAAGCTACAGACTAGAGAACTCCTTCCACTTTCTTGCAAGTCACACAGGAATGTACCACATGGCGTACTTCTTGTCTGCCTTTCAGTATCCAGTACTGTTCTCTCACAATGGTCAAAGTGTCTCTAACACCACCGTGAAGTGTTTTCTTGTGCATATGTTTAATAGAATGAAATGACCTCTATTTGAAAGCAGTACAGGATTCTTGTTTAACCTTAAATCCACAGCTGTTTTATAAAATAAATGCAAGCACTGAAAACAAACAGTTGAGAAAACTGGATTATACACATACCTTAGAAAAAATACTCCTAAAGCACAAAAACTGTTAAAGCTATCCCATCCTGTTATCCCATCCTTCATCTCATTCTTCCAACCTAGAAGTTCACGCTGCACATCTAATAAGACAGTCAAGCTGATGAGTTTATGTTCAAGCTAAACAGCTTGAAGTTGTGCATTGACAGACCTTATGTCAGTAAATGGTCACTTTTAAAAATCACTGCCAGGATTTTTGATCCCTTAAGTTTCTTGACCCCTTTAATCATCAGACTTAATAGCTTCTTGGACTTCTGTGATGACAGAGCTTCACTTACTATCCAGCTGTAGAATAAGAAGAATCATTCTCAACAATTGTTGACAGTTAACTGTGCATTTGGATTACTTCAATAGCTCATCCATGTGCACTGAAATAATAGCACCAGACCTTTCTTGAAGCAGTGAAACAGTGGTATCTTATATACTGTCTGTCAATGGCAGACCCTGGATCACTTGACTCACAGCTCCCTCCAAAAGTTAATGTAACTTGATGATTTTGATAAACTTGGAGTTTCATGTACTACTAATGTCCAGGACGTCATACTGCCCTTAAATTTGTGAAACTCTAATTTGGGAAGCCTTGTTTCATCAGGTGAGGGAGTTTAACTGTGGGAGGTATGACAGATTGTGGTAGATGGTTTAGTGATCAATGTCAAAAAATCATTAATGGATATCTTAATTGTAATCTAGCACCTTGAGATTAATAGTGTCAGACTCTTTGATCTCACATTCTATTTCATCGATATTACAGGCATCAATATATCATAATTTTTGCAACTGCTGATTCAGTATTTTCAATCTGCTCACCTTATCCTGTGCTTCATTAGGAGCAGTAGGCAACAGCTCTCATCTAGTTTATTGGTTGGTCTGATGAGCACTCCATGGTGGCTTCCCTGGACTGCTTTCAGCCGTTCTAAACTGATTGTGCAGGATGAATTCGTCATTTCAGGGAAAGAGCAACATAGAAGGCGAAAAACAGCTCAGTCATGTAAATCTAACATGCAAAGCACATACACTCAGCATGCCCACTCTATGGGGAGTATGGGAGCATGCCACCACAGAAAATTTAACTTTCTGATATTAATTATTAAAACAACTGAATGCTCTATTAGAGTATCTAGATTGAGGACTCCAGCCCCCCTTGCTATGGCTATATAGGTATAAGGATTATCAGATACAGATGTGCTGCCATTTTGGTCAGAATATGAACAATTTGTTTTTATACCTCACCTATATAATGATCCCTGTACTTACTACTTGTGCTATATAATATCATTTGTGCTAATGCTGCTATAACTTGGTTGGTGTTTATAATTAGCTGCTGTGCATGAATTTACTATGCACTTGAAAATGAAAATACAAAATGAATTTCAGAAAGTAGCTAGAACACATTTGTACAATGTTTTCTCAGGAATGCAATATAAAGCTGTCTGTCTATCTTATTTCATTCTTCATGACACTGGTATGTATTGACATAGGACTTTAGTGAAATTAAGTGCTTATCATCTGACAACTCCAAATTTATTTGTTACAAATTGCTTTGCACTTTTGAGTCAAAGCATTGAGGTGTTGGTGTAGAGGAAAACGTGAGCCACATTCGTGTCAAAACTGAAGTCAAAACTCCAAACAAACAGCCATAGCATTAGCACATAGAACTGCTAACTCAAACCTCCAAGGTTCTGACAACTGTAGTGTCACCTTTTTATGTCAACTATTGAAGACGCTTACTCACAAATCTGTGCATTTACACAAATTACATGTACAGTATGCTTTACACTATAGGACATGAGTTTTATGCTGTATTCCCAAGGTTAATGTTGGGGTTAATGTGGAATCTAACATGGTCCTACACATACCCTGCTCAAGGCAGGTACCACATAACACTAATGGCCATGATGTAGTGAAAATTTCAACTGGTATTGTGCATAATTATGGTAACGCCAGTGTGTAATGTTGAGTGTGTGCAATTAAAAAACTTGCTAAAAGGGCATGGCATTTGTTTTGCTCATGAATCTTCAGCCATTGAGAAGACTCATGGGTGAAATGCCTGCCATATTCCCCCTTTTAAAGAGTTTTTAATCAGTGTCATATGTATGGTGAATTTGTGTGCAACTACTTATGAGAACTTTGTGCATTTTACATTGCCATAATCAAGACACACAGTAGTGTGTTGTGTGGCCAAGAAAGCCGGCGCGCCACATTGAGAGTATATTTACAGGAAGAAACAAAATGCAATTTTCACACATATGTAGCTCTGTGCTCCCTTCTCGAATTGGAATCATTTTTATACTGCAAACGCCCTTCACCTTCAGAACCCC
Organism: Dysidea avara; assembly: GCF_963678975.1. Lineage (NCBI taxonomy): Eukaryota > Metazoa > Porifera > Demospongiae > Dictyoceratida > Dysideidae > Dysidea > Dysidea avara. The sequence continues at coordinate 5,089,312 of NC_089272.1, read as the reverse complement.
GCATACCAAATTTGAGCAAGATTGCTCAATGCAATCATGACATATGAGCATTCAACATTCGGTTTAATTTCTTCGATTTTTCCTTCTTTAGGGAGCTCGGGGGCTTAGATTATTCTTTTCGCACACTTTACAAAAACCATTATAAAACACAAATGTGTAGCTCAATTGTCTTGAGCTTTGGTACACTTTTAGAACATATTGCGGCACAATCACGTACCAAGTTTGGTGCAAATCTGATTAATAGTGCTATGGACAATTATTTGCATTAAAAAAGGCTGACTTGTTGTCACGCCTACAGGGTAAACCACTTACGGGAATAACTTAAAAATCAGTATGCATATAGGTTAACCATCATAGCTCAAAGCTTTTGTGGTTTAAAAGAAATCACACTGACAGCTACAGAGTTACAAGGCAAAAACCAAACAACTGTAAATCGCAAGGCCAAAATACTCTAATAGAACAGTCACTGTGGGGTAAAAAGGTGTATAAAAATGTTGAAAAAAGTTACTGATCAGCATCATTTGACCCAGGGGCCAGCGCCCAAATCCTTAACCACCGAGTCGCTGCTATCACGGCTTATCATCTCACTTTATTTCTACTTTATAAATGAAAATTCTAGCTAAAATCTACTCAATAGTCAAGTTCATAATTTTATAGATCTACCAATGGAAAATCTAGATTGTTCTAGAACATTCTACGAAAATTATGAAAGTATATAGCCATGTCATGCAGCCAAGTACAACTAGTGTGGGTGGGTGACATGCTTGTTTTACAGAACCGGAAAATGCCGTTTTCATGTATCCGTTGCAGCCTCTTTACAGGTGAGACCCGGCCTTCAATATGCAACAGCTAATAATGAGGATGGAGCTCGTGTAGACGTTTATGCTTCAGGATTCTTGGGAGGTAAGCAAACATCTGAAGGCATTTTTTAAATGTCAAAGTTAAGGCTATTGCACCTTCATATCATGGTACCCAAGTATCTTCACCATAGTTTATCAATGTTTTGAACGTGAGAAACAACGGAAGTATGAACAACGAAATTGAGATAGGTTCTTTTTACCCCACTTGTATTTTCAACATTAAGGGGTGATATGGGTCATGCTGCTCAATGCTGCATTTTACAGAAGACTTGCTCTCCTTGTCTTTCTTCAGAAGGAGTAGTGTCATATAGTTCTGTGATGTCAGGGTGGTGGCAAGGGGTGCTGGTAACCCTGGGAATAATAATAAAAATCTAAATAAAATTTTTATGTTTCCATAGCTTCATAATTCTTGAATGGTATAATTAACCATTTCTGCAGTGGAAGCTTCCTCAGGGTATGTCGTCTCCCATTCCTAGTTTGAATTGAATCTACCCAGCTATCATTGGGGTATATGCACCTTCAAAATTCATCTTATTTCAGTTCTTCATATAGCTATGCAGTCTTCAATAATTCCTGTAGTAAAGGGAAAAAAGTTTAAAGGAATTATCAAGGTCAACCATATGCTGGCCTTGGAACTTGCAATTACAAAAAGAAGTGGTATCCACGCAAAAACAGCCAAGCTGTGAAAAATGGTGTGACTGTAAAAAGCCTGGGTGAAAAAAGTTGTGAAATCAAAGGTGACAGCCAACAAATGGCTGGCATGATGTTAATGCTAATAAATTTGAAGTGTTAATATCATGGCAGCCATTTGTTGGCTGCCACCTTTGATTTCACAACTTTTTCACCCAGGCGGCCACACCTTTTTTCACAGCTTGGCTGTTTTTGTGCGGATTATATACATTGCAGACCACACAATAAACAATTGTGCTGGTAGAGCACCTGCCTTATGTATGGTTGTGGTAGGTTTGAGTCCTGCCAGTGGTTTTGTTTGTTTTATATGAAATTTGCTAGTATAGAAACTGTAGCTATTCCCACACATTTTCTGGAATCAGTGAAAATATGAAACAATTTTGGTGATTAATTTCAGACAATAATTGCAAAAACTTGTGTATCATTAAGTAGTTACTTGTGGTAATATCATTAACCTGTATATTTTCCTTGTTTGCAATGGTGATACAATAAAAGTGTGTCTAACTGTTTCAGGTGTGTGCAAATTCAGAATGATAGTGGTTGTTATGATGTGCTATTGGAGGGGTATCATCATCTTCAAAACTCAAATTTATTTAGCTCATCTGAACTTGACGAAATCAACCTTACAATTGGACTTGGTATAAGAGACGAAGTATGTCGGTCATTAGTGGAAGTCATTTCATGCATTTATGAGTTCCCTTCATGTAATGTTAATACTTCAGAACTGCTACCAATCTGTCTTGATAGATGTTCAGAAATACAGGCAGCTTATGAATACTGCTTTCCAGGACATCATCCTGAGAGGTATCCTGAGTTAGGAAATATTACAGTAGAGAAGTTTAATTGTTTTGTCCCTGAGACATACTACTTCAGTGATGATATTGGGATAAATGTTTCAAATACCAGTTGTAGTAAGTTTATGTATTGCTGCCCTTTATACTTGTGTACACGTGAAATCTATCAGCAACCAATAGAGCTTAAATACTGTAGCACATCAACATGAAATTAATTGGAGCAATTATAATATAATTTGACTGGAGCTGTGAACAAGGGGAATGTGGGCACCATCATTATCAAAACACACAGTAGCGTCTTGTGCAACCCAAGAAGCCAGCGCATCCTTGACAGGAAGAACTATAATGCTATTTTCACAGATATGTAGCACTGTGCTGCCTTGCCAAAACAAGGTGCATAATTATATCAAATTTAAGCAAAATCCCTCCTTTCATTCCCAAGATATGAGCCTTCAAAAATTGGCTTAATTTCTTCATTTTTCCTTCTTTTTCTTCTTTTCGCACGTTTACAAAAATTTCTATAAAGTATTATTTGATTGCCTTGAAATTTGGTACACATAAATTGGGTTTAAAGACAAGTTTTGGTGCCAAGTTTAAATATAGGAAACCAGTGGCAAAGTTATTAACAATTATTCACAAAAATTTATACCAATAAAAATTATGTTGCTACTCTCACACAGGGTAAGCCACTTACATGAAGATGCCAAAAATCAGTACTAGTGCTGTACACTTACACCAGGTAATCGATTAATTGATTGATTGGAGTAAATACCAATAGCCAGTTAGGAACTTGTAAAAGCTGATTATTGATTACTTTGTATGACAGACTAGTAACACTGAAGAAAAGAACTTCAAGAGAAGGTTTAATATTTGATGCCGAAAATTGCAGATGCAGAAATACGCAATTATACTAATTAATTAGCTTCTCACACATTTCCTCTCGACATGGACCGATCATACACTGATGCAAATAAGAGATTAAAATATAGTGTAGAGCATGTACACTTCTAAGACTGCTCAAGGTCATTCATTTGTGCTGTAAGCTAAGCCTTACATTTCACCATTGTCCACACCATGGATGTTAGGCATATATTAAAACATCAATATGATAGCAACTAACAGACTCACTCTTAGCACTGTAGAATTCATATCATTGAATGCAGCAAGCCAGGCTTACTTGTGTTATAATGAACAGTACCACCATGCAGTCTAGCAGTTGTATTGCTATACCAGGCTCTTATTAGACAATGTTTAACAAAATTAATTACAATTGGAATTAATGTTGTATCTAAATATGTTAGCTGTAGTCAGTGCAGTATGATTATTGATGACCTTATAAGGCACTAAGTAGAACAATACTGTAGTTAGGAAATAATTCAATATAAAAATTTTAAAATTTTTTCTTCATCGATGGGCAAGAACAAAAATTTTTATGACGAAATTTCTAACCGCAATATTCCATACAAAAATTTTTCATTTTTCGATAGTGATAACAAGTGGTGAATCACCAGCTGCCTTTCAGTATTTTAAGCGGAAAGATGTCCTTTCAGAACCCGATGGGGAACTTGCATCCACATGCAATTGTGTTGATGAATAGAGAAGGAAGGAAAGCTAGCAGTCTCACCAACATGACTTTAACTTCTGACTAGTGTAGATATCTTTCCTCTTTGAGGTAGGAGCTCAATGACAGAAAGAGAGAAATTATTTGGGCATGTGAAACTACATTGCTCATTGAGCAACTTTTGATTAATTTTCAGTAGGCTCTCATTTAAGTATCTATACTGCAATTATTGAGCTAGCTATGATGTTTCATTCACAAGCACTGTACTGAATTGTGTTACATAATTACTTGGCGTGTTTATTGAATTGCAAACTGTTTATGTTTTCTTACTTCAAGGTATGATAAAGATCAGAGAGCTAGTATTGGAAAGTATACTACTACTCAAGGAGTTTCAGCAGCTTCTCAATACTATTCAAGGAAACTTAAAACTACTATCAGTAAAACAACTGTACGATCAATAAGAGATGCATATCATGTAGCAGTGAAGCATAAGAGGCAAAATATTTTATTAATGACAATGCAGGTGAATTTATGTTGCCTCCTCCAAGTTTTGCTAGGACTCAGCAACAAATTTACCATAATTATCATTATTAAAAGTTTTGCCGTTAGCCTATCATCACAACCATTTCTTGGCTGCCACCACCATGGCTTTTAGGTGGGCTACACTTTTTTTTACAGTTTGGCTGTTTTGGATTAGATATCACTTCCTTTTGTATTTGTGTACTCCTAAGCTGGCTTGGGTGGCTGTGGAGCTTCTTTTACCTGTTTTTTTTTCTTTACTACAGAAAGGAGAAAGAAGATGTGGAGCAGATTTGGATTTGAACAATTTTCTTTTATAATATACATTTTTATATTAAAATTAATAAACTTTTCTCTACAGGTATACTTGTTTGCGACTGAACTCCTATAACTTCTAATGTACCTGAGCTTTCTACAGGGCAATTCTTTTGTAACTGAACTTTCTACATGGTGATTTACTGTAGCAGAACTCTCTATACACAGTGGCCTATCTGTAGCTGAACTCTTTACAGGGTATCTTCTAATGTAACTGAGAGTACCTTGTTTGTAGTTGTACTTACCACAGAGTGACTTTTAATGTAGCTGAACTCTCTACGTGGTGTCTTAATTTTGTAGCTGAACTCTCTACAGGGTGAATTCTTTGTTCCTGAATAATTCAACAACCAAAAATCACCATTTAGAGAGTTCAGCTACACATAAATTACCCTGTAGGGAGTAAGTCACCTTGTAGAAAATTCAGCTATACCTGTAGAGAGTTCAGCTACAAACAATTTGCCCACATTAACAGTACACAGTTTACAGAGAGTCAATAACATAGATGAATGCTTTAATAAAGCTATTTATTTCTTAAGTTTTTTATTAGGGTGACTGCACTGTTAGAGTATCTCGATCTCTCACCTACTATACGTAGTTGGTTTTCGTATTATACTCTGTGTCTATAATTCCGAATCTTCTATATCTTTCTAAGATGATTACTTCATCTACGCGCTGATTTTCAGTTCATTCCCCTGAGTAGTTTAAGTGGTAGGAGTGGCATGTTTGTTAATGGTATAACCATCGGTTTTTAGGCTGTATTTTTGTAACCACAAAAGGTTTGAGGTTCAATAGTTAACCTATCTACGTACTGATTTTCAGTTGTTTCCCACAGGTTTTTCCTGTGGGTGTGGATGTGACAATATATTGGTGTTATTTTCATAAATATTTGCTAATAACTCCACAACCTTTTATTGGTTTCCCAACAAAATCTGGTACCAATATGTGTATCCTACATCAATGTGCCAAATATTGTGGAAATTGGATAGTGCATTCACGTTTTATGGCAGATTTGCAAAAGACGAAGATGAAAAAGAAAAAACAACAAAGTAAGTCAAATTTTGAAGGCTCATATCTCAGGAATGCATAGCATGATTATGCTCAAATTTGTTGTGTGGGCTATTGAAGGTGGAGGGCATTTACATAGCAAAAATCGCTTAGTTTCCTAAAAGCAGCACAGTGTTACATATTTATGAAATTGCATTATTGTTCTTTCTGTCAATGACCCACTGGTGTGGTGTGCTGGCTTCTTGGATTGCATGACTCACTTACTGTGCGTCTTGTTGTTATAAAAACGGTAAACAAACAAAAAATTAGAAAATTTAAAATTGGATTAAAGTTTAAAGAAAAAGGTAGTGAAACAAGGGAAAGCTAAAAGGTATTGATTTCCTATGCAGGTATAGGCAACATCTCTACTCTTTTGCTATTACCCTGTTTCATTACTTTCTCATTGATCCCTACTCTAACTTTAAAATTCCTAATTTGTGACCTACTCTATGAAAACTTGCATATTTAGAAGTATCAAGAAATCATGTGGCCATTTTTAAGTATTCAAAGCATTGTAGCTTGCCATGATCAAAGCTCCTGAACCTGTACTAAATTTTCTCACGTTTTACACCACTTCCTTATCTATCGAGCATCCACAGCACAAACAGTCAACAGTTAAGTTTTCCACCATTTTTGATAGTTTTTAAACTGAAATTGCCTGTATTAGGTGAACTGTAAAAGGAATGGGAGATAGGAAGGTAAGAGGCTGTTAAAGTATTAAAGAGGAAAGGGATGAATTACTCCAATTTATAGGCCATCCAGGGCTCAAAACAGGATAAAATGAAAGGAAACATACAGCACATGTCTTTATTCAACACCACAGAGTTGTACAGTTATTTACAGCCATCTCCTAGTTGGCCAGAGCTCCATCAAGGCCCCAGACAGCTTGTACGGATCGCTGCTAGGCTTAGAAAAGTAACCAGCAAAAGCAGACTACTTAACGTTGGTTGATTGTTACATTGATATTAGTGCATTCAGGTAGCTTTGTGTTTGTGGCAAGAAAAGCAAACTTGTTGTCATGGGTGATAAGACCTTTTTTTCTCAGATCCAGTCACTTTTTTCCTTCTACTTGTTAAAGTAAAGTTATGGGCCATGAAAACTTAAAAACCATGCAAACTTATGTGTCCAATGCTTTATTTTCATAAGAACAGTCAAAACTTTATGCACAAATATACATATACATATGTACGTACATAGCTCTGCATTTTAGTACGCATTATCCTGGAACTAGGGCTCCCAAGTGCCACAAGGCAAAAAGGAGAGTAAAACATAAGATATAGCTGTGTTCTAACCATTATCAAATTCCATAGAGATTTTCCTGTTATGCCAGCAGGTCCTAGGAATTTATGAGCAGTCCTACATTGTTAATTTCAATAAATCAATATAGATGCCAAATAGAGGAGCAATTCAAAGTTTTGTTACTTATCCCCTGCAGCAGAGGAGCTCACAAAATGGTTGCTGAGTTCATTATTACAGTTTTGTTGGAGTTGTTTCAGTCTCCCTAATTTTAACAGTACATGTACGTTGAACTTTGAACCACTATCACAAACAGCCTAAACACTGAAGAAGACTTAAACACCACTCCTTCATGTCTTTTGTACTTGTGATGTCCTGACCAAAATAATTTTGTGACTATTAAAATGATGGTAAAATGTACAGCCTGCATCCCCAGAATAATTTGATTATCCTAAGGATTAAGTAATAAAATTTTGCAACTTAAACTTGTAATAATTATTGCAGAAACCTTTATAGTATAAAGGCACACCTGTAAATTACTGTTAGCATAAAATCACAAAATTTAAAAAAACACAGTAATTACTGACACAAAATTTGTTGGTGTCAGTACAAAATCCATACTCGGACATTTTTAAAAATTGTAAATTTAAATATGAAGTAGGGATCTATGCAGCAAAAATAGTGAAACAAGAGATGAATGATGGCATTACAGCATAGCTCAGTGAGAAAGTCCCTACTTTGTCATTGAACAGTTATAGCTAATGTGCCAAAGTAGGAACTTTCCCACCAAGCTATGCTTTAATGCCATCATTCATCTCTTGTTTCACTACTTCTTGCTGCATGCATAGATCCCTGCGTACTTCATTTTTAAATTTAAAATACTAGTTTGTTTAGTTTTTTGTTGTAGCACAGGAAACTACAATGTAACTTGTAACTGTTCTATTAGAATATCATACAGGACTGTTGTGACTGTTATATTAGAGTATATCTCAAGTCAGCCAAGAGGTGTTTAGCTAGCTAGACCAATAAGGGGTGAGGTGTTTGCTGCTAAGTGAACAGCTAGATTGTTAAGAGGTGTGGTCTCCGTACTCTACTGCTATTAGCCCACCTAGATCTTTAATTAATGGGCATGGTCACGAACCTATCGTGAACTGGATCCCAGTCACGAACTTGCACATATCTAGTCTTATAGTAGCGCCAGGACTGAAGCACTTCTGAAATCCAACTCTGAAATAAATCTGTGGAATCTATTATGTTGCTGAAAGAAAGTGTTGATACAGAAAATTAATGTCTCAATAAGGTTTCGTTGGATAAAGAAGAACACAAGCAGCCTGATTGAAGACAAAAGAAAAGACGAGGCACAGAGGGCCTACACTCGTCAAAACCCCAAATAGCACATCCCACTTGTGAATTTGTTATTGTGGCGTAAAATGGTGGTCGTGCACTGCTTCATTTTGGCCTCCATTCTTGTGACTGTGGTCAGTGAGTGAGGCAGTGGGGAGGTGAGACTGAAATTTGAGTTTTGATGATTTTTAAAAAATTCTATATCCGGCCACCTGTAAGTGTTTTGTTATATTTAATGTATGACAATGGACAAGTACTATTCCGTAAAGGTGATTTTGTCACAGTCTCTAGGATGATTTTCAAAGGTGGAATTTTGGGCAGCATGCAAAATTTTCAGGAATTTGATAGTATGGTTGCAAACTCCTCTTTGATTGCAAACTCTTTCATAATGCTTTGAAAAAAATTAATGTACAGTTGGGATAGCTGCCAGGTTATTGTTAAATGTGGTTTTGGATGAATACTTTCAGTTACATAATAATTACCAACCTTTTCATGATCCATACTACAGTGCTACCATGTGTACTATGTAATAACTCATGCTATTGTATATAATAGTTTAAGGCCATGTCAACTTGATTAGTCGTTTCATGGCCTTTCATAAGTTGTTTAAGCTAAAAAAGCACTTAAAATATTCTTAACACATTTAAGCTTTGTATTCTTTCAATCATTTAAACTACCATTTACCTACAATTATTTTGTCAACAGAAACACACCATGGCTGCCGTTCTGTCGAGACCACGTCTACTTAGTTGCGTTTTGTTATTTTAGTACTCCTTTTGTCCTGATTTCTTTAATATATTAATATGATGACCTACCAACCCTATAATCTTGAGATTTCATCCATGAAACAAATAATCAAGTTGAAGTGGCCTAAATATAGGCTATGCCTTGTTTATCTGTGTATCTTTTGTTTGCTAGCCAATATTACCCACTTGACTTTTCCCATCAGCACACCTACAGGTTAGTTATGTGTCATTGTATTTATTTTGAATGGGCAGAGAGCAGAGCTCAAGAGTGTGGGGAGGGGCAAGGTCTTGTGGGGTGGCTGTCATTTAGGTATTGCTCCATGCAAAACACACTAGCATGTGAAGCATGCTAATATTAGGAGGTCTGGGGACACGTCTCCACAGGAAAAATGAAGTTTGAATGCTATAAGTGATTTGACAGATTTGAATTGGTTGCATGGCAGAACCAATCATTTTAATATTTCCACTGAATGTTCTACTATAGTAGAGAGGTGACTACTCTATTAGAGAATCTCCACTCTCAGTACTGGTTCAGGTAGTATTCCATTGTTGCATACAACCTTTTGCACAAATCCCTTTAAATCTAAGGATAATGAGTAAAACAATTAGAAATGGTTACTGTACTTTAGCTCTGGGAATATAGGAAAAGTGAAGGGGCACAGCCCGTCCACTCTAATAAGTTAGGGTACGATTACCCCTGCTTTCTCCTCCCTTCTTTTGGGAAAGCACAACTGAAACAGTGTCATTGCTATCATTGAACTAACTGCCTTGATAAAAATATAGATAATGTACTGTACGTCGTGGATTGAAAATGTGTGTTTTATTTAGACATGGTTCAGTGCATGAGAAGTTTGTGGCCTGTACAGATTTAATATCTTGTTCTTCTTGTAATCTACAAATTGGTGTTGGTTGTTTGCAGCTACACTACATACCACTTAGAGTAATTGGAGGCTGAACTGGGTAGAGATACTATCAAGGGGTAAACAACAGCGTAATATAAATTAGGTTTAAAGGTTAAATATGTATGCTACAATTTTGCAAATTTCTTGAGTAAACAAAAAGTGCAAAATTGTTTTTTTCCTGCTGTTTATGCCAGGCATAGTAATACAGAAGGATAAAAGTATAAGACAATAGTGCTTGTATTGTATGGCTATCAATATGCCAAAGGTTTTTCTTCCTAAGTGAATTCAAAGTGTTTCTGTTAGAGCTGAGCAATAGTTGTGATCTATCGATTATCGTGATAGTGAGTAACAATCGTGATTATGATAGTATGCTATCATACTATCATGATAAATTTGTGCTTAATCAAAAAAGAAGCAAACATGATATTGTTAAAGTTAAGGTAACTGTGTAGAGCACACACAGCGAAGATTGCAACAATAATACATAATTTTTACCAATATAGTGTTAGTACAGCAGATATGTGGTGTGTAATTGGATTATTCATGGTGAGGTTGAGTGTTTTTTATAATACTAAGTGATGCTATCACTATCATGATATAAAAGTTACTATCAATCATGATAGTGATAATTTTACTATTGCTCAGCTCTAGTTTCTGTGAAAGAAGTAAGGCTGTAGCTGTAGCCACTTTTCCACTATGCTTGATAGAATGCATCAGGCAGGCAGTAGAAAATTCCGTTAAATATTAAAATTCTGTAGCAATTTGACAAAACGTTTCGAGTACATCTGAAGGCAGATTTTACCCAACCAATACTGTCATGTCATCAGGAGAGGAAATCAAAACAGATTATTGTCCCTACTATATGCTGTACTATCGTATTGTAGCTTATACTTTCTAGACCCTTAGCCACCATTGGCACTAATGTCACCGTGTAGCACAGACGCTATCCACTTGAAGGATGAATCTCAATACTAGTAGCTACAGTTTGCCTCTTTTCTTTTGCTCTTTCTTTATTTCCTTTGGTTGCAGCCCTTACTTTCTACATAAAACAGGGCATCATTGTCACCAGTGTGGCGCTGGCACTATCAACTCGAAGGGTCAATTTCAACACTAGCAACCACAGTTTGCTTGCTTCTCCACTAAATCTAATTGCTATTAGAAACAAAAATTGTCTACTTTATTATAGCATTACTCCCAGCTGTAATTTGAGAATAATTGGCAGAAATAAAAGCAATTGCTAGAAATGAAAGTATATTGGTGTTTCACTTTATGCTGCTACAATTGTGTTTAATCAACCTTATGCTTGTCATCTTCTATAGGTAATGCATCATCATCTGATAGCAGTAAGTGACCATATCGCGCATACTGTACTTTATTACATTACTTTTTATAGGTTCTCTTCTGGTTGCAGTAGCAGCTGTCATTGTTGTAATCACGTTTGTTGGACTGTTTGGATTTATTGCCTATAAGTCGAAAAAGTACTTACATTATGTATTTATTGATAGTGTATCATGTGGACTTGTGTATATATTAGAACTGAGTGGCCACTCAGTAATGTCACAAACTATGGTAATTATAATTAATCATAGACAACAATTTTGTGAGCTAAAACATTAGATTTTTGCCTGCTTTTGGCTAACTAAGAACACCTACGTAGAGTGATATTTGATAGAGTGAAAAGTACCTGTACTTGACTCAGGAAATACTTTACTTAAGTATTTCCTTGATTTCAACTAGAGTACTTGGACTTATACTTGGATAACTCAAAAGTACTTTTACTTCATGTTTATTAGAACATGTTCCAGCCACTCTAAATGGTATCTGTTCAGCTTGATTACTATAGCCTCTACATTTCCCTGTTGTTTTTGTGGTTAATATGTGTTCCTCCCATTGTTACCTAAATGTTGGTGTTGCCCTTGGTACATCTGTAATGAAAGCTATAAATGTGGTGTCCAACATTCACTACCACACAAAAGTGTGGATATACCGTAGAGTCTGCTTGTTAAGAACATGTATATACTAAACACGTGCTATTTGTTAAGTGTGTACTCGTTTCTAATACTTACAAGTACACAAAAAATTGGAATTTTCGGCTAGAGTAGGGACCATAGTTTTTATGACCAGTAAAACTGTGCAGTCTCCATCCATGATTGGTGTATGTGATGTCCAGTCAAATAGACAACAAGTTAGTGATGCACTGATACTAATACTAGTATTGATATTGGCCCTATTTTGGCGGTATCAGACTTGTATTGGTAAAGCTATAATGTCCGATACTAACCAATACTTTAAATGATGTCATTTAATTACTTTTCAAGATGGCAGCGTACGTAGCACGTGACATCAAATGGAGTTGAGGATGAGCTGATATAAGTAATGAATTCTTTGAAAGAAACCAGCTACTAGCATTATTAGTACAGTGGAAACAGCAGTAAGCCACGAAATAAGATTCATTGAAGCCTTAGACTATTGTTATCTTCGTAATTGATAGCCACAAAACAAGCAAACTGCTTAGCAAGCTGGTATATTAACTGTTATTCAAATTACTATCTGTTTCTTGTGAGAAATTCCTATGGGGCAAAGTATTGGCATTGGATCAGTATTGACCATTTCCAGCCTCAAATGTATCGGTATCAGATCAGTCGGTAGTGAAAAAGTAGTATCGGTGCATCATTACAAAAGGTGTGTAAGCTATACATGCATGTTGTAGATTGGCCAGTGTTATATAATTTCTTTCATATTTGTGGATCTTTAGAAAACTGAATATGTATAAAGCTGCTAGAAATGCGGCAAACACAGAGAAAGTAAAGAAATTGATGACTCCGTCGTCACTGGTAAGCATGCGTGTTAGAAGTCTGATCATGTTAAATTGATTTCAGCTTTGATGTATAAGCTGTTAGAGTGATACTCTTTAGCCATCCAGAACCCAGCTATGTACATTTAGTTCAACCAAATGTTATGAGTAGAAAATTGTGACATTTCTAGTTGGACTTTTTAAAATACTTTAAGAAGAGTTATTGTCAGTTATCTGATCAGGGGACATATTATGTGGGTTCTAACTGTATCTGGTGAAAATAGTAGAATCATGTTACAAACTGCCACTGTTGTGCGCTGTGCACATTATGCTCTTGTAGTTTATAAGGCTATTTAAATGAGTACTGTATGCTAGCTAGCTATTATGCATGCTCAGTAATTTAGTCAATGTCATGTGCTAAACTTGTGTATTACATCACCAGAACAATTCAAATAGATGTCTTGTAAATGACCGAAGTTTTAAAAATAATAATTATGTGTTTTCAGAATTCTTATCATATAAAATTTTATAGATGGATCATGATAATTACTATGCTACCATTGGTAAAGAACGGCCAAGCACATGTGAAAAGATCAGTCATCATGAACAAACAGACATGGCTGATGGTTACGTTCTACCAAGCATTAATGAAGAGTGCAATTCAGTTTTTGCTGAATCAGTAACAGAAGCAGAAATGCTGGAGAGCATAACTGGTCACAATTCTTCAAAAAGAAGTTCAGAATTTGTTGCAGATTCTGGACTATACTCTGCAAAAGATTATAACCATACTGACAACACCATACCACATGAACAAGACCATTGTACATCACTGATAAACAAACATTTGGTTCATAAGTTTGACAATGATTCTGTTTTATCAATGTCTAGTAGCAACTCTGATGATGAAGAGGAGACCACATTACATCCTGACTACTATACTACAGCTCAGAGAACTACAATCAGTCAATTGACTAGTGGCTGTGGCAGTGAGGCAGGACATTGTTTTGATGTCATTAAACATAAAGATGTTGAATCTGAGGATAGTAGTGTGGCTGATAATGACTGATGCTCCACTACAATTATAATTGCTGCACATTGTAGTTTTCATTCACTGTACTGATTGTGTATATTAGTGCTACAAGCTATACACTTTCTCCAGAAATACCTAGACTATAGCAGTCATTTTATACAAGGTTCATTGCAGTTATTCTACACTTGTAGTTGTATACTCACAAATTCTGTCATTGAAAAAATTAATATACACTATGTGACTGCATTTGCAAACTTGCACACACACACACACACACACACACACACACACACACACACACACACACACACACACACACACACACACACACACACACACACACACACCACACGCACGCACGCACGCACACACACACGCACACACACACGCACACACACACACACACAAAGCAAGCAAAACCTCTGGCAGCCATTTGAAACACAGCTATTTGGTCAGATATAAAGTATTGAACATAATATCAAGTGCCTGAAACTACAAGCATTATTGGCATATGGACAGACAAACACTATAATATAGACAGGCATATGGACATAAACCAATTACATGGAAATACTCCTTACATACTGTGACTTTAGCAAAGTCTACCACAATATAAAACAGTACACTTTGTACCAAGACTTTCTATCCCTCACTTTAAGGGTTTTGTGTGGTTTCTTGAAGTGCTAAAATTTAAGAAGCATTATTGAGAAACTGATTCCTTGTTGGCCTACCACTTTTTACAGCGCTTTTGCAGACACACCTGTGACATAGGTATCATTGAATCAGTTGAGGCAGTTGCCAACCCAAGGGATAACATTTATTCTGGGAAATGACTTGGTAGGTGGAAAAGTTGATCTGCGTCCTGAATTGTGGAGACTGAGTCGATAGATGTTTATCTGGCAAAATGATCTGCACGCAAGGCTAGAGACAATGAAAAGATGAAGACAGTACTGCCACGGTGTAATGAGATCAGTCCTCAGGAAGAATCCCTGGATACTGTGGCTACCGACGTGTCAAATATGGATGCAGGTAGACGATCAGATGTTTTGCACTGTGGTGTAGCTGCTGTGTTGTGTTAAAGCGAAGTTCATATGCAGTGGCTGCAGCTTGTACATGTGGCCTCTAATAGAAGTGACTGAGGAGATGGTTAAAAGGTCAGAAAAATCAATTCCAATATCATGATGGTGTAGTAGTATCATATCACCTCTTAATTGATGATATTGCAATGAGGGTAAGCCCTGTATACGTAAACATTCTGTGTAAGGAGTGTCTTGCAAGCCAGCAAGTGTTCTAGTAGCTCTGCACTGGATCTTTTTGATGTTCTGTTGGTCAAGACTGTAGTGTGGACCCCAGATAATGTTACCATACTCAATCACTGGTTTTAACAAAGACTTGTAAAGAGTAACAAACATGTAGTTATCTGTGAAATAAAAGGTCTTCCAAATAATAGCCAGTGTCCGATTAGCTTTGGCGATCACAGATGAGGCGTGGGAATGAAATTTATGGTTGTCATCAATGAGTACACCAAGATCCTTGATTGTATCACTAGAAGATATTATTGTACCCTGTACTTTAATGAGAAACATTCAGTGGCGGATCTAGATGGGTTTCTGGGGTTTCGACAGACATTCCCTTTTAAATTTAGCTCAGTGGAAGTCTAAATACATAAACATTGTTGTACTGACAATTTGTCATATCAAACAACTATATATACCACTGTATTTCTGAATCAGTAGCATGCATGCAGCTGCACTTAACTGACACCATTTATAGCTATTAAACCCTCAGCAACATTTCACTTTTCATCTCCCACTGCATTAAAAATGATTGAGCTACTGTAATAGAGCAGTAAAGTAACTACTCTAATAGAGCAATCAAAGCTACAGCTTATAGTCACCATCTTTGCCCTATAGTTAGCTATAGTATTGACAGTTTAAAGCATTGGATTTATTGTAATTGGTAACTAAAAGTAGCCTAAAATCCAATCTCAGAACTTCTAAAATCTCAAAATTTTCTGGAGAAATGTCATCAGATGCCTTATTCAGCTATACCAACTTTCAGAAATCCTCTTTTGAACATCTTAGATCCACCACTGGCATTATCTTCCTTTCCCTGTCCTGCCCACATCTCACTCTGATTGTAGATCATCTGATTGAATGGTTAGTTTATTTATGTGTTGCATCATCTGTACAACTCAGTGTGTCACAGTTGTAAGTCACTTGCCTTAACCACTAAGCCACAACATATACATTATAAATCAAAACAAATTTGACAAGGGTAAAATGAACTGTATAGCTAAGTGGTACCTTGCTGAGAACAAGCTATAGATAAGTGGTTGCATTTTGTTTTCCTAGACAGGAAATTAATTAGATCTAAGTGTGGAGCTTAATAAAATCATTTGGGTGATCTATTAGAGCAGTTGACTGTTCTATTAGAGTATTTCGATTTTAGCAGCTAAAGACTTGATGGCTGTAATACCTTCTCTCAGTAATTCTAAGAAGAGATCAGTGCATAGATACTATATAGCCCCAGGCGTCTGGGGTTTTAGTTTATCTATGATCATTCCTCTTTCTATTTTTTCATCGTCTATGCATAATGCAATTACACCATGGTTACTATTATCACCATGGTTACTATTACACCATGGTTACTATTAGTTTCCGTGCTAGTACATAGTAGCTGGTGGCAGGTGCTTCAGTACCCCATACATATACTGCCTGCCCTACCCTGTTCCCATTTTTTCTGCTAATTTGTGCTGCTAAACTATAGCTATATGTTGTTATTGCAACCCACTGTGACAAGTAGAGTTTCAGATGGGGGTTTCTGGAACCCCCTAAATATGTCCCTACAATATAATTGCTAAAGTTAACCATGACAATTCTAATGCATTCATGGACATTATTAACATGCATGTGTATACAATTTGGTTGATATCCTGCAAATATGGAAATAATTACAGGAACAGTTGATATTAATTATAAATAAAAATACTGACATGCAAACTATTGTGAGAGGACTATTGTAATCATTTAGCTACATTAATAAGTTTATAGGAAGTTTTTGGTAGCTATGTACACACAATAGACTACCAGCTATGTGTAGAAAGGTTACCAAACATGTGAGCAACATTATTATTAGCTACTATAATCTCAATGTTATATAGCTAGAAATAAACAATAATTTAAGCACAGTTAGATTAGCGGTCATCATTGCCATAATAGCAGTTAGCAGTCATTATCACAGAGTAATGTTACCAGAGCTGCAGTAATAATAGGCCATCACTAGCCATGGTGGTAATAATAGTATATACTTTTAGTAGTTCATGTAGTCTGATGTGACTCGACACAGAAATATATATGCTTGTAATTTCATGCGTAAACCTCCACATATACACAGCATGTTTTAAAGTTGTATAAGAACATATGTACGTATGCATGTATGTGTACAGTTTTGTGTATGCTGTGAGAGGACTATACCTACAACAACTGTGCATGGTGCATTTATCTAAAGTCCTGGTCAAGTTCTTGATCACGAGGTTCTGCCTTACTTCACAAACAGTTGCATCACTTCCACCAAGGTGTTCTCATCTCCAAAGTGCATATCATTGCACATTCTTGCTTCAATATCTTCATCAGTGAGGTGTTCGACAAACTCTCGATAGAACCATGGAGGACCAAGCTGACTGCAACAGTTGCTGGTAGCCACACATCCTTCAGTATCCCACAACTGATTATGTATATAGTGAATCCCTCCACCACCTCCACCAGGATTAATGTTACCAGAGCCACAGTAATAATAGTCCATCACAAACCATGGTGGTGACCCCCCTGGAGTGGTGGAGCAAGGACAGTTGTAACGGACGCTGTGAGTATTGTCACTATCTCCAACCACATAAGCCCAAACATGTTTTCGAGGAGTACCAACTGATATTAATATCCCATCAGCGTAGCTACTATCAATGGTGTCTTGTGAGCCAAATGCTGATGGTTCAAAAGCATCCGGTGATCCTTTCTGGTAGCCCCTTACCTGACCACAAATCTTATTGTAACTTGTTCCATTTGTGGTGAAGGTGACAGGGTAGCAGCCAGGACTGTCATTTGGTGACCTGCACACATCAAATGTAGTTCCTGGAGCAGTGATCTTAGTCCATCCTGTGGGACAGTCATCTCCATTGTTGGTGTCAAAACTAGCAACCCTCATCCAACCTCCCTTTTGGCCACCACACTCCAGTTCCATATCACAGTAGACTTCGTGTACACCAGTAGAAGTTTGGATCCAGTAGAGCCCAGACACTCCTCTGCTCTCCTTGTTAATTTGGTACACATCGTCACATGAATTTCCAGGATTAGACTCTAGCATTCCCAAACTGCTGCAAAAACTGGAACATACCTTTTGCTCAGCTGATGCCAGATATCCCACACATCCAACAAGTAGTATTGTAATGCACCAACTATACATGATGTATTAGTTATATGAAGTGTATGCACACCGACTCCTCCTTTTATATCTTTCTTTTTCATAAGTAACATAGCTTTCTTCATACGTCATAGCTACTATAAGGCAATGGAAGTGCATCCTTTGTTATGAATTGTCAGACTTCCATGCTTATGTCTTCAAATTATAATGCATGACCCTTGGCAACATCATGATATGAGAAAAGTTAATTATTTAAAGCACTTTAAAAATGTCTTAGAGGGTTAGGTGAGAAAAATAATACATAACTTATGTGGTTCAGAGTAATGCAGTAATACTAGCCTGTGTGGCCTCTCAATAATGATAATATAATTATTTCAATCACATTGCACACAATAAAGAAATATAATTATTTACATCATGTTCCAATGTTTATGTGTGGGCTGCCCAGATAGTACTAAAGGACTGCTAAGTCACATTACAGTATACATACAGAGGTTTTATTGTTTGTCTTGTGTTTCTCAACAGCCCGACAACAGGTTTAGAGTGTAGGTCCTGAATTGAACAGAGAAGCCAAAATGAACAATAAGTATAGATAGTAACAATAACTTTATTGATTATTAGGAACTACATGTTTTGCATTTCATATCAGCGTATTCAATAAACGTTTAGTTAAAATGATCATTTCACTTAATATTTCTCTGATTAGTGTCTAACTGGAATATGAATTTGTAGCTATGACTTTATTAAAAATACAATTTCTTGAACACACATACATATGCTATTAGAACATGCAAACAATAATATGATTGTAACAACATTTTCATTGATATCATAAAGATTCATTAGTGGGTGTATCATTCATTGGCACAGGATAAAGATATCTGTGAATGAAACCATTGATACTCTAAGGCACAGTTGCCTCAGACTGTAACAATGTCTCGTTTCATGTTATTGTAATAACATGACTTGTGCTAACATACAGCTAGCTAGTATACCAGGGATATTAATGAAATCCGGATGTAATATGCATGCACCTTCTACAATCATTCATGGGTACATAATGTACATTATATTATCTGACGTTATATCCAAAAAGATGGTGGAGGTTCCCAAAAGGTTCACAGTTCCCAATTATTGCTTTAAAATTTTTGATATAGCTACCTTACTACATGACTTTCCACCTTTGTTTTGTATTATGCAATTTCAAATATTGCTTTTAAATAACTACCTTATCATTTGCCACCATCTTTCTGGATATATATATATCAAATAATATAAAGTTAATCAAGACACACGGTAGTGTGTCGTGCGGCCCAAGAAGCTGGCGCGCCACACCCGTGAGTATATTGACAGGAAGAACGAAAACGTCATTTTCACACATTTGTATCTCGGTGATCACTTATCTGATTGGAACCAAATTTGCTACACAGTTGCCCGCCAGCCAAGGGAGTCTACATTCCAAATTTGAAGGAAATCGTTCCAGCCATTTCCGAGATACGAGCTGCCAAAGTTTCGTTTTTTTTTCTTCGTTTTTTTTTTCTTCTTCTTCTTCTTCTTCTTCGTCTTTTCGCACACTTGCAAAAATTGCTATAACAAGCAAACGCGTACTCCGATCGCCTTGAAATTTGGCACACAGAAAGGGAGTCCAAAGGCGAATCCTAGCATCAAATTTGGTACAAATCCGATGAATGGTTCAGGAGTTATGACCGATTATTCGCGTAAAACAAGATCGATTTGTTGTCACGGCTACAGGGTAAACCGCTTCATGGAATGAGTTGAAAATTGCTATGTAGATGGAGTAACCATCGTAGGAGTGCCTTTTGGTGGTTTGAAAGGAATCGAGATAAAGACCACGGAGATATGACACAAAACCCAACCTGTGTCACAATTACGCGATCGATTTTTATGAATAAAAAAGTATTAGTTTTCACGCCTACTAGGCAAACCGCTTAGAGCAATGAGCTGAAAATCGGTGTATAGCTGGAATAATCTTCATAGAAAGTCCTTGCAGTAGTACAGAAGAATCGGATTACAAACCACTGAGTTATGATTCGAAAGCCAACTCCGTGTAGCAAATGCGAGATCGAGATACTCTAATAGAACAGTCACCCTAATAGAGCATTCGGCTAATTTATTTATTCCATTATAGAATTTTATTACATCACAAGTTATTCTGTAGGGAGTTCAGCTGCAAACAGTTAATCTTATAGACAGTTCAGCAAGAAGACAGTCACCATGTGGAGAGTTATGCAAATATATCACTATAGAGATTCAGAACATTACAAGTCACACTGAAGAAAGTTCAGCTATAAACAAGTCATGCACTGTGTAGAGAATTCAGCTACAATTAAGTCACTCTCTAGAGAATTCAGTTACACAGAATTCAGCTACACACAAGTCACTGTGGAGAGAGTTCAGCTACAAACAAATTACCCTTTAGAGTGATCAGCTACAAACAAAACACTTTGCAGGGTGTTCAGCTGCAACAAATCAACCTTTAGAGCGATCAGCAATGAACAAATCTACCTGTAGAGAGATAAGCTAGAAACAAATCAACCTGTAGAGAGTTCAGCTACAAAAAATCACCCTGTAGAGACATCAGCTAGAAACTAGACACAATGTAAGGAGTTCAGCTACAAGCAATCACCCTGTAGAGAGTTCAGCTACAAAAAATCACCCTGTAGAGACATCAGCTACAAACTACACACAATGTAAGGAGTTCAGCTACAAATAAATCACCCTGTAGAGAGTTCAGCTACAAAAAATCACCCTGTAGAGACATCAGCTACAAACTACACACAATGTAAGGAGTTCAGCTACAAATAAATCACCCTGTAGAGAGTTCAGCTAAAAAAAATCAACCTGCAGAGAGATCAGCTACAAACAAATCACCTTTTAGATAGTTCAGCTACAAACAAATTACCTTGTAGAGAGATCGGCTACAAACAAATCAACCTGCAGAGAGATCAGCTACACACAATTCAACTTGTATAGAGATCAGCTACAAACAAATCACCCTGTAGAGAGTTCAGCTACAAACAAACCAACCTGTAGAGCGATCAGCTAGAAACAAATCACCCTGAAGAGAGGTCAGCTACAAAAAATCACCCTGTAGAGATATCAGCTAGAAACAAATCACCCTGCAGAGAGGTCAGTTACAAAAAATCACCTTGTAGAGAGATCAACTACAAACAAAACACTTTGCAGAGAGCTCAGCTACAAACAAATCAACCTGTAGAGAGATCATCTAGAAACAAATCAACCTGCAGAGTGATCAGCTACAAACAAATCAGCTTGTAGAGAGATCTGTTACACACAAATCAACCTGTAGAGAGATAAGCTAGAAACAAATCACCCTGTAGAGAGTACAGCTAAAACAAATCAATCTGCAGAGAGATCAGCTACATACAAATCACCATATAGATAGCTCAGCTACAAACAAATTACCTTGTAGAGAGATCGACTACAAACAAATCACCCTGCAGAGAGATCAGCTACACACAAATCAACTTGTATAGAGATCAGCTACAAACAAATCACCCTGTAGAGAGATCAGCTACAAACTAGGCACAAAGTAAGGAGTTCAGCTACAAGCAAATTACCCTGTAGAGAGTTCATCTACAAACAAATCAACCTGTAGAGCAATCAGCTAGAAAAAAATCACCCTGAAGAGAGGTCAGCTACAAAAATCACCCTGTAGAGAGATCAGCTAGAAACAAATCACCCTGTAGAGAGTTCAGCTACAAGCAAAACACCCTGTAGTGAGTTCAGCAACAAAGAAACCACCATGTAGAGAGTTCAGCTGCAAACAAATCACCTTATAGAGAGTTCAGCTACAAACAAATTACCTTGTAGAGAGATCGGCTACAAATTAATCAACCTGCAGAGAGATCAGCTACACTCAAATCAACTTGTAGAGAGATTAGCTACAAACAAATCACCCTGTAGAGAGATCAGCTAGAAACTAGACACAATGTAAGGAGTTCAGCTACAAGCAAATCACCCTTTAGTGAGTTCAGCTACAAAACAATCAACCTGCAGTGAGATCACCTACAAAAAAGCACCTTGTACAGAGTTAAGCTACAAACAAATTACCTTGTAGAGAGATCGGCTACAAACAAATCAACCTGTAGAAAGATCAGCCACACACAAATCACCCTGTAGACAGATCAGCTAGAAACTAGACAGAATGTAAGGGGTTCAGCTACAAGTAAATCACCCTGTAGAGAGTTCAGCTAAAACAAATCAACCTGCAGAGAGATCAGCTACAAATAAATCACCTTATAGACAGTTCAGTTACAAACAAATTACCTTGTAGAGAGATCGGCTACAAATTAATCAACCTGCAGAGAGATCAGCTACACACAAATCAACTTGTAGAGAGATCAGCTACAAACAAATCACCCTGTAGAGAGATCAGCTAGAAACTAGACACAATGCAAGGAGTTCAGCTACAAGCAAAATCACCCTTTAGTGAGTTCAGCTGCAAACAAATCAACCTGCAGTGAGATCACCCACAAAAACGCACTTGTACAGAGTTCAGTTACAAACAAATTACCCTGTAGAGAGATCAGGTAGAAGAATTCACCTTGTAGAGAGTTCAGCAACAAAGAAACCACCATGTAGAGATTTCAGCTGCAAACAAATCACCCAGTAGAAAGATCAGCTAGAAGAAGTTACCTTGTAGAGAGTTCAGTTACAAAGAAACCATCATATAGAGAGTTCAGCTACAAAGAAATTACCCCATAGAGAGTTCAGCTAGAAGAAGTCACCTTGTAAAGAGTTCAGCTACAAAGAAACCATCATGTACAGAGTTCAGCTACAAAGAAACCATCATGTAGAGTGTTTAGCTGCAAAAAATCTCCTGTAGAGAGTTCAGCTAGAAGCAAATCACCCTGTAGAGAGATCAGCTAGAAGAGGTCACCTTGTAGAGAGTTCAGCTACAAAGAAACCACCACATAAAGAGTTCAGCTGCAAATAAATCACTTGTAGAGAGTTCAGCTACAAGTAAATCCCCCTGTAGAGGGATCAGCTAGAAGAAGTCACCTTGTAGAGAGTTCAACTTAAAAGAAACCATCATGCAGAGAGTTCAGTTACAAACAAATCACCCTGTAGAGAGATCAGCTAGAAGAAGTTACTTTGTAGATAGTTCAGCTACAACAATTCACCCCGTAGAAAGATCAGCTAGAAGAAGTCACCTTGTAGAGTGTTCAGTTACAAAGAAACCATTATGTAGAGAGTTCAGCTGCAAACAAATCACTCTGTAGAGAGTTCAGCTACAAAGAAACCGCCATGTAGAGAGTTCAGCCTCAAACAAACCACCTTGTAGAGAATTCAACTACAACAAATCACCCTGTAGAGAAGAAGTTACCTTGTAGAGAGTTCAGCTACAAAGAAACCATCATGTAGGGAGTTCAGCTACAAAGAAACCACCATGTAGAGAGTTTAGCTGCAAACAAATCACCTGCAGAGAGTTCAGCTAGAAACAAATCACCCCGTAGAGAGATCAGCTGGACAAAGTCACCTTGTAGAGAGTTCAGCTACAAAGGAACCATCATGTAGAGAGTTCAGCTGCAAACAAATCACCTGCAGAGAGTTCAGCTAGAAACAAATCACCCCATAGAGAGATCAGCTGGACAAAGTCACCTTGTAGAGAGTTCAGCTACAAAGGAACCATCATGTAGAGAGTTCAGCTGCAAACAAATCACCCTGTAGAGAGTTCAGCTACAAAAAAATCACCCTGTAAAGAGTTCAGCTAGACGAAGTCACCTTATGGAGAGTTCAGTTACAAAGAAACCATCATGTAGAGAGTTCTGCTACAAACAAACCACCATGTAGAGAGTTTAGCTGCAAACAAATCACCTGTAGAGAGTTCAGCTAGAAACAAATCACCCTGTAGAGAGACCAGCTAGAAGAGGTCACCTTGTAGAGAGTTCAGCTACAAAGAAACCATCCTGTATATAGTTCAGCTACATTTCAAGTCACCCAGTAGAGAGATCAACTGCAAAAAAATATCCTGTGGGGAATAATGGGCATGTAATAAACATATGTATATAATTTGTATAATTACTAATAAAATTAAAAACAATTGAAGCATTAAAAATCTTCTTTAAGTTCTTTTCTTCTTCCTGTGGTAAAGAAAAAAACACATGGGTTAAAAAAGCCCCAAAGCCAGCCATAGGCCGGCTTTGCAGTATACAAATACAAAAAGAAGTGATATCTAATCAAAAACAGCCAAGCTGTAAAAAAAGGTGCGGCCCCCAAAAAAGGCCATGGTGAAAAAAGATGTGAAATCCAAGGTGGCGGCCAAGAAATGGCTGTGATGGTAGGTTAATGGTTACATTTTAATAACGACAATTCAGGTGAATTTTGTGCCGCTTGGTCTTGGCACCAAATTCACCTGAATTGTTGTTATTAAAATGTAACCATTAACCTACCATCACAGCCATTTCTTGGCCGCCACCTTGGATTTCACATCTTTTTTCACCATGGCCTTTTTTGGGGGCCGCACCTTTTTTTACAGCTTGGCTGTTTTTGATTAGATTATATAAGAAGGCACAATTTTTGAAAGGTAAACTACTTTACAATCAATGACA
Organism: Dysidea avara; assembly: GCF_963678975.1. Classification (NCBI taxonomy): domain Eukaryota; kingdom Metazoa; phylum Porifera; class Demospongiae; order Dictyoceratida; family Dysideidae; genus Dysidea; species Dysidea avara. Next base: position 5,064,465 of record NC_089272.1, on the reverse strand, counting down.
GTAGCAATATAGGAGTATCGATATTATCTTGACCCTTAGACCACGGGTAGATACTTTTATGACCAAAGCTATTATAATTTAGTTTTTCCCTCTGCAAAAACTATTATAACTTGAAGCAGCCATATGCACTGTGTAATGTTTAACTGTTTTACAATTTTCTTTTAAGCATTCATTAGTAACCAAGGAGTGGCTTGCAGGAAATACATTTAATAAAATTAATAATTACGTACAGTTGAAACAAACCCTGACGATGACCATCGTGATGAATACTGGAGGTTATAATGTTTGGACCCATGTGTAATATTATGTTTTAATGTTTGAAACTTTTTTCATTCTGTGGGTGGTGACTTGTGCCCACCATTTTCTACTAAAAGCCATTTGATACAATTTCCATGAACCATACTTATTATAAAGTCCTTTAAAGCTTTCTGGTAAAACAAGCATGGGCATAATACATCACTCTATTTGTTTCTCCCATGTATTTTATTAGTCAATATAAGAGTGTATATGTGATGATTATTCTCTATGTCTTGACATATGTATCAACTGTATATATACATGGAAAGTACTCTGTTTATGGTGCAAAATTGAATCAAACATTGTTCTGAAAGTACAGAACCTGATTTACACATTGTGTACCCATAAATGATTGTATAAGATATGTGTATAATATTCTTTATAAAGATGTTATTGATATCCTAGCTATATCTTAGCACAAGTCATGTCATTAAAATAATATGAAACAAGATATATATAGGTAGAGTACCTTAGAGTATCAATGGCTTCATTCACCGTTATCTTTATCATATTCCAAAGCCACAATATGAATGATACACCCACTAATGAATTTTATGACATCAATGAAACTGTTGTTACAATCATATTATTGTTTATGTTCTAATGCATAGCTACCTGTAAGCTGTATTGATACATGATATAACCTTATCACATGTGAAGATGTGTTTCTTCATGCCATGGTATGAAGTTGATGATGAAACAACAAAGAGTAGTTTAATCTTTCAGTACAGTCACGGTGGAAATGCACACCTCTAAGTAGTAGTGCAGTATAGTTAGAGTTATGATGGTTAATCAAATCTGTACTCTTAATCCCATGCAGTATCATTACCTAGTCATGGCCTGTAGCAAATAAATTTAATATTGTTTAATTTGTCCAAACATGGTATATTATATATTACCTCCATTTATGCTAGTGCATTTATGATGATCTTTGTAAACCTTATGAAAAATAAGAGAAGAATTATGAAGAAAAATCTGTTAATCATGCAAACATCAGGAGCAGTTAATGATTTTGGTGTGCATGTTGATTGCACCATCTAGTGGGCAGCCATTTCAAAAAGGGAGCACAAAGCTATGTATATCCATGGCAATTGCTTTTCTGCTCCAGTATGGTGTGGCATGCTCCAGTGTGGTGTGGCATGTTCCAGTGTGGTGCGGCATGCTCCAGTATGGTGCGGCATGCTCCAGTATGGTGCGGCATGCTCCAGTATGGTGCGGCATACTCCGGTATGGTGTGGCATGCTCCAGTATGGTGTGGCATGCTGCTTCCTTGGCTGTATTACATAATAGTATTCATGTAAAATTGCTAGCTAATATGTTGACTGTTTCATAATTCAATGGAATTTTGTATGATACTTGTGACTCTCAAGTATAGTATGCATGCATTTCAAAGGGAAAATAAGAAATCATAGTTACCATAGTTACCAAGGGCATGCATTGTTACATATGTAGAAACATGTTCCCCATAATATTGAAATGAACAGGTAAATGCACATAGCTGATTGTAGAGCCACCATTGTGGTAGCAACATGTGTTAGTACGGTGTATACTTTCACTAATAATGTGTGTAGATGATTTAGTATACACAGGTCAGAATGTGTACGTATATCCAATTTCTGCATGCACACAAGATGATACTCAAACTAATGTGTAGACAGTTTGGTTCAAGCAGTAAAGTAAGTCATCTGTTGCCATTGCAATGGTCCACGTTTCTTTAGAATATGGGCAGGTGACCAACTGTAAGTTGTTTGTAAACATATTCTTTTGGGTTATTTGTATATAGCCTGTGAAGTGGACGCAGCTAGTTTAAGTTCATCTCATTCAGGCTGGTATTCTAATAATATGCATTGGTGGTTTGTTTTCTAGCTCAAACTTTATACTGTACTAAAAGACTAATCTACAAGTTGTTGTTTATTCAGAATACCATGGTATGAGGAAATACACACTCTTCACGTGTGATTTGATTACATCCTATATTCATATATCCTAATCTTGTACATGTATACATTACTGCATGTAAACAATAATAATTATGATCCTAATAACATTTCAATTGAAGTCATAGAGATGACTAGTGGGTGTATCATTCATATTATGGTTATGGAACTGGAGAGTAAACTGTGAATGAAGCTATTGAGGCTTCAATCATTTATCGCAATTGGCCATTAGGTTTATAGCTACTTGTGATATATTTTTAAACTGCAAAAATATGTGTTGCCATGAATATGCCATGCTGCACACTTTTACCAGAAGTGCTATCATCACTATCAACAATTATACTAACTTTCACAATGATACAATCTTAAGTTGCTGATTTATCAATATGAATTTTTTCCAAGAGTTAGTATTTCTTATTAACTATTGGTTAGTTTAAAATATTGTAATATTCATGGCATGCAAGCCATGCTAAGTGGTAGGGGATCGGAGGAAAGAGCTGTTTTAAAGTAAGAGGCAATGATAATAGTGGTGAATTAGATGGGAAAGCTAAGTGTTGTTCAGAAGAGGATGACATAATAATAATTATAACTAGGGGTGACAAAAGTTAGCAAAAAGTTGTTTCTAAAACAGCCTTAAACAGGCATAGGGTTTTCAAAGGACCATTTTCAAAACATAGGAGAATGACATGAATCATGTATACAAAGTGTTGCTTTTAAAACAGTAGAGGACAACATAGGGTTGCTTCTAAAACAGGCATAGGCTTGAATAGAGTCTGTTTTCAAAACAGAGGAGGCATACAAAGTGTTGTTTCTAAGACAGAAGAGGATGACATAAAGGTGAAACAGGCCAACAAAGAGTTGTTTATAAAACAGGCATAGGCATGAATTGGTAAATTATATTTTCAAAGCAGAAGAGGATTTATACGAAGATGGAACAGGGACAAATCAAGCATGCAAACAGTTGTTTTCAAAGCAGGATAGGAGTATAGGGACGAATCAGGCAAACTGTCTTCAGTGTCATGGGGATGTCAATTATAATGATCGTGACACATCTCAGATATAGGCACTAGCAATATGCTGGCATAAACTTAATGTGAAATATAATCAGGTGTGTGAAGCATCAAGCTAGCACAATAAGCAGAATACCTTGCATTGTATGCAGCTCATGTTGAAAGATTGATTTACTCTAATACAACTCTAGATAGAGCAGCTGCAGACAGGTATAGCTATTTGCCATGACTGTTTTACCAGTATTAGAGTTTAGGCATTAAGGGTTAAGGCTGTATATCTCATGCACAAAGCAATAAATAGCCATTCATATTATAGTAGCAACTTTTACCAGTTGCTCACAAGCCAAAGCCAAAAGGTATTACTACATCACTATTCAAAAGTGTGAATTTTCAGCATAAAAATGGGAAATGAAACATAATTGAGCGAGCATGAAAGGAAGGGTTTTTGATTAAAAAAACCTGCTCACTTGAAATTTATGCCTCATTTACACTTTAGCACAACAGGTAACCCTAAAAGCATAACAGGCAGGTAGTAAAATGGTCTGATGTCGTTGCCTATTGTCACATGATGGCAAAACATTGTACCATAATGGAGGCCAAAGTGATATAATATAATTATGTGATTGACAAATAAACTCTTAAACAATGGTAAGGCAATTGGAGTGGAGCAAGGATATTAACCATTTTTGAAGAATGGATATACTATATACTGCAATGGAAGTATTGTGATCAGCAGCATTCATTTGTGGCCAGTGCATGAAGACAGTTGGTTCTGCTGCAGAATTTTATTCAATTTGTACTTCAGTACTTTGGGAGTCAGAAACACGAACCTGAATACTATGCTAAATGCAGAAAAAATCCCAGACTGTGACTTTATCCACAGACAGCTTACAGTCTATATGCAAATGCCTGAGGAGCCACACAGCCTGGGATCCAGGATTTCTGTAATAGCACATAATTAATATTATGTCTGCATTTAGAGATCTAAAGTGAGTGACTGAACCAAAAAAAAGAGCACAGTATATATACACATTCTAGTTTTTGTGGGAACTGGTGAACTGTGCAACCTTACGCAAGTACAGATTATTACAGTATTATCATAAAATAAACAGTTTATCATGAAGAATGATGGAGCATAATATGCTGGATGACTGATTGACTTATGCCTATATTTAACTAGTCAGTTTATACACTTCAGTTTCAAAGTAAATTTCTACATTATACCTAAACAAAAAAAATACCTGTTGTTTACAAAATATAGAAGTGTTACAAGTGTATAGTGCTGCCATCTGGAAACTACTGTAACAATTGTAGCATCTTTGAGGTAAACATTTCCAAAGGAGCTGTGTTAAAATGATGCAAAAGACTCTTGAGCAGCTGTAGAGCTGCTTGTATTATTCTAACACCTGCTATGAAGTGGTTTGTATTTTAAAGAATGTTTCAATGAAACTATAAATGTAGCAAATGTAATCGAGGACACTAGCTAAAACTTTACAGAGCCAACACTTCAATAAAACAGAACTTTTTCAGTCACCGAATAATCAATCAATGGAACGACTTACCTAGCTTTGTAATCTCTGCACCAACAGTTAATTACTAGATTGGTCACTAATAGGATATGGATACTGTGAATGGCCTCAGGCCTAATGTGTATATACAGTGTTTTATCCATTGATAAATAAATGTGATTAGTTGATTGAAATTAAACCATAGTGACAACCTGGATGCTTCCAGGATTCTTAGATAGCAACAGTCTTCAAACTAATACCATTGAATACAAAGTGTTTGTGTAATTGAAAGCAACTCTATTTACAGTACAGATATGCTCCATATCACTTTTGACCTATAGATGATAGAAGCCACAGCTATTAGCAACCTTGTCATGGCTCTTCACATCTTTCTGTTGTATTTTGTTAGGTTTCATAGAATTACAAGACCCCAAAGGAAGTTATACAACAATATTAACATTAGACTATTTTTGTACCAAACATATTTCCACTCGGAGATATGTATAATAGCTGTGTAGATCTGTATATGCAGTAAAGCAGGTGCTAGTTAATAACATACAAACAATAGAGGTCTCTATAAAACAAAATGTTTCTAAGATTGCAATTACAAATCTAAAGATTGAAATTTGTGTTTTTAATGGAAGCCGATGATGTGATTACATGACCAAGGTAAGAATGAGAATGACTAAAGTGAAGACCATCGATGTGGTAGCTACATCTTGACAACATCCTCCCAGTAGCCTCATAACTACCTCATCGTTAGGATTGGTTTGACCAGCTGGAAATGATGGCACTAGGCACCGTCGATTAGGGTCAGTGGCTGAATCATTGGAATACAGGAAGGAGTTACCCCAAAGTGTTTCACACAGTCCACGACCATCAGTGTAAAGCTCACGGAATGTTGAGCAAGTGCTATTTACTGGGCAGTAATTAGAACCATTTTCAGCTGTATCCCAGTCAGTAATCCAATTACTGACACAACTCATATCATCTGCACATGCAGTGAACCATTCGTTGCAAAACTCACGACATACTGGGGCACAGTTGAAAGCTGATGGGAACGTTGCTGATTGCCAGTGAGCAACATTTGGGGAGCAGCGATAAAAACACTCAATCTGGACAAAATATTCTTCACAGCTCTTGGACAGGTTTCCACATCTGTTCCAGTGAAAGCCATCTATATTAGTGACTGTTGCTCTAGACAACTGTTGGGTGAAATCAGCAGTACAGCAGCTTGATGACTTAAAGATATGACATGCAGCGTAATCTTCTCCCTCAGGGGAAGGTACATCTTTGTGCTTGTCTCCAGGTAGACATGACTGTGGCCTATGTCTAGCTTTTCCACAATCTGTATAAAGAAAAAATTATCTTGACTAACAGAAATACTGTCCTATTCCTACACAATGTATTTTACTGTAAGAGTTGATCAGTGCATGTATACAGTGTATGCATGTACCAACAAGAGCTTGTTGCCTTGGAGATTTTTGGGAAAAAATGGCTGACCCAATGAACAAAAGAGTAAAATGTCCATACACAAGTAACAACGCTGGTAGAGAAACTTTTAAAATGGATATATATTGCACTTCATTTCTAGCGTGATTACACAAACATACATACATCAAATAGCTAAAACTTCATTGATTTGTCTAAAACACTCACCTGCCTATCAAGGCCCACAACGTTGGCCTGAAAGTGACCACCTCAAACAGGTTCCACTGTACATAATAATTATTTTTAAACTGGGGGAAATGTCTGGTTTTTTAAATATAATAATGTAATTTCCTTTGTTGCACATTAAGCTACATGTTGTTTTACCACCTTTGGTGGCTCCTAACATGAAACTTATGAAATAAACATTCTTTGATTTTAATAAGGGATCTTTCTGGCATTGCAGAACTCTTGTCTTTTTGCATCTACAATACACATGTTACTAAACCAACATGTACATAGGAATATGATGGCAAGTAAAATCCTTTATGACATTATCCTTTACCTCGATTTACGTGGTCTGCATGTGTTTCCTTGGACAGTAAACAAGTTGTCACCATAGCAACCAACAGTATTGTCCATAACTGAGACATGTTCACCATTCTAATATTAAAATAACACAACACCAGATTAATATTGAATGCACAAAGCATTGTGCAATCACATAATTATCATACAGTACGATAGTAACTGTATAGTAGGGACCACAAAGGAGTAAGCGTGGCCCACGAAATAATATCACCCAAAAAACAGCCTCAATTTCCCCTGACGACGATGAGGCAGTATTGGTTAGGTAAAACCAAGCCCAGACAAGCTTTCGGATTGACCCAAAATGCTTTCAACAAGTTACTACAGAATTTAAAAAATAATTTATTTAATGGAATTTTCTAGTGACTGACTGACTGAGTAACTGACTGATGCCTTCAGACAAGTGTAACTTGATAACGGCTTAGGCTACGGGCTTGATTTTTTCACTGTTCGACGTCGCTTTGGCCTGACAGGTGCCTTTTGGCATACCGCAGTACGTACAATACATTCTTCATGGACTCACCAGTGTCCTTCTTTGTGTCCTATTCATCTTTGCTGACAGTGAAAGGTGTTGATTTGGCGATAGCACGTGAAATCAGAAATACGGACGATCTCGGTCATTGGCTAATTAGTTATGTGCAATTGCCTAATTACAATGCATCTCGGTCTGATTTGGAGATAGCACGTGATGGCTCCCCTTCGTAACGGTAACGGAAATTATCCGTATTTGTCATAGTGGCTATTTTGATAGCAGAGGCACTTTTTAAACAGTTCTTGATTCGTACTGCTATGTAACGGGTTGAACATAGCCGACAACGAAGCATGACGGATACTTCACTTTTTAGACGATAATTGATATAACTGGGGCAGGCGGCATCATTTCTTTTGATATGTGTGGATTACAGAGGTGCTTTTTGAACAGTTCTTGATTCGAAATGCTACGTAACAGGTTGAACAAAGCTGACAACGAAGCGTAATGGATACTTCACTTTTCAGATGGTAATTGGGGTGCATGGTACCATTTCAGATGCGGTATACGTGGGTTCACCAGTCATAATAATTATTTACAAAAAAAAGTTAACAAACAAGTACACAGAAAAATTAGGAGTTTTCAACTAGAGTAGGGACCATAGCACATCAATAAAAAGTACTGAAACAAGTTGGAATAGTGCACGATATTAAATCACAGTAAAACAATAAGAAGTGTTATATCCATACTGTGCATTTCCATTATGGTATCATGAGCACAGTATGGATATAACACTTCTTATTGTTTTACTGTGATTTAATATCGTGTACTACTCCAACTTATTTCAGTACTTTTTATCGATGTGCTATGGTCAGTTGAAAATTCCAAATTTTCTGTGTACTTGTACTGTAGTATGGAATGAGCAGGTGACAGCCTAATATAGTACAGACTTTTACAATTTACTTCATCCCGCTTATAATAGAATTTGTTTTTGCTTGTAGTAGAATTAGTCACCTTGGCAGGCATTATTGCATTAGTGTTTACAGGAAATTTAGTCACAACTAATCAGTGAGCACCTGCCAAAGTAAGAGTAAGCAGCTGAAACAATTGTTACTTTATCATGTGTGATAGTTCTATTAGAGTATATTGATTGATCTCTTGTATAAAATGTACTGATTTGCTACAGTGTATATAGAGTACTTTAATATTGTTAATATGCTCAATGGTCGTGTAGTTTTACCATCATTGTTCGCAAAATTTTAATTTGGTTTGTAACACCTTATGGAGTTTGAAGGATTAAACTATGCAGTCTATACCAAGCACATACATTATTGCTGATTTTCATATCATAAATACTTAATAGTGTCAAATTAACTAATTTCTTGGCTGATTATTTATACCAAAAGTGAATGATAAAGATCAATAAGATTGAGATGCTCTAATAGAACAGTCGTTTACTCTAATAGAACAATCAGGAAACACTGATTCAGCTCTAAAGCACAAAACATATTCCAAATTAAATAAGAAATCATAATTTTGGGGTAAAGTGCTGGAAGGAACTTTACCCTTGTGTAGGAAACATGATTCTTACACGTGTAGAGCTTTATTGATAATTTTTGCAGAATTTTACATTTGATAGCACTCAACTACAGAGATTCAGATATCATTCTTGCTGCACCTTCTCCTGAACAAGCAACTGTTTGAACTTGCACCAGCATTTTAGAGATTTAGATCACATTTCAACCAACACTTTACACAGTAGCGTATAAGTCTGCTATAGTATACAAATTGAGTTCATATATACTCACCAAAGCCAGTATCATGTAAAATCTCAGTCAGGACTAAGCTTTTATTGTGTAATGTTCAGTCAAGTTAGCCCCATGATGTTCGTAGGGTTCTATTAGTCCAGAGTATGGCTGCAGTGATATGGACAAATGACTTCAGATTAGGGTTGAGACAAATAGTTCAAAGCTTCGTTCGGTTTCATAACATTCGGATGCTGTTTTATCCCACCAAAGCTTCATTACCATGGATACCAACATGTTAAACCAGTTGCACAAGTATTGTCACTCCCTGTGGAAGCTGCCATTAATGTATTTTTTGATGTAATTATAGTTTAAACAATGGTTATACTGGAGCTATAACAAAGTGTAGGAGTTTGTGCTACAGTGTACATCCTAAGAACCATCAATTGTGGTTATTAATTGTTGACATGACATCTGCAACAAAGCTTTGGTAACATTTTGAAAAGAAGCGTCGGAGGATGTATTTGTACATTCGTTCCAACCCTACTTCAGATCATTGCTCATAATATACGCAGAGTAGTAGGTAATGCATTTCCTCAAAGTGGACATAATTCTATTTCATGGTTCGATCCAGATTGGTTCGTGCTCAATGATGAACTAACATGTTTTATCATGCTTCAGAATCGTAAGTGCATGTCCTCATAAGAGGGTTAATTATTGTAAGCGTTGGTATATTCTCATATACTTATGTGGAGCCACACCCACAGAAATATACATGGAGCCAGATTAGGGACTGTACTTTTGGCAAACAAACAACCACACCCACTTCTTGGGAATACACATTGCTGTTTGTGGAGTTACACCCACTAATCAATCATCATAACGGAGCCAGGCACCAACATCATTGTGCCAAAAATACACTCTTATGAATGTATCTGTTTTAATTAAACCGGGTCCCATTTCCAGGCCAGCGGATCATTCTGGTCAGTAGTATTGACCCAGTTTCAACCATACTCTATAGTGTCACACAGTGTTTACTTTTTTGGTCACATCAGTATAGAAAGACACACACAATTACCTCACAGATTTTCTCAAACCAATATCAGGGAAGCCGACACTTGCCCTGCAGTCAGCCTGTCTGGCTGCCAATTAGCTTAATTGTTAATTAACCTTTTCAATGTGAATATTTATAGTATGGCACTCTTTTGCTATGGCGTTTTACAACACAGTATGGTCCGAGTCTTCAGTGCAACTTGAAAGTACGAGAGTACACATGTTACACAATCTCACACAAATGCCTGTCACAGCACTTGTGTCACAATCACACACAATCCACAGCTTCAGCATCGCTAACTCACAGTATTACACTACCGCGATCGAGTTCCACACCCTAGAAGTGAGCCAAGACGTCTACCTTACAGTGCTCGTGCCGAGGCTCGTGAAAAGCAAAAAAAAAAGACACCACGTGACGATTGTTTTCTCCGTTTTCGTAAAATCTTAGTATCCGGAAGTCATTGTTCCTAGCTCATTGTTCCTAGCTCATTGTTCCAGGGATGGCTTGTTGGTTGGTATGGTTGTTGACTGGTTGTGCCGTGCTGGTCTCACTGACATCAGCGGCAGGCCCGCTTGCAGAGGAAGATTGGGGGGATGGTTTGAAGGTGAAGATCTTGTATCGTCCTGATGACTGCGTGGACAGTGCCAAGACAAACGACATCATGCATTATCACTACGTGGGGAGGTTGTTTGATAGCGGGGTGGAGTTTGGAAAGAGGTACGGTTAATGACAAGTGTGTAATTAATTATTTTCTGATGTGCCAAAGGGCTTTGCAGCCACCTCCTTAACATTTTTATACTTATGGCAAGGGGCTGCCATGCAGACAGAGGTTTGTTTGTCACAGTATTGACCCGCTAAAATTTTATCCTGACCTTCAATACTCTTTGCTTTGAGTTAACTACAATGTTGGGCTTGCACTTCATGCACTAGTCTGCTTGTATATATCTCGTACTCAGTGCTAGATTTGGAATACAGCAAGGGGTAGCTCACAAGCTGGGACTCGTATACTATCTGAGAAATCCAATTATAAATCCATGAAATAATACAGAAATACGTTTTGAAATACTTAAATATTGGGACTCTTGTACACAATTTTGAAGTTTGCGTGGGAGGTTGGCTACCTCTTGGAATACAGCATTGGTTTTACCTTATGATTTAGTGTTTGTTTTATGAGTTACCATTTGTAACATGAGACGTTTGGTATGATAATAATGTAGCATATAGAGGAAAAGGTTAGGGGGTGTATGGCTTGTACTGTGCTCCTATGGTTGGTCTAATAATATCACTGTAGAGGTCAGCTAATGTGTATAGATTGACCTTGTAAAGATTCCTTGTAACAGGGGAGAAGAGTTTAGAGCACACAATAGATAATCTAACAATACCACATTAGTTTAAATACACTTCAGGTTTGTAAGGGCAGTCATTCCCTGTGACTTCATGATGAATCAATAGTTATAGTTTTGAGTTTCATATTCTTCATGTTGACTGTTGACTTTCAGTTTGACCACACTCGTAGGTTGAATTATTCCTGTGTGTCAGCAGTACAGTGTAGAAAATTTTGTGATATATAAAATTGTGTTTTAACCTAATTCATGAAAAGTAATCCACGTGAAACTCACGTAGCACCTCGAGCAAACCTGAGAACTGTAGTCATCAACGCACCTTCCTTAGAATCCTAATAATGTAGACATTAATGTGCGACATGACGACAGTGCCAGATTGTAAACCACAGGACGGATTTCTTCAAGTATCTGTGACCAGTTATTCCAGCAGGTAAGATTCATCCGTGGCGTGAAACATGGTTTGTTTCATCACTATCCATCATGAGACCATGTGTTGCTTGAGCGATTGGTTTTAGTATACGTCCTCCCTCATTGTATTGCAAAGTACACATCATGCCCAGTCCAACAATCACAGCGCTAGCATTGAGGTGAGGTAAACTATAACTCTGAACCCACAAATTTCTATACTTGTCAGGATTAAACCACGAAAATTTTTACCCTCAAAATTTAATACACTTGCATTTTTGTTTATGTTTTTATAAGCCACAAAAATTTAACCCATGAAATTTAATATGCTTGTGGTAATCAGCACTAAAAATTATTCAAGACTGTATGCAAACAATAGAATATAGTGTGACTCACTGTATATGTATGTATTTAGTCTGATTAAAATATGTAAACGAAACAATGATCCGCCAAGATATTCTAAGTATCCATGTGTATTTTTTTGAGCAAATAATGTTTAGCCGTGTGTTTTTTTGTGCACTACAGTGTATATCTATCATCATAATCTTATGATGTACTGGTGGTTTGTTTTATTTTATTACAATAGCATCTACAACGACATAATATTATGTATATTCAACACACACTCATACTTTACTGTAATAGCTTAGTAATATAGTTGACCACCCTCCTCTTTAAGAGAGGTGTCAATGTATTGTAATTGAGGTACCATGTAATGGACAATATTGTTTCACTAAACTATGTATTTTATAACTCACTTAAGACAATTATGCAGTGCATTTGTGTGACTTTCTTTCTTGACAGTTTTGACTACAACACTCCATATATTGTGGCTCTTGGTAAAGGTCTGATAATACGAGGGATGGACCGAGGATTAATGGGAACTTGTTTATGGGAGAGAAGAAGGATAACATTCCCAGCTAGTCTGGGCTATGGTGAGGCTGGAGTAGGTGAGAAGATCCCACCAAATGCCACCTTGACATTTTATATTAGGATGGTGAAGATCATCAGGGTGAGTGTGTCGTCTACATGTGCTGTGTAGTACACGCTTTTGTCTGCCTTAATGGTGACTTGGCAGTATTGGTTAGGTATATACAAACCCAAAAATTGCCTTCAGTATGCCCTGAAATACTTCCAGTAGGTAGCTACAACTTGGATTTTCTAATGACTGTCTGACTGACTGACATAACTAGATAACGGCTAAAGGCTTAGCAGTTCAACTTTGCTGCAGCCTGTTAGGTGTCTTATGGATACCACAATGCATGCTTCATGCATGAACTGTCCTTGTTTGTATTCCATTTATCTTTGTTGACAGCGCAAGTACCACAATTCGCGGTAGCAACACATGATCACCTCCCTACGCTAGTACGTAGCTAACAGGAATCATCTAAATTTTCCATTGTGGCTGGATTGATTGCAGAAGTCCTTCTCGTAGTATTCTTTGTTTGTAACACTGTGTAATGGGTTGAACATAGCTGATAACAAAGCATAATAGACACTTCGCTATTTTTCAATAATTAATAGTTGGGGTGTGTTTTCAGATGAAAATAATAATCCTGGACTGCCTGGTACCATTCTTTCTTCAAATGTAGTATGCATGGGTTCACCAGTCATAATAATGTGTATACAAATAAGTACCAGGAAAGGACCAAAGTAGTGAAACAAGGAAGGTTGCCTATACATACCTGAAGATATACTTGTGAACATTTAATTCCTATATGTGACCTAATTTTAGAAAACCGTCGATATGCACACAATAGTACTTTTGTAATAAAATGCATTCAAACACAATGGGTAAAAAACACAAGCTTCAGAAAAAATTTACACAAGTTTTTATCGCCTTGCTGGTCGGTGAATTGACACTCCGGTGGATAAATCCTGGGAATCATCGTGTTCCCCTATTCATAGGGAGTTCAAAACTACTTGTTACATCTTCATACACATGTGGGTTTCTGATTTACAGACGTTTGTTTATGTTGTGGTGACAAAAGAATTTACGACGATTTTTCTTCAATGAATTTGCCTTCCTTCCGGATCACAGAAGAATACCTTTGGCAAAAACTATACCTTGGTGGATTCACAAATTCATGGCGAATACAATAAGCAAAGATTCAACTTCGTACGCCATTGTATATGCACGTTATGATGGTTTATGTAAGCGCCTGTAGATTATTTTCTCGATATCTTCTGTACATATTGATTTATTTGCTCGTCCGGGTGTCTACTGCTGTATTTCCCACACTGCTTAACTTATGAAGCTGAAACTTAACCAATCCATTCCTCTGTCCCTGTAGACAGCAAAGAACCAATAAAATGAATTTTGATACATGTATGTATATTGACGGTTTTCTAAAATTAGGTCACATATTCATATCCACAAGTATGTCTTCAGGTATAGGCAACCTCCTTTGTTTCACTACTTTTTTATTTCTTTCATCCCTAAAAAATCCTTGTACTTGTGATACACATATTTTACTGAGCTGCTGTATTTCTTGAAGAGATGTAATGAACATTATTATTCTACATACACGTACTGTACGTTCTTATGTATACATATTTATGCCCAGTTAATGTATGGTACTATTCTGTTCTTTCTTCCTTGCTTCAGTTTTGTAGTTCTGGCTGCTCTGCATGTACATATGGATACGTACACCTTAGTATTGTACGTACATCTAATATACACTGTATAGTATACCCGTAAAGTCGGGTTGTTAAGCGCATGTGCTTAGAATTTTTGGAGAAAACTTTTTGTAAAAATCATACCATCTGTTAGGTGCATACGCCTAATAAATAATTATGGTGAGTGTATCATGGAATCACTACGTTGTAATAGAGTAGTTAATAGTTTGTGCTGGTAACCATGCCAGTGTGTAAGGATATTTGACTCCATTTCTGGGCAAAATCCTTCGTGAAAACAAGATTATCACTATCCAGATGGCTGATTTGCTGTATACATAGTGAGGGAGACCTCAAGGGAGACGTAATTTTTCAGTACTTTCAGCTTTTCTTGCCGTTTTTTGCTGTGTGTAACTTAATCGTCGCATTTGGCCATGTGCGCTTATCATCCATGGTTAGTTACAAGAAATGTATATGCGCTTAACAAATAATATGCGCTTAATAGATACATGTACTTAACAACCCGACTCTACACTACTGTACTTAGATATTGTCTTGTGTGTTGGGTACAATAGGTCCCTTATACTCAGTGCTTATGAGCATTATTATTATTTTTACAGCAATTGGTCCACTTCTCCCCTCTTGTTTCATACAAGAAGGAGGCTCCAGGTGACCAGCACCTGGTAAGATATGATGGAATAACTACCTTAAGCAAGGCTTTTTAGTTAGGACAAATTTAGCGGCAAGGAATTATTTTCCATGAAGATTCTTAGCATTCTCTCAAGTATCGCCCATAATTAAACCCCTGTGTTTATGAGTAGATAAACTCTGTGAAATAAATATATCTCAAAAGTTATGTACATATGTGATAAGGTCTGAACTTCTTAACGAAACAGTCACTGCTTAAATTTTCTCTCAGCATGCAATTGCTAAATTTTCCTGACATTGCTAAGGTGAGCTTAAGGTAGTAATATTTATTTTGTACGAAGAATAAGTAATGTGATACCTTGTATCTGGTTAAACAATGTATGCATTAAATCCATCGATAGCAAATTACTTTTTAGAAGTGTATTTAGTTATGTGCCTTTTACTTTTGTCTGCTTTGAAATATTAGGTATCTACATATATGTACATACGTACGTACATATAAAATGTTTCATTTTGTTTGGCCCCTGATGTTTTGATATGAGTTTCATGCAAATATTTTACTGCTACATTTATTTTGCATGCAGTTCAGTAGCACTTTCCTCCTTAAAATGGATTAGCATCATATTTCTCCTAATGGCAGTGCGTTTCAACAGTAAAATAGATACAACACATGTATGTGCAGCTGTATGTTTTGCAACTTGTCAATAAATCGTTGATAAGGTCTTGCTGTACTAAATTTTAATAAAAATAGAGTAAAATAAGGCATAACTTTACATAACACAGTAGCACATAATGTGTGCAGCACAATTCACAGATGGTGTGTAATCATTTGATTACTTGCAGGGTGGTCGATCTTTGGAAGAGAACAGTCAGAGTTTTACATCACTATACAGACAAGCAACAGAAAGTTATACGCTAAATGAGCACAATGGTGCTATTGCCTTGATGGAACCAGTGATACCTCTACATCAAGAATATCGTAACAAGTCCATCTCGTGTCTGCAGCAATGTCGGGCTGAATCTGAACCCAATTTAACGGACAAGCAGAAAGCCTTGCTAAGCCGAGTGAGCAGCCGTATGCCATTTGTGCAGCAATATCTGAAGATGGCTGCAGAAGGAAATTGTGTGTCACGTTGTAAGAAGGAGAACTTGGGAATGGAATTGAAAGTCACATCCAGTTTCATCTTGAAGGAAATAAACAAAGCCAAATATTATGATTATCTGCAGTACTCCTACTTCCAGGTACAGTCCTATCATGTCAGTTGTGTGTGGTCAATGTTACTGTTAATTTTTGGTACACTTTTGTGGAGTGCATCATATAGAAACTCTGAAGTGTGTACCCATAGTTTCTTTACAACAGAATGATGACGCTATGCTATAGTTGAAGAAGGCCAAGATTTGCATCATTTATGTTAACAGAATATTTTCCCGCTATTACTCTGTTCAATTACTCTAATACAACACACTCACTTAGTGTAATATAGCAGCAGCACACACAACTAGAATGGCACCCAATTCATAATTAATTGTGTAAACACGATAGCTAGAAATGATCATAATATATCGTATTACAATGTGTAGTCGTGCCTCTCTATGATTACTGAAGGTACAGTATGTTTGGTTTGTACACACATGTGTTATATGGCACAAATCTGTCTTTTGCTATTCATTGTCTGCTCTTCTCACACTACAGGTGAATGAATCTGATAAAGGTGCTAAGTGTGCTTTCTCTTACTTCTTTAAGCACCCAGATGAAGAAAGCATTAAGGGTAGTGTATCATTTTATCGTCAGAGACTGGAGATTAGTTCTAATAACTTTACGGTGTTCAGAGAATCTGGGGTTAGTGCTCAACAGGAGTACTACAAGAATGGCATGAGTGCTTATAAACAGAAAGAATGGCTGAAAGCAAGCGACAACTTTGAGGCTTGTTTTTCTCTGTATAAGAAAGACATGGACGAGTGTAGACTTTACTGTGAAGATGTAATGTATATAAATGTCAGTGATAGTAATGACAATATGTACCGGGACCAGGAGGCTACAACAGAGGATGTGTACACTTTGATGGCTAAAGTCATTGAGCCGATGGTCCAGTGTAAGGTTGATTGTTATAGACAGATGAGCACTGTTAATGGTGTGAAACAAAAAGGATACTTGGCATCCATATTCAGCTATCTCCAGTTTGTGTACTACACTGGTAGGTGAAAATATTAAGCGTAATTAAGGTATATTAATCATGCTGTGTTTTTTTTTCAAACTTTAAAAATGGCAGTGGTGATGGGATTCTTAAAGGAGTTGGGTCAAAACTCCCTTTAAATTTTAACTCCATAGCAGTCTAGCTATAGCTCAGGTTTAATGCTGTGTTGACTCTATCCAGCCTATAGCTGTAGCAAAATCTAGTGTTCCACTGATAATCAGATCAGTATTGGATTGGAGTCGATGTTGTCTATTTGGTATTGATTATTAAGCTGTTCTGATACTGACTAATAAATGCTTGCACCAATGATCATCGTTAATGTTATGCTAGCAAACCTTGGGGTATATCAGGCCGGAAGTAGTGTTAAGTGTTATTCTAACATAAAAAGGTACAGAACTTGCTTTGTTAAACATTGAGGAACGTGCAACTCTAACATTATGTTTGACAGTTGCAGCATAATAAAAATTCTAAAAGAACAGTCAAATATAGCGAACTTGAAAAATACGCATTTTGTCATAAAACACTAGTGTGAATGCTACAAGCAATATAGCCATGAACAAACATGGAATTATTTGGCAATTCTTGTTATTGCTATCTGCATCAGTAAATTTCACTGCTGGGTATCGGCAGGAGCTCAGCGCTTATAAGTTCCTGGTATCGGTATTGGATTGATCGGTAGGTATTTTTCTGTACCAGTGGAACACTAGAAAATTACCACTATATTTTAGCATTGCATATGTACATTAAGCCATTAGCAATATTTTTCAATTCCGATTTCACTAAAGTGATTAAGGTACTCTGATGGAGTAGTATAGATTGGGATTCCCTACGGTTACTTCACAAAAGCATTGGGTTGACTGTGATTATTAATTAAAAGTGAATGAAAATCTAATCTCAGAGCTTAAAATTTTTTGCTGGCATACTGCTAAATTGGCTTCATTATTTCATTCAGCTAAATCATTGTGCAGTATATCATACAGTTATCCGAACTCCTTGGGACCAGGGGTGGTTCATAAGTCTGAAAAGTCCATATCTGAAACTGTACCGTATGGAGGGAAACTTTGGTGCCGTAAAAATTTGGCGAATGACCATGAATTCACCAAATTTTCCCCATCCAAATATTTTGGTGGCGAAGAAAATAGCAAACCAAGCATCAAACTAATCAATTTTCTATTCAACCAAGGGATAGTAGGCCAGGCATGAAGCCAAGCCTGCCTCGACTACCTCACTAGGTAGCTATAGTTACTGTACACGTGTTATCCTTAAACTTCACCTCGAAACGGGCATGACAAGTAGCAAGTCCTACCATATTAAGTATGATATTCACTATTCCAGAGGGTGTAGATCTACTGTCTATATGGTATTACCTTTTAGTTGGTAGCTGACTCCAGGTGCCAAACCGCTGAGAGGCGTGGCACTCTGTAAGTTCTCGCTTCAGGGCCAGGCACAGCGATTAGTAATCTAATTAATTAAATAGGGCGTGTGCTTTGCTAACAATTCGCCAAATTTTATTTTGCAACACTGATATTTTGCTTGATTTGCCAAATTTTTCTCCCTCCAAAGTTTCCCTCCGTACAGTATAATATAAAATAGATAATGGTAAAAATATCAGTATTATTCAACTACCCTAATAGAACAGTCACTACCGTATAGTAAAAATTTGGCAAATTAGGCAAATTTCATTACAATCGCCAAAGTTTTATCTGCCAATTATTTTTAGAAATCACATGAGCAGATTAGCCATGTTGAAAGGATGGGTATTGAAGTACCATGACAGGCATATCGTGGGTATTTTTCTAAGCGTTCCCTTCGATTATCATGAGGTTCATTGTCTCACAAGAGTTCATGAAAATCCAAACATTGCTCTCGACATTGCAAGAACCAGCGAACGATGCTTACACTTGTACAGTTGCTACCACTCGAATGCAATGTCGCTACATGTAAGTGCAAGCAATTAAAAGACTTGCTAACTAAGGGGTGTGGCAGCCATTTCCATCGTGAGTCATCATTCCTCAATGTGAGGGATAAAGATTCGCAATCGAAACGGCTGCCATGCCTCATAATTAGTGAGTTGTTAATCACTTGCAATCGCATGTAGCGGTGTTGCATCCTGGCGGTACAATACGTGGTAGCTAAAAGTTTCAGGTGAAGCCCTATTCGCCAAAGTTTTTTTTTCAATAGTGGGTTTTTACCAACTTTTTTACTGCCGAAGTTTTGTACTGTATGGTACTCTAATAAAGCAGCCATTTCCGTAGTTCGGTTAGCCGAGAATCCAGATAAGTGGGGCCCAGATAGTTGAGGTTCCACTGTAGTACTAAATTTTCAGATACCCCCTGTTAAAAACCCTAGCCTCATCACTGTACTGTGTATTAGTGTTTGTACATTATGTGTTGTAGTTGTAATAACGTTTGTGTGTATGTGTCCAGTTGGTAGGTTAAATGACGCTGCAGAATGTGCTGCCAGTTATCAACAGTTGGAGCCATCTGATTCAGCCATGAGCAAGAATGTCCTATATTACAAGTCCAAAATGAAGATCCCTGAAGAAAAATTTGTTCCAAGACAGGTACTGTACATGTAGCTATCTGTACAGTATACATAGATAGATGTAACACTTTGACACCTCAGATCAAAGGAATTCCAGAGGATGCATTTGCCATGTACAGTGGAACCTCAGTTATCCGGACCCCACTTATCTGGATTCTTGGTTAACCGAATTATGGAAATGACTGCTCTATTAGAGTAGTGACTGTTCTATTAGGGTAGTTGAAATAAGGGTTTACCGATAATCAGATTGGCTAAAATATCGGCCACCGATATGGTAATATTGGTATCGGTACAGAACAGTAGGAGGACCGATATCACTACCGATATTTATACAGTAACAATGGTTTGTACATAAACGGATTACATATTAGTTATCTACGTTATGCATGTGGCTGTTTTGTACCAGTGGCTTATTGTTCACTCTACCAACAAGTGCTACGCTACAAGAAGCCATACAAACATGCATGATTCTAGTGTTTGTTGCTGGAAAGCTTATCGCAGTCTTTAAAAATGAAACAGTTATATAGTACCCTTGTAATAAAAAAAGAGTCCCAGGGTAACCCAAGGAAACTTGCTGTACCAGCCTTCGTACAAACCGTTAAAATGCGGAGTAATGTAGACATATCCGTTTAAGGCTTCATGAAAATGTTTGTGGGCGCCTAATTGTCTGGATTGCACAATTGAAAACCAAACCACTACCACCGCAGGTATAGAGTGAGCAATGAATATATCCACATGTTGTTATAAAGTGAGTAATGTACAATTTTACATAGATCATCTATGACTTGATTGTAATGCAAATATCGGATCGGCTATCGGTTATCGGCTTCTTTTGGTGGCATCAATATCCAGATATCGGTATCGGTACCGGTACATACCAAAACCCATATCGGTACACCTCTAAGTTGAAAATACTGATATTTTTTTTAAATTTGATTATACTGTTTTAATGTTATTTATACACAGTTTCAGAGATACGGACTTTTCAGACTTATGGACCACCTCTGGTCCCAAGGGGTTTGGATAACTGAGGTTCCACTGTACACCTCTTTACAGGGAGACATCTAATGTACACCGGTGTGCAATGAAATGTATCCCGGGTATGTGGTTGCATTTCTAAAATAGTCATCAACGCAAGCAGGGCCTTGATGTGAGTGAGGTAGTGGTACCGCCCTCTGCTTGTTTTATACAAGCTCAGACCGAAATCAATTGTGGGAATAAATTAATGCCCACGTGAATGGTTACCACAAATTGAAGTGTTGCCACAAGAAAGACTCAAATGAAGGTGTTTCATTATCCCTGCAGTCTACAATCTCAATTATCGGAGTGCTTGGACAGATTATGTGTCAATCTGAAATAATTTATGTGTATGCATATGTATGTATGTGTGGATAGCTACCATTTGTGGACTGTTTCAAAATTATTTTGTTTAAAATCTGATGGACGTCTTATAATGCATGTAAACTGCTTGTTTGTTGTGAACCATAAATGAGAGTAACTCTTTTTATGTACCATTTGTGTGTTATCTACAGGATGTTGTCACTCTACACACTTATCATCAGATAGATCAGTTCTTGTTGGAGTATGTTAAAGGTGGTGTACTGCCAAAGAGGAAAGGTGTTCGCGGTGATAGTAACAAGTCTTTTGACTATCATTCTGAACTGTAGTCACTTATTATTAGTGTTTGTTGCTTGTAAGAAAACAGGCTTCCTGTTATTATAACTTGATTTGGTATTGTGTGGACATGACGTGCCTCCATGCATGATGTATAACTCTCATGTGCTAACACATCGGTGTTAGTGAGTGATTTACAGTGGAGCTCTCTTGAAGATATAGAAACTTTCAATAAATGTCTATATAAAATTTCTGTTTTGCCAGACCTACATATACCAATCCATTTTCTCATCAGAAAAGAATCTTCATGGAGTTCCAATAAATAATTAATTTCTGTGTCAGTTTGCAATCTTTAAAGATTTTCAAACAGGTTTTATCATCGACAAAGAACAAATAAAAACTGTTGTGTTCTGTTTTAGTTGCAGGTTTCATTACAATGAAATGTACCTTGATCCAATTTTGCTAATGGCAGCCAAGGAACGGGATTTCTCAGAGAACACTAATTTGTCCAGTCCCTTCTGAATGCAAAAGATATAATCACAGATATAATAATCACTGATTAGTTATCAGAGTTGGAGGTAACTAGTTACTTATGTAACTAAGTTACATAACGGATTACTTTTAAAGTAACTAATATAACTAGTTACTTACTTAGTAACTTGTAACTAGGAGTAATTGTCTGAAAAGTAACTAAGTTACAATAGTAACTAATTACAATAGTTACATTATAAGTGTAACTAATTATACTTTAAAAGCAAGAGCACTTCAATTTTTGTGCAATATATGCTACAAACACATTAAGTAGACAGATTCTGTGTACTGTTCTTTATGATTCAGCTTGAGTAACAGACGTAGCAATAATTAAAATAGCCACAGAATTGTTATTTCAAGTGAACATATGTATTGCATCCCTTACTGATGCACATCTGAGCAAAATTCATGTTACAAAAGCACTGAAAAAACAAGCCATAATTTATACTACGAAAGTAACTAGATTATTTAGTTACCTTTTGAAAAGTAACTGTAACTAAGTTACATGGGATAGAAGTAACTAGTGACTAGTTACTTTTCTGAAGCAACTACCCCAACTCTGTTAATCACTTGTTATGTTTTAGGCATCCAGTTCTGGTTAACATGGTACACTGCAATGTTTATGTAGCTAACGTAGCTATCACATAATTGAAGTTATGAGCCTAACGCATGCAAGCAACTGATGCATGTAACCTACCCAGGCAAAACTATCCTGCAAGGATACTTTCAACATTTTTTCCTGCAAGAGCTTTCCAAGACATCGTCTATTATAGCTAAGGGAATCCTTGCAAGACCTCGCAGGGTCGCTTTTGCTTGGATATAGCTATAGCTAGTGATGTAGTCATGTTTACTCGGGTCCATAGTTATTATCTTAAAAGCAAGTCTCGAAATAATATTAATGCGATTCGAAAAGCTTTATGTGCGCTATAAATTCCATCAGAAATCGCGTGATGCACCGACAGGAAAACGACGAACGTTGACTCTAGATGTTTGGTTGTGGATTTGACCAAGCCGTGACATGTTCGCGTGAGTTAGAGAGTACCGTAATGCATCTCATGATCAGCTAATGTGTAATGTCACTGCCCATCAGGCATGCATTATGATGATTCGTGTACCAGCTGTATAATAGTAGATCTTGGCAGTGCCGGCATAGGATGCTGCAGTGCTTGTCGATTCAGCATGATAGAGATGCTTATTTCTAATAATTTCTGTGCATGAAAACGACCAAGATATGATAGTGCACACGCCCCGGTGTTGTCTGCATGACTGATCGTTATAGCTCACGTTATAGCGTGCCTGCATGTAGCGGGTTAATCCGACAAAGCCGGATATCGTGAACACTCAGTTTCCAGCTCATTATATTTTAGTAAATGTTTTTATAATAACTGCAGGAAAAACTTACTACATCTATGCTTTGCAAACAATTAGTTACTATGGCTATAGCTTAGCTAGCTAAATCACAATGCTGTTGGGTATGCATGTACAGTAGCTTGTGTATGCATGTTGCATAAAAGTACGTAATCTATGATAAACAAATTGACTACTACTGGATTACACATTCACTTCCTGTTGTTTTCTTAATCAATACTTTGTACCATTTTCTGTCTCGCTTTTGCTTTAACTCGTCATTTACCTTGCGCTCATATACTAGCCGCTCTTTAAGTATCCTCATGGCTTCTTGTTGAGCTTCTTCTAATATTCTGCGCTTTTCTTTTCCTTCTGCTACCTCTCTTTCCAACATCTGTTTCTCTTGAAAGTGCAAGTCACGTTCTTTCTTTGCCTCTGTTGCCTCTTCTTTTTTCTGCTTAAC
Source organism: Dysidea avara (assembly GCF_963678975.1). Lineage (NCBI taxonomy): Eukaryota > Metazoa > Porifera > Demospongiae > Dictyoceratida > Dysideidae > Dysidea > Dysidea avara. The sequence goes on along the minus strand of NC_089272.1, from coordinate 5,040,723 downwards.
TTCTTGGTGGGCTTTCTCTTTAAACGACCTATTCTTTTCTTCTAACCTCTGTTTAGCTTCTGCTCTTTCCTTATCGGCTTTCTCTACATGTTGTTTGGCTTGTGCTACATACTCTTGGTCACCTATCCTTTTTTGTACGTTAATTTTAGCATCTGCAAGTCGATGTTGCAATTCTTCACTAGCAGCTTCTTTTTCTTTTACTAATTTGTCTATTAGTTCTTTTGCTTTAACAAACAAGGCATTTGTATAAAGTTTGTGATCATTGGCTTCATGTAGTTTTGTGATCATGGCGTGTAGTTCCTTGGTTTTCTGCTGATAGTAAGCTTCAGGGTCACTAGATGGCTTGACAGACTCTATCACGATGTAGCGATTTCTTACCTTCCTGACAAGGTCTTGCAGTGCTGGCGGGCATCGTTCTTTCTTAAGATTTTCCTGTAGTTGCTTGATTTGCTTTTCATCATCAGCTCCAAGGGAAGCTGCTTTAGTGAAAAGGATGAACATGTGAGGCCAAAGGTCTGGAAATTCAGTCATATACTTGATAGTGTTAGTTTCATTGGTGGTGTATCGATCCTTTGCACTGATGACAAGGCAAATTGCATTCACTCCTTTACTAGCAAGTATCAATGCTTCACCAAACTCATTCATGTGTTCTTCTTCTGTTTCATAATCATCACAAAAGCCTGGGGTGTCTATCAATTTTAGTCGGATACCTTGCATGCTGATTGTAGCTGCAGCGCTTTTAGTTGTAACAGATGCAAAACCACCATGAGCTTTAAATGCTGTGTTAGAGCAGCAGAAAAAGTTGCACACTGTGCTTTTTCCACTCCCTGTTACTCCAGTGACCAGCAGTGAAAAATCATAGCCACTTTCAAGATCTAAATGAAAGAATAAAATACATGTTTATTAGCTGCCAATGGTAGCATAAAGAAAGATAAACAGTACCTTTTGATAGATTAAGATCATGTTTCAAGCTGCTGCTAGCCATTTATTGTTTGAATTCACAGTATTCAGGTAGCTGATAAACAATAGAGCTGCTTTTAATAAACTTGTATTACTGAACTACTGGAAGACAACAATACTATATAAAAGGTGAGAGTTGACCACAGATATGTGTTATTAGTTAAACACACGGATACTAAACCACTTACCACATAACATTCCAAGAATTGTGTATATCCTGTGTGTGCAGCTGTGTTGCATAATATTTCTTTGAAATTCAATTGTGGTTTTCAAGTGTAAAGTTTAATGATTTTTCAGTGCAGTACGTTATGAAGTGCAAACTATAATTATTTAAATGTGTACGCATAAACATTTTTTGTATGGTTTACACACAAAGAATAGTATGTATCAATTTGCTATTGTATGACACATTCTTTTCCAGTCATTTTATTGCTAAGAGCATTATACCAATTTCTGTTCCTTTGACTCATCAGTTCTTTGTTTTGTGAGCGGAGTAGTTGTAGTTCTTGTTTTAAACTCTCTAATGCCTCATCACAAGCCTCTTTCTCTAACTTCTTTTGTACATCTTTAAGTACATCGTTGTTCAGCTTTTCGGTGTTAGTCTTTATGATATTTTCCTCTTTAGTGATATCTTTGTCTCTTTCTTGTGTTAATTCTTTTTTCTTTGTTGCTTCGTCCATTTTTGCCAGCTTTATTTGACTTGAGGCTTCTTCTTCTGCAGCTGCTATTGCTTCTTTGTAATCTTGCTCTGCCTTTTCTATTGCTGCCTTTCTTATTTTGTCAGCTGCTGCAATGGCCTCAAGTTTCAAAGCGTTTGCATTTTCCACTAATGATCTCCTCTTTCTTTCAATAGTCCACCACTGATTTTCAAAGCTCTTTCTTTTCTTGAGTGAGTTTTCTCTATTTAAATCTCTTACCTGTACTTGAAGGGTCTGTACAGCTGTTTGCTCTGACTTCTGCACCTTTTCTTTTCGCGCCTGTTCAACCATCTTACTTGCTTTAACAAACAGTTCATTAGTGTATAATCTGTGGCTGTTTAGTTCATGGATTTTGTCAATCATTTGTAAAATCTCCCTTGCCTTTTGCTTGTAGTAAGCTTGGTAATTTTCAGCTGGTTCAACAGATTCTACTAGTATGTATCGATTGTTCACACATTTTATCAAGTCATGCAAAGCTTGTGGACACCTTTCAGCCGCAAGATTTTTCTGGAGTTGTGACGCACGTTGCTGTTCATCCTCCCCTAAAACTCCAGCATTTGTGAAAAGGATAAATGTAAAGGGCCAGATTTCTTTGAATTTTGTCATTTCCTTGAAAGTTCTTGATTCATTTTTTGTGAATCTTCCTCCAGCATTTATTGTAAAGCCAATGGCATGTACTCCTTTTCTAGCAAGAAAAATCGCCCTCCCTAGTTCTTTCATGTGATCTTCATCTGTCTCATATTCATCACAGAAGCCAGGTGTGTCTATTAACTTAACTGTTTTCCCAAGAACCTTTTTGATGACAACTCCAGTTTTAGCAGTCACTGATGCAAATCCTTCATTTGTTGTAAAGACCTCTTCAGAGCAGAAAAAATTACATGCACTACTTTTACCACTTCCAGTTACTCCAGTAACCATAAGAGAATAATCATATACCTCTTCTGTATCTGTAGATTAATACAAAATGTGTATATAGATTTAATAGTTATGTTTAAGCAACATGCTTTATACATCAACTAGCTTACCATTAGATGAGGTATCTTTTGTAGTGTGCACTTTATAGGAGGCCATTGTGAAGACAACTATTTCTGCTTAAAGAAACTAAATTTATGAAGTTTCAATTATCATGAGGTAATAAATAGATGTGTTGGTTAAAGTACCAAATACAGTAAGAGTGATGGTGTATGCACTAGTGACACAATAAGTATCTGTGCATGCATGATGCACCACAAGTGTAAACATATAATATGTATGCATGCATGCCTGCAGATACTGAGTAGTCTGCATGCATGCTAGTGGTCTGTGCATGGAGGTTTTGCTTATACGTATGTATATTCTTCTTCCTTGGTGAGCTCATCTCTTTATATTATGTATAGTTGATGGTAAAAACAACAAATAACATCAAATAATTTGTTTTCTCTAGAAAATTTGCTTATTTACCAAATGTGCACAAGAATACTATAGTTACAGTGTACATAGTTCTAGCTTATTCTATTTCTAGCTTATTCTATTTCTGTGCTTATTCTATTTCTAGCTTATTCTATTTCTAGCTTATTCTATTTCTGTGCTTAGGCACTTGTAGGTTTCTTAAATAAAAATCTGTACCATTTCTTGCTAGACTTTTCTTTTGACTCTTCTGCTTTATCTTTGAGCATTTCTTGTTTTTCACCCTCTTCCTTCAGCTGTTTTTTCAAAGCTTCGATGGCTTCTTGCTTTATTTTTTGTTTTTCTGCTAACTCTTTCTCTAATCGTTCTTTTTCACGGTAAACTTCATCTCGTTCTTGTTTTGCTTTCTCCTTCTCATTTTCTTTTTGAAACAATTGTTCTTTCTCCTGATCTAATAGTAGTTGTCTCTTTTCGTCTTGTGTTTTCTCAAGTTCTATTTGTTTTTCTACTGATGTTTGTGCTGTTTGTTTAGCCTGCTCTAAAACCTTTTCTTCTTCTAATCGCTTTTTGATATTTTCTTCTGTTTCACTCTTTTTCATTTGCAACTGGTTTTTTGCTTCAGTGTTTTCTTTTGCTAACTTGTCTAGTAACTCTTTTGTGCTATTGAACAACTCGTTGCTATACAGTTGGTAATTAGCTGCTTTGTGTATTGTAGTTATCATGTCATGCAGTTCTTTGGTTTTTGTTTGGTAATACGCTTCAGGGTCGCCAGACGGTTTGATTGATTCCACAAGTATGTAACGATTGCTTACTTTCTGCATCAGATCATTTAAAGCTGCTGGACATCGTTCAGCTTCAAAGTTTGACTGTAGAGTTTTCTTTTGATCTTCTTCACTAGCTCCAAGACAGTTTGCATGGGTGAATATGATAAACATAAATGGCCATAGTTCTTGAAATTGTGACAATTTGTCAATAGTTGTCTTTTCGTTTGTTGTGTATCGTGATTTTACACTGATAACAAGGCTTATCGCATTTACTCCTTTGCTGGCAAGTACTAATGACTCGCCAAATTCTTTCATGTGTTCATCTTCATCATTGTAGTCATCACAAAAGCCTGGGGTATCTATTAGTTTAAGTCGAATGCCTTGCATGGTGATTATTGCTGCTGCACTTTTGTCTGTGATAGATGCAAACCCACATCCAGTCTCAAAAGCAGTTTTGGAACAGCTAAGAAAATTGCAAAATGCACTTTTCCCATTTCCTGTAACTCCAGTAACCATTAAGCTGTAATCACATGTGCTCTCCAAGTCTAAGTACCACCAAAAATGGTTAAATAATGATATTTTATCAACAGACTACATACCTTTTGAGAGATGAACTTCATGCTTCAAAGTGCTACTAGCCATGTTCACTGTAGTTGGTACTGTATATACAACAGGACACTAACTTATTTGTGATTGAGCAAATGCACGATGCAGTATTTATATCTAATTATACTGATTCATGTGTCTAAGTGCAAATATGCAGACATGCATATCATATCAATTGTTGTTCATGCAGCTAACAACAGCATTACATCATCAAATCTGTCACTGTTACAGTAGCTAAATTAACAAATATTATTGATCAAAATTGAATACAAATAGATGTGTACAAGTGTTACAATGCAGACATACATGAAAGCAACTGAAACAATGTAATGAAGATGGATACATCAAATAGTTGTGTGCATACAAGTGTTTATATGTAAGATATAATTTGGTTCTTTAAAATGTGTGCAGAAAATAGTTACAACTAAATGTCAAAGCAATATCATAGCTAATTCTAAAAATGTTTGCTATCAATATTATTGTATTACGCATTCTTTTCCTGTTGATTTTCTTGTTAAAACACCATACCATTTCTTGCTTCTCTTCTTTCTTAGATCATCGTTTGACACACGAAGAGCGTTAAACTCCTTCTTAAGTTCTTCTAAGGCTTCCTGTTGTGCTTGCGTTTCCAACTGATGCGCTTCATCATCTTGCTGTTCTGCAACCTTCTGCTTTAGTTGAGCAATTTCATCCTGGATTTTTTCCTTTTCATCCTGCAATTGTAGTTTTTCTTTTTCTATTTGAGCAAGTTTTTCTTCTCGCTGCTTTTGCATCTGTAGTTCTTCCCCTTCCAGCCTTTTTTTCAGATTCAGTTCCTTTTGTTTTGCAAGTTGCTCTTGTATACGTGCTTGTTTTGCAACTACTTCTGCTTGCTTTGCTGCTTCTGCTTCAAATATGGCATTAAGTTCAGCCATCTTTTTCTTTCCAAGTATTTCCTTTTTTTGTGCAGCATATTTTTCTGCTATCTCCTTGGCTTTGTTGAATAGTTCATTGGTGTACAGTTTGCGATCATTGTCCAGATAAATGACATCTACCATTTCTACTATCTCTTGAACTTTTGCACGGTGGTATTCTTCTGTGTTGTTGGTTGAATCAACCAATATGTAACGATGTTTTATCCTCTTCATAAGGTCTTTCAAAGCTTCTGGGCATCTATCCAATGCAAGGTTACTCTTCAGCTTGGCTTTGCGCTCATCATCGGTATCTCCTAAAGAATCTGCATGGGTGAAAATGATAAACGTGAAAGTCCACAGGTTCTTAATTTCTGATATCTCTTTGATTACTGTGGTATCATTCTTTGTATAGCGGCTACCAGCATTAATTGCTAACCCTACTGCATTAACTCCTTTTCTGGCTGAGAAGATTCCCTCACCCACTTGTGCCATATGTTGTTCATCTGTCTCGAAATCATCACAAAATCCAGGAGTATCAATCAGTTTGATCTTCTTGTCTTGCAGTGTAACAATTGCTGCTGCACTGTTTGCAGTCTCTGATGCAAAGCCTGGCTTGGATACATATGCTTCTTTGTCACAGCAAATAAAACCACATAGACTACTTTTTCCACTTCCAGTAATTCCAGTTATCAGTAGCGAGTAGTCGTAATCTTCAGATTGATCTACAAAGACAAGTACATTTAACAGCTGTTACATTCAATATCACAAACTACTTTATGATTGATACTAACTATGAGTGACTGTGCCCCTGATAGCTCCAAAGTATCGATCTGCCATTTCTTCAGTTTCCTCTACAACACTAAACTTTTGCCAAAATAATTATGCTGTGGACTTTTTGCAAGTGTGCAAATAAGAAAAACGGAGTCCTTTTATAGTCTGGACTAAAACATGCATCCAAATTTAAAATGTGTTTTCTTGGAATGCAGTTGCCATGGAAACAAATTCAAATGCATAATTGTAATTCTTGGAAACAGATCAAGCTTATGTAGTTGCTACAGATAATGAAATCACGATCGTTGCATGCATGGCCATACATGCATACTTGTTATTATAGTGATGTGGCTGATTCACAGAATATCTTATTTTGATTGTATGGCAACAATAGTGCATTATTAAGCAATTCCATAATGACAAGGTATAACTACATATACATTATGCATTAAACAGGAAGTACATTAATGTGTGTACTTGTAAGTGTATGTGAAAACTGTATTACAATATGTGTATAGCCAATCAACAAAATGCACTTATACGTATGTTATTTGTTTATTGAAGTACGCATTCATTTCCTGTTGTCTTTTTCATTAGAGTGTTATACCATTTTCTATTGCGCTTTCCTTTTAGCTGTTCGTTAAGTTGACGTTCCTTAATTAATTCCGCTTTCAACTTTTCTACTGCTTCCTTATTGGCTTCTTTTACCAACTCTTTGTTTCGTTTTTCTTCTATCAAACTTTGTTCTAGCGATTCCTTTTCTTGTTGTTGTTTTTCAATTTCATTCTGTATTTTTACTTTTTCTTGCTCTTTTGCCATTTCGTCTTCACTCAGTTGTTCATAATGTGACCTTCTCTTTTCTTCTGCTTCTTTCTGTGTGTGCTCTAACTCTAGATTAGAATGACTTGTTTTCTGTTTGGCTTCTTCAGCATCTTTCTGCTTTTCTTTCCGCTTCAATGTATCCATTTGTACTTGAGTTTGGCAACGTACTAACTCGGTTTCTGCCTCTTGTTTCTCCTTTATCAGCTTATCTATCATTTCTTTTGCTTTCCTGAAGAGTGCATTAGTATACAGTGTATGGTTGTTGGCCTCGTCCAATTCAGCAATCATGGAATGCAGCTGTGTTGTTTTTGTTTGATAATAAGCTTCAGGATTCTGGGAGGGTTTGACAGACTCCACAAGAACATAGCGATTTTTAACCTTTTGCATGAGCTCCTTTAATGCTTCTGGACATCTGGGATGCTTAAAATTTGCTTGCAAATTAGTATTGCGTTCATGTTCATTGCTTCCAATTGAACCTGCATTAGTGAAAAGGACAAACATGTAAGGCCACAATTCTGGAAATTCAGTCATATACTTGATGGTGTTAGTTTCATTAGCAGTATAGCGAGCTTTGGCACTGATGACAAGGCCAATTGCATTGACTCCTTTACTAGCAAGCACCAGTGCTTCACCAAACTCATTCATGTGCTCTTCTTCTGTTTCATAATCATCACAAAAGCCTGGGGTGTCTATCAATTTCAGTCGGATATCTTGCATGGTGATTGTGGCTGCAGCACTTTTAGATGTTACAGAGGCAAAGCCAGCATTAGCTTCAAAAGCATTCTTTGAACAGCACAGAAAATTGCACAGTGTGCTTTTTCCACTCCCTGTTACACCAGTCACCAGCAGTGAATATTTATAATTGCTGTCAAGATCATCTAAGACAACAAATATGCCTGATCCTAATGAGTTGAGTCATATAAAAGGACATACCTTTAGAAAGCTCACAATCGTGTTTTAAACTACTGCTAGCCATAGCTAATAATTGTGGAGTCTCTTTTGTCTTTTGTACATATAGAGCCTTAGTTTTAACAGTATTATTAAAAATGGATAATTTTGTGTTTATATAGTGTCCACCTAATAAAAGGTGTTGCATCATTAGCACTGTTGGTGTGTATGCAGAGTATCAAGTGAATCATGCAATTCAACTTGCAAACTAAATATGTCATACTGTAGAAATTAAGTGAATGAAATATTAGCGCAGTAAACTGTAAATGTTAATGTCCACTTTTAAATTTGTGCAAACTGTTTAGTATAGAGGTACATACAATATGAAGACATGCTGCGAATGTGTTATTTGCAATTAAGATATTTACATATTATACAGAAATGTGTTATATGGTGTATACATGTGCTTGAAGTGGTACAGTATATTTGTGTGGTTACTGAATAGAACATTCTTTCCCTGTCATGTGTTTGCTCAAAATGTTGTACCAGTGTTTATTTCTTTTCTTGTTCAACTCTTTGACTTCTGATTGAAGATCGTTTAGTTCTTTTTGTATTGTTTTTAAGGCTTTAATTTGAACGTCTTCATATATTCTTTCACCATTCGGTTCATTTTTCTCTACATTTTTAACCTGTCTTGTATTTGGTGCATGAACTGTTGGCTTGCTGGTGACATCATTGCTTTGCTCTTCTGTTTTTTTGGTGTTGATTGGCATATTTTCCTGTGATCCCTTTTGCATTTTCAGAGGTAGGGAGTGGTGTTCTTTGTCAACCCTGTCAGCCATTTCCTTGGCCTTAATAAAGATTTCATTTGTGTATAGTTTTCGATTGTTAGATTGATGTATCACTTCAATCATCTGAAGAAGCTCTGTAACCTTACAGCTATAGTAGGCTCCATGATCATCAGTGACGTTTATCGACTCTACAAGTAAGAAGCGATAGTTAATAGTTTTCAGTAGATCTAGTAGAAGCTGTGGACAACGCTCTTCACTAAGGTTTTCCTGTAATTGTTTTTTCTGCAATTCCTCAGTTGCACCTAAGGCCCCAGAATTAGTGAATACAACGAAGGTAAAGGGCCATATTGCTTTCAACTCTAGCAAGTCCTTGATTGTGTTAGATTCACTCTTTGTGTATCTTGCATCTGCATTAATAGTCAAACAAATAGCATTCACACCATCTCTAGCCAGGTAAATAGCTTCTCCAATCTCCATCATGTGCTCTTGTTCTGTTTCATAATCATCACAAAACCCTGGTGTGTCTATTAGTTTAACTCTGTGGTTATTAATGGTAGCAATTGCAGCACCAGCTTTACTTGTTACTGAAGCAAACCCACTGTTGGACAAAAATGCTGTTTTGGAGTGACAAAAGAAGTTACATAAACTGCTCTTGCCACTACCAGTAATTCCTGTGACTAGTACTGAGTATGTACTATCTGTGCCTAAATCTGGAAAATAAATATAAGAGAAGGTATATAGTGATATTAGCCATTACATGGAGCTTTTTAGACTTGTCTTTTTAACAGTAATCATAAATTTGTACAGAAAGTTACTTTCTATTAGCTAACAGCTCACCAAAGGATACTTTGCTAATGTCAGTTGTTGTATTGCTTGCCATTCGCTCTGATAACTGATGCTGCTCTTCAGTTGTCCACAATAGTATTAATAATGCTGTTCAATCAGAGTCAACACATTAAAATGATTTATTGCTAACCACTATAAACTAATTGTGGTTTACATACTTACCCACTATATTTGTGATACATGCTTTGATAGGTTACCCAAACTCCTGCAACTATTTCCTGTCTGCGTGGCTAAGTAAAAGATAAATGTTGATTACTGCAGAGAATTGTGAAATGTTGCACATTGATAGACTACTGCACAGGGATAGAGAGGCAGATACAATACATTGGGTTAATTTCAAGTTATTTTTTCTTGTTTAGTGAAAGCTATCCCACAATATCAATTCACTATCATAATAGCCATTCACCTAGCCAGGTACATATTACAGGTCACGGTAACTGTGGAATCTTTACATGCAGCTAGAACCATTGTGTGTTATTCTATGTTTTGTTTCCATAGCAATTCTGGTAATTCCACAAATAGGTCTACTTGTGGTTGTTGGGTGTTTTTGTTTAATTCTGAGAAAGCCAAAAATGAGCAAACACCCATTCAATACATATGTTTATTGGTAAATTCTGAGAAATAGAACTTTTAGCTAGCATTGTTATGAATGGGTACAGGTGTTTTTATCCTATAATTCTGAGAAAGACAAATGTTAACCTTAAAGTAACCCAACTATTTCACCTCTGTTATTGACTTCTGAGAAGCAGTAACACACAGGTGCTTTACCTGGAACTATATATTAAACAACACTCTTATGGATGCAAGTGGTTGTTATATATTTCTGAGAAAGTATGATGAGACCAGAATGCAACTATAATTATATGCCATATATTAATAAAGGTAATAAAATTATGCAGTGTATATACAGTTATTTTGTAGATTTTCATTTGCTTAGCAAAGCTATAAAACATGAAGCACATCTTCTTGAAATTAATTTATTTATATGGCTGCAAAATAGATAATTATGGCAAAGCTTGATTATATACATCTTGAAAAGGTTTAAATAAGTGATAACTTTGTATAATTTTAAGCTGCACTAGTTGCTAGTTTTATTGTGCATAATGGCTTCAGACCACGCATTGCATGTTTGTGTATGTACGTATCCGGCTGCACTTAATACTGCTGTGCACTGCAGTGAAACTATGACTGTTTTCAGAGATTTCCAACATAGACATATGCCTATATTATAAGGTATTCTATAATATCATTTACAAGTTTGGCTGCAGCATGAGTATGGATGCATTTAGGTGTACACTATTACCATAATAAGTAAGGATTATATATCTGCAGCAAGCAGCTATGCGAAACATGACTAATGCCATCCAGCGAACCAGGCACTGCACCACTCAAGTACTTGAGTCTTGTGCAGCAAAATCTTCCTGGGGCAGGACTGGTAAGGATTGTCCAGTCTTATGGAGTGTGGTCATGAAACCCAAAGTTCCACAATGACCCCAACATCGCTAATTGAAATAAGGACAGTTGGGCATTTGTTTCCCCAGTAAACACCAGGTACCCATTGATGTTACAACTGGGTGGGCTGCTTCCCCAGGTAACACCAGGTCTCCATTACATAGCTGGGTAGACTGAAACAATGTAAGTGAAGTTTCTTGCTCATTGTGGACATGCACAACAGCAACAATAACACCAACTTTGTATTACCGGGCGTTAAACCCGGAACCTTTTAATTACCAGGCTAATACTTTAACCACTTGACTAATGGCTATGCGTGATCATCACACTTTTTATACTCACAATTCACACACACACAATGCACGTTTAGTGTGATGCACACCACAGTAAAGCTTACATAGCACAGGAATTAAATACCCGTATATATATGTACTGCTGTCCAGTATCATGATGCAACCATGATGCAACTGAAACTTAGTGCTATCAAGAGTTCATAATATATATAAATATATATATATATTATGAACTCTTGGTGCTATGGAGATTCATCACTAACTGAGAATGAAAATTATTTTTACAGTGTGGTTATGTATTCCATGAATGTTTTTGGTATGACTTATCATATGCAATTCTGAGAAAAGAGTGATGAACCCTAAACCACACTATCACTAATACAGGATGTTTACCCTGAAAAGGTAACAAGCCAAAACCATTCCAGACGCTAAACTTTGGTGCTTTAAGTTACTATAGTTTATCTACTCTGTGTACCTATAGCATTAATTGATGACTCCAAGTGATCTGTTCTGAAGTGAGAATGTGAAATTGAATAATTTTCCTTGTCTGTTAATGTTGCATTGAGCACTTGCACTTAAATACATTTTATTGATGTCAAATAACTTAATACTATGACATAAATCCCAAACAAATTCTGCAATGCATCCATTACTATACAGCCCCAGTCCATCAATAACTCCAGAAATTTTATATCTTTATTCTATAGCAATGGACCAAATATTGTCTGGGCATATAAACAAATAAGTTCGTTGGGTAATTGCATGCATGGCAAAAGTATGATAGCTAGAATACCTCTGAGACTGAACCATGCACTCTTGAGACATGCAATACATCATGTCAATACTGATAGTTTGCACGTATATAAAAATTAGTGTATGAAATTATTGATAATCTCATTCACTGATCAACTTTATGGTGGGTATTCTCCAATTCCCAGATACAGTACGCTTGTAAAGTGAGGTAGAATTATGTAAAGCTTTATATCACTTTTTCAGAGAAGTACAGTAAACATATGGTGTTCATAGCAGTGAGGTTTATCTTCCTTAGAATTGCAGGACACACAGATAAAATAATATTACATGGAATTCTTGTGTGTATACATGCATGTTTGCAGCCTTTTAAAATAATCTAAAGGATATATCTTGATGGTTATATCTCCGTGGATGAATGTCTGTCAAATTTGCAGGTGATACAATGACATGAATACTACATGTACAGCTATGCTTTATCAGTTAACTATTCTGTATAAAAAATATACACAGATAATACATGTGCATAATGATGCTATTGTGTGTAAGCATGATCAAATCCGTACATGTGTATATATATGTAGTTGTATGCAGCACCATTAAGGTACACATTTAATGTGGTTTTATAGTAGCTTATGTGCTTGAACATGTACTTAGAAACAGGAGCATATCACTAACTGTCATTAAAGAAGTGTTTCTGGATTTTTTTTTACGCCTTGTAAATCTTGCTGTTTAAATAATACAATACATACACAGTTATTACAGAATCACAATTATTATATCTTTGCATGTCTTGCAAAACAGTCCTCCATCCATTTCTGTTGCCCTGTAATAAAATACTTGATGGATCGTAGGTCAATAACTACTGCTTGACAGCTATGATGAAAATGATCCAATGTGCGAAAATTGCATGGGCTCTGAAAATGTAGGTGACTAACTAGATCAAAGCCATGTAACCTTTGTGATGATCTGAGTGGAGATTTAAACTAAGGCAAAAGAATTACAGATTAGCGTGACCCTCTCCAGCCAGGAGGCAACAAGTAAGACTTAAAATTGAAGCACTCTGATGATTAGTCAAAGACGGAAATGTGAATTCACACATGTTCTCAACACGAGCTTGGAACTGATCCAAACGATTCAGATGAGTCAATGCTACTCCAGAATAGAGAATAGAGCCATATTCCAATACTGGACGAATCCAGGATGTATAAAGGGAATTCCAAATAGAAATTGACAGGGATACAGCTGGCCCAAGCATGACTTATAACACTGTCAATAATGTTTCTGCCAAATCAAGTACGTAATGTTTCCTAGTAGGTGATAAAACCTGGGTGCTGTCTCATGAGCCGTCTGATAGATCTGCATGAAATTTGGAGACTCATCCGATACAGTATGTGAGATCTTATGGAAATAGTTTGGATTTCATTATGCTGATGTATAGATAATTCTGTACATCGCTATGGTGGGCATGTGTGTGCTTGCATGTGAATGTAGTTATTGGTGGTCAGTCACCACCCAGGAGAGTATTGTTATTGCAACTTGATATATTGACTAGCTATCAGTACATTACATCAGAAATAAAATAGACCTGTAAAGACAACCACATTGAATTCTTTGAATTGCTAGCTGTGATTAAAGGTCATGTCAACATCCTGGCTTGTTGCTATAGGTGTGTACAAGCAATGCTCTCTACCATGATGTACAACAATGACATATGCTGTGTAAGTTTAAAGAAAGTTTAGCATACGTGCACTGATCAAGACCCTATTGTCAGAGGGACATGAATGGACCACCAATCTAATTACTATGTAGCTGCAATGTGAATTGCTCATACATTTTGTACAAGAGCAAATACATCAAAAATATGTTATATTGGAAACACCTACTGTAAAAATATGTCATGTGAATTTAAGACTTCCTGGCTTTATATAGGTCCTCAGTGGGATAGCATTCATAGAATAAGTATAGACACTGTTTACAGACATAAATTGTTAGGTACACAGTAAAAGGTAGAAATAAATTGAAACTCAGGTAACCCATATTTTATAGGTAGAAATAACTAAAACCAAGTATAATATATTTATTAAATAAACAATGCCAAGGTAGTTTAAAATAGTAAAAATTAAATATAAAATATATATCTACTAAGTAGATTTAACCTGCTAAATGTTGCAGTAACCGGTAAATATCTAGGGAGTTACTGCATTTGAAGTTGTATACCTTTATTTTTTTGCAGTGTACAGCTATATAATATGTATTACAATTAGCAAAGTATACTAGTATATAGATATTATAGTTTAGGATGTACAGGCTGTTTATGCATGCATTAGTTGTAAAAAAAGTGGCTCTAGTCTCTAAGAAACTTTAGCAAGCGACATGACCCATATAGTTCCACCAGTTTTAACAAGCTCATGCAGTATGCTTTGTACTGACTATATCATACAGAACAATATCAACTGCATCTGCAACAATTGATCCACTGTGTTCTTATTAAATTATTTGTCATTTAATTTCATATGCAGGTGTGTTGTTGCTCTATGAAGTCTTGTTGTGTGTATTATAATTAATGCTTTCGTCCAACTATAAAACTACTACCTATACACACCCATTTCATGGAATGTATGTGTAAAGGGAACAAGTTAAAATGTGCGATTCTCAGAATCCATTTGTTTACAGTGACTCTCCCATGGAATGCTAAAGATGCTACACCCATTATATGGAATTTACACATGTCCATGAAGGTAACAGGTTAAACAAACTTAAGTATATTCAAAGAAATATATTTGTTTACTGTAACTCTCATGAGATCTTAAAAATGATTTAGCCCTTTATGTGGTAAGTGCATGTCACAGGTTAAGTAAACATTTTGGGAGCTAGTTTGTACTTGTTTGTGCTGCATGCATGATTTTCCCATGATGCACCATGCCCACATCAAAACAGATAACCTCTTGTAAGTCATGTGCCTATTTGTTTTAGTCCATCATGTGATGTCCTTGTGCAGCAAATTGTATTTACAAACTTATTCTGTAGATGTCTGCATTAATTAACAATGTTGATCATAAACAGCTATTGCATACTGCATGTGCAAGGAAAATATTATTTGCAGGTATTGTGTTCTTTTGATTTAAAAAATGGTCAGACATGCAGTACACTACTTCAGCTTTCCAATAAAAAAATAAGTGTTTCAGTGCTAAATAATCTACAGAAGCAATGCATATATATTTTATACACACCTCTTCTAACAGTTGTCAAGTAAGATTTACATTTCTAGTGGACCTAGTTACTGTACATGTTTATACTACTGGGCAATTCTAACTTATAAACTTATAATTAATTTCATGTCATCTTCTTTTACCAACTTTGCCTATGCCATTGATAATCACTGACAGTGGAACACTGAACATCATATATATGTACTGTCAGTTAAAGTTTGTGCAATAGCATGCCTCAAAATGGTCAACCACAGGATATGACAGAAATGTGTAAACAGGTGCAATAATAATAATAGTTGTGTACATATAATAATAGTTGTGTACTTTGCATTAGATGATCACATTGAATGCAAAATCTGTTTATGAATTTTAAGAAAAAATGTGTGATTAAATAATTCTATAGCAAATAAGTAGCAGTATGTTCATAGCAACAAGTATGTTCATAGCAACAAGCCTGCCTAACCTACGTAGCAGATGTGTTATTGTGCAGTCATAATGAAATCTTAAAATTATGCTAATGTTAATTACTGTACAACTATTTCACATGTAGAAACAAATAATAAGATGTCATGAACAGATGTCAAATATAATAAACAATTTACTCCATATGTATGTATAGTTGCATGTGGCTATGCTAAGCAATTATATTTACTGTATGCATGTTATCTAGTACTGTGAATGAAAGATAAAATTGGCTAATAATTTTTGGTCTGTATAGATCAAGGACGTTGACATTGTGGGAATAATGACAACAGTATAATGTGGCACTAAAAATGTGAGCACAATACACTGAAATGTAGATAGGGACCAGTGGAACATTCCTTTTAGGGTCTTATTATTCTTTTTAGCAATTCGTTTTTTTCTTTCACCTAGTGTTCCTTAGAGTTATTTCTGAAATACAGCCTATTTCCTCTACAACTGAAGAGGGAATTGCTTGTAAGCTTAAATTTTACATCAAAAGACTAATAAAGCAGTCACATATTCCATTTAGATGGCTGCTTTAATGGGGTAGGTGAATGGTCTATTAGAGTATATCGACCTTTGATTCCAGTTTTATGGCAGTGGTGTTTGACTGCTCTCTACAAGAGTATTGTATCATATATTGCAGGAATAATAATATTTATGAATTTATTATTTCTGAGAGTCATCCTGTTAGCTATTCTGAAATTATTCTTTCCCAAAGTAGTGCCCACAATATCACCTGTGGAACGTGGTTGGGTAGCAGCTATAAGGCTACTATGCTCCAAATATTGAGCATTATGCTTTTGAGCGCTAGTACTCAAAAATCACCTATTACACAACTCCCTTGAGAAATGTCCATTTATGTCACTATATTGTCAATCTACATGTATGTTGATGTTTCAGTTTTCTATTCCGTTAGCTGGTTGCTGTATTAGAATATTGTATTAGTGAGAACAATCATTATAATGCACAAACAAGTCCTTGGTTACATGCAACCACTAAAATGGAGTTAGTGATTAATACTAAACCAGGGTTAGTGAAGAATACTATGTGGGCTAGAAAGGAAGTATCAAGGAGTACAAGTAATAGTTATACAATGGCTGCAATGGATTTTTGCTGATATATGCACCTAAAAATCAGAGGGTCACAGGCAGGTGTACATGTTACACAGAGCACAATAATCACAAACTGCATGCTGTTAAGTCCCTGGGCACTCACCGGATGAAGCTGTAAAGTATTCATGTACAGGTGGAAAAATCATGTAAACTATATGTACTCATTGATTGATGAAGGATGCTACATCTAATCGTCTTAGAATGATTCACTGGCAGTGGTTGAGTGTTTTATTAGAGTATTTGTTTGACTTCTTTATTGGAGTATCACTTTGTCATTTTTTTTTTGTTGTTTTTTTGCCACAAGACAAAGTAGTTTTGGCCAATATTCTTTTCTGCTGTAAAACAACCATGTGGTGGAACAGTTTACCCTCTATATTATTTACTCAGTCTGGTGACTGTTACATTCTCTTCATGGACATCTGGCTTTGTTTGTTGTGGTGTCATGCATGCATATTAAATGCAGGATTTTGCTGTTGTAATTTTATTGTGTATGTATGCACTGTGTGGTGTACCATTGTATATGTGTCTCTTTGCCAAGGAAGAACAACCATGGCTGATTGGTGGACTTTAAATAATCTTAAGAAGTGAAAGATGCTCAGAATGACGGCAGCTTAAGCCTACATAACCTTCAGTGTTGAGGCAATTACTTTTCAAAAGTAACTCATTACAAGTTACTTGCAACTGAACTGTTTAGTTACAGTTACATATTACCCATAAAATAAAGTAACTATAATAATAATAGATATTGTGTCCACAGGCTTAAATTGTCACGTGTGCAACTACTACCTTATCATAATTGTGTTACTGGACAATGTGTAAATCTTGGTTATAAGTAAGAAGCTGGTGAATAATCTTCATCTGTAGGCTTCGTTGCTTTGTTGTGGCTCGGCGTTACTCAGTGGATTACTAATGAGATCGTTACTTGTAGTAATAATATTACATAATATTATACTCGTTACAGTAACTTCATTACTTAGGTATTGCGTTACATCTGTAAGTAAAGTAACTTAAGTTATACTATCAATTCTTATAGCATATTTCATTATAATATTACTTAGTTAGCTACCACAAAAGTAATAATTATTACATAACGTGTACCCTCAACACTGATAACCTTGCTCTTATTCCACTCCCTATTAACTATGTTAAAAGAGAATTGAAATCCAATGAAGCATTAGTGTTTATGTGTATTGATGTTCTATGTAATATAGCAAGAATGTAACCCTTGGTAATATTTATTGTACTAATTATATATGTAAACGTATTAAATTTTTGTGGTGTGTAAACAAACAAATTTGCAAGTGTATTAAATTCAATGGGTAAAAACTTTTGTGATTAGTTTTTTGGATTCAGAATTATAGCTTACCTCACCATGATGTTAGCGCTGTAATTGTTGGACTGGGCATGCTGTAAACATTTTAGCTAATCATGGACAAGGAGGAGGGCAGGTCTACACTAATGTACTGATCCAATTCTTTGAGTAACATGTGCTGGGCCGGGTCACCCGGTCTTGGATGCGATAGTAAGGAAACAAAATAGTGTTGTTTAGTAGTCATAGACACTTTCGTCAATAATTTTAGTTTTAGTTATAGTAAGTTTTCTTAATTTCTTTTAGTTATTGGGTTATATTGTCTGTGTTATTTATTTTAGTTACAGTTTTAGTTATAAAAAATGTAAAAATCTTTTAGTTATAGTTTTAGTAATCTTTTCCAGTTCTTTTTAGTTTTGGCAAATTATTCTGTTGTATTTTAGTTATTGATTTACAGTTATAATATAAATTTGCTTTTAGTTTTAGTTAACTAATACATATTTGCCTTACTAAAAGTTGTGTTAGTTTTAGGTATAGTTAACTAAACCACCATCAGGTCACAAACTATAGCATATATATTTTGATTTTTGGATGATATAGCAGTACAGTGTGCTTCATTCCACCTGTAGAATGCATGTGAGCATGTGAGCTTATACGTGCAGTGGTCTGAGCAACATGGTGTTGTTTTAGTAAAGAGTTTTAGATATAGTTACGGCTAGTTTCTTGAATAATTTAAGTTTTAGTTATAGTAATCCTTCTTGATTTATTTTAGTTAACTAACAAGTGTAACAAAAACTAGGAATTTTAAGTTCGATTAGGGATCATAGAAAAAAAGTAGCGAAACAACACCTGCAGATATACTAGTGAACATTTAATCCCTAATTCAGTCTATACACAAGACCTCACTTAAGAATGAATTAGGGATTAAATGTCCACTAGTATATCTGCAGGTGTAGGCAACCTCCCTACTTTTTTTGTATGATCCCTAATTAAACTTAAAATTCATAATTAATTTTTTCCTTACACTTTTTTTTTGTAATATTATGACTGGTGAACCCACGCATAGTGAATCAAAAGAAAGGATGGTGCCAGAATTAATGTTTTCGTCTGAACGCGTGCCACAGCTATCATTTACTGTTTCTAAAGTGCAGTAGCCATTATGCTTCGCTTTCAGCTATGTTCAGCCCGTTACACAGCGCTACAAGTGAAAAACAGTACAAGAAAGTGCCTCTGCAATCAATCCAGTCACTACGGAAATATGATGTTTTGCGTGCCCCAATTATCAATTACTTTCTCAAAAGTGCAGCAGCTATTATACTTCGCTTTCGGCTATGTTCAGTCAGTTACACAGCATTGCAAACGAAGAATAATGTTAGAATCGTCTCTGCAATCAATCCAGTCACCATGGAAAATACGGACGATTCCCGTTTTTATAACCGCACTGTAGGGAAGCCATGTGGCATTGCACTACCGCAAATTGACACCTTGGGCTGTCAGCAAAAAGAAATGAAACGCAAATGAGGACAAAGGTAAATCCATGATGCGTGCATGGTACATACTGCAGTATGCCAAAAGGCACGTCTACAGACGAAGTGATGTCGAATAGTGAAAAAATCAAGCCCATAGCTCTAGTCATTATCAAGTTATGCTTACCTGAAGGCAGGGAGGGTGGGTGGGTGGGCGGGCGGCCAGGCAGGCAGTTAGTCAGAAAATTCTATTAAATATATATATATATATATTTTTAAATTCATAACAATTTATTGGAAGCCTTTAGGATCATACTGAAGGCACTTTTGGGCTTGGTTATAACTAACCAATATATACTGTCAAGGTGCCAGGATGGTATTGTGAAGCTGGTTTTTGAGTGATAGTTTTGGCTAGAAAATCCCAAAACTCCATGATCCCTAATATATATACAGTACTACTGTACATATTTTCCTTACTAAAATTACTTTTAGTTTTAGTTATGGTTAACTACGTAAAACAAACCATACTTCACGCCACAGAAGAATCTTGCTTGCTAGGATCAGTGGCAGAAACCAGTCACAGCCTGATATGTACTTCAAGCCATCACGTGGTCTACAAGTTGATGACGTCGTCATGTCAAACTATGAGGAAGTTGTGTTCATGACTACTGCTCTCAGGCTTGTTCAAGGTGCTGCATGAGTTTCATGCGGATTAATAATTATTTTCACGCATACCATGAAAACCATGAAAATTTATACACTACGAAATTTTCTACATATATATACGGTATATAAATTCTAAATTCTTGCAGCTATGCGTAAAGCACACCAATGAAACACTACAAAGAGTAGTGTATTAGGCAAAGTACAGGATACTGAAAAGTAGGATACTGAAAAGTAAACAAAACCTAAACATACACTACAGTGGAGACAAAGTCTCTGAAATAAGCCTCTATATCTATAAAGGGACAAAAATTTTGGTCCCAACAGGTCTGGTCTATACATTTTTACCTCTGAAAGAGGAAAACCTCTATATACAGCAAAAAGTGGCCACAAATTCTGGGCCTCAGTGTCAATTTCATGATAGAGAGGTTCCACTGTACATAATCAATGATGTACACGTTTATAGTATTTATCAGGTGAATCGAAATTAAATGGAATTTTTGGATCCTAAGTACTGCAGAATATGTTTCTTATTACAAAACTGCATGTGATCTAAAATAAGTGTCTATGTACGGCTAAATGTGTCAAACGTCACAAAAGTTATTATGTAAACCAAGCAAAACTGAACTTCATAAACATGCCAGACCTTTAGTGGAATACTCACCAAAGCTTGGGCACCATATACAAAGTGCAATATTGATAGACTGGCAGCATCACGTTGCATTGCTAGGTTTGTGGTATTATTTATCAATGATTACATGAGTAGTGACCTACAGTATTCTCACTTACTACAATATTGTATGTGGGTGATTGGTTAATTGTCTTTATGCTGAGTTCTTAAATGTCTTTGTAGACCATTAGATTGTGTAAATGCTTTACTGCAACATGGACATTGGAATGGCTTCTCTCCTGTGTGAATTCTTAAATGTTTTCGTAGATGACTATTTTGTGTAAATGCTTTACTACAATATTGACATTGGAATGGCTTCTCTCCTGTATGAGTTCTTAAATGTGTTCGTAGATGACCAGTTGTTGTAAATGCTTTACTACAATATTGACATTGGAATGGCTTCTCTCCTGTGTGAGTTCTTGAATGTTTTTGCAGATTACCATTTGTTGCAAATGCTTTACTGCAATATTGACATTGGAATGGCTTCTCTCCTTTGTGAATTCGTAAATGTGTTTGTAGATTACCACTTGTTGTAAATGCTTTACTACAATATTGGCAATGAAATGGCTTCTCTCCTGTATGGGTTCTTAAATGTATTTTTAGATCACCAGATTGAGTAAATGCTTTACTACAATATTGACATTGGTGTGATTCCTCTTTACTACACTTTTGAGCTGGCTTCACCTTAGCGGTATCAATTAAAGATGAAGAATCATTTTGTTCATGTCTCCTGATATGATGCTGAAGGCTGATCAGTGTAGTGAACAGTTCTCCACATTTTCCACACTTGAACACTTGCGGATTAGCATCACGACATGATGGACTATGCTTCAAGTGAATATCAAAGTTTCTCTTATCCATAAACTCTGATTTACAATGAGCACAACTATAGCAAGGAGCTAAGTGAAATAATTTAATTCCAAGTTACAGTACATTATAAAGAGCTTACCATCATCATGGGAGCAATCCACCGATAATCCCATGTCCTTAGCATACTCCTCACCATACCACACTAACAATTCACTGTTAGGTGTGATGTGTTTAATGGTACGATAGTAGATTTCACCATGGTATTGGAATGATAACAAGTTTTGTTCAGCCTCGTTTCTAGCACAATTGATGAATCTCAGCCAGTTAGAATGTTCGTCATTCTTTCCGTCAAGAAAGTACGACTCACAACTATTCCTTTTGATCTTAGAGAATCTAATAATAATAATTATGCTATTGTAACATACTTACCTCCCAGAAGTAGTCTGTGTCAGTGTCACAAGTGACGTCTTCTTTCTTCACCACTTCTCCTTTATAGGGACCAATCCTAGTTCTTTTACGTATAAACTCTTTGGCAAACACTCCCATGCCAGCATTCTTAATAGAGGACATCCTCACTGTAACTTGTAGTGGTACTGGTAGACTGGTGAAGGATTTAGAGTCTTGATCCCACCCCCGAGATTCATCCAATGGTAATAGAGGACCATGTACCGGACACTCATCAGAATGCAAAGTATTACAATCATCGCAACCTGTAATAAGTAAAAGAAATATCACAGCTAAGTAAAATTGACCAGATCTGCAAGAAACCCACATGTTAGTGCATTTTTCGAATTTCACTTTATTATATTTTCTTTATCTAGATAGCCAAAGGGATGGTCACCCAAAGTTTCAGCTCTAGAAGCCAAGCAATTTCAAAGTTACAGTGTTACAAAGTGGCAATAACAGAGAAATCGATTTGTACAGTGAAATAAACTACAGGTGAAATAAACGGTCATAACTTTGAATGCAGTCCTCTACCAAAATGCAACTTACACCATTGGATTCTCCATAAACAGGCAAATCTATTGATGGGTAAGTTTTATCTTTCAGGCATTTCCTAGAAGCTGGGCAAAGGCAAAAATGTGAGGAAAAAACGATGATGAACTGCTCGTTCAACAAGGCAAACTAACGCTCATGTCTTCTCTCTCCTTAAGAGTACTGACATAAAACAAAGATTTTCTAACTCCTCTTGCTTTGGGGATCACGATGCTATCATATTTTTTTGGTGTTATCACCTTCCTTATTGTGAAACAAGCACTCATAAAATTTACAGATTGTTTTGATTTCATAAATATTTCACACATTGCATTCTACTGTAAAATTAGGCTTGTGCTAACATATGAGATTCTTGCAGATCCGGATACAAATTACATTATCAGTGTTCTCGTAAATAGCTTGTGTCAAGACCTGTTAGACCACATCTCAGGAAACAAGATAAAGAAGCTATTTAGACTACCTACCCTTTAGAATAGGCTCAGAGCAAGGATATTTAGTTGGGATACAGGTATTTTCAAAGACCTTTATTGGGTTTGAGTGTGGTGTACGTAGGTGTCTGAAGCATTCTCCTTGCAGGCAAAAACTAGGAGGTCTGAAGGCATGCCCACGCACCCTCCTCTCAGAACAGGGGCATTAGAGTAAAAGTGAAAGTGGTAAGGCTCAATCCTAATGCAAATCTGGGACATGCTCCTGAGGAAAATTTTTGCAAATTTCTTACTTTGAGATGCTGCAATTTTAGACTGTAATATTGTATGCAAGGTGCTATGTAGCTATCTGACAAATATTCAGTGTTAGGGATGAAAATAGATACTGCCCAAAAGCACCTCAGTGTTATGGTTACTGCTTAACCTCCACCATTAACAAAATGTTTCCAAAGTAAATATAAAGCCAAACACAAAGCCAAAGCTAAACTATATTTATTTTTAGAGGCACCAAGCATGAATGGAGTGCTGTTCTCAGGATTCTCCGGGTGAAAGACAGGTTAGATAACTATACTATCATTAGTTTTGGCTTTCTCAAGGATAGAAGTTTTTATTGCAGCCAAAACATAGTGAGTTCACTGGTCATGCCTATAATTTTGAATACTTGCCAAAAGGCTGTGATTTGCTATGAAAACATCAGATGTCACTATTACCCTGTATACTAGAGGAATTGGCTGTGCTAAGGTCGAATACATTGCATTATTATAATTATCATGAAACTTATAAGGGAAAGATTTGCTGAGCCTACCAACTCTTCCCTCCCTGGATTGCTGAAGAGCCAAGTAGACATACAGGAAAGTGATGGTTAGGGAGAAGCCAGTCACCTTACAATCATGGGATTACAATGACGACTTCACAGTAGATAGTTGGAGTTGCTGGATGCATTAAATTTTAGTGAATTCTTAAAATAAGAAAACAAAATCAAGCAGCTAAATGTTGGCCAGGCATGATAGAACAAAACTCAAGAAAAATGCACTTGTTGCAGTTGAGAAATTTGAAAGCAAAAATATAAGACATTTAAGCAAATGCCAATTTAGAATGACAACGGATTACTATTTCAGAATTTTGCAACAGCAACATCACAGAACATCAAGATATTCTAATAGAACAGTCACCACAGAAGCATAATGAACACAGTAATAAGAACACTTCAGCAACTAAGAATAGTTAAAAACAAAAGAACCACTGGAAAGAAATAAAGGATGCATTTATCATGGTGTAATACACCATTTGATACTCTTCTGGTCCCTACAATATAATTGCATCATGCTTACATAAACTGGTACAGTATATGTAATGAGTACATAGACTGCATACATAGCATTTAACAATATGTAATAAACACATCACTAGGTATAGTAGGGCTGTACCGATACCAATATTATTTCGATATCGGTACCAATATACGAGTATTAGTATCGGTCAATTGCGAGTCTAAAGTACAGATACTTCACTGGAGTAGTGTGAGTACTAGTAAAAGTACTATAAGTACTGTTAAAAACTCCCACCTTGCTTAAGTGACTTTGTAGGCAAGTGGTACCTAGACTATATTGTGAGCTGCCCTGGGCTCAATCCTCCAAGTGGGTATGTTTTTTTATTTTTCGTTTTTGAGGATTTTTTGTACCACTTTTTTGGCAATACATTTTTGTTGTATGATACTATTCTGACATTATACTGACCAAAACCAGACAAGTTTGGATGAAAACACTTTGTGAACAATGAATGTTAGTAAATTCAACATAGCCATAGTGATTAATCTTGTTATGCTAAATCTCCAAATAATACATATCGGTTACAACTATTAAGTACCGGCTGAATATTTAATATCGGTTTATCAGAAAACCTGTATCGGAAATAGACAATAAATATCGGATATTGGTATTGGCTGTAAAAAGGGGTATCGGTACAGCCTTAGTATACTACACCCACAGACCTATGTAGTCATCATCATCTGATATAACTAGTTCCTCATAATGAGTAGTTTCCTTCTTAGCTAATCTCTTTGATCTCCTTAGTTTCATCTTGGGTACCCTACACCATAATGCATAATAGATAAATACTGTGTACATATATATACTTAAACAGAATAGTTATAATCTCTACCATTTGATGATTACCTGTATCTAACATTACAGTACAAGTAGTTACATGAGGAGTACCTGTTTTATCTAATAAATTTTGTTGTCAACCGTATACTGTGATAAGTATATAATAAGTGACCGGGCCTGTGAAAACAGGGCATGGGGTACAAACTACATCCCATCACTCTACAGGTCATATCTCAGTACTGAAATAGAATAGTTGCGTGCTGTAACTTGTATCATAATACCAATTAAATGCTTACTAAGGGGTGAAAATTGCATTGTCATAGCATAATGGTACAAAACATTATAATTGATGAAATTTTGAAAATGTAGGCAAAAATCAAGTGCCCACATGCCCTATTTTTGCAGGTCCAGTCACATGATACAGTACAATACTACTGTATAGTAGGGACCACAAAGGAGTAGGCGTGGCCCACAAAATAATATCACCCAAAAAGCAACCTCAACTCCCCTGATGACGATGAGGCAGCATTGGTTAAGTAAAACTAAGCCCAAACAAGCTTTCAAATTGACCCGAAACGCTTTCAACAAGTTGTTACGGAATTTTAAAAATAATTTATTTAACAGAATTTTCTACTGACTGCCTGACTGATGTCTTCAGACAAGCGTAACTTGACAAAGGCTAACGCTACGGGCTTGATTTTTTCACTGTTCGATGCCGTTTCAGCGTGAGAGGTGCCTTTTGGCATACCGCAGTATGTTTAATGCATTCTTCATGGACTTACCAGTGTCCTCCTTTGTGTCACATTCATCTTCGCTGACAATGAAAAGTGTCGATTTGGCGATAGCACATGATGGCTTCCCTTCATAACGGAAATTGTCCGTATTTTTCATAGTGACTGTTTGATTGCAGAGGTACATCTTGAACAGTTCTTGATTCGCACTACTGTATAACGGGTTGAACATAGCCGACAACAAAGTGTAATGGATACTTCACTTTTCAGACGATAATTGATATAGCTGGGGCACGTGGCACCATTTCTTTCGGTATGCATGGATTGCAGAGGTACTTTTTGAACAGTTCTTGATCCAAAATGCTGTGTAACGGGTTGAACATAGCTGACAACGAAGCATAATGGATACTTCACTTTTCAGACGATAATTGATATAGTTGGGGCATGTGGTGCCATTTCAGATGTGGTATGCATGGGTTCATCAGTCATAATAATAATATTCACAAAAAAAAGTTTGCAAACAAGTGCACAGAAAAAAATTGGAATTTTCAATTAGAATAGAGACCATAGCACATCGATAAAAAGTACTGAAACAAGTTGGAGTAGTCCATGATATTAAATCACAGTAAAACAATAAGAAGAGTTATATCCCTACTGTGCTCAAGATACCATAATGGAAATACACAGTAGGGATATAACACTTCTTATTGCCTTACTGTGATTTAATATCATGGTACTCCAACTTTTTTCAGTAGTTTTTATCGATGTGCTATGGTCCCTATTCTAGTTGAAAATTCCAAAAAATTTTTTGTGTACTTGTATATATAGGGATTGTTAATAAATCATGGCTTCATCACTTTTTGCATTTAAAAAACACCTTTGAAATACATTTTACCTGAAAAAACTACCTGGAATGTATTAGTACTGCTGCAATCATGCTGTACCTTGATTAAACAAAGCAAAAAGTATAATGTTTCGGTGTACAGTAAGTTTTACAAGTTTGGAATTCACCTGAATTTCGTCTGCCTGCTTTAAGACCTGGTGCTTATTATTTGTGGTGTGCATCACTGCACAAACACGTGATTTTAACAAAGTGTGAATACACGTGCGTAAAATGAGGGTAAACGGGTGCTAGTAGGCAAGGAGTCCTCTATAACATTAATGCTAGATAGTTGTTTCATATACAGTATTACCAGTTTAGTTTAGTTTATTTTTTTGCGAGCTAGCTAATAATGCACATACCTTTGACGGCAGATCTAGTATTTTAAAAGAGGGGTTCCATTCTTAATAGTCTACTCTCCAGCAATGCTTTTCTGTTAAATCATTAATATTTAGGCCTTCAGAAATGCAGCCGAAGCCTTAAACAGGTCCGTAATAGTTTGAAAAATACAATACAATAAATATTTTTAGAGGCGTTTATTCTGTATGATGGTAAAGGATAGCTTCAAGTAATATTTGTACTATGTGGAAAACCAAGAGTATAATATACCTCAACACTCAAATGACTGCAATTAGCTTCTCGTGTTTATTTTTGTGCTGTTTTTGTATCTGTGTGGTCGCTTATGCATGCACTCTGTTGTAAGTATGTATGAGTGCTCCAGTAGGGAAGAAAAGTTCTGCCAACTATAAGGATTAAGGACAAGGTTACATCATTATTTTTACTGTGAGGGTAAACAATAATTCAACTAAATTAAATTCGGGTAGTGCTAAAAGCCGGAATGGAACAGAACGGAACCAATTGGGACGCGCGCCAAGTAGAAGAATCGTTTGAGACGGATTTTGCATCGTTTCCAACTGCCACACAGTGACTAGAATTGTGCTAGAGTTCATTTCCTTCTACTTATATGCAAGCTAGAAATCGTGCTCTCGAAGTTTCTATTTAATGCCTACCACATAGCATGTTGTGCTCTTACCAATCCATCAAATTCTGTTTAATCCTGATGCAGAATTGCTTCCTTATCATTCTAAAAGGTAAACTACTGTAGTATTTTCATGTTATAGCCTTGTCCAACTCTTTAGTAACAGCGAGGATGGTTTTCTGAAGTTTGCCAGCATGGGTAATAATTTACGAGAGTAAGAGAGTTAACCACAGTGTATGTTAGTGGCTGTGAATCATATGCTTACAGTGCTTATTAAATGATAGTTATTCAGCGTAAGTAATTGCAAAACACATTCATGCAGTGGGCATTAAATAGAAACTTCGAGAGAGCGATTTCTAGCATGCCTACAAGTAGAAGAAAACTAACTTCAGCACAATTCTAGTCACTATGAAACGGTGCACAAACTGCAAAAACGATTTATTAACTTGGCGCACGCCCCGTTCCATTCCATTCCGTTCCGGCTTTTAGCACTACCAAGAGTTCATAATATAAAGAGGGAGGGAGAGTGTCCAACACTGTATTACCTGGTCAAAACACACTGGGTTCAAAGATTGCATCATATCCTGAATATTTCAGTATACTTCAGTATAATTCCATACAAATTCGTCACCTGGCTTCACCTACTGAAGAGCGTTGATAGGTGTTGATTTATCAAAGGGAAGCATTCTTAGTGCTTTGCTTTAATAGAATTAACACCCTTTCAGTAGTGATTTAATAAGTTTTGATACTGATAGTCATTGCACAATCTTTGAATGCAGTGTGTTTTGAGCAGGTAATACAGTGTTGGATACTCTCCCTCCCTCTCTATATTATGAACTCTTGGCACTACCCATTAAATTCAAGCTTAACAAGTTGATGTTGTGCTACTTCTAAAAACCAGGCGCCATGCAGCTAGCTAACTCATCTGGAATAACTATAGACAGTATATACTACTATGAATTAACCAACTATGTATTACTACTTTACAATAGGGTAGTTTGGGTTGTGCAATAATATAATTAGCTATTTCTCGTATTTCGTAATTCATGAAACATTTGTAATTCGTTCAATTACGTTACTATGCACTGCTAAGGAAGTGTTTGTTAAATAAACCACTTTTACCAACATATTACGCACAAAAACTATCTTCTAAACTGTTTTATAGTGTGACTAACATGTTTTTTCCCACAAATTCTCTTGACAAAGCCTCAAAGCTGCTCTTCATTTTTGTTTGCGTACGTAAGGGATACGCCCCCTTTCAACTCGAAGCGATAGGCTATTCCTGGCAGTGTTACGAGGCCTGCACCGTTGTTTTTCAGTTGCTAAATGCCTGAAAACCTCAAGGGGGAGGTAGTCTGAGGAAAGTCACCACACCCGTATTTCAGTCCACCGAAAAGAAACTACCTCAGAGCAAAGTTCACCTGTGCAGAAGTTTAATACAGACATCATTTCACTTTTACTTCTTACGTAAAAGCTGCTTTTACCGTTATTAAACGATTTTGCTCACGTGGGTGCATACGGACAAACATAGGTAGATAGATAGGTACACACACACACTTTTACGAAAACAATTTCAGTAAACCAGGCGCATGCCCACAGCCGGCCGAAGGCCGGCTGTGGGCGTGCGCCTGGTTTAAAAAAAGACTATGACACATTCCTCTCAAGACACTGCATGGAATGGTTAGAAGTATACTCTA
This sequence comes from Dysidea avara, assembly GCF_963678975.1. Classification (NCBI taxonomy): domain Eukaryota; kingdom Metazoa; phylum Porifera; class Demospongiae; order Dictyoceratida; family Dysideidae; genus Dysidea; species Dysidea avara. The sequence continues at coordinate 5,011,283 of NC_089272.1, read as the reverse complement.
GGTGTTCATTTGATATCCAACATTAATATGAAACCTGGTGTTTCCCTGTGTTATAATGGCTGTTGACTAAATGGAACTAGTTGTTTATATGACACAGGTTGCAATATGGCATGTGTGTACACGATACAGTATTATACAGGGGGTGTACAGCAGGACCTCGTTTATCCGGACCCCAAACATCCGGACACTCGTTAACTGAACGGGTCTGAAGTACTGCACATGACTAATAATTAAAGCCAGTTATTGGCTTGCCAGCTGGAGGGCAGCCATTCAAAGACATTGGCATGTAATTAGATGGATTGATGATGGTTTGGTGGTAATCAACGGTTAATTTGTTGATAGTTTGGTGGTGACCACAGACCAAACCCTAGCAGACAGTGGGGTAACCTACTTGTATTGAAGTGCTAAGTGCTCTTATTGCAGGGTTGATCATTAGTAGCATTGAGTACCATCATTTAACAAGTATATAGTGAATAAGTGACTGCATTTATACATGCAATAATGGATGGTTCAAAGTTGCGGATTATCCAAAGTTATGAACAGGGCTTGGCCCCAGAGGGTTCGGATAAACGAGGTCCCACTGTACATACAAACCTTTTAACACAGAGATGCTTGGTAGTACTAGTATTACTCTTCTTCTTCACATCACTTGGTGATGATGTCTCCTTACGTACCGATCTATCATCCTTGTTTGTGAAGCCACTGAACTTCTTCACCTTTGGCACATCATGAAAAACTTGAGGAAGATCCTTCACATCAGCTGGTGTGGTAGTCTTGTCATTATTGGATGATAGTCTACATCTTTTGGCTGAACGTTGCTTCTCAACTGTTTCCATTGCACACTGAAATCTCTTGTCCTGTATGGTAAAGTGAATGATAAATGACATAAAACAAACACAAGGCACATGAAATAGTATGACTATACAATTCATACACAATACAGAAACATTGTCTTGATCACTGATAATACAAAATGCTATATTGTATACACCACACACATCGTAGGTATTGTTCACTTACCAGTCGTTTGTTTATTTCTTCCATCGACACCTTCTCATTTGGACCAATCAAATCAGGAACATTATCCGCACTCTCAACACTGTGGCCTACAATAATATGTTAGTATGTAGTGTGTATTGTACAGTGTAATATCATGAACCATGGTAGGATGTGTGTCCACAATAGGGATTGTAGTGCAAAATCCTATAGAGCAGTCACCTAGAAACCACCTTAGAAATCAGACTTGTTCATGAAACAAAACTGAGAAAATTTGTTATCAATCGCTGAATGATAAAAAAATCACTGTATGATACAAATGGTGTTATTGCTGCTAAAAGTCTAGACAAATTTTGAGATTTAATGCAATTGTTCATCATCATGTTATTATTTTCTTTCACAGGTCTGTATCAAAATTTGTTCTCTTTTACACAAAATAACTACACAGCGATGCTTACTGAGTCCTTTTGTATGTCTAGCATTTGACAGATCATCATCCAATCTTGAGTTAGAAAAATTTGTAAGTTCATCATAGCCATTATTGCCAGCATCACCGTATATTACACAGACCTCATTAAAATACAATTCTTTCTAAATAGTGTTCCTTTCACTGCACTGCAGTGTTAGCTGATTAAGTTCAAGCAGGAGTTTAAGGTTTTATCAGCACTCTCTAGTAAGCGGTTCTTGCTGCAGATGTTTTGTTATGAGAAGTACTCTAAGTACACTGCCTTCGATAAGTGAAAGCAATGATACTGTTCTGCAGTTTACTCATTGTTCTATAACCATTTTCACACAAAACGTATTTTTAAAAAGCACATTTATAGTAGCAATAATTCTTTCAAATTAAACCATTAATGTGTGCCTTATTGTCTGGCCATGATTTATAAATGGTCCCATGCTTAGTGAGCACAACTTGTTAATAACATTGTTCCAACTGCCTTTTTCTATCTACTGTAGGCAGAGAAATTTTCGTGTAAAAATATTTTCGTTTCAGAAATTTTGAGTAAAAAATATTTTCGTGGGTGCAGACAACCCACAAAAATATTTTTACTCAAACTTTTTTTTTAATACTATATCTCAAAAAGTTATCTTTCTTTGGTAGATACACTTTCGGTGATGTACCCGCCTGCAGGCCGTGTAGCTGAAAAATTGATGGCCTCCAATCAGATTGCGAAGAACAGGGCATGGCACCAGAATTAATTACTTGCTGACCAAGAGACTCAAGTTGACTCAGACGCGAAGAGGCAAGCTGCGTGTGGCGATACCAATTACAAGGGCGATACGATGTTAACTATACACTTTTAAATACTATACACCTATAAATAATGCATTATAAATACATGAACTATTCTAATACATGTACTGTGCTTACTTTAATAACCCTTGTAGCTGGATCGTAGCCGTATAATTGAGGTAACAAAATTTTCGTGATAAAAATTTTTCGTTAAAAATATTTTCGTGGTCTCAGACCAACCACGAAAATATTTTTACCACGAACATTTTGCCTACAGTAAACCACAACAACTTATACTCATTATTCTGGTATTATTATGGAAAGTAATGCATGCTAAGTCATGTAATGCATATATATTATACCTGTGACATATAATCTACGTGACATATAATCTATGTATTTCATGGTTCCTTTACAGTCTTGATTCATATATTAAGGAAGGTCTTGACACTGTATATAGCTTAGTTTAGTATATCGCTAATTCCCAGTATCATGTGTTGAAAATTTGAAAGAAATAGGCAGTTGTGAGTAACAGGCAATATATCAGAAACTTTGGTGACTCATCCTTGGAAAACAGCATTAAGAATACAGAACAAAATGTGGAAGTTGTGTGAACTTGCGAATTGAACTGAGATGGACACAATTTCAACAAAAAAGAAAGCCTTCTTAAAAATACCATGATAAAAAATGACATTGTAGTAGACTTATCAGTTAAATGCACTACTCCTGCCCTCTGCACAAACAAGCTCAATGAAACCAGACCCTTTGAAGCTAAGGCGATTGTAGGATGATATTGAACCTCTCAAACTAGGGCTGTACCATAATGGAAACACCTAAGTGACAACCATTTTATCACAATAATCGATATTACCGTATTCACTCGATTAGTGCCACACCCTTGAATAGTATCACAGAGTGGTACTATACAAAGGTCTTTATCTTTTTTCTGAAAATAATTCTAATTGTACTACACCTTCGAATAGTACAGTACCACACTATACTTTTGTAATTACTCTTTATTAGTGTTCTCATACCTTTAGTATTAATCTCCACCTCGATTTAAGGAAGGTATTGTCCAGGTAAACTTAACGGCTGTCACATAATCAAAATTCTGGATATTAATTAGTAAAATGACCACAAAGCACAAGGCGTGACATGGTTGTGCTACAAGAACTTGAGTGAAAGAAAGGTCCTGTTTAGAAGAAGTAGCACATGTTACGATTGTTTAGTAAAACTGTAATGTGGAATAGTTACCGTATAGCTGGTAATTTCCGAAAGGTTTTATTTTCGGATATTTCGAAGAGGCCCTTCTCTTCGAAAATAAATTCCCACGTCCGGTTGTTCTTCGAAAATAAATTCCCACAAGTGAAAGCAACAATCCAACTTTTGGCAATTCGCTTGTGCATTCCTCAAGTTTTACCTCTGATGATAATGGGTAAATTGTATCAATACTGTGCCAATAACCAGAAAACAGGTGATCCAGAATGGGAATTGATGCCGTCTGCTCTAGAATCTATGGTAGCTAGATAGCAGTAGCTACGATCAAGCGCAATCAAGCCAGTGAATTTACTCCACTGGAGTCGGACTCCCTCAGTCTTCTCTCCATGCAGTGCACATGCATAGGGATGAGGATTATTCCATCAGTAGGTCAGTTTTTGGCAAACATTCATGCATCTTCATATTTTGACATGAATTTCCGTTTATTTGAAATCCATCCGAACTTCGAAATATGCACTCTTCGAAATTAAAATCCTTCGAAATTCAGATTTTGCTTCTTGTGCGAAATTTTCTGTTTCGAAAATAACCCGCTATACGGTATAGTAGTGGCAGGTTTAAAATAATAGTAGCGCACTCTTGAATAATACTGCAGTGTGGCACTATTCGAAGGGTTTTATCCTTATTTTTGGGCAAAAAATAATAATAGTATCCCTGGGACACATATTGAGTAAATATGGTATTGATGTAATATCACAGGACTGTTTTGTAAGCAGTTTGTTTTACATATACGTTGACACGAAGTCATGTAGAGCTTGATATATCAGAAATTCTAAACTAGTTCCTTTCCACAAGTTTTACATTTGGCTATGGTTGATATACAATAGATTACAAAGATTTTGTAATTATCATTCACTATCCCACTAGAACTGGGTTAAAATACTCAATCATAATATCACATCAAGTCCATAACACAATGTACTTCATTCACAATCTATATCCTTACTTCTAGTCCTCCTAGGAACTTCATAACATGGTGTCCATTCCTTTTCATCATCATTGCTATATTCTCTAGTGACGTTCTGTCTCTTTTTTGGTTTTTCCTTCTTGCTATTCTTCACAGTAAACCCTGTAACAAGTCAACGTGAAGAAGAGCTGGAGTCAACAAAATAATACTCTACTGTACAGAACACGTGGTAAAACCCCTCCTATCATACTATTACTGCTACAAATCTACCAGTTCAAACATCTAAGGGGCTTCATAAGTTTCTTTGCTTCAAGCCTCCGCTAGAAGTTTAAACCTCCAGGCTGGAGTCAGTGCAAATTTTCTCACATCAGTTCACCTGTTAGATTACATGCACTGCCAAAAACATTCTAAAATCATGTACTATTTTAACACGTTTTGCTATGTTTCAATATGTCACAACTGTGACAAATGTACACGGATCTCAGAAAAAAGACCAAATACCAATACTTCTTCCAGATCCCTCTACCTGTATAGAATAGTAGAGTGCCGAGTCCGTAGGGGTGGTGGATCCAAGGGGGAGCACGAGGGGTACGTGCTTCTTCCCCCCCCCCCCCCTTCACAAAAAAAATTAGACAATATAATAGATCAAGATATTTTAACAGAACAGTCACCACACATATCACTCTTGAGGATTAATCCTCTATAGTTGCTAAATATGAAAACTAAAATATGCAGCACTATTCCATGCATGGACACACTTATAGCCTGCTAAAAGTGTTTTGTAAATGAAATACAGATAGTCTTGTGAATGCCATTCTCTAGGCTCATTTAACATAGCTAACGTACCTACTCATGACTGTCAGTCATCCCTTAGTCCACTTAGAAAGCAGTATGATTTAGACATTTGTGCAATGTGCATAAACCACTCTACATCAAAAATTTTAGTCTGAAACATATGAAATAGCTGTAGCTTCTGGGAGGCTGTGCCCTACAGACCCACTGCTCCATACAGACGGGTTGCCTTTTTAAGGCGTAATCGTTTTACTGTAAATTTTCCACATACTTTCCGAGTTCGCTAAGTCAAAATGTATTACAGCTAATGAAGAAAATGAACGATTTGGTTAACTTTAGCAAGCAGGAGTTAGCCAGCCTTCAGAACAGAAAGTATGTCACAGAGAAAGGTTCGAGCTATAACATATCCAGCGTGTAAGGTGAAGGCTGAACGAGAAGATGGTTTTCTCTCAATCTCGAGTTTTTGGAAAGCGATAAAACTCGCTGAAAGCATTCTTTGTAAGACTTTGCTACTACTTAGAATGATAGACTGGATGATTTTAATTCACCTTATACCTTTGAAGAATCAAAAACGTTAGTCAAACTATTTCTAAAAATGGGTTTTTTTGTTGACCAACATTGTAATCATGTGTAAAACGGAAAGTCGCGTTTGTTCGTGTTACACAAGGGACACGCCCTAAATAGGCAACCCGTCTATACGTATCTGCTACCCCCTTTTCCAAACCCTGTATCTGCCCCTGTGTAGTGTCAGTGGCGAGTTATAGCTCGAGGCGCATTTGCTACCCGTACTTTTCTATACTAGGGCACGCCGCTAATCAATGCAAATTGATTATTTTTCGTTGAATAAATAGACCACGCATGTAGTCTATTACACACTTCAGGCTACTAGTTACTTCACACTCACCAAGACTACGCAAAAAATCGTGGTTCCGTTTAATGTTTTGGAGTCTTTTCCACTCGTATTCACACAATCCTTCGTCTTCGTCACTGTCCATTTTAGAAAACTTGTACCTAGCGCATGCGCCAATTTGGAGTGGCGCCTGTGCGTGAGTCACGTGAGGAAGCGAAGCTATGGTGGCTCAATGGCGGAAACGTACTAACTCAAGATACACAGATGTAGTTCACTGTTTAGTTAGCTCATTATTTGCACGAATCTTTTTCGGCACGTGATTCCGCTAATTGTAACATTTATTTTGTTTATCTTGTTTGCTTTTCTATAGCCATAGCTATCAGGGGCGTAAAGGTGGTTTTCAGATTTGGTAGTGAGTTACTCAAAATTTATAGTTTATGCTCTGAATAATACAACCATTATGCTTTTTTTCAATAGCCATATGCTTAGTTTCCTGTTCCTGGTATATGGTTTGTCTCCTGGTCCATGGTTTATGTACTGTTCAGGAGTACACTTTTTGACAAAAGCACCTAACTTGGTACAACATTTACTTAATTCATACTATTAGAGATACGATGCCATCAAAATTACTAATCATAGCTATCACGCTCAAAGAATCTGAAAAGTAGGTCAATAGAAAATGTATTGTGGAAGCCATAAAAGTGCTCTAAGCTGGCTCTATAGAAAATGTACTGAAACTTTGCATCTGAGGGATGGTCATATCCAAAAGCTGATTAAGGGAGGTGGTCGTTAGCTTTCAATGTTAGGAAGCACAGAAGGTTACGGTATATGAAGCCATGGATGTGCAATATATTGTTTCCATTGGACCATAACTGTATTTTTAACACTGAAATATTGGCTTCATTAGAAATGTTTAAAAACAAGCTATCTTACCATATTCTGAAAGATTTATCACATCTCTAAATTTGAGATACGTGCATGCTATTTAAGATTTTGAATGCATTTGTATGGTTTCCTGAACAGCTATAAATGGGCTTATAATGTAGTTTCGAAACATGTCCTAAGGTAATGATTTTGACATGGCACCATATCTCAAATGATTTAGTGTACGTTATTCAACTTTGGTGCTTTTATCATAAAGTGAACAATTTCATCAAAATTTGTTGCTTAGCCACTCTACTATAGTGTAGCTAGTGATCCAAAATCCAAATTCAAACTTTTGACTTAGGTGCTAAAAGTTTCAAGTTTTAAGTTAGTTTTGCCAAATCCATTATGGATGTTCCATTAGTAGGGTTTTGACTGCTCTATTAGAGTATCTTTATCTTCATTAGTGAGTGACTTAATGACTGATAAGGTGTAATAGAAAAGGGGAGAATGTTTTTCTTTATGGTTATACCTTTTTCTCCCTCAATTCCTTTATGTTTCCTAACACACTGCAGCTGTAGTTATACTGCTCTGCTCTATCTGCATATTTGTGCTGCTAAATGGTTTGGTGTTCCTACTGCAAGCCTACAAGTTCAAATTTTCAAAAGGGGTTTCCGGAACTCCAGTCTCTGGAAACCCCTTTTGAACAATGCTTAATAGATACTATGACATGGAACCATCTAAGTTTAACAGTTCAACCATCACCAGAGGCCATCAGATAAAGTTGTTTAAAGTGAGATCTAGGTTATATTACTTGTTAGGTAACACTTCTTTTCAAAAAAAATTGTTAAACATTTGGTTGTTTTTCCCAACTTGGTTGTGACTGCACCCACCATAGCAACAGGTGTTAGGTGATTATATACTGGAAGCAATCTGGATATGGGAAATCTCAAAGACCTGTAGCTAACCTATCTCATGCAAATTGTTTTTGCTAGGGAATTACAACCCATCCATGTAATTCATGTTTGGAGAACATTTACCCTGCAGCAACACTCATTTAAGCAAGCTGGAATACTGGCAATGTGTTCAGGGATCCAGCATACCTGAAATCACAATTTCTGGAACTAAACCAGCTCATTGCCAAAACTAAGATTCAGCATTTAGGTGGTATCATGAAAATTAATAGAGCTTGCTGCTGTTGGTAATACTGTAACAATAGGTTCTCTGGATTTGATCTTGCATTATTGAAGGTCTGAAGGTCGTCACTTGTGAGCAGAAATATCAATAATATTCTGGCTCACGAATGGCTTTCACAGCATACTAGACTAGTATATAGCTACGTATATGGGGGTCTGTGGTACTGCTAAAAGTATTTATTCAGTATAAATAAAAATAATACCTCGGCTTTACAAGGAGTTTTGCCTTTGAATTGATACTGTACAGAAATGATTATTTTGATCACAAATTAATAAATGGGAAAGATATAATAAATTTTAGTGACTGGCAAGGAAAACAACATTTTGCATCAATTCTGTAAACTCTTTTCATGAAACAACATTGTAGTTCACCATGAATCACTATGTTATATACTATGATATTTAGGTATCACAGTTTGATATTGGGCCTTGGTATCATATAATAATTATATTAAAGCACTGTGCAGAATAGATATCGCCAGTTTTGCAAGTTATTAATATTGTTTTCAATCCTTTAGCTCTGTACCATCTGATTCTTTGGTATCTAAAACTTTGAAAAGCATTCTAGTGAATAAGTGAAATGTATGGTGCTTCAATGTGATTGTTCCTGTTAGCTAACCATGACTATGCATAGAGGGTACATTAATAGAATTCTGTTGGGAGAACACTAATGCTACTAATATATAGCTTTAGTAAGTGAATTGCGTTTGGTGGTAATTAGGCCTACATAAAATGTGCCAAATGGACATCATTTTATTGAGCATGTTTGGGGAGTAGTCAGATATCTGACGGTCAAGCTTTTTTGTGTGAGTTAGTAATAATAGTGATATGAGAGTATATAGGACATGTACATTGTCTATACGATCAACATTTCTAAATTTTAATCCTTGGTTTTCCAAATATAAAAGGAACCAATTTTACGCTGTTGATAATCAATTGCCAAAATGTCACATTACAGAATATTACTATTAGAACTGCAGGTAACAGCAGTGAAATAGCATTGGTTGATGTAGAAAAATTAGATCACCCCTCTATCTATACAACAGTAATGGTAAGGATAGTAGTGATAGCCTCTCTGTATAGGATTTCTCATGTAATGATGGGAGGAGATGGTTAGTTCTACATTGTATCTTTTCAACCTTTCTCTGATCAAGGGTAAATAGTGGTCCCCAAATGGCATTACGTATATCATATTCCAAGATGGGTCGAAGTAGTCTGGTAAACAACTTAGATAACATATCAGAGTCACGATATTCAAAAGGTTTTCTTGATCATGCCAAGTACATGTACTTGATTAGCTTTGGTGGTAACTTTAGTGGTACTTAAGCTTGTCATCAAAGAGAATTCCAAGGTCATTGTGGGGTTTAACAGTGTCAGTTGGAATTGCATTAAGATAATAGAAGCTATGATGGTGACCTGGGCTAAAATGGAGATGCTTACATTTAGAGATGTTAAAGTTTACTGTAGAGCTGATTTAAGTCATTCTGTAATACAATGTACATAGTATTCCTCATTTATTATCACACGGAAATCTTTGTATCGTCTGCAAACATGAACACAGGACAATTGACAGAATGTCGTTGACAAACATTGTGAAGAAGTAAAGGAAATAACACAGATCCTTGAGGTACACTGATGGGGACTGGAGAAAAACAAGACAAAATACAACTTATTGCTTTCTGTTAGATAAGAAGTTTTATCCATTCTAAGAGATTGCCATGAATGCCAAATGAAGTTAAGTTTGCAATAAACATTGGTGTGGGACAGTATCAACTGCTTTCTGATAATCTAAGTAGATCACATCAACGCAATAGTCATTATCCAAATGCTGAGTAAGGTAATCCAATACTTGCAATGACTGGGTAGAACACAATCTTCCTGGTATAAAGCCAGAGAAATTAAACTTTATATACATCCAGATTGAGATACTCTAATAGAGCAGTCAATCACTCTAATAAAGCAGTCACAATATTCAGAGAAGCAATGTAGCAAGCTATAAGGCCACATCAACTTAATTATTAGTTTCTTATCCTTCTGCACTCAAAATACCCATGAAGGAGGGTGGGTGTTATTTTATTTTGCTAACTAGATAGCTGAATTAGCTAGCTAAAATGACTCAGAATGTAATTTTCTTAGACTGCTCTAGCAAGGTACTAACTTTAAAAGGTGCTGAATGGCTGCATTAAGGCACTGGTGGTGCAAAATCCTTGATGAGGTAAGAAAAAACAGCAGGGATGACAAACTAATAATTACATTTATGTGGCCTAAATAAGGAATTTTATGTATTTTATCAAGGGAAGTTAGTCTAGGTCTCAGCAGGTAGTTCCTTTCTTGGTCTTCACCAAAAGTCTAGCTATGCCCCAGGCACCAAAAATCCCAGCAATGTTCTTAATAGTGTTACATGTAGTGAATATTCTATTTTTGGGGGGGGAGGCATATGCCCCCTTTGGATCTGCCACTGGGAATGCTAAGACTATTATGCACCAAAGATTGTGTATCACAATATCTCAGTTTGGGGAAAGCTAATGCAGCTCTAAAATTTAGTTGTAAACTTGCCGCAGTGCCACAGACCTCCTGTGTTGCAAGCCATTTGAGAGTGTAGACTTGATATTCTTGTAGCAAGTGTACATACTTTGTTCCTCTGAATGTTCTGACATATACAAAAATGTATAACCATCAATACTATTGATTATCTTTTGATGTCACCACCGTGCTATTTAATTCAATTCCTACACTTTAGCACTGTTCTTAAAAACTCTCACCCCTTCTCACTCACTTGAGTCTTTAGTTATAGTTAGATGTTAATTTGATGTTCTATTATGGATATATTGTTTTATACAGCAACAGAGATTCCAACGGCTCACTTAAATACTAGATCTTTTGTTTACCACTTTTAAAATCAAAAATGAAATCACGAGCAGTTACTCAGAATTCAGACCAATTTTTATTATAATTATCTCTCAGTAGCTACTGAAATGTTTGCATGCAATTAGCGTTAAGTAGCACAGCAATACAGTCCCAATACATTCATATCAAATAAAATTTTTAAAAGCAAATCACAATCGAACACTTACACCTGTACTTGTCATACAAATTAGTTACTTGGCTATTTCATGCATACCTATAATATACATGCATAGAATCAGAATTATAAACTCAATAAGCAAATCAACTCGTGTAGCATAATAAGTCATTTCTATTCTGAAAGAATAAGACATGTCCTCTTATAGCTTGAAGTTTTGTATTGATACCTTAAATATCTGAATGATTCATATAATATTATATAGTTATACAACGGCCACGAGTGCTCTGCCTGATATAAACGCACGAGCCTGAGGGCCGTTAGGCCCGAAGGCAAGTGCGTTTATATCAGCAGAGCACGAGTGCACGTTGTATAACTGTTATATGTACCACTCTGCGTGGGCAGTTCAAAGGCACCGCCAGTGCCATAATTTGTATATTGCACTGTTGCAGACCGCAGCTAGTGCATTATAACTTATAACGCACTGGTTGCGGTGTTGTAGACCACAACGAGTGCATTATAAGTTATAATGCACCGACCGCAGTGCAATATACAGATATTGTACTGGCTGCGGTTTTGTGCAGCATAGCACAAGTGCCGGTGGCGAAGACCACTACGACACTTCACCTAATAGGTGGAAAGACACTTCACAGATCATTCGAATTCTTTTATAGCCTGACATGTAAAGGTCGATTGTGGGCCATAACGTCACCAATATGTATAATGTTTTCAAGCAGCCAATGGCAATTGAAAAAGCCAACGCGGGTGGCCACAACTCTAGTCTACATATATAAACGTACTTATACACCTTACTAGTCTGGTGCCATCTTAGCCCAGATTAAACTGTAGTCCACTTCGACAATGACTCAATAAAACAAATATATTCTAAATAATACTAACCTTTAAGTTCGATTGTGGTAACCAGTTTTGTCATGCCACCAGATTCGAGTTTAGCCAGTGTGAATAGTAAGAATTAGACTAGTATCGTTAAGTAGTTAGGTTTTGTTTACTTAAACCGTCTATTTAGTTGCTTTTTTTCGCTCGAGAGAATCACTGGTGATTAGTCTGGTGCTTAGTCTATATGGCACACTGGCATGCTGAGCACTACATGATGAGAGTCGAACAGCGAATGCAGGTTAGTGATATAACCCATAGCGTACTAGCTTTCAATATCTCAGGTGGCTGCAGTACTGCAGGGGGAACGTCATCGCAACGTCTGGCTTGGTTACCCACAATCGATGTTAGAAACCTGGCCTTTATAAGTGTTACAGCTTTCTTGTGGGGCTCTCCCCACCTATTAGGTGAGTGGTACATATATATATATATGTACCGCTTTCACAACTCAGATCAAAGGAAAGCCAGTGCATATATATAACATATCGCACTGACTCAAAATGTTAACGAGATATACGCACTGGTGGCAGTGCATATATCTCATTAAGGCAGTGCGTATATCTCATTACACACTGCCTTAACGAGATATACACACTGCCACCAGTGCGTATATCTCGTTAACTTGAGACATTGCATACCTAGTAGGTGTGCACATTATATCCAGAAATCATCAGATTTCTTTGATGTTTTACTGTTATCCTCTTCTCTTATATAGGGAATCAAGCAAGCTGTGATTGTGGGATTGAATTCTGCCAAACAACCTGTGATTGTGGGATTCAAATTTAATGCGTTTGTTTTTTACTTTTGTAAATGTAGTGATTAAAGTAACATAATTAACACTAGTCTCTTAAAATTGCTATATTAGCAAAAGTAAAATCAAACTACTGTTTGATGTATTAAAATTGAATCCCACAATCACAGTTTGTTTGGCAAAATTCAATCCCACAATCACAGCCTACTTGGTTCCCTATATAAGAGAAGGGTATAGCAACTAAAGATTTTGCCAATTAGGTGAGTCTACATGCTAAAGTAGAACATATTAGTTATGCCATGGGCACCCGTGCTTTGCCTGTATATACGCACTCGCCCTCAGGCCTGCGGCCTTCAGGCTTGTGCGTGTATATCAATAAGACGTTGCACCCGTGCTTTGCCTGTATATACGTTGCACCCGTGCTTTGCCTGTATATATGCACTCGCCCTCAGGCCTGCGGCCCTCAGGCTTGTGCGTATATATCAGGCAAAGCACTCTTGCCCATGGTATAACTATTACTTATAGAACTTTGCGTGGGCGAGATCAAAGGAAAAAGTGTACTTTAAATTTCATAAAGTACACTCTCAGCCGGCCAACTGCTTTATCGACCACAAAGAGTGCTTTATTGCACCACAAAGAGTGCTTTATTGAACGAATAAAACACTCTTTGCTGTGCAATAAAGCACTCTTTGTGGGCAATAAAGCACAGTTGCCCACGTGCCTTAGTGTAGGCTAATAGCCTACAGGGCTCGCACCAGTACGACTAATCACCCAAGCCGGTGAAGGCTGATAGCCTCGACGCGCTGAGTGATCAATCACCCCAGCCAATACAAGTTCCACCACTGGATTGCTTTTATAGACATACCTAAATGCTTCGATGATGGGTGGGAGAAGGTAACGTTGCTGTTATGTTTGTTAATGTAAACGGACAAGTCCTGGAGATATCATGGAAATACTTCACCATGTGACTCACAATAGAATCGATTGTGGGTTGTGAGCAAAACCTGCCAAAATACGCGATGAACGTCTACTATGCCAAACTATGGTGAAATACGTGTGAGTTACTTTGTTAAATAGTTTGTGTGCGTTCAGGCTGGTAATAGTTCGTGCAACGCTTGTTAATTACGAGTCCTAGTGTATGGTGAAGCTACACGACTAGAAAGTTCCATAAATCATTTACCTTAAGCTTTTTGTACTTTGCAAATAAGTATTGTCTCTTTTAATGATATCATCATCACCACCGTTGATCAGGTTGGCGACCGTAAGTGGTCCAAGGGTAGATGAAAAAACAAATGCGCAAGTAATTATGCAATGTATAATTGTGTAGATAAATACAACAATGCTAAATCATAATGTGTACTGCATGCATAATTATTAGTCTACACCAAGAAGTTGTTCTTGATATTCACAATAATTATAAGTTTTTTCAGGAATATTTTGAAGCATTGCTTGCTCCTTTACAGCACTAGGCTTCTTATTTGTCTTTTTCAGCCATTTTGTTATTACTGTAGTGCAGTCAGAAAGTTTGCTCCTGACCACTCCACCACACATGTAAGTAATGATGTTATTTGTGACAATGACAGTCAAGTGAAGTGCAGCCATAGCAATCATTACATTGACAGCAGTAACTCCTATTCCAGACAGTGTAAATATATACAATACTTGAAGGTTTATAATGTATATTATTTCGTGGTAATTTTTATTGTTATTCTTAAATGGTCTAACAAATCCATAGAGTCCTATTATCACACTGAGGAGAATACTACCAGTGATGAGGTTGTTGTTCTTATCTAAAGCTGCTACACAAAAGAATACAGCTCTTATTAAAAGCTGTAGACCAGTCCAGTAACAGAACTGTATTTTGTAAGGTCCTTGATAAGCATCCAGAAGTGGCTTGAATTTGTTAATAAACTGAAACCTTGACAGAGTTCTTGTAAACAACAAAACAACATTAAAAGGTAATAGCAATAGGAAGAGGATGAGGATGAGACAGACAATGAACAGTATAATAAATCTAACTCCAAACAGAGGTACATTAGCATCTACTGACCACACTAGTGTAGAGTATTTACTAGGTAGGTGAGCGATTGTGGAGTAGAAGAACAGGACACTGGATACAGTGCGTAATATCTTAGTATACGACAATAGGAATAGTGTAGCAAGAACTGGTAGAGCTCTACGTGCAGTGAGCCTCTGTATTGTAGTGGAGTATCGACTAGTTATGATGAGTAACGTAGCAATGAAGATGAGGTAAATGGGAAATGCTAATTGTAACCATAGTTTAGCATAGTCATCCATACCATTGTAAAAACATGTTTTAATACCCAAGTCAAGGTTTGCAAGTGATATGAATATATAAGCAGGTGTAGCAACATGATCAGTATCAGTAAAGAACACTACACTATTGATACTAGTGATATTAGCATACAAAATAAATGCATTAATAGTTCCATCAGTAACTGTGAGGTTAAGAAGGAAGAGTAGTAATACTAGTAGGATACCTAAAATTGTGATGGGTAGGATGAGAAGGAGGTATATATTGGAGCAGTGTTGACAATGAGATGTACCAAATACAGTACTAAGACCTTGTTGACATTGTCCGCAGAGAAGGTGAGACCTGGTAAACTGACATTGTGAGTTAGGACTGGAGAGGTTAAGTGAAGATGAGTGAGGTAGGCAATAGTGGAATGGACAATTATGGGATATGCGATAAGAGTGAGTATTATTATGTGATTCAGCTGATATCCAACTGTTAGCAGGACGTAGTAAAGTCTGATCATTAATGTTACACTGTGTTATCATTGAAATCAGTGATGGATCACACTCGCATTTACCAGTATGAAGAATCATAGAAAATCCTACTGGACATTTACGTAATTTCACATAGAATATGGTAATTTCATTGTGATATCTATCGTTCAAAAACATTTCACACTGCCTTTCACTTTTTGCCAGTAATGTGTAGTGTAACAGAGTACAAGTTTTCCGAACATTCTTAAATGTTTCATTGGTGGAGGAAACTTTACAGTGAGATTGAGGTAAGTAATTATGGTACATTTCAACATTAACTGGAAGACTATTTCTGGACTTAATTCCTTTATCATTGTATCTTAAGTTCATCATTATAGTTTCTCCAGGATATACAGGACCCAGTGTATTAATTTGACAATTCTGTTTCTCACCATTAGTGCAATAGCACAAAAGTCCTGTATCAAATAATGATGAAAAGTTTATGTTATTATTTTGAAAATGTATAATATGTTGATATACTTCTAGTGGGTTGTGTTCACTGAATACAGACCCTGGAGACATTTTGCAATTAATGTTTTTTGCACTTTGAGAAAAAACATGCTTACTAATTACATTATTGATCAGTACTCCAAATGACTGAAGTGATGTGGTAAAGTCTCTTGCATGGCTAGAAAAGAATTGGAAATAACATGGTGGAATTGGAAATAACATGTTGGAATTGGAAATAACATGGTGGAATAACCTCATTTGGTGTAATGGAATCAAAGACTGTTTCATTAACACTATTTTCAGTAATATTGAATCTAACATTTTCTACAAATGTAATAAATACAGAGGATGTGAATACCAAATGTTCTACTGTATTCTCTGAAATTTCTACGTAGCCATTAAGTTTCAGTGAAGTATTAATTAGTCTATCAACTATATTATTGTGAAATATTATTGGTCCTTTCAAGGTGACTGTTACGTCTGAAACTATAATAGAGCTTTTTTTAACTGACTGTTGGGGATCTTGATTTGATGTAAAATTGGTATTAATAATGTTTATTAAGTGCATATCAGTTACCACCACATTTGTTTGAAAGTAGAGGATACGTGGTGCTTTATTATTATGAAATACACAGTGATTAACCATTAAGTTTATAGCTGTATTTGATATCACTTGGCTAGGAATTTTGTGCCATAAACACCTTACAATTGCAATACCATTGTTACTGGCAAAATGGTTGCCTAAAAATGTGCTGTCGTTAAATAGTAGAAGTGTATTACCAGGTTGCATAACATTGAAAATTTTGTCTTCACATAATGCTAATTGAATATCAACCAGAGTGATACCCTTGGGTTCATTATACTTGAAAATATCCTTATAACCACCAAATACCATCTTTTGAAAATATATATTACTGAAAAATTTACAATTGTGTATAGTAATCGTATTTGTGTACTTTCCACAATGTTTACTTTCAATGAGCAACAGTGTAGGTAAATCTTCTATGCTTAAATACATACGTTTAAAATCAGTATTGGTGACTCTGATATTGACAACATAAGTGTCTTGCAGCAATTTAATGACCACTAATGCCTCGGAAGTAATTATTGCCGTGTTTGCTGGGGGTCTGTAGTCTTGGATTACAAGTGTGTGGTTCATCATTCTACTTATTTCATCAGAATAAATGATCTGCAGTACTGCACTTATACTACTAGAAACAACTGAATCACCAAAAGTATTTGTGAGACTTAGTTTAGTCGCTCCAACGTTTAATAAACTAACATGATAACAGTTCATAATTTTTAGGAGTGAGACAGGTAATATATAGCGACCCACTTCCAAGTGATATGTTTGCCATAATTACATTAGTACTGTTAAGTACTGTTACACTACAAGCAACATCACAGTGGAGCGTAGTGTCATATGATAGGGAAATAAGAGAAATATTATGGACATCTTGTATGGTGAGATTAGTTTTAAGGTGATGTAGTCCTGGTAGGAAGAGTAGTTGAGTGTTAGAGGTGAAGTATTCTGTGGTATTGAGCAGGTAATGTTGTAGGTTATGACAATGATCACATGTAGTGTTATTGGGATGATCATCAGGTGTCACAGTGTAGACAGTACAAGTTGTAATGTGTAGCAATGATGATAGGAGGAGTAGTAACAACATAACTGGTGATCTGCAATTTGGAGGAGTATTTACACATTGTTATATATAAGGAACCAATTGACTTACTCAATCATGCCCAGGTTGTGCTACTTTCCATGCAATGTACAGTGCTAAACTTGTTGTTATCACATACGTTATGAAAGCAAAGCTTGTCTTCCAATCACCAAGCAATATAATAAGTATATAGTTGATAACTGCATGTGTCTGTGGGCATTACATCCTTTTATGTTATAGAAATGTGATAGCAAACATCTAACATAGTCATGTGAAGTACACATGTAATACATGTGAAGTACACATGTAATACATGTGAAGTACACATGTAATACATCACTTTCAACTGCTAAATAGCACAACTAACTGTATACTATTAACATGAAAATATTAATATATTATATTATTGATGCATAATGCGTGTGAAGTGCACATGTATGTACTGTATTTACATAGCAATACATCACGCACTTTCAATTGTGAAGCAACACAACTATGTAACTGTATGCCATGAGATTAACCTGAAAATCAAATACTTTAATATTGATGCACAATTTATTGTTTCTTGTAGATTCATCTACATATACAAATTATGGCACACTATCTAGTAGTTTATAGAGTGGTTATCCCACCTACGTACGTACATCTATATCAGCGGCTATATATAACTAAATTTAGTGTTCATGTTTGGACACTTAGCTGTGGTTAATTTTACTGTTTGGACAACTTCAAGCATAGAGATTCTTCATTCCATTGCTCAGACTTCCACTGTGTGAAATGGTTTTTCTGCAGGCAGGCAAGGTATTTGCCATCTTGTTGAACAGCTGAGCATTCAATTATACCAATACAATGCTACATTTTAGGTTCTTCACTGTTACTCAGAATGATGGTTGCAGGGTTGCCTGGTGGGCTGGTGATTTCAATGATTAGTGAGCTTGATAACTGGAGTGCTTCAAATTGACTGATGTAACAGTAGGTATCTATGAGGTGAAGTTCCAGAATCGATTCTCCCAGCAACTAAGGAAAAGACTTCTGGGGAAACTAAAGTGATCATTTTTGTCCTGCTTTCTGCTCTGCAATTGTAGCAATGGCCTCATCAAGCAGTTGCCCCTCTTTTATTCTTCACAACATCTCCAAGTGATATAGAAGTTAACTATGTGTTTGACTTGCAATATGTGGTTACCCAGCTAATTGATTTTAAATAATTATCCAGCCAATACTTCAGCTGTATTGTTGTTTCTGGGCCCAAAAAGTTCAAGCAGTATCATCACCAAATGCTGCGTGCATTATTACATCAGCTTGGCTGGTCACATTGCTGAGTTCACTTTACCCACTGGTGAAAACTCCCTCAATCCTGTCCAAAAGTTATTGTAATTGCTAAAGCACAAAATTTTAAATACTGGTGCAAAACCATTAATTTACAAGAATTATAGCAAATAAATCTTGTACTAATTGTTTTGATCATATAGTCTTTTATGCACAAATATGTGGATTCAGTAAGTCTGTTTTTATCATTAATAACAAACAATTGCTCTCATGTACTTATACACAGTGGAGTAGGACATTTATCAATCATTCACTTTAATATTGAGCATATATATATACAGTGAATCAATCAGTTAGGTTGGATAATATGTAGTGTAGTTACTTGCAATATTATCCTACTATTACGACCTATGAGAAGACAACATTCAGAGTCAGAGTCAAGTATTTATATATGCAGTAAATGCAGTCATTGCAGTGTTAAATGTGGTAAAATCCTTGAGTATGGTAATAATATCAAATATTATTAATTGAGCAACGTTATACAACTAAATTATTCAGCATGACTGGGACTATCCAGGAGTACCTTACAATAGAACACAGTTACACTGTATGTATATAATAGAAGTATAATATTTTATATTATTGTAAAGTATTCTAAAACAGTGACATTTGTGCAGTGTCTTGAATTTCACTATCAACTGGTATTCAAAACACTCTCTATACTTGCTGTACTATATAGCCAAAAGAGTCATGTCATGGGGGACCATTATGTAAATTCACAGAATTAACTAAATGACCTGAAATGTCCATTCATGTCCCTGTACAATGCATTGAATATGCATTCATTACATAATTCTTCTGTACATTCCCAAAGGGCGTATGCATATATATATTATATAGTTATACAACGGCCACGAGTGCTCTGCCTGATATAAACGCACGAGCCTGAGGGCCGTTAGGCCCGAAGGCAAGTGCGTTTATACAGGCAGAGCATGAGTGCACGTTGTATAACTGTTATGTACCACTCACCTAATAGGTGGGGAGAGTCTCACAAGACAGCTGTAACGTTTATAAAGGCCAGGTTTCTAACATTGATTGTGGGTAACCAAGCCAGACGTTGCGATGACGTTCTCCCTGCAGTACTGCAGCCACCTGAGATATTGAAAGCTAGTACGCTATGGGTTATATCACTAACCTGCATTCGCTGTTCGACTCTCATCATGTAGTGCTCAGCATGCCAGCGTGCCATATAGACTAAGCACCAGACTAATCGCCATAGTGATTCTCTCGAGCGGAAAAAAGCAGCTAAATAGACGGTTTAAGTAAACAAACCTAACTACTAAACGATACTAGTCTAATTCTTACTATTCACACTAGCTGGCTAAACTCGAATGTGGTGGCATGACAAAACTGGTTACCACAATCCAACGTAAAGGTTAGTATTATTTAGAATATATTTGTTTTATTGAGTCATTGTCGAAGTGGACTACAGTTTAATCTGGGCTAAGATGGCACCAGACTAGTAAGGTGTATAAGTACGTTTATATATATGTAGACTAGAGTTGTGGCCACCCGCGTTGGCTTTTTCGATCGCCATTGGCTGCTTGTAAACATTATACGTATTGGTGACGTTATGGCCCACTATCGACCTTTACATGCCAGGCTATAAAAGAATTCGAATGATCTGTGAAGTGTCTTTCCACCTATTAGGTGAGGTGTCGTAGTGGTCTTCGCCACCGGCACTTGTGCTATGCTGCACAAAACCGCAGCCAGTGCAATATCTGTATATTGCACTGCGGTCGGTGCATTATAACTTATAATGCACTCGTTGTGGTCTACAACACCGCAACCAGTGCGTTATAAGTTATAATGCACTCGCTGCGGTCTGCAGCAGTGCAATATACAAATTATGGCACTGGCGGTGCCTTTGAACTGCCCACGCAGAGTGGTACATATATATATATATATAATAGATATATACGCACAAGCCCTAGGGCGAGTGCATATATACAGGCAAAGCACAAGTGCCCATGGTATAATTAATATGTTCTACTTTAGCATGTAGACTCACCTAATTGGTAAAATCTGTAGTTGCTATACCCTTCTCTTATCCAAGTAAGCTGTGATTGTGGGATTGAATTTTGCCAAACAAACTGTGATTGTGGGATTCAATTTTAATGCATCACACAGTAGTTTGATTTTATTATTGCTAATATAGCAATTTTAAGAGACCAGTGTTAATTATGTTACTTTAATTGTAAATAATGCTTATCAGTTGTTGTGCGGCACCCTTCAACACTTTTTGATCATGAAAGATGAATTTCAAGAAACCATCACCACACTTCGTTTTATACAAGGAGATCATTACTTAAGAGAACAATTGGTCATTAAATACTTGACAACTTCATGGGAAAGATGGAAAGTAAGAATTAAATGCTTTGGATCTTTTGGCAGAAATGCAAGCTTATTATTCAGCAAACTTGATAATTGATAACTTGATTTTTAAAAATTGTGGTATGTTTACTAAGTATTCATATCTTAACTCAGTTATTTGTATCATCAACTGTGGAAGTGTAACAGTCAGCCAAATAGATATCGAAATGCCAGTTAATTCTGGAGGAATAATGCTAGTAAATACGGAAGGACTATCAAATTTCACTAAAAGCACAATTACCATCAATGGCTGTTACACACAAGTACACTATGGAGTAATGTTGAATTTTACACAGAGTATACTTTATAAAATGTTTTTATTAATTTCCATCCGTTATCACTCTTCACCACCAACACACTCAGCACGTGTTCTCTATTACTATTACCTATTCTTGTATGTCAGAATGGTCCAGTCATTTAATGTTTAATGACAGTAAAATTGATTACAGAACATTTTCTTCCCCTCTATTTCACATTGAGTTTGAAGATTGTTGTTTTAAGGATAGTAGTTACTATAGGTACTATACTAACCAAACAGTCAAGTATCTTGTTCTCCAATTGTAAGGTGACCAATAATATCTGGTCAACAGCAACTCCACTGATAACAGTAAACACAAACTTTTCTGTATTAACAAAACTTAAATCGTTAATTTTCAACTTCACATTTAGCAATAACAAAAACATGTTGGTTTGAAAATTGAAAGTCAACAGGATGTTCTTTGGCCTTACAGCAATACAGTTACAATTACTAATACAAATATTACCTCTAACAGTTTAGAACATAGGTCATCCTTCATTTGTACTAAACACACATACCTTACATTTATTGGACTCACTGTGAAGAACAACACAGGAGGATATGCAATATTTCGACTAGTTATTTCTGGGAAAACTGTTGAATTTGCATATAACAGAATACATTACCTGGTAGTACTGGTTAACAGCAGTTACATAATGCTTCTTGATAACTCAAACTTTAATATTTACAACAACAGTGTTCGCAACTTGTTTACTCTTAGTAGACATAAACACACCAATAGTCCCTATCCCTGTATCATACAATTGATCAGTAGAGCTGGTAGTTTGGATGTGGAGGAGTTTAGTGATCTTTACAACATAACTATTGCTAACAACACTCAGAGGCATTCACCATACTTTGAAACAAAATTGTTTAAAGTGTAGGTTGTGAAGTGATTCCTGGTGCTGCATTCACAGCTTACTCCAAGGCAGATGTCAATGCAATTTTTGAGAATACATAAATATTAAAGAGCATGAAATCTACAACTGTGAAAATGCAAACAAGGCATTATGTACATGTACTAGAAATGAATTGCAAGCAAGATACCCTGGACAAACAGTGACTTCATTCTTCATAATAACTCATCATGCTGTAAACATCACTCTAACAGTAGATGATGTAGAGTCATCTTGTCAACTGCTCAACCATAATGAGGTCCAACAAACTCAACCAAACAATTGTAGTAAATTTCACTACACAATCACATCTAGAAATGAAAGACAGTGCACTCTGTATCTAATAGAAAGAAATTTACAGATATCGGATAGCTTTAATATCAACTTAAAGCGATGTCCACTTGGGTTTTCTCTTAGCATTGCTAACTACAACAGAACTTGTCAATGCGATCAACTTCTCATTCAGAACGCATTGCCAATATCATGTAAAATTAACAACGAGATGATATTGAGGCCTCCTAATAGTTGGATATCTGGTAAGGTAGAGAATGAACATGAAGTACATCACTACAAACACATATATCAGGTTTCATTGAATTGTCCTTATGACTACTGTAACCCATTCCCTTCACATATTAACCTCAACCAGCCCGATACACAGTGTGAGTTCAACAGAACTGGTCCTGTTTGTGGACACTGTCCTCACAATTATAGTAGGGTGTTTGGTTCATCAAACTGTCAACTCTGCAATAGTAGTAGTAATCTGAGAATAATCTTACCCATCCTGACATTAGCAGGAATTGTACTAGTATTGTTAATGTTTATTCTTGATGTTACTGTAACACATGGAGCAGTCTTCACTTTCATATTGTATGTTAATTTAGTTGGCATCAACAGCAAGTTACTTCTCTCTCCATCTTAAACACCATCCATGCCATTATACATCATCATTTCACTAGCTAACTTTAACTTGGGAATAGAAACATGTTTCTATGATGGTATGGATGATTACATCATCATGTGGCTGCAGTTAGTGTTTCCTACTTACCTTATTATCATCTCAACAACAATTATTACCATTGGACACTTTATCAAATACCATACATACAGAGGATCATATCACTAAGAGGATTTCCTGTACTGGCCACATTGTTATTGTTGACATACACTAAACAACTTTTACAGTGTTATTTTCATATACTGAGATACTCACAATATCAAAGACAGATCATATCACAAAATCTATTTGGTCAGTGAGTAGTGATGTTGAACTGCTTGGGACTAAACATGTTTCATTATTATGTGGTCAATATTATCATATTTCTCATAATGGTCCCAGTCAGTATAGTCCTTCTCTTCTGCAAGTGACTAACAAGATTCAAGTGGTTGTTAAGATTCAGAATGATGAACAGTCGTTTACCTTTACTAGATGTTTATAAAGTAGCATACAGGGAGAAACGTTACTTTTGTATAGGCTATCAGTTAATAATAAGAGTAGCATTAGTCACCACCAGACATCTCTTGGATAAAACACTCCACCTCACTATAACAATTTTAGTACTTGGGTTTGCTATTGGTGTCCATGGATACATTTGTCCATTCAAAAATAGACGACTAAATCTTCAAGAGTTGGTGGTTATATTTCAATGCCTTCACAGTCTATGTGTTAGCAATGTTTGGGCAAACTCCATGCATTGTTTATACAGATTGCTGTGCGAATAACAGTATTTCACTTTGCTGTTGTATTGCTGTATCAATATTTATTAACAGTTGCTTGAAATTTACCCTAATACAATTCATCAGTAAAGTTAAGCTGCAGAAGAAACACAATGCAGCAAGAATGAAGGCAAAAGTTGAATTGTACTGCATATTGCACAAACTTTATGCATCATGTCCTGTAAGGGGTGGAGAAACATGCAACTTTTTAACATACGTAACATTAATGCATACACATTAACTCAATGTATAATTATATGCACACAAAAATTGGCATAATAATGCACATATATTATGTTCAATAGGTTATAATAGTTTGTTTTTATTGTGCTTTCACACAAATGGCACATGCAGATGTATAGTATACATTTTGTGATGGAGTATATATGTCATCATGCACTGACCATTGGTGATCAGAGGAATGTCTTAAGTACTATAACTGCTTGTGAATGCATTAGCTACAGATTGATGTATACATTAACATACAAAAATGGGGGGAGGAGAAGGAAGAGGGCCGGGAGGTCGAACATCATATTGTTAATAACCCTACAAATCTACAACTATAACATACGTAGTAATTCGCTTCACCTGTAACAGCTAAACTTTAATGCTACATTTCATAGCTTTTAAATTCAAAGCCCTTTCCTGCATGGAGTTATTGTCCTACTTGCACTTCTTGGAGAGTATAGCAGTGCTGAAAACTCTTTATTGTCCACTGTGAAGGCTGCACTCACCATGCAGGCAGTTATATTACAGCTTAACATCACACCATAGCTGCAGCCATGAAAATGATAATAACAGTGCATGTTCTCAGTCCTTCATACAAAATTCTATAGCACACATAAAATATCGCGTTTAGCACATAAATCCCCGTTACCATTAATTCTACGCCATTTTCCAACAGCTTCTGCCTGTCATCGACACTTGCACCCTCTCTAAAAAAAGGGGTGCGCCGCGATATTTTTAAACAAATTAGCGCTGCGCGTTCAGTTAAAATCAGTTCTCCACGTGACGTGTGAATGTTCACAGTTGGCTATTGTCTGATTATTGTTTGATGGTGCGAGGTCCGTGATAATGCTCTAAACAGAGTCCTCTAATAGCGCCCGAATTTGTCTAAATGCAACGTGACACAAGGGGAACAGTGTGGAGCGAGGTGTGGAGTCATGCAGTATTGTACGATTTAGGAGTGGAGTGTGATATGTGATGTGAGCTATTAAAAACACAATTGTATTATTAGTCGTAGTGGTGGGAGATCACCAGGATTTTTGCCAGTTTTGCCGCCATTTTTTGTAGACCTGAGTTCACTGAAGCAGAGCCAGCCAGTGGATGAATTGTCATGTTTAGTGAGTCACATCTTCAATGGA
This sequence comes from Dysidea avara, assembly GCF_963678975.1. NCBI lineage: Eukaryota > Metazoa > Porifera > Demospongiae > Dictyoceratida > Dysideidae > Dysidea > Dysidea avara. The sequence goes on along the minus strand of NC_089272.1, from coordinate 4,985,625 downwards.
GGACTGGAGGAGGACTTATCACACAAGATCTCTTAAGTGTGTTGTGGTGATTACTACTACTACTACTACATATACATTCCACAATCGGTTAGGTAGCCAATCATGCAGTAGCGATTAGCTAGATAGGCTGTATAAATGCTTATGTTCATGTACCATACAGATAGAGTTAGCAGCTATACAGAATAGCTAGCCATGCTTTGCACTAAAAACAAATTTTTATGAGTGTACGTATGAACATCCCACAGGTTGCTCACTTAGTTGCTTGCAAGGTTAGTAGTTTGCCCGGGCATCACAATAGAGGATGCACTGCCGAATACATTCTAATGAACACGTGATTTTTTCATACGTCATGACGGTGAACGGAATGCGAATCGATTCATTACATGGACGGTAGATCAGTTACGAGCAATTCTTACTAAGTGACATATCCTTCTGCCTAAGAAGTAGTACATCCGGCGAGAAGAAGCTGACCCGTGGTTTTAGTGGCGAGTTCCAGTTCGAACATTCATTCACTGCCCATACTTTTATATGAGTTTTTCGTGACCTTGTGGTAATCGTTCACGACAACAGAAAGCCTGCTTGTAGCTTAAAAGGCGAGTTATACTTCGAGCCGCATTCACTACCCAGTACTTTTATATGGAATTTTCGTAAATCTTCGATAGTCGTTCACCATCAACTTTTTTTGGAAGCGCCGCGCCGCTGATCATTTTTCGTTCGAATAATATAGCATGCATATCCTCTATTGGTCTAGATACGCCCCTGGGGTGCATGCGTGCTAAAATTGGAAACCTGGGACAACTTCTGTTATTGTCTAACGTGGCATCCTTCAAGCCATAGATACTACTGAGAGCCTATGGAAATCGATAGGCTCTAATATGTATATTTCAACCTTACCAATTTTGGAAACGCGTGTACATGCTTAGGCCACTCCAAATAAATTCTCTGTTTCCCGTCCTGAACTCAAGCATACAATACCAGAAATTTGAGGTCATGGGCCTACTGATTAAAAATTAAATTGACATACAGTGTTGGATTGGCAATACATCTCAAATAGCGGTGTACAATTTCCGCTCTGCAGTGAAGGTGATGAAATTTTGTATAATAGAGGCTAAATGACCCATTTGGTAGGATTGAAGTCCGTCTACATGTGGCAATACAGACTATGGTTCGGTAGGCCCAAATGTATGGGCTTAACATACAATAAACTCACTCACCCTACGAAGTCGGTTGAATCTGTATGTAACCAATCATTTTCACCTTATTATTAACGCGTAGGTAGGGTCCGCAACGCGAAAAATCGATATCCTCCAATCAACTATCTAACTATTGTCATGTGTTAGGCTAAGTGTAACTTGAATAACACCAGCGTGGCAGCCAAGTTTGCCACTGTCTTCTGGTAGAAAACGATACAAATGTCTTAAAATCACGTGATTTTTCATTGCAGCAGTTCGTAGGGTTCTTCGTATGCCACGACAGTCACTCTCAACATTGTTCAAGTAGTCTATCATCAACTCAAAGTATTGGTGGTTTGATTATATTGGTCAGTTTCCGGTGGCAGCACGATATGTGCAACTTTTTGGCGACAGACAAAACGTTTCTTGCTCTGGAGCACAGGACAAGCAGAGCAGCAACTGCGCCGTGGGTCAGCAATGACCAGTACTAGGTAAAGTACCTGCATGCGGAGTATGGTTATAATTGAAGCTTGTTAGCCATCTGGCTGAGCCATCTATATGCTGAAAATTCGGCCAAAACGACACGATTTTTGCAAACAAATACCAGAATCGTTGATACATCAGTGAGACAGTCTTTAACAGCAAGGATACGAAGCTTATAAACACCTAACAATACGGCCATCTCGCTCAGTAAATGCATAAAGCAATTCAATGTATGAAATAGGTACTCACGTGATCGAAATTTAAATCGCGGAAATATCCATGAAATCGCTTTCATTTCTGAATAGGAACCATGCAGTGTGCTCCTTTCGTAAATATTTGTTAATTGTTCACTCGGGCATGGTCTGGGCCAGTGCAAGTGTGTTTTATGCTGTGATGGCATAATAGGGAGTGAACAATTGCATCTTAATTAACAAGTCATTATCCTGGTCTTCACACATATCTACCATAGCAGCAAAGGCGACAAAAACCCTTAACTTTTTGAAACGTAACCTTAGTAGTTGCTCACAAAGAGTTAAGAAATCTGCATACATCACAATGGTGAGGCCACAAATGGAATATGCATCAGCTGTGTGGGATCCATACTACAATTCACAAATTCAGCAATTAGAGAAGGTACAACGTCGTGCAGCCAGATGGATTTATAATGACTATAGTAAATTTAGCTCAGTTTCAGCAATGTTAAATGAATTATCCCTGCCATCTCTTGAGACTCGTCGCAAGATATCTAGATTACAAGTCCTGCACAAGGCACTCCATCACCAGCTTGCCATCTGCATACCATCATATTACCTACCACCAACGAGAGAAACTAGATCATACCATCCATTGCATCTTATAATTCCATCATCATCCACCAGATCATACCAGAGCAGCTACTTCTCAAGAACTGTTAAAGAATGGAACACCTTGCCTGTTAACATCATTGAAACGTCTGATCCAGATTCGTTCACATCACTTTTACAATCATATTACCACACTAGTACTAGCTTGTAATTAGTCGAACAATTGGTTTACTGTATGTTAAGTTAGAACTGTTTTTTGTTGTTGTTTTTTTTCCTGAGCATACCAGCAGGGCTGACTGCTCAGTACAAATAAATAAATAAATAATAATAATAAATAGGGAGAGTCTCAGACAGCTGGACTAATCGAGATGCTGAACCTAATGCACACAAACTGATTGCCACTTGATTCCAAGTGATTTTAAAGTTATTGGAATAGATTGTGGTTGTATTTTCCGCGATTTGAATTTCGATCACGTGAGTGCTTATTTCATGCAATGGATTGCTCTATGCGTTTACTGGACGAGATAGCCGTATTGTTAGGTGTTTATAAGCTTCACATCCTTGCTGTTGGAGACTGTCTCACTGATGTATCAACGATTCTGGTATTTGTTTGCAAAAATCGCGTCGTTTTGGCCGAATTTCAGCATATAGATGGCTCAGCCAGATGGCTAACAAGCTTCAATTATAACCATACTCCGCATGCAGGTACTTTACCTAGTACTGGTCATTGCTGACCCACGGCGCAGTTGCTGCTCTGCTTGTCCTGTGCTCCAGAGCAAGAAACGTTTTGTCTGTCGCCAAAAAGCTGCACATATCGTGCTGCCACCGGAAACTGACCAATATAATCAAACCACCAATACTTTGAGTTGATGATAGACTACTTGAACAATGTTGAGAGTGAATATCGTGGCATACGAAGAACCCTACAAACTACTGCAACGAAAAATCACGTGATTTTAAGACATTTGTATCGTTTTCTACCAGAAGAGAGTGACAAACTTGGCTGCCACGCTGGTGTTATTCAAGTTACACTTAGCCTAACACATGACAATAGTTAGATAGTTGATTGGAGGATATCGATTTTTCGCATTGCGGACCCTAGCGTAGGCTAAAACCTTCGCTAAATACAGCCATCTACTTGTGGTTCCAGGCCGTCCATAAATGTCCAGCGGTGCTCCAACAAATTAGAAACTGCTTCAGTCTATGACGTATTGCCTACGTCATTCGTCATTAATAGGCAAATCCAGCACTGACCTTACTTAGAAAGCTCATTCCAACTAATTATAGGTGTTCTGTTTTCTCCAGCAAGTAAACTACGAAAGTAGTAGCTAGCTGAAACTGGCGCCAAATGAGATAGTCTACTTTTCAGGGTATATTAAAATCACGTACATCGAACTAGAAAATGCTTGTAATAAAATCAGCAGACTATGATGGGTGCTGTTTTAAAGTAAGGAGTTTTGAGCATATATGCACGTACACAGTGCAAAACCTAGAGCATGCTTTAGCATGCTCTCGTCTAGGGGGGTCAGGGGGGCATGCCCCCACAGAAGATTTTTTGAGAATTTACCCATCTAAGGTTAAATCTGGTGTAAATTTGGACCAAAAATTGCTCGACTAGTTATGCTAGTGATAATAACAAAGCAAAACGACTGAAGTATGATGTGATAGACCAGCTTCCTCCAGGACAAGACACTTATGGCGTACGCGTTGCTACATTATAGTCAATCAACTCAATTAATTTAAAAATACAATAACATGCACACATGCATGCACATTAGAAACAATCATCAGTTTAGTCGGTGACTTGTGGCTTCCGGATGAATGGTTTTGTATAGACGAGCTGCAGGCTATAAAGGAACATGTACTTGTAAATTACAACAGAAATTGAAAAAAAAAATAAGAAACAAACAGTTTATATCTCACACAATGTTCCTTAACTGAGAAAGTTAAAGCACACAAACAGTTATTTCGAGTATCCCTTTGATGTGGTTAACACTCTAATTTATGAGGTATAAATGTGCCATGATTAAACCATGCACACACAGACACACACTACATACACAGTATGGCTTTGAAGTGTACTAAGTGGAAGCAAATTTTGAGGTTAGTGCAAGATAATATCGTGGTTAGGGACTAAATGGCTTCAAACCCTTTGGAATGTGTTGGTTTCAATCATTAGACATTTATTCCAACATATGCATAGCTTTAAAAACATCGCATTCAAAAGTGATTGTATTATATGAATATTTTACACAGGTTGTCTACACTAATGCACACGACCAAAAAATGTACTAAATTTCTGGTAATGATTTGCGGGCGGGCGGTCCATTTTTATTATAAGATTGGCAGCTTTTCAAGCCAGTATTTTCCTGGTACAACCATCAAAAGCATGCTTAAGCTTGTTCCTTCCTTTTTAAATTGCAAAAATAACACAAACGTGAAGTTTGTGCTGACTTGATAGCACTGCTGACACGTGAGCTTTATTGAGCCTGCCAGTATGCAAGAATAACCGGGAAATAATAGAAGAATACGGAATATTTAGAGCTGACAGTAACCAGATGCGGGCGGTGGACGGGAAACAAGAGAATTTATTTGGAGTGGCCTTATAGTAGTAGCTAAGCCATTTCTATTTGTTAATTTTATACAGAAGCACTTTCAGTTCATTATATCTGACCCAAAACCTTAACCCTTATAACAAATTTCCTAACTCTAACATACTTCCTGATTCTAGCTATTATAAGCTATATACTGCCGAGCAAATTTCCAATCTTACTGAAAGCAAATGGCTTAATTCTACTAACTGAAGTGAATATTCTGACACTGCTAGCAAATTTTCTTTACCTTACTAGTAGCACATTGCAGATTTTGGCTATAGGATGCCACATTTATGTTGTAAGTTTCGAAATATTGACAAGATTTCAGTAAATTCTGGCTAAAAGTAGACCAAAAATAACACATCCAGAATCGACAAGCCTATTTTTTTCCAAAACTGGTAGCTATCAAATAAAGCCATATAATTACTTGAAGTGCCCCAACTCGAACACTATAGTAGCTAGCTACATAATTAGCTATACTGCATCAATCCCCCCCCATCTTGGGAAATTCTAGACCTTCTCAGGCTCCCTGTATAAAAACCGCCACAAAACCACAGACAGCCATGATAAACTTTAAAAACCACACCATGAATTATATAATTAAGCTCCTGCGCTAAACACCCAGAAGTAGAATTTTACACTGGCACGCTAGAGTAAACATTAAAAACGTTCGTAAAAGCAGGTATAAACAAATTCGTTTTTTATTCCATAGAATTCACGTTATCGAATGCTATTTGTACGTGTATAGGTGGAATGGCTGGAGAGTAGGGCTCAAACAAATAGTGGTTTTTACTATTCGAATATTCTTTATTCACAACTACCGAATATTCGAATATTCTTTTTCAATATTGATATGGATGAGATATCAATAATCCTGCGGCTGTACAAGATGTCTCTTTAATACAATTCAGAATCAACATGATTTGATCACTTATGTCATAGATATGCTTATGTAGGATCGCGAATTTCCATGTACTCTACCAGTGATGTTATATATTTCCTTTGAAACGAATATTCTCCGAATATTCGAATAATAGAATATTCGTTTGAGCCCTACTGGAGAGAACACTGCCGCCAGTGTGGAAGTGGGGGGTTACCGACACCAGTTCGTACAACCACCACCAGAGCCTTTGGTGTGCAAGCTGTGTCACCTTCCCGTTCGTGATCCACACCTTAGCCAATGCTGTAGATACAACTTCTGTGCGAGCTGCCTCAACCGTCATACTAAGAACGCGACCAAGGTGATCACGTGTCCAGTTTGCTCTGATTATCACTTTATAACTGATCGAAATAAGCAAGCTAGAGTCCAGATACAAAGTTTGCAAGTGTTTTGCTCTAACAGGGCAAAGGGGTGTTGCTGGAAAGGGAAATCCCTGAAATAAAAGATCACATAAGCAGCAGCGATGGTTGCCAGTTTGAACCTGTCACATGCCAATGTGGGGAGAAGGTTCTTAGGGGCAACCTCACAGAGCATTATTGCAACAGCTGTCCACTCACTCCACAAATGTCAACTTGTCAATATTGCGGATTACATAAGGAGAAAGGCTTCATTCAAGGGGCTCATGTAGAGCAATGCCTTAAGGCACCTTTAGCTTGTCCAAACAACTGTGAAATAGACAGTGTCACTTGTGAAGAAATGTCTAATCACTTGGAGGAGTGTCCTCTGCAATTGGTTCCTTGTGAGTATCAGAATGTTGGGTGTAAAGTGAAAGTACACCGCAAAGACATGAGTCAATACTGCGAGGATTACACTATGCAACATCTTCATCTTGTTACAGCCAGTGTTGTGAGCACAGAGGGTGAAGTTACTGACACCAAACGACAGATCACAGATACCACTAACCAGCTAGTCTCTGCCCAAGGTGTTGTCACAGACATGCTTCTTCAAGTTGCCTCCATGGTTGAGATGTTGGCGGGAAATAAGAATCAAAAGGATAAGAATCTTAGCATACAGCACTGGCAGGTGTGGCTGTGTTGTCGTGGTATGCAGTCAGCTACTAAATGTCTTCAGACTCCTGTTCTCATAAGAATAACAGATTTTGAGAACAAGCGACTTGGCAAAGAAATGTGGTACAGCAAGCCATTCTGGTCCCACCATAACGGATATAAGGTACAGCTTGGTTTTGCTGAATGTGCAGGCACTCATTTTTCAATGGATATTTGCATCAAGGATGGCCCAAATGATCAGAATCTTGCATGGCCTGTACAAGGCAAATTCACAATGAGCTTGATGAATCAGTGTATGGATAGTAACCACCATGTTGACTATGTTGTGTTTGACAAATCAACTCCACATCATATTGGTGGGAAGACTGGTCAAACTGATGAGAGAGTCACTGCTTGGGGCAAGCGATACTTCATAACCCAAGAAGAACTGTGCAGGATATCTGCTTCACGTTATTACCTGAAAGATGATACGGTTTACATACACGTCTCATTCAGCCGTGAAAAAGTGTAGGCAATTAGTACTTTTGAACTTCTTGTATGTATATTGTAGTCTGTCCTTTGTTTATGTGTACACATTTGTACATGTACATACATAGATATGTATACTTGAGAGTAGCGTGCATTTTGCTATAAACAATATAGGGTGAAACATTTTAAGAAGTTTTATCCACTCTAAGAGATTGCCATGAATGCCAAATGACGTTAACTTTGCAATAAATGTTGGTGTGGGACAGTATCAAACGCTTTCTGAAAATCTAAGTAGATTACATCAATACAATAGCCATTATCCAAATGCTGAGTATGGTAATCCAATACTTTCAATAACTGACAGTCTTCCTGGTATAAAGCCAGAGAAATTAAACTATATATACATCCAGATTGAGATACTGTAATAGAGCACTCAATCACTCTAATAAAGCAGTCACAATACTCAGAGAAGCAGTGTAGCAAGCTATGTAGCTATAAGGCCACATAAACTTAATTATTAGTTCTTATCCTCCTGCACTCCTGAGGGGGGGTGGGTTTTTATTTTTTGCTAACTAGCTAGCTAAAATGACTCAGAATGCAGTTTTCTTAGACTGCTCTAGCAAGGCACCAACTTTAAAAGGTGCTGGATGGCTGCATTAAGGCACTAGTGGTGCAAAATCCTTGATGAGGTAAGAAAAAACAGCAGGGATGACAAACTAATAATTACATTTATATGGCCTAAAATAAGGACTTTTATGTACTTTATCAAGGGCAGTTAGTCTCAGCAGGTAGTTCCTTTTTATAGCTTTACCAAAAGACTATATAGCTATGCTCCAGTCACAAAAAATCAAGTGTTCTTAATAATGTTACATGTAGTGACTGTTCTATTGCAATGTTTAACTGACTGCTCTATTAGAGTATCTCATTTAAAGTTTGTTTGATTTACATATATTTTGGGGGGGAGGCACATGCCCCCTTTGGATCTGCCACTGGGAATGCTAAGACTATTATGCACCAAAAGACGGTGTATCACAGTACCTCAGTTTGGAAAAGCTAATGCAGCTCTAAAATTAGTTGTAGACTTGTTGCAGTGCCACAACCCTCCTGTGTTTTAAGCCACTTGAGAGTGTAGACTTGTTACTCTTGTAGCAAGTTTGTAGACTTTGTTCCTCTGAATATTCTTACATATACAAAAATGTATAACCATCAATACTATCTTTTGATGTCGCCACCGTACTACTTAATTCAATTCCTACACTTCAGTTTAATAGTACTGTTCTTGAAAATTGGCAGTTCCTGGTTGATCAGCATCTGTGACTACCAAGGTTAAGATACTGGATAGGGAGGCATCTTCACGAACACTGAGTGAGTACTGTGACTGCAAGAAGAGTGGTGGGTTGTCATTAATATCAGTGACCATGATATTCACTCTAGCTTGTGTTGCTCGAGTTGATGTACCAGGATTACTAGTAGCAATAACTAGCATGTACTCATCTAATACTTCTCCGTTGATATTTCCACTGACTGTAATTATATCTCCATTGTTTGCATTGATACTAAAGACTTCACCAATATTACCACTAGTGATAGAATAAACCACTTCTCCTAGTACACCAGAATCAGTATCATTAGTCACAACTGGTGTACGATCATCACTGTTTTCAGCCACTGATGCTGTGTATGGGTTCATTGTGAATATTGGGGAGTTGTCATTTTCATCCACTACATGAATTGTTATTGTATGTTCTGTATTAGATACCCCATCTGAAGCAGTCACCACCACACTGTGTTGTGTTGCAGTTTCATAGTCCAAACTACCAGCAAGTGTAATTGTTCCAGTGCTACTGTCAATGGTAAATAAAGATAGGAAAGCAGTGCATTGCTACTGAAAACCTTAACTTCAGCCTGCATATCTTCATGAAAACTTCCACTATTCTATAACATTCAAGAAGGAACTCCATATACCTCTCCAAAACTGGTAACACTTGGCACCAAGTCATAAGCCTTTCATAAATCAATGAGAGGGTAAACAGCAATTCTCGATATTCCCGTGATTTTTCAAAAGTTCTTGAGACACAAAAATCATGTCACAACAACCCCTGCCTTTTCAAAAATCACACTCACTTAAGTCTTTAGTGATGTAATTGGATGTTAATTTGATGTTCTATACAGCAACAGAGATTCCAAGGACTCACTTAAATACAAGATCTTCACCACGTTTTTTAATCAAAACTCAGAATTCATTTTATTATAATTACCTCTCATTAACTACTGAAATGTTTGCATGCAATTAGCATTAAGTAGCACAGCAACACAGTCCCAATACACTAAGGTTTTTAAAAAGTCGAACACTTGCACCTGTACTTGTCATACAAATTGGTTACTTGGCTATTTCATGCATACCTATAATATACATGCATAGAATCAGAAGTATAAACTCAATAAGCAAATCAACTCATATATACATGGTAAGTCATTTCTGTTCTGAAAGAATAGTATATATACATACATTGATTAATATAGTGCTATAATGTTTAAAGTCTTGCTGGAGTGCATAGTAACATCAATGGGTTATACCACACACTATTGTACATATGATGATGCTATTATAATTGATACACATTATTTGTGTATAACTACTGATAAAGAAATTACCCTAAGCTTTTTGTACTTTGCAAATAGGTATTGTCTCTTTTAATGATATCACCATCACCACCATCGATTAGGTCGGCAATCTATGGCAACTGTAAGTGGTCCAAGGGTAGATGAAAAAAACAAATAAAATCATAAGTAATTATGCAATGTACATATTATTACATTGTGCAGATAAATACAAATGTGCACTGCATGCATAATTATTAGTCTACACCAAGAAGTTGTTCTTGATATTCACAATAATTATAAGTCTTTTCAGGAATGTTTTGAAGCATCGCTTGCTCCTTTACAGCACTAGGCTTCTTATTTGTCTTTTTCAGCCATTTTGTTATTACTGTAGTGCAGTCATAAAGTTTGCTCCTGACCACTCCACCACACATGTAAGTAATGATGTTATTTGTGACAATGAAAGTTAGGTGAAGTGCAGCCATAGCAATCATTACATTGACAGCAGTAACTCCTATTCCAGACAGTGTAAATATATACAATACTTGAAGGTTTATAATGTATATTATTTCGTGGTAATTTTTGCTGTTATTCCTAAATGGTTTAACAAATCAATATAGTCCTATTATCACACTGAGAAGAATACTACCAGTGATGAGGTTGTTGTTCTTATCTAAAGCTGCTACACAAAAGAATACAGCTCTTATTAAAAGCTGTAGACCAGTCCAGTAACAAAACTGTATTTTGTAAGGTCCTTGATAAGCATCCAGAAGTGGCTTGAATTTGTTAATAAACTGAAACCTTGACAGAGTTCTTGTAAACAATAAGACAAAAAACATTATAAGGTAGTATCAATAGGAAGAGGATGAGACAGACAATGAACAGTATAGAAAATCTAACTCCAAACAGAAGTACATTAGCATCTACTGACCACACTAGTGTAGTGTGTTTACTAAGTAGGTGAGTGATTGTGGAGTAGAAGAACAAGACACTGGACATAGTACATAATTATCTTAATATAGGACAATAGGAATAGTGTAGCAAGAACTGGTAGAGCTCTACGTGCAGTGAGCCTCTGTATTCTAGTAGAGTATCGACTGGTTATGATGAGTAATGTAGCAATGAAGATGAGGTAAATGGGAAATGCTAATTGTAACCATAGTTTAGCATAGTCATCCATGCCATTGTAAAAACACGTTTTAATACCTAAGTCAAGGTTTGCAAGTGATGTGAATAAGTATATAAGCAGCATGATCAGTATCAGTAAAGAACACAACACTATTGATACTAGTGATATTAGCATACAAAATAAATACATTAATAGTTCCATCAGTAACTGTGAGGTTAAGAAGGAAGAGTAGTAATACTAGTAGGATACCTAAAATTGTGATGGGTAGGATGAGAAGGAGGTATATATTGGAGCAGTGTTGACAATGAGATGTACCAAATACAGTACTAAGACCTTGTTGACATTGTCCGCAGAGAAGGTGAGACCTGGTAAACTGACATTATGAGTTAGGACTGGAGAGGTTAAGTGAAGATGACTGAGGTAGGCAATAATGGAATGGACGATTATGGGATATGCGATAAGAGTGAGTATTATTATGTGATTCAGCTGATATCCAACTGTTAGCAGGACGTAATAAAGCCTGATCATTAATGTTACACTGTGTTATCATTGAAATCAGTGATGGATCACACTCGCATTTACCAGTACAAAGAATCATTGAAAATCCTACTGGACATTTACGTAATTTCACATAGAATATTGTAATTTGATTGTAATATCTATCGTTCAAAAACATTTCACACTGCCTTTCACTTTTTGCCAGTAATGTGTAGTGTAACAATGTACCAAACATTCTTAAATGTTTCGTTGGTGGAGGCAACTTTACAGTGAGATTGAGGTAAGTAATTATGCTTTGGTACAAATTCAACATTAACTGGAAGACTATTCCTGGACTTGTTTCCTTTATCATTGCATCTTAAGTTCATCGTTATAGTTTCTTGATATACAGGACCCAGTGTATTATTAATTTGACAATTTTTTTCTCACCATTAGTGCAATAGCACAACAGTCCTGTATCAAATAATGATAAAACGTTTATGTTCTCATTTTGAAAGTGTATAATATGTTGATATACTTCTAGTGGGTTGTGTTCACTAAATACAGACCCTGGAGACATTTTACAATTAATGTTTTTTGTGCTTTCAGAAAAGACATGTTTACTAATTGTATTATTGATCAGTACTCCAAATGATTGAAGTGATGTGGTAAAGTCTCTTGCATGGCTAGAAAAAAATTGGAAATAACATGGTGGAATAATTTCATTTGGTATAATGGAATCAAATACTGTTTCATTAACACTATTGTCAGTAATATTGAATCTACCATTTTCTACAAATGTGATATATGCAGAGGTTGTGAATACCAAATGTTCTGCTGAAATTTCTATGTAGCATTAAGTTGCATTGAAGTATTAAGTAGCCTATCAACTATATTATTGCAAAATATTATTGGTCCTTTCAAGGTAACTGTTGTGTCTGAAACTATAATTGAACTTTTTTTTAATTGACTGTTGAGGATCTTGATTTGAGTAAAATTGGTATTAATAATGTTTACCAAGTGCATATCAGTTACCGCCACATTTGTTTGAAAGTAGAGGATACGTGGTGCTTTATTATTATGAAATACACAGTGATTAACCATTAAGTTTATTTGATATCATGTGGCTAGGTACTGTGTGCCATAAACACCTTACAATTGCAATACCATTGTTACTGGACAATGGTTTCCTAAAAATGTGCTGTCGTTAAATAGTAGAAGTGTATTACCAGGTAGTATAATATTGAAAATTTTGTCTTCACATAATGCTAATTGAAGAGTAATACCCTTGGGTTCACTATACTTGACAAGATCCTCATAACCACCAACACTATTTTTTGAAAATATATATTGTCGGAAAATTTACAGTTGTGTAGTTATCGTATTTGTGTACTTTCCACAATGTTTACTTTCAATGAGCAACAGTGTAGGTAAATTTTCTATGCTTAAATACATACGTTCAAAATCAGTATTGGTGACTCTGATATTGACAACATAAGTGTCTAGCAGCAATTTAACGACCACTAATGCCTCAGAAGTAATTATTGCCATATTTGTTGGTGGTCTGTAGTCTTGGATTACAAGTGTGTGGTTCATCATTCTACTTATTTCATCAGAATAAATGATCTGCAGTACTGCCGTTCTAATACTAGAAATAACTGAATCACCAAAAGCATTTGTGAGACTTAGTATAGTTGTTCCAATGTTTAATAAACTAACATGATAACAGTTCATAATTTTAAGGAGTGAGACAGGATTTGTAATTTGCCACCATCCGCCTAGTAATATTTTTGTCATAATAACATTAGTACTGTTGACTACTGTTACACTACAAGCAGCATCACAGTGGAGCATAGTGTCATATGACAGGGAGATAAGAGAAATATTATGGACATCTTGTATGGTGAGATTAGTTTTAAGGTGATGTATTCCTGGTAGGAAGAGTAGTTGAGTGTTAGAGGTGAACTATTTTGTGGTATTGAGCAGGTAATGTTGTAGGTTGACAACGATCACGTTAATAGGGTGATCATCAGCTGTCACAGTGTAGACAGTACAAGTTGTAATGTGTAGCAATGATGATAGGAGGAGTAGTAACAACATGACTGGTGATCTGCAATTTGGAGGAGTATTTACACATTGTTATAATGAACCAATTGACTTACTCAATCACGCCCAGGTTGTGCTACTTTCCATGCAATGTACCAGGGCGGTGGAGCAGGCCAGCTGTAAGTTGAAGACCAAAAAAAAAAAAAAGGTCACAGCCTGCTGACAATAGCTGCTCTCCACCAATTATATCTCCTTATTACTACACATACATAGCTAAGTAGCTTGATACACTGCTTCTCTGAATACTGTGACTGCTCTATTAGAGTATCTAGATCCTGACTGTTCTATTACAGTATCCCGATCTTTTCTTGCAAACAGTGTCCCATAAGAGTTGGGGGCCATCCCCTGGCCCCCCCCCCGTCTCCACCGCCTATGCAATGTACAGTGCTAAACTTGCTGTTATCACATGTGTTATAAAAGCAAAGCCTGTCTTCCAAACATCAAGCAATATAACAGGCATATAGTTGATAACTGCATGTGTCTGTGGATATACCATCCTTTTATGTTATAGAAATGTGATAGCAAACAAAATCTAACATAGTCATATGAAGTACACATGTAATACATCACTTTCATCTGTTATAAAATAACTGTATACTATTAACATGAAAATAATAATATATATTATTGATGCATAATGCATGTGAAGTGCACATGTATGTACTGTATATACATAGCAACATTGTTGGGCAAAGTTACTCTGTAAAAGTAACTAGTTACATATTACATATTACTTGCAACTGAACTATTTAGTTACAGTTACATATTACCTATAAAATAAAGTAACTGTAATAATATTACATATTATTAGGGCTGGGCGGTATTGGAGTTTCGTTTCACGATATATCGTACAGAAATATATCACGATATTACTATTTATCGCGGTTATTAAAGATGACTGCTATATTAAAGTAGCTGACTGCTTTATTAGGGTATCTCGATCCTAGCTGACTGTTCTATTAGAGTATCTCGATCTTTGTAAAAAAAATTGACTAGCTAGTACTAGGTCCTTGTTTGCAGTAGTATCACGTGATTATTTGAGGTGCATTATAACAACCTTAAGGACTTAATAAGCTGTCACAAACACTAAAAATCGTAATAATATTGATATCGTGATATTATCGTTTCACCGAAATCTACGCGATACAGATATCGTTTCATTGCAATACCGCGGTATTACTATAATACCGAGAAACCGCCCAGCCCTACATATTATATTACTTTGTGTCCACAGCCTTAAGCTGTTATGTGTGAAACTATCACCTTATCACATGACATGATTGCGTTGTTGGACAATGTGGTTATAAAAAAGAAGCTAGTGAATAAGCTTCATTCAGTAGGCCTCGTTACTTCATTGTGGTTAGGCGTTACTCAGAGGATTACTAACGAGATAAGTAACTTCGTTACTTGTAGTAATAATATAACGTAGACTCGTTACAGTAACTATATTAGTTATGTAATGCATTACATTTGTTAGTAAAGTAACTTGCATTATATTACCTGTTTTCATAGCGTATTTCGTTATATTACTTTGTTACCACAAAAGTAATAATATTACGTAACATGTTACATAAGTAACGTGTTACTCCCAACACTGCATAGCAATACATCATGCACTTTCAACTGTGAAACAACACAACTACGTAACTGTATGCCATGAGATTAACCTGAAAATCAAATACTTTAATAATTGATGTATAATTTATTGTTTCTTGTAGATTCATCTACATATACAAATTATGGCACACTATCTAGTGGTTTGTAGAGTGGATACCCCACTTATGTACATCTATATCAGTGGCTATATATAACTAAATTTAGCATTCATGTTTGGACACTTAGTTGTGGTTAATTTTACTGTATGGACAACTTCAAGCCAAAATATATATACAGTGTGAGCGCTATGGGCCTTACACATGAAAATGACAGGGCCAATTCTACACAACAGTGATCTGACATTTCCACACTCACCATTGGTACCATTGGATAACCCTTGTTAGTCTCAAGAAAAGTAAGAAAAAAAAGGAGCTAAATATGCAGTTTAGTCAAAATATACAGTGTGAGCGCTATGGGAGTTTTGAAGCCTTACACATGAAAATGATAGGACCACTTCCACACAACAGTGACCTGACATGTCCAAACTCTCCATTGTTTAACCCTTTACTATTTGTTATTCACAGAGAAAAGTTATACTTGGTCAGGCCTCAACCGAGAAAGAAGCAGTTCTCGAAGCAGTTGGCCACTTATACTGTCAGTGTCACTCTCGGCAGCTCAAATCAATTAAAGCTACGCCGTACTGAGCTAGCTAGCTTCGTCACGCTGGTGCAGGCGAGTATGAACTTATAATGCCTCGAATAGTTAATCACTGCAATACACACGGTCTCGAACTTACGCGGATAGCCGGGCACTCTAAGTTACCTCCTGCTACTGGCTTGGCGTCACCCCCACTCTTTTCAGCCACTACTTTAGTACAATAATTAAACCAGTTAAATCACCGCCATTGCTCGTGCAATATGGAAAAAATAGCACTCAGGCATGGTCTCGAACTTTATACAGCACTCGGCTTCGCCTCGTGCTGTATTAGTCTCTCGCCCACGCCCTCGTGCTATTTTTTCCATATTGAACTGGCAGCGGTGCTTTAACTAGTATTTGTTGTAAAGTATTCTGAAACAGTGACACTTGTGCAGTGTGTCTTGAATTTCACTATCAACTGCATGGTATTAAAAAAAAACAAACAAAAAAACAACAATCTATATTTACTGTACTATAGCCAAAAGAGTCATTTCATGGGGGACCATTATGTAAATTCACAGAATCGACTAAATGACCTGAAATGTCCATTCATGTCCCTGTACAATGCATTGTATATGCATTCATTACATAATTCTTCTGTACCTTTCCAAATGGTGTATGTATATATATGATACCAGCAAACATCCATCCATAAGCTAGAAATGCTACAACATCATGCTGCGCGGTTTGTATTAAACAAACCTTGGAGGAGGAACCACAGAGACAGTATAACTGACATGCTAATGATGTTGAAATTGCCATCGCTTGAGAATCGTAGAAGATATTCACGTTTAATTCTGCTTTAAGTTCGTAAACAAGTTGATACATATTCCTACCCAGTATTTGCCAGTGCCATCCCCCTTAATAACTACCAGGGCTAACCACGATCAAACGTTTATGCAACAGTATGCCAGAACAAACTGATATCTTTATTCATTTCTGCCAAGGACAATCCCTGACTGGAATAACTTGAATATTGAGAATTTAACTAATTATAATCTAGATTTTTTTGAAGATTATTTATCTAGTTATAATAGCTAGTTAATCACTTACATGACCTTTTTTTGTACATTAGCATTATACCCTTGATGGGTTTTGCTAATCAATAAATAAATTTTTAAAAAAGATATCAAATTGCTGTGATCCAAAATATCATTTCAAATATATAAATGTACCATTAAGAAAGCAACATGATGATAAGGTATGCCTCATTCATTATAATGCAGATGATATAGCTAATAATAAAAAGTACAATTACATATTGTATAGCCAGCTGCGTACACATGTGCATAGCATGTTAAAGTTTAATTGTATCAGTGAATAATTATATGTACATAATATGCATTTGCACTACAGACACTTACTTGTGGAGATCATCACATTATCCTTACTAGCACATACATATGCTTTTCTTGGAACAATAATGTATTTTGTTGAACCTGATGCTAACAATGAAGAAAATTTTACATGCTCGAATTTCGTCTTGATACAGCACAGGGGCTAAAAAAAGGGGTTAGTTGTGGCCAAAAAGCTAGTTGTAAATGACTTTTGGCTAGTTGTAAATGGTGATTTGGCTAGTTGTAAAAGTCAGACTACTTTATCCTTTTCTAAAGTCAGACTGCACCACAGAAAAGAATAAAGTCAAAAAATGCATACATGTGCTGTGCATGTTTACAGGGATTTGACTAAAAGTACCTCAAGATCCAGTCTTGAGATTACCATTTTCAAACATTTTCCACTTGTGGTCCACTAAAATTGCAGAATAGTTATGGTCATTTCACAGTCCACTATTGATATAAAATAATTGCCTCAAAATCTTATAAAACAGTAGTTTGATCTAGAATTGGCTTGTACGTCACTTGTTTGCTATTTCCTAGTTCCAGGTCTCAGTCACTTATCTCAAATTGCTTCCAGATTCAATCTTGCCACAATTATGTTTAAATATGCTCCCACACTCCCCTGAAATGCCTTCAATCATTCCCTTCACTGACATTTTGCTACACAACAATTGTGACAATATAGAACAGAAAATACAAGATATTTAATTCAAACACAAAGAAAATTTTGTTTATATGTATGTACTACCCCCCCCCCGGTCTCAGGTTTGGGCTAGTTGTAAAAATAGTTTTTTTTAGCCACTGATACAACAGATCCAGAAGATTTCATATGTGGTAACCTTCAACAGTCTGTTCCTAAGTTCATCCAGTACCAGCAAAAGTTTCACCAAACTTTTATTGCCATGCTATTCTTTCTGCCTGGGGAACATCACTTGACACAGGGGCTAAAAAGGGGGCTAGTTGTGGCCAAAAAGCTAGTTGTAAATGACTTTTGGCTAGTTGTAAATGGTGATTTGGCTAGGTGTAAAAGTCAGACTAAATAGCAAGCTGCACCACAGAAAAGAAAAGGTCAAAAATTACGTACATGTGCTGTGCATGTTTACAGGGATTTGACTAAAAGTACCTCAAGATCCAGTCTTGAGATTTGCCATTTTCAATAATTTTCCACTTTCGGCCCACTAAAATTGCAACTTAGAGATAATTATGGTCATTTTCACAGTCCACTATTGACATAAAATAATCATTGTTGGGAAAGTTACTTTTTAGAAGTAACTAGTTACATATGTGACTGGATCTACGAAAACCGTTCTTATCGCCCAAGACAGGAAGTTTGATTTTTTCACACAAACACAAAGCTTAATGAATGCACTATCTAGTTTCACTGCCACAGTCGACCAGAGTAAAGTGGTCTGCTTTTGCTGGCTGCTTTTCTAGAGCACAGTGGCGAGCCGTACGGGTGGTCTGGGGTCTTGATGGAGCCCTGGCCAACCAGGAGATGGCTGTGTGTGGCTGTACAGCTCTGTGGTGTTGGACAATGACCTGTGCTGTAAATTTCCTTTCATTTTAGCCAGTTCTGAGCCCTGAATGGCCTATAACTTGGCCTAATTCATCCCAGCACGTCTCTTTTCAAGTTTTGAACACCATCTTGCCCGCCTTCCAGGGCCCCCGCCTCCCACCCTTCTGGAGCTCGCCTGATACAGACAACCTCGGTTTAAAAACTATCTAAAATGGCGGGAAACTTAGCTGTTGACTACTTCTTCAGTGGATGATCAGGAAGGTAAGAAGTTGTTGTGAAAATTTGGTATGCATAGCTACCACCATTGGCCAGCTACAACACACAGAATATTTAAAACCGACGTTTCTGGATACTTTTAAATGGGCGATAAGACCGGTTTTCCCAGAGACAGTCACATATTACATATTACTTGCAACTGAACTATTTAGTTACAGTTACATATTACCCATAAAATAAAGCAACTACAATAATATTACATATTATATTACTTTGTGTCCACAACCTTAAGCTGTTACGTATGAAACTGCCACTTTATCACGTGACATGATTGCGTTGTTGGACAATGTGCAAATCTTCGTTATAAGTAAGAAGCTGGTGAATAAGCTTCATCCAGTAGGCTTCGTTACTTTGTTGTGGCTAGGCGTTATTCAATGGATTACTACCGAGATTAGTAGCTCCGTTACTTGTAGTAATAATATTACGTAATATTAAATTCGTTACAGTAACTATATTACTTAGTTAACGCATTACATATGTAAGTATAGTAACTTGAGTTATATTACCTGTTTTTATAGCGTATTTCATTATATTACTTAGTTACCACAAAAGTAATACTATTACGTAACGCGTTACATAAGATGTGACTATTGTCTTCTCAGATGGCGCGGCAGCCAGAACATAAAATTCGTATATTATTGACGTGATAATTTCATCGTCGCCAGCCAGATAGCAAATAATCTCAGATTCATTTCAAACTTGCAGTACAGATTGAGTGAGAATCCACCTTCATCACCATGTTGTGAGGAAGAGTTGGCTATTCTCTTGTCAGATGGCACGGGCAGCCCAAGCATTTAAAGATCGCGTTTTATGGACATGGCAATTTCATTATCACCAGCCAGAATGCAAACAAACACAAATTAATTTCCAAATTGCTGCATCAACTGAATGAACATCCACTTTCATCACCATGCTGGGAGAAAGAGTTATTTATTTATTTTATAGCATAGAAATTTTTGTAGCTAGCTACTGACATAGCTAGTTTATTTAAATTACTATAAAATGCAATCTGGAATCATCCAACTATACTGTTGCCCCTATAATTGTACTATAAACGCTTATTGAGCTTCTTATCCAGCTGGTGTGGATGAAATTATCACGTCAATGAAAATCATACTTGGGCTTCCCTGCCATGTTAGCAGAGAGAAACCAGCTCTTCCTTACAACACGGTTGGGTTTCCACTCAATCCATACCACAAATTTGGGATTCTTTGCTTTCTGGTTACATGGTAATGACTAAATGAGCCTATTCTATCACATCCTTTTGTAATTGTATGCATTCGTTTCATGCTGTAACTAGCTAACTATTACCAAGAGTTCATAATATTTGTATGGGGGAGAGTGTCTAACTGCTAGTATGGCCTGTACAAATACACTGTGGAAAATTCACTTTTGATTATGTACACCTCTAGCCTGATTCTACTGATGACAAAAACTGTTAATAGGTGATGATTGGTGTTGATAAGGTCAAGCCTCTCTTCTAAGAGAAGCCTGAGGTGTTACTTGCAGCAGTGTGTTTGCTGAATGTACTCCAGTTAGACACTCACCCCCATACAAATATTATGAACTCTACCTATTACTAAATTTAGTGTTGCGTTGATGTTTCGGGTTTCCGCGCCATCTGAGAAAATAATGTCCAACACTTCTTCATAACATGATGATGACGGTGGATGTTCACTCAATCTGTACTGCAAGTTTGAAATGAATCTGAGATTATTTGCTATCTGGCTGGTGACGATAAAATTGTCGTGTCGATAAAAATGTGCAGTTTAATGATTGGGCTGCCGCACCATCTGAGAAGAGAACAGCCAGATCTTCCTCAAAGCATGGTGATAAAGGTGGATGTTTACTCAGTCTGTATTGCAAGTTTGAAATGAATCTGAGATTGTATTATCTTCCTCAAAGATATTTATGAGCACAAAACCCAAACAGACGTAATCTATTTAGACTTTTCTAAAGCTTTCGACCAAGGTCCTCACAATGAACTACTCCTAAAATTGTGGCAAATTGACATTACTGGCAACCTGTGGTGGTGATTCAAATCATATCTTTATAATAGATACCAATGTGTACGACTCATGGTTCCTACTCAACTCTACTTCCAGTTTTATCAGGTGTGCCCCAGGGGAGCATCCTTGGCCCACTTTTGTTCTTAGTTTTCATTAATGATTTATATCTATCCATTCATCACTCCAATGCTTTATCTTTTGCAGATGACACTAAATGCTACAAACTCATTTTTGAACTACTTGATTCTATCAAACTCCAGGATGACCTCAACTCCTTATTTGACTGGTCTCAAGACTCAAACTTATCTTTTAACAGTAAGAAATGTATTCACCTCTCCTTTAATACAAAGTTCCCTACTTCTTACAACATTGATGATTCCTCGACAATATCTATTAACACCCATCGTGACCTTGGTATCATTCTATCCACCGACCTGTCCTAGAGAAACCACTATCACCACATTTCATCCAAAGCTTGTCGAACCCTAGGATTACTTAGACGTACATTCAGCCATTCTATTAACACTACAACTAAAAGAACTCTGTACATAGCACTAGTAAGGTCTCAGCTACTGTATTGTTCCCCATTGTGGCATCCCTACCTTATCCAAGATATCTCTGCTCTTGAAAGAATACAGCGCTGAGCTACCAAATACATCCTCAACGATTATGTTTCTGATTATAAAACTCGCCTTATCAAACTCAACCTACTACCGTTAATGTATATTTATGACCAGTGTGACATTCTGTTTTTCATAAAATCAATTCAAAATCCATCCGATCATTTCGACATCCGGACCTTCATCAAATTCTGTCATCATTCTACTAGGTCTTCTTCCAGTAACAAACTTGAACATGTTTTTACGTCATCTAATCAACAAAGAAACTTCTACTTCAACAGACTACACGTGTAACAGTGCACTATAAAGCTAATAATTGAATTAAATTGAATTGTATGCTCTCTGGCTGGCGGCGATGAAAATGTCGTGTCGATAAAAATACGATTGGGCTGTCACTCCATCTGAGAATAGAATAGCTAACTCTTCCTCATGGCATGGTGATGAAGGTGGAGGTTCACTCAATCTGTATTGCAAGTTTTAAATGAATCTGAAATTGTTTGCTATCTGACTGGTGGTAATTAAATTGTCGCGTCGATTAATATACGAAATTTTATGTTGGGCTGCGTTCCATCTGAGAATAGAATAGTCAACTCTTCCTCACAGCATGGTAATAAAGGTGGATGTTTACTCATGCAGTCTGTACTGCAAGTTTGAAATGGAACTGAGATTGTTTGCTATCTGGCTGGTGACGATAAAATTGTTGCGTTGATAAAAATACGCAGATTTATGTTTGGGCTGCTGCGCCATCTGAGAAGTGAGTAGCCAGATATTCCTCACAGCGTGGTGATAAAGGTGGATGTTCACTTAGCCTGTATTGCAAGTTTGAAATGAATCTGAGATTGTTTGCTATCTGGCTAGTGGCAATGAAATTTACGCCAATAATACACAATGAATATGTGATGTGAGTATAGCTATTTCATCGCCACCAGCCAGATAGCAAACAACCTCGGATTAATTTCAAACTTGCAATACGCACTGAGTGAACATCTAATTGCATCACCATGCTGCATGTGAGGAAGAGCTGGCTTTTCTCTTCTCAGATAGCACAGCAGCCCAAACTTGGAATTTCGTATTTTTAGCGACGTGATATTTTTCACCGCCACCAGCCAGATAGCATACGATCTCAGATTATATTCAAACTTGCAGTACGGACCGAGTGAACATCCAATTGCATCACCATGCTGTGAGGAAGAGCTGGCTTCTCTCTTCTCAGATGGCAGGGCAGCCCAAACATAAATTATTCGGATTTTTACCAAATAAAGCAACCCTGTGCAGCGTATACAGCTAGACCATTACCCACCACTATGCACGTTTGTTGAGCACAGCAACCCTAGATAACATTTAGCTATATAATGAGAACATTCGATCCTGTCCTGCGGAAGTAGCTGTGTTTACGATACCACGTTTTTGACGCAAATACCGCGACATGTAAAAAATTACGGTGGCTATTTCTCAAACTAAAACAATCGCGCCTCCGGTTTTATAGTGGTTCAAGTATCAGGGTAGTAAGATAAACACCCTGCACTGGTAAAGAAATTATTTGGTGAAAGTCGATTTTTTCATTGGGAACCCTAACTTAACAGTGTGCGAAACACACTCTGGGGTCTGGGGCAGCGTTGAAACAGGGTCGGGTCATCCGAGTCAGGAGTCCGACCCGGTTTACAAATAATACGGGGCTGACCCGGATTGGATCACGTGAGAAACGACATAGTTTGCTTGACGACGTGGAAACTTATAAACGCTAGTCGCGTAGCTCTTTCGTGAGCCACGCCCACTTATCACGTTACAAATATACGCTCAGCCATGCCCATTTATTAGTAAGCGCAGTCTGTAGCTCGAAACTGTGTCCGTTGGCTGTCTGCAAGCTTACGTGGAGCCACGCCCACTAATCGATTATTGTAAGAGTTGTATATAGTCTAGTCTTGCAGCAGGATAAGTACTTTTGTGAGCCATACGAGGGGTCCGACACGAATGGAATCTAGCATTAAACAGGATTCAAATCCTTAAATCTTGGTTAAATCCTTTAAATCTCTAAGGCTGAACGAATCTTTAAATCCTTAAATTTCCTGAAATTCCGTAAATTTTTGTATTCTATTCCTCAATTCTCCGTTTATTCTTTGTACAAGATCGAGATACTCTAATAGAGCAGTCAACTGCAGCAGTTGAAACTATTCTAATAGAATATTCATAATGTTAAACAGATATTGAAGAAAAAACCAAAACGTAATTCAGAATTCTTCAAATTTAGTAAATCTTGCACTGCTATTCTGTAATTAAATACTTTGCACGATTCTAGTAGTTTATTTCAATGTATTTCAAACTATTTGAAATACATTAAATCTTGGTCAAAATCCCAAATCCCTGCTAAAATTTTGCAAATATTGAATCTAAGGTCTTCGTGTTGGACCCCTCGGAGCCACACCCACTTCAATATATCGGGAAATTGTAATACTAGGTATGCACGAAGCCACACCCAATTGCTGTCTGTAAACTCACAGTAGCTACGTGGAACCAAAACCCACTGACTGATTTTTAAATTATAAACTTACCGGCTTAGTTATCATATAACTACTCGTCTCGCTACTCGTTTACTCAACACGAAGTGTGTGATACTTACCTGTAGCAGACTAACATCCTCTTCTACTTTCAACTCTACTATCAGAAATTACCTTTTGCAGCGAGTTACCCAACACCCTTATTTAGGAATTCTCTTAGACTCAAAAATATCATTGTCACCTCAAGTTATCTCTAAAGTAACAAGGATGCTAAACTTTGTTAAACGTAACCTTTATAGATGTTCTGCAGAAACTAAATGTTTAGCCTACACCAGTATAGTGAGACCACTGTTGGAGTATGGATCGCCAGTATGGGACCCCTACTTGCAGAAGGAGATACAAAGTATAGAAATGGTACAACGACGTGCTGCTCGTTGGGTCAAGTCAGATTACCGATATAACAGTAGTGTTACATCTATGTTAGCAGATCTACAATGGCCATCACTTCAACACCAACGATATGTGACTAGATTAAAAGTCTTCTACAACATTGTTTACTCCTCATCAGTCTTAACATTCCCAAAGTACTTCACTAACACCACATATCCCACCCGCCACCACCACCCCTTCCATTTTGAGATTCCGTTTGCTAGAACAGATCATTATAAATTTAGCTATTATCCCAAATCTATCGGCGATTGGAACAATTTACCAACTGACACAATAGAATCCCAATCTCTACAAGTATTTTTAGATAAATTATAACTGACTCTTATCTATGTGATTTTTAATGTTTTCCTTACCTGAACATATCAGTTTGTAACTGTATTTTCAGTAATCATAATCATAATCATAATCATAGTCATAATCAATCGAATGTTCAAAATGTAGTCTCGCTCGCTCGAGACTACCCGAAACATACACGCCTCGGCTTTAATATATCCGGGTCACATCCGGGTCAAATCCGGGTCAGGGTCAGCAGTAGTGTCCCGGTTTCAACGCTGGTCTGGGGGTATGCCCCCCAGGAAAATTTTGAAATTTTAGATGCTCCCAGATGCAATTTGCATCAAAAATAGCTCATTTGAAATGATATTTTGGATGCAGGAGTTAGTGGATGATTGAGAGGAAAATTGAGATGTCATATGTAGCAGCTAAAAGGAGCCATTAATTTTCATATGCAACTTAGCAACTGTGTGCTGTGCATTATAATTTTTACGCATCTTTCAGTTAGTTTCAAATTACTTTCTGAGTATATAAGTAGCTACAGCATCAAGCCATTAAGCCTTGAGTCTATGCATAACTTTACATAATGCTGCATGCATGTATAGTTAATATAGGTATGAAAATTTTTACTTTTGAGCCTGTCAGAGTAAGATGATCTATATAGCTGTACATAGAGTAGACTATATAATTAGAAGCATGGCGTAGACCTATATGCTGTACACTTTAAATGGAAAAGTTCAGATGTAGCTAGCTGCAGCTGCAATTGTTGCAGTTGCCAAGCTATCACAACTGGATGGCAGTCCCTTTTAATTAATTCATTCAGCCCTTGCAGTACATCACTGATGCTTATGTTTCTTTTGTTCTGGCAATCAAGAAGGGTAAGCTGGTTGGAAATTCCTGTTTTGACATAATTATTGAACTAGTAACTCACGTGATTACGCGGGATTGTTTACTTTGATTGTGGGTAATTTCAAGCTTGTGTATAGCATTGCACCACGAGATTAGTAAAGGAACTGACTGTGGTAAATATATAGATAGTTTAATTCATTAACTTAATTGTACAATTATACTATGAATATTATTTAGCTGGATACTTAAGTCAACTCGCTACGTAACGACTATACTTCCTGTACTTTGCTAGGGCTTTATCTTCAGTTATCCGGGCTAATTCTTCAATTTCCAGGGCTTTAGCCCGGGTGTGGCTACGTCTCCGGTCACTATTTGCTATCTTCAAACACTATACAATACCATTCTCCATCGTACTGTAAAAGTTATGCCATAAGTATCTCACTTCATCACCTGAAGAATAGCACTATTAAAATTCAGATTTCAAACCTTGTTGTTTCCAACTCCAGTATTCTTTATTACCGCATTAATTCATTTGAGTCATTTTCAAACAATCACTTGTGTAACAAGGCACGAGGTACAGATCAATTGTGCGCATGCGTAAGGTGCGATACAATTAGAATATACAGTTACAATGATTATGTGTGCATGCATGATACAGAATCAGTGTGGTGTGTGCATGTGCAAGTTCTCAGTCTATATATATCACATCTCCCCTTCTTAAGTATATCGTCTGGGGAGTCTGATAGCTGTGCCAGTCATGGAACGAGTCCTGATCGGAGACCTTGGTGCTTCATCAACACTGGGTCCAGCCACTGGGGAACCTTCAGGTGGAATGGTATGTGAATCTGGTGAATTGAATCTGAAATGATCATTGTCAGTATATTGAGAATTCTCAAGTCTGGGTGCTAAGTGGTGTCGGTTTCTACGTTTTCTCCCAGTAGCTGTTTCCACAATGTAGGATCTAGTCTTAGTGATTATCTGTCCAGGCTCTTGTTGCTTGCCTGTCCTCACCCACACTAAAGTATGTGGGGGTAGCTCAGACAGTGGTCTGGTGCGATGTCTATGATTGAACTGGGTTTGCTGCTTAGACTTGTGAGCACTATCAGCTTGTCAGAAGCTTTCAAGTATGGCCAATCTGGTGATAGATGGGTATCTGGCTGTGGTATATTTGTAGCAATCTTACAGCCAAATAAGAGTTCTGCTGGGCTGATTGAGCACCATGGTAGTGGTGGGGCACGATAACAGAGTAAAGCCAAGTATGGGTCTGAGGCACCAGTTAACAGAGCTTTGACAATCTTTACAGTCAGTTCTGCTAGTCCATTGCTTTGAGGATATCGAGGACTACTGGTTATGTGTTGGAAGTGGTATAAAGAGGAAAATTCCTTGAAAGCTGTTGAGTTAAATTGGGGTCCATTGTCGGAAAACAGTACTGATGGAATTCCGTGTCTGGCAAAGATGGACTTATAAGTGCCTTGACTACACTGGCTGAGGTAGTTGACTGCAACTGACATACCTCTGGGTACCTGGAGAAATAGTCGACGACGGCCAGATAGTGGGTATTGTTAAATTCAAAAAGGTCTGTAGCTACTCTATTCCAAGGACGATTTAGCAATGTTGAAGAGATGAGAGGTTCTTTGGGTGGTACATACATATTCTGACAGTGAGAGCAGTGTTTCACAAAAGTTTCAACTGCCTGACTGACACCTGGCCACCAAACGGAAGATTTTATACGGAGGAGGCACCTTTGGATCCCTTGGTGGCCTTGGTGAATTTTGGCCAATGTCTCATTGCGTAGCTTTGGTGGGATCACAATGCGGCTGCCATATAGTAGGAGGTTGTCATACAAGCTAAGTTCTCCCGAATAGCCCAATATGATCTAAGGTCCTCTGAAATCTGATTCTTATGGGGCCACCCTGACTGACAGTAAGTGATTACTTTACTTACAGTTGCATCATCAGCTTGTCCTTGACGATAAGTATTCAGACGTGTCTCACTGGCTGGCAGGTGGGAGGTCACTGCTTGTATAAAGTACTCCACTTCTTGTTGTTGAGCCAAGGTGTTCTCATCAGGGGAATTCTGCAGTGGTGACCTGGATAACATATCAGCGGTATAAAGGTATTTACCGGGTACATGAACAACATCATAGTCAAACCTCATTAATCTGAGACAAAATCTTAATACCCTTGGTGGTAGATTGTCTAGGTGTTTGTAAGATAGTATTGGGCCAATGGTTTATGGTCAGTTTCTAGTACAATATGTTTCCCTAGAATGTAGTAGCTGAACTTTCACAAGCCCATGTAAGTGCCAGAACTTCCTTCTCAATTTGGGCGTAATGTGTTTCTGTGTCAGTCATTGCACGGGAGGCATATGCAACAGGATCCCATGTTGAATTACTGGACTGAAGTAGGACCGCCCCAAGGCCGTACGAGGAGGCATCTGCTGATATCTTGGTGAGAGCTGAGGGGTCATAAAACTTGAGAATTGTTGGAGTGGTCAGTTCTGATATCAAATTGCTGAAAGATGTCTCTTGTTCAGGGCCCCACAGCCATGCATTCTTGGTGCTCAACAACTTCCGTAATGGGGCTGAGAGTTCAGCAACCTTTGGAGAAAATTTGCCTAATTGGTTTACTACCCCCATGAATCTCCTAAGCTCAGTGACATTTGTAGGTGGTGACATCTGCTTTATGGCAGATAATTTCTGTGGGTCAGCAGAAATACCTTTGTCATTGATGACATGGCCAAGGAAAGTAATTGAAGTCTTTGTAAGTCCAGCAGAGCAGATCTTCTCTAAGACAGTTTTCAATCGACAATCGTGTTCTTCCATGTTAGTACCATACACTAAGATATCATCTAGATGGCAGAGGACTCCTGGTAAACCTTCTAGAATCTTACCCATTTGCTTCTGGAACACTTCTGGGGCACTAGAAATCCCAAAGGGCAGTTTGTTGAACCAGAAGCGCTCAAATGGTGTTATGAAAGTGGTGAGGTGTCTGCAACTAGTGGCCAGGGGTATCTGCCAAAATCCACTATTGGCATCAAGTTTTGAAAAGATTCTTGCTCCTGCTAGTTGTGCTAGGGTGTCATCTACATGAGGCATTGGGTGGATCTCACGAAGGATATGTTCGTTTAATGGCTTCATATCTACGCATATGCGTACATTGCCAGATTTCTTCTGGACAACCACCATCCCAGCACACCAGTCAGTTGGTTAGCTCACTTTACTGATCACACCTGTGGCTTCCATCTGTTGGAGTTCATGTTCCACTTTATCACGTAAAGGAATGGGAATTTGGTGTGCAGTGCTAAGGGCAAAGGGCCTGGCCTCATGTTGGAGTTTGATTTCATATTCTGTCTTCATTGTCCCCAACCCCTGAAATAGGTCTGGAAATTGTGATGGAATGGTAGAGGTGGTGCTCAGATTGTCCAATCTTGAGAGGATATTCAGAGCTAGAATTGCCAGTAGTCCAAGTAAATTCTGGTTGAGTGATTGAACAATGTAAACGTGGTGTCGGATACTGCATTGCTTGTATGTTAGCTGGACTGTATTACGCCCCAGTACATCTAAAGGTTGCTTACTTGGTCCACACAGTATCTTACCAGGGCGTTGGAGTTTAGGGTGGCCGATTGCCATGTACACCTCCTTAGATATGGCTGTGACTTCTGCCCGTGTCAATTTTGAAAACCACTTCTTTTCCATTAATCATGGTGCGAATGTGCCAAGCGGTGGTTGTTGTGGACTGGTGGGAGACTGCATCCAGAAATTGAGGTGTGGAACCTGACGTCTCAGTTGTGTCATCAGAAAGTGTCTCCTCTGAGACTGTTGCCATTGTCTTAGAGAAACAGAACTTGCCAAAATGGCCACGGCGGTGGCATTTATAACAGATAGTGTCCTTGGCTGGGCACTGGTTCTTGGGGTGACTCTTACCACATCGTGAACACTTAGGTAATGAACCTCTGTTGAATGGCCGACCTGAAGGCCGTTTCCCCATGTAATCTAATGAAGAGTCCTCTCCCTTTCTCAGAAGTCACGATGGGGTTGGCTTTTTTTCACCCCTTCTAGGTATTTGTCCCGTTTCACTTTAGGATATTTAGCTCAAAGATTTTCGCTTAGGCTTCTAGGCTATGGGTAAACACCTCGAACAGGCTCTGCCTTCTGTGTACACCCTCCAGTGCCTAACTGGTAAAGTAGATAATAACAACAACAACAACAACAATTTGTTGCTGTTCTCTGACTGCATCTCTTTGTCGAATCAGTTTTTTGGCTTTGTCTAATGTCAATGTCATATCAAAACTTGTGTCAAATTTACCGCAAAAATTAAATTACGCGTATACGAAAATTTGACTCTGAGTTACCAGTAGAATCTCTCTTCCTACGTGATATAAAATACATTACTACAAACCTCAGTCCACTAGAACCCCTGTTGCATCGAGTAGCATCCGAAAGGTAGCTCTCTGGGAAGTAGGTATTTCGTGTGTCCATTCAAATATATGGAGTTTTTGTTACAAATGTTTAACCCACGAGAGCACTGGCAAATACTGTCGCAATCCACATAAATTTCACACCAACCTGTTGCTGCTAGACTGCTCTAAATAATGCTACCCGTTTTAATGGGGATTTCCCCATGTGTGACTTAGAATCATCGCGATAATTGAGCCATGCGCAATCATCAATACGCAATGTATGGGAGTTATTTGCAATCAACGGACTTTAGTCGGCAAGAGCAATGACTTCCCGGTTGAATTGTGATAAAATTGTATTGAACAAAAGAAAGCTGAAGGTTAGAAATTGTTAATTCCACCCGTTTTTTTTTGGAAAAGTCTAATGTGTAAGGTGTAATGAAACTTTACGCTTTAAAAACATGTGTTTTGCGTACAAAATGTATTGAAAAACGAAATACGCATATGGCTTCATTTGACAAAATGTACAGACTAGTTTTGATATGTTTCATCAGTTTGCAGTCTCTCTGACAAGGCCAAATCACGGATTCCTACCACCAATCGGTCTCTGATCATTTCATTCCTCATCTCATCATACTGACAGTCCTCTGAAAGCTGGTATAGGCTAGCAATAAAGTGTTCCACTGTTTCGCCTTCTTCTTGTCCACGTCTGTTGAAGCGCGCCCGTTCAAAAATTACGTTCTTGCGGACTTTAAAATGTCCGTCGAATTTTGCCAGTACCTCGGAATATTTCTTTCTGTTATCTTCTGTTATGTTGGTTGAAGTTAAAATGTCGTCAGCTTCTTCCCCCAAACAATAGAGAAGTGTACTAACTTGCCGGACTTCGTCCTCCTTCTCTAGACCCGACGCTACACGGAACTGTTCGAAACGGCGTCGCCACTTGGGCCATTCATCAGGTTCGTCGAAGCAGAATGTCGGGGGAGGTTGGAGCGATACGTTATAGCTATTAACCATATCCCACTCCTGTCACCATGTAAGAACCGTTTGCAAAATGCATAGACACTAAAAATTTTGTTTTTGTACATTAGCGATTTACCCAATGGGTTTTGCTAATCAATAATAATATAATATAATATAACAAGGCACGAGGTACAGATCAATTGTGCGCATGCGTAAGGTGCGATACAATTAGAATATACAGTTACAATGATTATGTGTGCATGATACAGGATCAGTGTGGTGTGTGCATGTGCAAGTTCTCAGTCTATATATATCACAACTTGACAATTAGTGACAGTGCGTTTAGTAGAATTCCAAATTTGGGTCATCCTTATTCCAAATAGAGTTTGAAGATTGTTGGTTACTGAAAGGAGAGTGATGAAAATATATTTCTGCGTAATGTATTACAGTTTTCTCATTGTCAAGTTTCTAACAACAACAAGGGGTCTAAATGGTCTGATGATTAAGTTAAAAGTTCAGTATTCGGTGTTACTAAATCAACTATTAATTTCAGATTGCGCTTTTCATGATAACAAAAACATGGCTATTGTGAAGGTTGAAAGTCAAGATGATGTATCTTGGCCTTACAGTAACTCAATTTCTATAACTAATGCTATAATAATCAATAACAAATTGACTTTGGGGTCATCATTATTCAGTCTCCAGCACACATACCTGAATCTCAGCCAAGTGATTGTGAGAAACAATTCTGGTGGTTATGCAGTATTCTTGTTGGACAACACTATTGTACTAGCAGTGACAAGGCTTGAGTTTGCATTCAACAGACTACATCATCTCATGATGATGAAAGGCAACACTTTTGTGGGCCGGTTTGATAATATCCAGTGCACAATTTACAATAACAGTGTACAAAGCCTATTTACCAGAAACGAAAGTGATGGCAAAGTTGCATACTCGTGTATAATACAACTGCTCAGCAGTGCCGGTGAAGCCCTTGATCAAGATCTCCCTGAGCCAGATCATCCTGTATACAGCATCACTATAGCAAATAACACTGAAAGGTACTCATTGTATCGCGAATCAGAATTGTTCAATAGAAAGGATGCGTTCAATAGCAAAGGATGTGAAGTTATACCAGGATCTGTGAAACATACCTATTTGGTTGATGGAATAATGTTTGAGAATAATTTAAATTTGAAACAGCATGGAATTTGCAACTGCATTGATGACGTCAAAGCATTTTGTGACAGGAATGAACTACAGGCAAGATACCCTGTACAAACAGTGACTTCCTTGTTCATGATACCAGGTGTACAGCATAATAGCACCATCACTCTCACTGTTGATCATGAAGACTCAACTTGTCAAGTGTTAGACCAAACTGAGGTTTATCAACAACAATCAAATAACTGTGGTCGATTTCATTATACCATTACTTCTGAGAATGAAAGAGAGTGTGTCTTGTGCTTAACAGAGACAAGTCTTCAGATGACTGATAGATTTAAATCATACTTCAAGTGATATCCACTTGGGTTTTCTTTTAGCATTGCTAACAACAGAACTTGTCAATGTGACCAACTCCTCATCCAGAACTCACTACCAATATCATGTATGTAATATTAACAATGAGATGATACTGAGGTCTCCTAATAATTGGATATCTGGTAAGGTAGAGAATGAACATGAAGTACATCACCACAAATATATATATATCAGGTTTCATTGAGTTGTCCTTATGACTACTGTAACCCAATCCTTTCACATATTAACCTCAACCAGCCTGATATGTAGGGCCCCGCCGATTATGCTGGCATAATTATGAGCATAATAGGTGTCTGAAAGCATTGAGCATAATGCTAGCATAATAGGTAGAATATCTGTGTAATAGTATGAATTCTTGCTTATCAAAATAGCTATCACAGAAAGATCGATATACTCTAATAGAACAGTCAGTAACTCTAATAGAACAATCACATAGCTGACTGTTCTATTAGAGTATATCGATCTTTTCTGTGATATGCATTTTGACAAGTAAGTTTGTGCTTCAGGCACTTATTATTTACCCATAAACTGGAAATTATTAGCAGAGCATGAGAACTGAGGCATAAATAATTGGGCATAATTTGAGCATAATAGGTAAGTATTGAGCATAAATTTAAGCATAATAGGTAAATTTTTGAGCAGTGCAGCATAGCATAATAGGTAAAATTATGAGCATAATCGGTGGCTCCCTACTGATATGCAGTGTGAGTTCAACAGAACTAGTCCTGTATGTGGGCACTGTCCTCACAATTATGGTAGAGTGTTTGGTTCATCAAACTGTCAAGTCTGCAGTGATAGTAATCTGAAAATAATTTTACCGATCATGGCATTAACAGCAATTGTACTAGTACTGTTGATGTTTTTTCTTGATGTTACTGTAACACATGGAGCAGTAATCACTTTCATATTGTATGTTAATTTAGTTGGCATCAACAACAAGTTACTTCTCTCTCCCTCTTCAACATCATCCATGCCATTATACAGCATCATTTCACTTACTAACTTTAACTTGGGAATAGAAACATGTTTCTATGATGGTATGGATGATTATGTGATCATGTGGCTGCAGTTAGTGTTTCCTACTTACCTTATTATCATCTCAACAATAATTATTACCATTGGACACTTTATCAAAATACCATATATACAGAGGATCATATCACTTAGAGGATTTCCTGTACTGGCCACATTGCTATTGTTGATATACACTAAACTATTGATCACAACTTTTACAGTGTTATTCTCATAATACTGAAATACTCACAATATCAAAGACAGATCATATCACAAAATCTGTTTGGTCAGTAAGTATATAGTGATGTTAAACTGTTTGGGACTAACATCTTCCACTATCTGTGGTCAATATTATCATATTTCTTATAATGGTCCCAGTCAGTATCAGCCTTCTCTTCTGCAAACGGTTGACAAACTACAGGTTAGTAAACAATTTGAAGTCTTTACTAGATGTCTATACAATAGCATACAAGGAGACGTGTTACTTTTGGACAGGCAACCACTTAATAAGAGTAGCATTAGTCACCAGCAGACATCTCTTGGTTCAACCTCACTATTACAGCTTTAATCATTGGTTTTGCAATTGGTATCCATGGGTATGTGCATCCTTTTAAAAATACACTACTAAATCTTCAAGAATTGGTAGTTATATTCAATGCCTTCACAGTTTATGTGCTAGCTAATTGTGTTCAAATTTCAGCGCTTCCACATGTGGCTGTATGGATGACATTGCTCTTTTTTGTTGCTCTGCTCCTGTACCACATTTTTATGAACACATTTGTCAACATCATCATAATGACACTCTTTGCAGGGGCGGATCTAGGATTTCAGAAGGGGGGTGCTAACATATGAATGATTGTTTGGCTAACAACTGGTTAATACAAATCCATATCAAATCACCGAGAAATTGTAGGGTCACCTCTCGGATTTTGATGAAACTTGGTGTGGTTGTAGTACCTATGGTGCTCATCATCCATACCAATTTTTAGCCTCATACACCACATAGTTTCTGATTTATGATCACAAATATTTTGAATATTTCATGAAAATCGGTTCGTCTTGAGTTACAAAATCAACTGTAGCTCACCACTGTGTTAATATTTTGAAATAAAAATTTCAGCGATTAAAGACTGATCTTTCAAGTAATTCATAAACTATGGGATATCAATTTAATTAAGGTTCAAAAAGGATCCATTAAAAACTTTAATCCTTAATATTTCAAAAAGTGCTGCTTCACATTCTTTGAATTTTTTAGTAAATAATAATTAGTTTATGGTCTATTGTTGATAAAATTTTTGTGGTGGGGTCTCAATGGGTTCAAGAGATATAATTAAATATGTGACCGGATTTGTGAAAAGGTACCTTTTCCACACATTTTACATGCCAGCAAACAAAATGATGTAAAGTTGACTCCTTATATCGATTAACTTGCTCTTAGTTTCAAACTGTAGCCAGATACGTAAGCTATACTCCTGGAAACTTTCAGGCAATTATATGCAAAGATACAAAAGTTATGAAACTTCAAAGTTCAAAAAATAGGTAAAATTTTGTAAGGTACCTTTTTGCAAATCTGGTCACATATGTTAGGCCCCTATTTGGTGATTATTAGTTTCTCATCCACCGCCCGCATCCTTCTTAATCTACCGCATGGTAAGCCATTATTTACTCTGCGCATGCTCAGAAGAACACGTGATACCAAACTGTTACTTAATTTTTGTTGATGAACGCTACAATGCGCTATATATCACCAGGAGAACTGTTGTTTTCCTTAGCAAATTGCTGCAGTGCCATGGCCAGTTGCAATCGTGCTCTATCGACTGCATCAAAGTAGGCTTTCAGTTGACTGTCGAAAAACAGTTGGCGATCACGAAAAGTAGAATCAGCTGGTGAAGGAAATGTTTGTAGTAAGAAAAAAAAGACAATTTGAACAAGATCTGTACATCAGTGTGTTAATATTATAAAATAATGGTATAATGGTAATACCCTCCCGCCCGCATCATAATAATTAGAAAGGCTGGATGAGAAACTAATAATCACCGAATGGGGGCCTTATGGTATGTAGTGGAATTTTTTTTTTGCTTTGTAAAATAATTTTTGTATGCAAGATTTGTAGGAAAATTTCTTACACAAAAACTTTTGTACAAGATAGAACTACTCTAATAGAGCAGTCATTCACGTAAATCATACGAAAATATTTTTGCACGATATTTATCATGAAAATTTTTTGAACGAAAATAAAGCAAATTACGGTAAGCTAATTCCTTTAACAATCTTGTTGCCGGTTTTCCATCTGGGCCACAGGCCTTGTGGGAATCTATTATTATTATTATTGTTATTTTATTTATTTATTTATTACAGGTAATTTGTCTGGCTAAACAGCCTGTTACACCTCATCAACAGGTAAAAAAGTACAAGTAGACTAACTACATACATATATACATAGTGTTAGATGAATACTGGTCAATCAATTTCTTAAAATCATCAACTGATGCTGCACATACTACTTCTTGGGGTAAGTTAGTCCATGGTTTAACAACTCTTCTTGTAAAAAAATGTTTCCTGGCATCTAGTTTTGAAAAAGATTTGAATAGCTTAAATGTGTGACCTCTGGTATGGGTAATGGGTGAAAAAGTAAAAAGTCATCTAGTTCAGATAAGAGTGTCAGTGTGCAAATTCCTTGTGCCTCAATATGGATAGGTTGAATGGTTGGACTAGGAGGTACTTTTAGAGCTGGTATTTGATTGCTGCCATCATTGTCAACAGTGAAAGCAGATGTAAATGGGTCATTCAAAATATTGGCCTTAGCCAAAGTATCTGTAACAACTCGTAGGGTTAGGAAAAGCGCTCGTAGGGTTAGGAAAAGCGCTCGTAGGATTAAGACAACTACTATGTGACTAACTACATAACCAACCACTACTACTACTATACTACTACTACTACAACTACTAAAAGGGGAATGTAAATAACTAAGGGTATATAGAGGGGATTGTTATCATCATCACTGTCCTGAAGGGCCCAATTAAGGGCTCATAGTAGCGATTTCCAACCAACCAATTTCTCACACATATTTTTGCTACTTAAATTACACACCTTCAATAAATTAATGTTTTACAAGCTGCCGTTCCAGTTAATGGTAGTGGGTACTTCGTACTTCGTAATGCACTTTACTGGATTAAAATCTATGTGGTATTTATTGAAATATGTTATTCAAAGTTTGAGAAATAAAAATCCCCATTGGAATCCCATACAAATAATTGCGTACGTAATTCTAATTGGAAGAATACGGCACCGGTGATAGCCAAAGTTTCCGAGTGTTTCCGCGTGAATCTCTGGCAGATGAGGACGAAGAAAGCGGTCCTGGGCAAACCGTATATGCTGATTTCGATTATGCCGTGTGTTTTTTGATTGGAGGACGATTGACGTTGGATTACGACGAAAATATGGCCTTTTTAAAGGTAAATCGCCATCTAGCACTGTTCAGAATTCAGCATTACAATCACCGTGGGCTTCAAGGCATCCCTCTGCATCGATGCAAATATAGTTTGAAGGTGAGCAGTTTGTTGTCTTGCGCGGAATTGCAATATAAGGTTCAAGGTTGTACATAATCTTTTCAAAAGTGGAGACTGGCATGTGATACCAACCTTGCATGGCTCCACACTTACCTGATGTTATATTCTGGTGTATTTACTGCTGTTTTGATCCATTTTATAGCAGCTTCAGTGATTGTAATTTTGATCAGAAACTATTTATAATTTCTCTTTGCAGTACATAGTGATGTCATTGTGTCATATAATAATTATTATCCTTAGTGCTCACAATGTGACAAATAAAGCTGAACAGTGTCCAAACACATCTATTTTAATAATAATATTGGTCTTACATTTTATCATCTGATTGTCATGTTTCCGAAGTATTTGTTGATTGTGACTTGTGATGCCATTACTTATCATGTTATATAATATTACTGATTTTTCTAGTTAGTTATCCTTGAAAATGCATTGGGTACCTGTGTGTACGTAGCATTACACAACACACAGAGTTTTATTTGTGAATCACTTGCTTTATTCATGTAATATTCTGAGTGGTCAGTCTACAAAGAAGTGGTCACTCTTGAGAGGTTTTACCTAGCTCATATGCTGTTCTCCATAAAATAGTTATGTGGTGAAAATTTCATGTCATTATTAGATTCCTATCTAGATTTATGACACTTTGAATATTGTGTTTGGTGCTGTGCGATATATATAAAAAGCATTGAAAATACTGTACACAAAAATCATCACACTGTCAACCTCTTTTGCTTATATCTTTTGATAGGAACCACCAATTGAGGTGGGATTTGCACTAAAATGATCCTGAAAAATAGCACAATATTTATCATACCAATGAATGCATGGAATGTTAATTATTTAATTTAGTTGGAAATCTCTACTCATAGGATTAGGAAAAGCATTCGTAGAATTAGCAAAACCGCACACTAGGATTTAGGGTTAGGGTAGGGTATGGTTTAGATATATACAGGGGCGGATCCAGGTGGGGGGGGGGGGGCTTTGGGGGCTGAAGCCCCCCCTTCATATTTAGGCTTTACTTGATCAATATGCTGAGTATTATAATGAAATTTTGTCTTAGCATAATTATATGATCACTAATAATACAAATACTCATAAAACCACCTTATAAACATCTTTCCAAGGTATTATCAGTGGATTTATGCTAAAGTTTATGCAACAAGGACCCGGATCAGCATTGGAGGTGTACAAGATCGAGATACTCTAATAGAGCAGTCAGCTAACTACTCTAATAGAACATTCACTGGAAACATGTAGTTGGTCCTGTTATGGAATTTTTCCAAATCTGCCTGCACTTATACATACAATGAAGTGCATTAGTCTGTTTAAAGGGCTTCATTCATGTATCTACTTGTGTAGTTAATATGTATGGCAATACTTAATTCAGGTACACAATTTCCATTGAAAATGCTCTCAGATTCAATCTTGTATTGTTCAAATTTCAAAATTTTCCACTTTCAACATTATTATTCTAACAAGCACCTATTCAGTGTTGTGCAATTGTGAGAGGGATGCATCATGTACTTGGTTGTCTGTACCTACCCAAACTTTTCCATTAGCAAAATGCTTCAGAGAGCCATACCTATAATCTAAAGGCAGTATATAAAATATCTAGATATGAATTTTATGTGGAAATGTCTCCAAATTGCAGTATTTTAGCATCTATTTTTCAAAATTTTCCTGGGGGGCATGCCCCCAGACCCCCCTAGTTCCCTCTACCCAAGAGATTAGTACCTTGAGTTAGCTCCCCCTTTTATAAATCCTAGATCCGCCCCTGATATAGTATAGACTAGGTGCCGTATATTCCAATTGATCTGGTTTTTCTCTAATGAATGACCCGCTAATGAAGATATTCCACAGTGTTCGTTTCTTTTAGATTTGATATAAGTCTGACCAAAATTTCTTTTACTACACTTGTTATAGGGTTAATTATATTTGACACATATTTTGTCATGAGCCTTCCTGCATTCTCTTAATTTGCACTTGCTTTTTGAGATCTTTTAAAGCCATCCGGCCAATCAGTATGGAATTGAGTTGATCGTGCTTTATTATGTAGGCATTGTTTTCTGTTTGTTAACTGCTTTATGCATGTAAGTGTTGATCCAAGGATTTCTAACAGATTTAGATGATATAAATGGTACAAGGTCTAGATAGTCATTACACTGCATTTTAAGAACATCCCATAGGTCTTGAACAGGAGCATCAATAGTGTAGTGATCTAGAAATGTTTACGCAAACTGCATCAATTTCCATAAATATAAGCTGCGAGAAATTTTCACGAGTTAAATTTTCGTGTTAAAAAATTTTCACCGGTGTTCTCAAGCGGCGAAAATTTTTTAACAATGAATTATGTAGGCTTTATTAATTCGTTAATATTATACTGTTCTTTTTGTATATAGGAGAGGCAGAATAACAAGCAGTGAATCCATGGAGGCTGCACCCTGAGAGTTGTCCGCCGGTCACAAACTCAAGCCGAGTGGACTGGAGTGGAATTGCTGTAGCTATAGAAGCTCATTCCATGCAATTTACATATTCGTATATATATATACTTCATTTAATGGGTCCTGTAGTAGCTGTCTATCATATGCCATGGCATCATTGCCAACGCTATCGCTGGCGGCGAAATTCCCAGGCGAGGACCAAATGGCAGCTCTCGCCTGGGATGCAGGAGGCCATTCTTGTTTTATTAAAATACTGCAGCAAAGTCATACTCTTGAAACGTCAACGGCCAAGCTTTGATCTAGGTGGCCAGAAAGCAGTTAACCGAATTTATTCAACTTCTCTAATATTACGTTGGTAAAAAATTTTCGCGTGATTAATTTTCGTCGGATGCTAGCTTCGACGAAATATTTTTAACGGTTTATAAATATAGAAATACGGTATTATCATTTAGCTGATTAAAATTGGCCTTATTCCATAAGTATATTTTGCGTTCCTTTGGTCTAAGTAAGTGAGGTGATAAATTGGATGCAACCTTTTTGTACATGTATAACACATATATGCATACATGAAACACATTGAACTTTTCAAACATTTATGAAATTATAAAGGTTATTAAGTCTATACGTACATGATTACTTTGCTAATGGATATACAGTAATTACAGAAAAGTTGGATACTGACCATGAAACAGCTTTAAGAAGTACAATTTGTATCATTTGTGTAGAAGTGAACGGAAATTGTGATGAAACTTCATAACACTTTATTATAGTATGCATGTGTGTTGACTATTCAATTTGGATTATCTGCAGCTGGAGGTGATGGTAAGCATCATTACTGCTAGCAAGAACTGTTACTTGTAACGACCGCAAGCTGTGTTGCTACAAGTAACAATCGGTATAAGATTAAACTGCATAATAGCTACCAGAAAGTTCCATTCTATACTTTTCTTATATACTGTAAGTACTGGAAGACTCTGCATGGAAATTCAGCAAGCTGTAAATGTTAAATCACTCCAGCTAGTTTACAATTTTTTTATCTGCATGCTTTGATTTTTAATATAAATTTCTTTGCTGAAGCTATTAAACCCAGATTCCAGTCCAGATTGTGATTGTGATTATATACAAGGAATGCATAGTTAGTATACTGATAAGACTGAGACTCTGTTTAAATCTTGTAAACTTTCCTTACACATTTTACCTAAAGAAGTCATAGACTATTATGCATCAAAGGATTGTTAACTGCACTGTATCACGGTATCTCAGGTTAATTACCTGGTTGGACAAACTGGAGTCACTGCTCATTGATAGGTAAATTGCTTGTGATGAAGCTGAATTAATTTAATGTATAGGGAATTAATTTGTGAAAGCTAATATAGTTCTAAATTTGCAAAACTAGCTACAGCTCATTTATTCTCCATGCAGACCTTCTGCACTGGAAATGAAAGAGAGTGCACCTTGCATCTAACAGAAAGAAATTTAATAGCTTTAAAGTCAAAGTTAATAGGCAATGTCCACTTGGACTTTGCTTAGCACCAATGTCACCAACTTCTCGTCCAGAACTCACTACCAATATCATAACAATGAAATGATACCTAATTTAATATAGTTAGTTCCCAGAAAGCTACACGTGTCCACTTCTCCTACAGTGGAGACCAAATAACATGTGTAGACAATTATGCAGTTCCCATTGCTCACTCACGATTAAAACTATGCAGCTATCCCTGACTACTCTGCTCTCATGTACATCTGTTCATTTTATTTTTTCTCCCTCCAACATCTGACCCACATTCCATACAACAGCTCAGTGTTTCACTAACTAAGTTGATAAACAATCTGAGTACCCAACCAAATATTGTACTGATGGGTGATTTTAATCTCCCAAGTGTTACTTGGTATAATGGCTATGGTAACATCACTGCAACACCTAATTATGGAAGTGGTTTAAATAGCATGTTTTTAGATGTTATCAATGATGCTGGTCTTGAGCAATTTGCACACCTACCAGGAGAATATTATATTTTCTACTCACTCGAAAATTACTAATCTTGAAGTTGTAACTGGTATCTCTGCAATAAAGTGACACAATCAAAATATTAGTAAGCCAACATCAAGTAGAAATCAACACAAAGTTGCCCTATATCATAAAGGAGACCTCCAATCAATTAAAAATGACCTCATAACTTTCAGAGATACGTTTTTGCACAGTGATCTAGAACAACTCTGGCAGGAATTCAAGCAGGCAGTGGATAAGGCAGTTACTGATAGTGTTCCACATAAAGTGAACAGCCCATGTAATGGATTACCATGGATAAATAACATGAAAGTACGTAAAGGCTTGTACAAAAAAACTAAAAGAAGTAATTTACAACATGATTGGGATGCTTATCGTAAAATGAAGAACTCTATCAACACTAAACTGAAAGAAGCACATAACAAAATTTAATACTACAGAAGATTATTTGATAACTCTTTTAGTGGTAACCATCAACAATTAAGCATCAAGACAAGCATGATATTCCTACATTTAATCTTAAAATTGGTTGATCATCTATAAATTGTATAGATGATCAACCAATTTTATTCACACTGCAAGAGGTAAAGCTAATGCCACTTTAAATCAGTCTTCACAGAAGAAAACCTGTCAACAATATCAACTATGGATAGCCACACTGATGTACCTAACATGCCTGATATGTCTATTTCCCAATCTGGAATATACTAGTTACTTACAACGCTTGATGAACACAAGGCTAGTGGAATTGACAGAATATCACCCGACATCTTAAAACACTGTGGAGATGAAATAACACCCATATTGCATTTAATCTTCAATCAATCTTTGTCAACATGTTTGCTACCAAATGATTGACTAAAAAGTGAATATAATTGTCCTGTACATAAAAAGGTAAATGTAGTGATGTTACTAACTACTGTCCCATATCATTAACTTCCATCTGTGTTTTGGTCATGGAACACATCATATATCAATCCATTATGAACCTCCTAAATCAGAACAACATATTAATTGAAAGCTTTAGAACTAACCACAGTGGGGAATCCACGGGGGGAGGGGCACGTGCCCCCACCCCACCCCCTCTTCAAAAAATTTCATACAAGATCGAGATACTCTAATAGAGCAGTCAATTACTCTAATAAAGCAGTCACAGTGTTCACGAGGCAGTGTAGCTTACCTATGACGTTATAAATAATTGCATACATAATAATTATATATATATGGTAAAGGATAACTATTATTGCTGTGACCTTTTTTTTTTTTTTTTTGCTTTAATTCAGTCAACTCTTTCAGCCAAGGTGTCCCCACCTTTTTCCAAACTCTGGATCCGCCCCTAAACCATTCATGTGTAATCCAACTTATACTTATCACTCTGACTGAAGACAAATCCTTTGCTTTAAACCATCAAAAACAAATAGACATCCTACTAGATTTCTCCAAAGCTTTTGATACAATGCCACACCAAAACTACCAACTCTAAACTAAGATATCATGGAACTAATGGCAGTAATTACAATTGGGGATCGATTTATTCACCCAATTTGATGTCAGCACGTGATTATTTTTATTGGGTTTCGTTATGTACAGACATCCTACGGATCACGTGATCACTTTTAAACCACAAAAATGACGTTATACCGGAAACGCTGGTCGAGTCCGTAAGCGCCTATAGGCGTTTTTTGCGTTCTTATTACTGTGCACTGTTTAAAGAATAAGAGGCGTCTGAAACTTCTGTCTGACACCCCTGTCTGACACGGTGAAATGGTTGATTAAGGCAAGGATGAAGGCATATGACAGGTAAACTTTTAAGATATTAAATGTGTGCACTCATACATCAACTACATACACCACTGCAACAATTTCTACACCTTTGAACAGAGCATGTTCAGCCTTGACATCCTGGTGGCCAACACTGAGGCTTAGCAACTATTAGTGCAATGCCATGTAATACAGAGCGTGTATTGATTTTGGGGTTATGTAGTTGGCAAAGTAATTTTGTACAGGCAAAATCTTTAACAGGAATAATGAACAACTGTACTCACAAAATAAATTAATCGGGCCATTCAACATGCAATTAATTCTAGTACCAGCACTGGTTTCAGGGTACTGGGGGGCTTACATGTGTAGTAGGTTGAGTTCATTTGAGAAGTTGTGTGATTTTGCATGACCACTTAACGATAAGGTGATGTTTAATTGCATTCAGCTAGTCTAACAGTTCAATACTGATCCAAATGTCAGTTGATCAGTTCACGCACAACAAGCCAATTGTCACTTTAGGGAATTAGCAAATGGCCAAGTTAATTTGAATATGCGCTCAGCACCTGTACACTCTATTTGTAAAGTCTATGTGCTGAGTGGCTGGACCATATACTTTATGCATAATTGTGGCCACAGGGTATTGGATATGCAGAGGAGGTAGGACATGGTGTCATGATAATTGCGTGATGTGGGCTGTACTGTACATTTTGCCAATAGAATGTAGTTCTAGTTCACCTTAAAGTTTAGTGCTGTAATTGTCAAAAATGATAATTTTACTAATGTAGAAATTGTTTCATATACTGAGCTTTATTACGCTCCAGTGATCTTATGGTGAGTTTTGCAATAGCGCATCATTCAGACTTGTGTAATTGCTCATTATACTAGTTACCGTTAAGAGTTAATGTAATCGATCTTGGCGTCTACAATGATGCTAGA
The DNA here is from genome assembly GCF_963678975.1 of Dysidea avara. Lineage (NCBI taxonomy): Eukaryota > Metazoa > Porifera > Demospongiae > Dictyoceratida > Dysideidae > Dysidea > Dysidea avara. Next base: position 4,941,099 of record NC_089272.1, on the reverse strand, counting down.
AGCTTGGTACATTAGTTTTCCATTATATAATAATATCATCAGAATTCAATTAAATTATGTAACTTTTCACTGAAATCACATGCGTTATGACATCATGTCCTACCCCCTGTTAGACATGTGTGTGGGAGTTCCACTGCGGGTGTGGCAGACTTTTGCATCGCAAGGGATCTCGTCCTGCACCAGTGATACTGTGTCAGGTTATGGTTGTGTTAGGTCCAGTTCTTCAGATCCATTACACATGCAGCTATTGTCAACTGACAGGCCGTTCAGGGTGTGCACGCAATTGAAGGGTTGCAGGTTCATTGCTTGGTTATGCCCAGTTTCTGTTGTTGTTTCCTTAAGCAAGAAAGTTAACTCACATTGCTCCAGTATATCCAACTGTATAATAGTGGACCTGGTGTCAACTGGAGAAGTAGCCTACCCAGCTGTAACATCAATGGGTACCCGGGGAAGCAAATACCAACCGTTCATGCCTCATATACAGGTGAAGGCCAAGGTGGGACTTCATGCACACACCTTCACTTGTGAGACATGGTATAGCTTTCTGCAATCCCCTGGAGGATATGCCAACACTGACTCCTAGCACTTGAGTAATGCACTCTGAGTAGGCGTGACCATGCTGGTAGCCAACTTTGCTTTGTGTAGTGCATGAGTGTGTGTGCGTGTGTGTGTGTGTGTGTGTGTGTGTGTGTGTGTGTGTGTGTGTGTGTGTGTGTGTGTGAGTGTTTGCAACCATACTATTTTGTTCATAACAACAGTTAATCTAAAAATCCTTTATTTTGTACTTTTATTTTTACTTCTCAATATAGGGAGTGTTGACCATGGGGGTGGGTGGGTGGGATGGAGGGGTGGGGTGGTGGGGGTAGGATGGGATGGGAGGGGTGAACGCCCACATTGTTAATTTAAGCAGCATTGAAGCTTTATGAAATATGAAATAGCTCAAGTAATGGTGCGTGCATTTATTATGCATGTACAGTTATGTGTGTTCCACTATTATGTGAAGTCTTTTTATTTTAAGGTTCAGCATTCCCAAAAAATCAATGAGACACCAATTAGTTGCTGGATAATTGTAGAGGAGACTGGAGAAATTTGCTGTGCACACTGTAATTGTATGGCTGGGCTCGGAGAGACGTGCACACATATTGCAGCTGTTTTATTTTATGTAGAAGCTGTAGTGCGAATGCAGGGTGCCAGGGCTTGCACCCAGTCACAGTGTGCTTGGGTTATCCCATCTTACATGAAGTCAATTGATTACGTGCCTATCAGAAAAATTGACTTTACATCTGCAAGTGGGAAGAAAAGAAAATTGGATGAGATGTTGGATGAATCAGTTGATAAAAACGATTCTGCAGAGCCCAGTTCAGACAGTTGTCTTAATCATTGCGAGCAACCAACTGAAGAAGAACTGAGTTTGCTATTTGAAGCTATAAGCCTTGCAGGTACACGGCCTGCTACCCTATCAATTGTAGATCCATATTCAGATAATTATGTTCCAAAATCATCTCAAAGTGTTTTTCCAAAGCCTTTGAAATCTCTGTATGACATATCGTACATGCAGTTGAAGTACCATGAACTGCTGGAAGTGTGTGAATCTGTTTCACTTTCATTAGAGTTCACAGAGAGAATGTCGCAGTTGGTAGAAAAAGAGACCAGATCCCAAGCCAAATCTAGTTTGTGGTTTAAATACAGAGGCAGGGTTACAGCATCCTATATGAAGTCAGTCTGCCATACTGACTCTGCAAACCCTGCGCAGAGTTTAATTAAATCGATTTGCTTTCCCGAAGAATTTGCTTTCACAAGTAAGCCAACAAGTTGGGGTCTAAAGCAAGAAAACATTGCCAGGGAACTGTACCTAAAACATATTGCCCCAAACCACGATTGTTTTGTGGTATCCAACAGTGGGTTGGTAATTAATCAAGAGTGGCCATTTCTTGGGGCATCTCCAGATGGCATCGTAGAATGTAATTGTTGTGGGAAAGGTGTTTTAGAAATAAAATGCCCTTATTCCCATCATAGTGAGAGCATTTTATCGGCAGTGATCAGTGATAAACAGTTTTGCTTGACGAAGAGTGATGATGGTTTACTATATCTGGATCATGGGCATGCATACTACTATCAAGTACAGACCCAAATGTTCATTTGCAATGTGGAATACTGTGACTTCTGTGTGTTCACCTTTCCAGCAGAAAGAGAGGATTCTTTGCCACATATTGAACGCATCTTCAGAGATGGTGATTTTTTGGAAATGTGCTTGGAAAAGGCTAGATGTTTCTTCCGTACATGTCTACTACCAGAGATACTTGGGCACTGGTATACCCGACCTCTAGTGAAGTCTTCCTCCACCAGTGGTAGTTCTGCTAGTCAATCAGTAGATAACAGCCAATATTAATATGACAACGATGCAAATAACAGCCAAGGAAATGACTTGTTCTGCTATTGCCGTGGTCCTGATGAAGGATCAATGATTGCGTGCGACAATAGTGAATGCAAAATTGAGTGGTTTCATCAGAGCTGCCTCAAACTCGAGATCATACCTAGAGGCAAATGGTATTGCCCTGATTGTCGCATATTACTACAATTTTTGAAAGGAAAAAAGAAGAAAAAGTAATCTTTACTTCATGTAGTGTTATCCTTATATTATTTCCATCATGTGATTTACAATACTTACAACAATTACATAGCTTAATATACAAAAAAAAAAATCACAAACCACAATTTATACAATAGAAGGAATTGCAGAAAAAATGTACTCATTTACATAACTATGTGCATTTCAGTTACTCAAATGGCACAACAGAATCACACAAGTTTGTTAAAGCACAACAGACTCTTACTATACGATCAATAATGGGGATGTCTTCACCTTTCCTCGTAGTCAAAAACGTGACCAGTATTGTGCTTTGCAGAATGGTGAATTTCTGCCTAACACAGCCTATTACACGTTCAACATGGATTCGAACATTTGCAATACTCCTAGTTTCTTCAACTTCAGTAGCTGTCAATTGGCTTTTCCCCCTCGTAAATGCTGGAATATGTAGTCTGGCTTGCATTGTACCCACAGATTCCGCAATGTCAAACCCACGGTCTGTTAACACAATGTCGCCAGGCAAAAGCTTCTGAAGCAGGCCACTGTTCTCAGTCAAAAATTTATCACTCACACGTCCACCCCAGCACTCTGATACAAAAGAAATTGTACCTTGTGGGGTGATTCCTAGAAGCACCTTTGATGTATTGTGATGCTTGTAGTTAGACCAAGTAGCTGCCCTAAATTAGAAGGCCTTTCCGTGAAAATCTCAAAACAATCAACAATTACTGCCACCTTTGAACCAAATGATGTCTTAAAACATTCCGGCATAGTTTTTCTGAGAACATCACGCTCTGGCCAACGTATCAGATCTGACAATCTTATGTCCATCCTTTTGAGCCATTTCAAAATAACTCTAGACATAGTGGCAGGGGAAACATGAAAAAGAAAGGAAATAAATTCATTTGGTAAATTCATTCTTAGCTTTAGCATAACACACATGAACTCCTGAAAGTGAGACAACTTTGTGCCTTCATTAGCTGGCAAACCTTTCGCAACATGATCAAATACAGCTTTTACCAGCTTGAATTTTGGCAGTCCAGTATGAAATATGGTGTATTCATCACTAATGAAGCTTTCTTCACAAAATGGAGGTAAATAGTCATTGAGTTGCTTTGTCAGGCTATCAACCTTATATTTGTAATAGGCTAACTCTTTCTGCAAACTTTCAACCTTACTTGCACATTCACATTCAGTGGTTTCTTTGTGACGAACACCAATTTTAACATACTGCTTCCCAATCTCGATTTCCTGAGAGGCAATAAAGCCAGTCTCTTTGGTGACTATTTCATCAATAAGTTGTGACACTATGACCGGTACCTCTCTCAGCATTGCTTCAAAAGCATCCTTTCTCCTTTCTCTCTGTACAAGCCTTTCATACCTCTCCACGTGCACACTAACTGGAACTGTCGCACTCCGTTTCGAATGGCCCAGATTGAGGGTTGGTAGCCAATCTGGATCGTTAATACGATACAGTGGAGCCGGTTTCCCTGATGCAAAATGCTTCGAGCAAATTCTGTAGTCATGTTCTTCTAGAGAGGAGGGATCTATATCGTCTCTAGAAATAGCCGCCAAATATCCGCCTAAGCGTTTCCTTCGAAGTTCACAGTCCTTCTTTCCTTGGTGGTCAGACACAGCCGGAAGTTTGTAGAAGGAAATGCCTAGTCTCTCGTGGCCAGACCGCTATTTCAGCGCAGGGGCTTATCGATTAGAGATTATAAGCGCCATCGCAGAAAAGGGTCTGGTCCAGTTCGTATAGGCAAGTCGTTCACAGAATCAACAACGTGGTGTTGGGTGTTGATTGGGCCACGTCATCCCAATGGTCACTACGTCATTGGCCTACCCGTTTGAATGCCGTATATGGATAATTGTGAATGTCAGATGACGTAACTATGATCAGCACTCCAAGTGTTGACGAAGGTGCTGAGGACGACTTGCCTATACGAACTGGACCAGACCCTTTTCTGCGCGGGCGCTTATAATCTCTAATCGATAAGCCCCTGCGCTGAAATAGCGGTCTGGCCACGCGAGACTAGGAAATGCCTTTGTCTCGATCTGAACGGCTTGAGCAGCCTATAATTGCACATATCCCCATACTTCCTGTGCACAAAAATGGCGACTTCCTGGATGTTACATCATTTTGATCACGCGATGAAGCTCCTCTATTCTACGGAACGGAACGGAACGGAATGATGGGCTAAACTACGGAACGGAACGCTTTCCCAAATTGAAGCCTGCAGCTTACCATTGCTGAAACTGGCCTTACAAGTTATCAACGGACTTCTAGTTGGTTATCAAACATACCACCAAGAAAGATAGAGATGATTAAAGGATTTATTGTGGGTTCATGTTAGTCGTTATTAGCAACGAATTTGTAATTGTGGTATTAGCTGTCTCAGTGACTGTTCTCCTCCCTAATATACCAAGCAGTGCTCTTTAATTCATTTATTGATGACTGAGGCGAGTTTGTTACAGTGGCTCAGATGCCGGATTGGAAGTCAGTTACTTGTTTCTGCTGGTATTGACAAGCTATTCAGAAGGCTAATCAATTTCATCAGTTTCAGAGCACAGTCACAATAAACTGGCCACATCTTCCAGAAACCTTGCAGAAAGGCACTGGTGACAGGAAAAGGTTAGTTGATCACAACTTGATCCAGTCTAACTTAGCTACGTGGATGAGTGAGTGAAATATCACTTTCAGAGTTTCAGACCACATGTGAAGATTTATGAGATTGAATTCATGATGGCAAGAGTTCATAATATATATATATTTAGGAGAGTATCCAACGTCTGTATTGCCCCTTCAAAACGCACTGCGTATTAATTGTGCAACATTGTGTAATATATCTGAATATTTTAGTATAATTTCAGTAAACTCCAACACATGGCTTCGCCATGAAAGACTTGTTGATAGGCATTGATATACCAAAGCGAAGACCTGCAAGCACTTCAAGGCCCTTATAGCTCTTGAAGCAAGTTAACACCTTTGGTGATGACGACTATTGCGTAACATTATTACGCAGTGCATTTTGAAGTGGCAATGCAGCATTGGATACTCTCCTAAATATTATATATTATGAACTCTTGATGATGGTGATGTTTTTGCTTGTACTCTTTTATACACAATACAGATGACTGTGTTGCCTTGCAACAAGATCTGGACTTGCTAGTACACTTGGATGATGTCAGTCAATCCTCAAAAATGTGAGTTTTTAAGAGTGACAAATGAGAAGTCCCATCGTACATACTTTCTACATTGAGAACACACTAATCAAGGAAGTTTTGTCTGCTACCTATCTAGGGGTTTTGATAGCAAGCTGACTTTGAATATCATATTCAGAAGAGCCAACCAAATCAACACCTTCTATATACACAGAATTTTACATCACTATGTTCCCAAGTTGTGTAAGTGCAATTGTTACAGAAGCATGGTTAGACCTATTGTGGAATATGCATCACCTGTTTGAGATCCCCACAAAAACAAAGCTGAAGCCATCAAGAAGAAAGCTACCAGATTCTGTCTAAATGATTTTTTCGAGATATTCCAGTGTTCTAATATGCTGATATACCTACACTACAACAGGGAAGAGTCAGAGCTAAACTCACAATGATGTACAAGATTATTAATGACCACATTGATATTACTAAAGATTTCTTTATCCATTGCGACCCTTGGTTAAAGGAATGGATATTTTCAACTAATGACAAACAGAACATTGATTCATATAAATTTTTTCCCTTCAGTAATTAAGCTTTGGAACCCACTCCCCTTATGTAATTAATTCTCCCTCCTTCATTCAGTTTTGCAATAACTTAAGTACATGTGAATTATAATCTTGTGTGACTTCTGCACAGTAAACAAATAAATCCAGTTTTAATGACAAGCTGAATTTTTCTCTAAGTAAAATGAAATCTTACTGCATCTTTAATTGCAAAAATTCTAGCCTCACATACAAGTAGCTATGTACTAAATATAATTAATATATATGTGCTATCATAAAGTATGTACTAATTACAAATATACTTGAAGTTGGTGTTTCTGACATATTATAGCTAAAACCAAGGACCATTTAGACAGCACTGTCAAAGATGATTCATTAACTATCCAAAACCATACTGACTGTGTCATAATAATCCACTCTATCTTCTCTTGAATGGGAGTGTAACAAATCAAATATATCAATTTCATCATGTTGTGTGCAACATACATAATTTTTAAATTTGTGTACATATTTTCGAGTGATTCCCAGTCCAGCTGGTCCAATGGGTTCATAAGTTCATGTATTTGTCCTGCTCTGTATGCATGTTAGCTTCTTTGTACCTGTGTAGAGAAGTATGTGAAATGTTACACTACAGAAATCCCTGTGGTAGCTATCAACATAGTATATATACATGGAAGTCTTAGGAGATCTGGTTGGTCTCAAGTACTGATTAAAGGCTAGCAGTTGAAAACAGAAACTTTTCAACTCACTACTGGCTTTAGTCCACTGCAGTATAGTTAATGGATTCAGGCATGCCACTTTATTGATGCTCACAGAATATAGCCTCCTTATAGCACATGGCCCAGTCTGTCAGTATCATTGCTCCACACACTGCATGAAATTCCTTAACTTTTTGACTGAGTTAATTCCACTGACTCTTTCTTGTCTCCTTGCTTTCTATGTAGTGTACCTCCAGTGTACAGATGCATAATTGAAACACTGGCCCAGGCCCCAGAGTGTATAAGTAAGCATAAACAACTCACATACTATTAGCCTTGATGAAACAAGCAATGAATTAAATACCTTTCGTGATAAATTCATCACTGAGACAGTTAATCCCACAATAAGTACTTCGTTACTAAGGACAACCAACAAGAACCCACAATCGGTCCTTTAATCGTTTCTATCTTTCTTGAGAGCATGTTTAAACACCCTCTGAAGGTCCGTTGATAACATGTAAGAGCAGTTTCAGCAACGGTAAACTGCAGGCTTCAATTTGAGAAAGCGTTCCGTTCCGCAGTTTAGTCCATCATTCCGTTCCGTTCCGTAGAATAGACCCCACCAAATTTTCCGGATAAATGTCATCAGTTGCCTTATTCAGCTATACCAACTTTCAGAAACCCCCTTGTAAAAATCCTAGATCCGCCACTGATCATGGACTTACCTTTGTCCTCCTTTGTGTCCCATTTCTTTTTACTGACAGTGTCGATTCGCGGTAGTACGATGCATGGCTTCCCTACAGTACGTTTCTAAACAAGAAACAACAAATTAAAAGTACAAAGACAGGAGAAAAATACAATAAGAGAGTTACTGCTTAATTAATGGGAGCCTTGATTCTACTTGAATGAGGTCAATTGGTGCTGATCCTAAAGAGTGGCCAAAGGACCAGAGGGGTCCGCAACGCAGCGAAATCGCGTACGAGATTCAGAATCTTTACGGATTCACCGGAGATTCAGGGATTCCGAGGGATTCAGTCGAGATTCACTAAGATTCCTCGGGATTCATGCAGATTCGCTGAGATTCGGTGGGATTCACCCAAGATTCAGTGGGATTCACTCGAGATTCAGTGGGATTCACTCGAGATTCAGTGGGATTCACTCGAGATTCAGTGGGATTCACCCGAGATTCAGTTTATATTCAGTGAGATTCACCCTAGATTCAGGCAGTGAGGTTCACCCGAGATTCGAGGATTCAATCAAATTTAGCCCGACCAAAGCTCAGAGGTCGGCATTCTAGCGACTAAATATGTTCACCAGGATATATTAGTGTCAAAAGCAGCTCTAAGGAAAGTTTTGGATTCTGCTTTGCAGAAGTGTATTACAGCATCTCAAAGAATATTTATGGCTAGGGATTGTCGTGAGTGGTTTCCTGCCTCCCCAGACTGACTCTTTAGTTAGTTAAATGTACATGCATGTATACTTTCTTTATGTTTTGTACTCCCTTGCCATGCCCACCCAGGCATTTTTAACCAATCCTGTCTGGTGGTCGCATGTGACTGAGGATTCCTTAATGTTAGTGTAAATGTTTGTGTCTCATATAATAATGATGGTTTTCTCTCTCTCTTCAGCTAGTGAATATAATAAGTTTGGTATTGTAGCTATGTAACTTGGACAACACTGATCAAGCAGCATGGACTCAGTAGCTAGCTAGCTCTTCATACTGGCTCAGTGTGATGATTCCTTGTACCAAAATTTAACTACCGAATGTCCAGCTTATATATATATATATAGGCTACCACTATAGTGCCATTAGGCAATTTGCAGTTGTAGCTGCTCGTATTATACAAGTGTAATATTTCTTGTAGCAGATGTATCATGTATATAAATATACCTCACCATTTTTAGTACATGCCATGGAGATGGCTAAGTTGGACTGAGATTCAGAATAAAACTATGTACTATATACATCTATACACCAACATCAAGATCATGCATGACAAGTAATCATGCTGTGTGTACACTAACATAACATATGTGACCAGATTTGCGAAAAGGTACCTTTTCCACACATTTTACATACCAGCAAACAAAATGATGTAGCACTTGACTCCTTACACTGATTAACTTGCTTTTAGTATCAAAATGTAGCCGAATATTGTAGCTACACTCAAAGAAATGTTCAGCAAATTATATGAAATGATCAAAACGTTATGAAGCTTCAAAGTTCAAAAAATGGGTCAACTTTGTGTGTGAAAAAGTACCTTTTTGCAAATCTGGTCACATATTAACTGTAAGGATTTCACTTTTCATTTACAGTTTTTACAAAACCATTTTTGTCCTGGTACAATATTGTTATCAGTGCCTATGCACTCAAAGTGAAACCATTCTTTACACGTCATTTGGCCACATCACACCATTTCCTTTTTCTTGTCATTTGGTGACCTACAGTAACAATACACTTCTGTTTTCACAATCTTTGATTGAAGCACTCTTCTCTCCCTGATAGTCGGAAATAGGGCCATTCTTTTAGTCTCAAGGAAAGTAAGTAAGTGTTCTCTCATCAAGCCTTGATTGTACACAATTGATGATGGATCTTGTCCATGGGCAATACTGGTAATATAAGTGGCTGCAAACAGTCCACAATCATTGTCTCCAGATTGTTTGTTAACATTAGCAATTCCAACGGTAAAATACTTGTTCTTGGTAAACACAAGTTGCGACAGCAGTAATCTTGTGTGCTCATGGAGCAAAGAGTACTTAGAATCATATAGAATAACATCAGCACGATCAGCATTTTCACTAGCTGATGCTACTACCCAATGATTACGGTTTACCAAAAGTATCTGCAACGATGTCAATCCTGTGGGCATTGGTGTCATTTTCTGTAAATCTTGCTTGCAAAGAATGAATATGAGGAAATTGGCACTTCAACCTTGACTGTTAGCTTGACTGTTAGCTAGGTATTATTGATAAAGCACAACATGGCATGCAATTCAGTCCTCAATTTAGTCTCAACACTATTAAGCCTGTTGATTTTATTCAAGGATTAGGCTTTTAACCTAGCTTGACAAAACTTCTTGATGAAACGTGGATTTAACACGATTTAACAGCAAAGTTTTGTCCTCCATACGCGTCCATACGCGAAGTGGTTTGTTTTCTATGTACCTGTCATCATTTAGTCTGCCTTCCACACCTCGCTCCGAGCTGCCCTCGCATCTGTCCAAGTCCTGAGCCAAATCCACTGCAGCTTCAGACATCGAGCTAGCACTGATCGAATAACCAACTGTTGTACAACACAGTCAACACCTGAGCTATTGCCAGCTATCACAACGTACCAGTGTTAGCAACAGACAAAGGTGAGCTCTTGCGTTAGCCAAGTCAGTGCAACGACACCTCGAACGACACGAGGTAACACCTCCAGCTGATCGCGAATTTTCGTAGATCACGTGATCAATATCCGGGAATTCTCGAAAATCTCCGTAAAATCTCGTGATAAGATTCAAAGATTCACAAAGATTCAGGCTCAAAGTGTACGAGATTCATGTTGCGTTGCGGACCCCTCGAAAGGACCCCTTTGAGGATCTAGAACCCCTCAGACATCTAACAGTACGTTTGTAAACGGGAATCGTCCGTATTTTCCGTGGTGACTGGACTGATTGCAGAGATGATTCTAATTCGTTTGTAATGCTGTGTAACGGGATGAACATAGCTGAAAGCGAAGCGTGGAAAGAGGGTGAAGGAGGCTATGCAGAGGGCGTGTCCTAATTACGTTAATCCGCATACGCGCGCGTATTTCTTAAGTGGACGCCATTTTCAGTGGAAAGAGGGTGAAGAATGGTGAAGAGCTGTTGTGCCGTTGATTGCAAGAATAAGTTTAAGAAAGGTGGTAGCTAGATTGTCATTTTTCAACTTTCCAGCGAACGAAGAATAGAGCAGTAAGTGGATTGCCGCCGTCAAAAGAGAGAACTGGACACCCAATGAATCCGCCGTCATCTGTAGCGAACATTTCGTGTCAGGCACAAGGAGCAAGAATCTCTTGGCGCCGAATTGTGTTCCTAGGCTGTTTAGTTATGTGAAAAGCCCAGAAAAAAGGCGCCTTGAAAGAGAAATGGAAAGATTTGAAAGGAGGCAAGCCACGCTGAAGAAACGACGCCAAATTTTGACTAAGGATGATGGAGGGAGTGCTACAGTTGTGTAGCAGCAACAGCAAGATAATTAGGAATTAGATGAAGAAGATAGTGAGGAATTGGATGAAGAAGATAGTTAAGAATTAAGTGAAGCGGAGTTTCCAAGCAATGACAACTACCCAGAAGAATCTGCAAGAAATGAAGACAATGACATGGAAGTAGTAACCAATGAAGGAGAACCACAGGATGAAGGTTTACTTGAAATTGCACAAGAACTTAAGAAAACTAATGAATTACTTTTTACAACTGTTACAGAGCTTTAGGAGACCAGAAAACAGCTAACAGAAACTATGCGCCAAAAGACAGAAACTGAGGCACAACTCTTGCAAACTAAGAGTGAATTATCAGAAGTAAAGAATGAGCTGTCAGTTTTACAGAAGAAGCATGACAGGTTAAACTCAGAAAATGTCAAGTTACGCAGCAGAGTAGTCAGTGAAAGTTCATTATAATAAGTGATGATGATAAGGCAGTGAAATATTATACTGGGCTACCATCATACATATTGCTTACGTGCATATTTGACTTTGTTATAGTTGGCTTGCCAAATGGGTTCTTTGCCAGTTCTTGTAGTCCCTTTGAACAATTCCTTATGGTTTTGATGAAACTTCGTCTTAACCTTGGAAACCAGGACTTAGCATACAGATTTGGAATACACCAATCAACTGTGTCTCGCTACTTCAATAAATGACTTGATGTTCTATACCAAAAAGTTGTCAGTGTTTGTTTGCTGGCCAGAAAGAGATCAATTATTATTATTAATTAAGACAATGCCGATGGAGTTTTGGAAGAATTTTAGAAAGTGTGTAATTATTATCGACTGTTTTGAGGTTTTCATAGAATTACCAACCTCACTCATGGCCCAGGCACAAACTTGGTCTAATCACAAAAAGCATAATACGTTTAAGTTTGTAATTGGAATTACACCTCAGGGATCCATTGCATTTATTTCCAAAGGTTGGGGTGGTTGAGTATCTGATGTCCACCTAACAGAGAACTGTGGCTTGCTACGGAATCTTCTACCTGGAGATGTAGTTTTAGCGGATAGAGGCTTTAATATTCAAGAAGCTGCTGGGATGTACTGTGCGGAGATTAAACTCCCACCTTTTACCAGAGGAAAGAAGCAGTTGGGTAAAATGGAGATTGATATTTCACGTCAACTATCTAGTGTCAGAATCCATGTCGAAAGAGTCATCGGTATGGTGAGACAAAATACACCATCCTTCAGTCTATTTTACCGATTAATTTAATAATGTGTGAGGGTAGTGAATGTGAATTAGACATTTCTTCTATAGATAAAATAGTAACCATTGTGATTCTGTTGTACCACTAGATTAATATTGTACAATTATTTCAAGTTTCACAATACATGTACGCAATTACAAAATCAAAGAAGTTTAAAAGTATATTACAATGCCACAATGAAATAGTCACTTATTCTGTTTAGCCTTCCCTTTGCATTTTGATTCATATTTCTCCTTGTGACAGTCCGGACAATACCATTTACCCTTTGGCAATTGACTTAATGTAAGTTACAAGCAGGACAAGTGAAACCATTTTATTTTACAGCTAGGGTTATCACAACTGACCAGTTCTTCTTGTAAATTCTGTTTACAGTAGCACCAAAGAGTGTCGTCTTCTTCAGAATCTTGACCACTATCTTCATCAAGTACTTGCAGACTATCCTGAGTGCTGGTAGGTACGTCACTTGTCACAGTTACTGTTGTGCTGACAGTATCATCAACTTTAGTAGTAGTCACATTGGAGGTACCATCTAAAGAGTCATGTACCACATCTAAAACCACTTCATTTAAAGGACCCATTGATGGTTCTGCTGGCTGTTTAAACCATTTACCAACCAGTTCTGGTAAAATACATAATTTGATGAAAGGTGGGATCTTATTAAGTGCTTCTGTAATAAATGATACAATGCAAGAAATTCTTTGAATAAACATGTCACTCTCCCTTCATACCACAAAATCACAGTAGTGGGCACCATATAATTTCATTTGAAGCTGGACTTGACAGTAATATGGATGACTCTCTTTCAAATGAAGATTTCCACTGTCATCTTCTTTCAAGAAAAATGAATGTTCATCAGCTCTGACTTCAAATGATTTATCTTTGCATGAATAAGGGCACTTTATTTCAAGTACCCCGCACCCACAACAACTACACTGTACAATGCCATCTGGAGAAGATCCCACAAAAGGATTTGAAGGATCCAATAGCAAACCAAAAGCTTTTAAAGAAAATAAGGAGTGGTTTGCCTTCATTATATCAGCATAAATGGATCTAGCTTTATCCTCATACTTACACCCATATGCACAAACATCTGAGGAAAACTTCACCTATTGTGGGTAGCAGATCGACTTGATTAGTGAAACAGAGGGGTTAGATAGCTCCGTATGTAACACACTGTGCAACTTTGAGGCTGTGACTCTACCCAATCGCTGTTCAAACCACACTTTGCTGTTTGATTGTTGTCGTGTATCCTCTTCAACCCTGGAAGCTTGCTGCACTGATAGTGAAATACTGTTATATACTTCATCGCACCTGTTTAGGAGGTCTGGGAATGACATTGATAAAGTAGTTTTATCATAAAGGTAGGTTAACAGATTAGGTAGAACACCACTAACATATTTTGGCACATAGGACTCATTAAATTCTGAAAAAAATGATAATAAGATTGGTTTTCTCTTCATTCTTGATAGCTGTAAATGGTGGTTTCTGAGATCTCCTACAGTTGGCTTTGGTATTTCAAGCCTGGATTTCTTAGCTGAACTGCTCTGTTTTCCACTATGATCATTACTTGACGACTTTCGTTTTACTTGAGGAGTTTCAAAATCAATGTTACAGATTTCATCAAATTTTACACTCCGAAAGGTTGGTGGTAGCCATGAACATGGTAGAGATGTTAAGCTAAACTGACGCTTAGTAAGAGTATTAGTTTTGGCAGCAAATAACACAGCAGCTACATGGGAACAAGCCTCTCCTAACCCAGCCATGCACGTACAATGGCCACACAGGACTTCACCATTCTCTTTAGTAGCTACCCAGATTTTCAGTAGCACCAATGACAGACTTTCCGGGGAGTGTTTAATGGCTGACAAAAACAAATAGTTCCTTTGTCTCACACTACCTCTGGCTACAACTGCAATATTGTTTAACCAGCCATTTACCAAAAAGTTGAATCCATCTAAACTTTTATAAGCCCTCATTTCTTCTCCAGTGTACAAGCTGATGGTGAGAACTAGATAATTATACACGTCTGGGTACATTACATCAGGCCAATCGGTCCATTCAACAGTGTCAGCAATCCCATCCTTGCACTATAAGTTAGGGTCCCCAATGAAAAAAATTGACTTTCACTAAACAATTTCTTTACTAATGCAGGATACTTAACTTGTTGTACTGATATTTGAACCACTACAAATCAGAAGCCGCGAGTCTTTTAGATTGAGAAATCGGCACATCGTATTTTCGCGGATTTCGTGATTTGTAGTAAAAACATGGAATTGTAAGTGCAGCTTCTTGCAAAGGACTGAGTCGAACTTTCTTATTAGCTGTATGTTATCTTAAGTTGTTGTGCTGTGCAAACATGCATAGTAATGGGTAAACGTCTAGCTGGGTGGCTTACAATGGCTCGTTTTTGCGTCTACAAAATTATGAAAAATGTGTTTGAGTTGCTCTGGCTCCTACCACGAGAGAAGCCAGATCTTCCTCACAACATGGTCATGCAACTGGATGTTCCCTCAGTCTATAATGCAAGTTTGAAAAGAATCCTAAATTGTATGCTATCTGGCTGGTGACGACGAAATATTACGGTGATTTTACGAAAATAATGCAGCCCACTACTTGTGTAATTGAAACTACTCTACTAATTATGGGTTAATTACAACATTAACCACTTACACTTTAAATATATCAAACCGGATGGCACGAAGCTGAAGCTGCTTTGGTGGCAGAGATCGCCGACGGCCCAAATTGGCGATAAAATATTTCAACATCACCAGCCAGATAGCATACATCCTTGGATTCCTTCCATCTGCAGTATAGACTAAGTAAGCATCCAACCGTGTCACCATGTGGTGAGGAAGATCTGGCTTCTCTCGTCGTAGATGGTAGTGCGTTGAAACAATTATTTTTTTTTTTTACGATGCTGCTTTGAAGAAAGCAACCTTGTGCAAGCAATACAGCCTGACATTTGTCAATAACTATGCACGTTTGCAGAACATAGCAAGCCTAGATAACACCTAGCAAATAACAAAAAGCTCAAACCATATCTTTGACAGTGGCCTAGCTTGGTCAGTTTCTAACCCCGGTTTCAATTATTATTATTACTGTGCAAGACCTAAAAATAGAGTATAAAGGCACACTATATATAGTTATAAATTAAGTAAGGATTTAAAATGTTCTACACTTAATGAATTAATTACATATTCCGGAAGATTGTTCCATTGTCGAATTGTTAAAGTTTCTGTCCCCGTCCCTGTCCCCGTCCCTGTCCCCGTCCCTGTCCCCGTCCCGGTTTTACCCCATCCCCAGGTAAGGAGTTCCATAGATTGACTATTCTATTTGTAAAAAAGTTCTGCCTAACAAGTAATCTTGATCTTTCTTTAAAAAACTTAAGAGAGTGGCCCCTGGTGGTAGCAGTATTTAAAGTAAAAATGTAGATGGTCCAAGTCATAATAGGCACTCACGTGATCGAAATTCAAATCGCGGGAATACCCTTGGAATCGCTTTCACTCCTGAATAGGAACCATGCAGTGTGCTCCTTTTGTATCTATTTGTGTTAATTGTTCACTCAGGCGTGGTCTGGGCCAGTACAGGTGTGTTTTATGCTGTGATGGCATCATAGGGAGAGTCTCAGACTGCTGGGCTAATTGAGATGCTGAACCTAATGCACACAAACTGATTGTCACTTGATTCCAAGTGATTTTAAGGTCAGATTATGGTTGTATTTCCGAGATTTGAATATCAATCACGTGAGTGCCTATTTCATGCATTAGATTGTTCTATGCGTTTACTGGGCGAGATAGCCGTATTGTTAGGTGTTTATAAGCTTCATATCCTTGCTGTTTGAGATTGTCTCACTGATGTATCAACGATTCTGGTATATGTTTGCAAAAATCGCGTAATTTTGGCCGAATTTCAGCATATAGATGGCTCAGCCAGATGGCTAACAAGCTTCAATTATAACCATACTCCGAATACAGGTACTTTACCTAGTACTGGTCATTGTTGACCCACGACGCAGTTGTTGTTCTGCTTGTCCTGTGTTCCAGAGGAAGAAACATTTTGTCTATCGCCAAAAGCTGCACAGATCGTGCTGCCACCAGAAACTGACCAATAAAATCAAACCACCAATACTTTAAGTTGATGATAGACTACTTGAACAATGTTGAGAGTGAATATCGTGGCATATGAAGAACCCTACGAACTGCTGCAACGAAAAATCACGTGATTTTAAGACATTTGTATCGTTTTCTACCAGAAGAAAGTGACAAACTTGGCTGCCACGTTGGTGTTATTTAAGTTACACTTAGCCTAACACATGATAATAGTTAGACAGTTGATTGGAGGATATCGATTTTTCGCGTTGCGGACCCTAACTAGAAAATGGCGTCCGCGCGTAAAAGTATTAATAATATACAAACGTGATACCGACACGCCCCCTGCATAACCTCTTAATTGATAGTTGGGGCGCGAGAATCGTATTTTCGTGGTTACTGGATTGTTGCAGAGGAACTTCTTTTACTGTTTTTCGTCTGTATACCGCTGTGTAACGAGCTGAACATAGCTGAAATCGAAGCGTGATAGCCACTGTACTTTCGAAGCAGTTTGTGATAGCTGGGGCGCGTGTCCAGACAAAAACATTAATTCTGGCGCCATCCTTTCCTTTGATGCGGTATGTGAGGGTTCACCAGTCATAATAATGTTACAAAAAAGTAAACAAACAATTGCAAGTTAAAGGAAAAATTAGAAATTTTAAGTTCGATTAGGGATATATAGAAAAAAGGAGGGAAACAAGGGAGGTTGCCTACACCTCCAGATATACCAGTGAACATATAATTCCTATTTCAGTCTTGGTCTTGGACTCTTGGGTATAGACTGAATTAGGGATTAAATCAGTAGGGTTGGCAATGAAAAAATCGAACATCTTTGGATTAACTTGTAACTCAGGGGATGGAGCCTAGCAATGGTCTAGTTTTAAATGGTGGGTAATGGCAACAATACCATCATCCCAGGACTGGGCAGAGTTTGCCTCTCTGCCCACTGTTTAAGTGTTTTATATTATTATCTTTGTGGTTGTAAAAAAAAAGCATTTGAGTGCTCTAAAAAATGGTGGGTTCGGTAGCAACCAAATGACTTCCGTTTGGGATATAGCCGAGTCGTAAATTTTGACGGATCTCGGCTCATTTTTATAAAAATGGGCAGGAACATCTAGACTGTTGTCCATTGCTGTTTTAGGTTATTGGGTGAGGTGCTCTACAAAATACACTTGTTTAAAAGGTGATTCGCTGTACTTCAATTTTCGTTAAAACGGTGCGCAATGCTGGAAAAATCAACCAACTGAAACCCACTTAACAAAGTACAAGATTGGTTTACTAACTCCCAGGCACCTTTTTGGACCTTATTAAGTGGATATTTACGGTGTTTACGTGCCAACGCAAACTGATACCCTCGGCGCTCACGCTATTGTACCATTCATCATGGAAACATTGAAGTGCTCTAAACAGCATCGCTGATGCTGCTGCCCATTTTTATTTAAAACCCTGAAAATCGCGAAAAATTAACATGCGCGCTACAGACACAGCAAGGGGATCACCGTATTATTACCCTACGGTTTTGATATAGACTTGGGTAGGATTGATCACCCAGAGTTGGAGGAGAAACTATAGAGGTTGATTTTTTCATTGCCAACCCTATTAAATGTTCGCTAGCATATCTGCAGGTGTAGGCAACCTCCCTTGTTTCCCTACTGTTTAGGCCTGAGCCTAACATGCTCAAAATTTTACCTATTATTCTTTCCAGAATTTCCCAAAAATTTCTCCTATTATTCTTTTTTTATTCTTGTATCTAGCCTATTATTCAATAATAATGCTAATTTAGTTTCTGTAGCTATAGTTGCTTAGTTCTCAAGATGCTGATATAAGTAGTTTTACCAGAATTAATTAATAGCTAGCCATAAACGAAGTATTCAACTTTACATATAATTGTTACAACAGGCTTAAAATGGCTATTGGGAGTAATAATTAAAGAGTTTTCAAGTATCAGTGCATTAAAGCTAGATCGAGCTATAACTACACCCTATAGTGGATAATGATATCAATATGTTTGTTGAAAGACTTAAAGAAATACACTGGTATAAGATGTACAAGTTTCAGAATTGCAGATAATTATGCAGTTAAATCCCTGATGCTCTTTGCAGATTATTAACATGAAATGATATGACTGCTCTATTAGAGTATTTGAGCGTATTATTAGAGTAAATCGATCTTTTAGAGGCTCTTCAGCCCTTTTCAGCCAGCACTCGTATAATAACACCAGCTATCTATCATTCTTAGTAGCTTATTTCGTTTTTCTAGCTAATCAAGAAGAGGTACGCCCCTTAATTCCACTGATTATTCTTGTGGATGTCCGATAATTCTAAAATTATTCCTGTAACCATCCTATTATTCTGGAATTATTCTCACAAAATTGGTGACCTATTATTCTCAAAATTATGCCAGCATATTAGGCGCAGGCCTACTACTGTTTTTTTCTATGATCCCTAATCGAACTTAAAATTTCTAATTTTTCCTTTAGGCCCCTATTTGGTGATTATTAGTTTCTCATCCACTGCCCGCATCCTTCTTAATCTACCGCATGGTAAGCCATTATTTACTCTGCGCATGCTCAGAAGAACACGTGATACCAAACTGTTATAATTTTTGTTGATGAACGCTACAATGCGCTATATATCACCAGGAGAACTGTTGTTTTCCTTAGCAAATTGCTGCAGTGCCATGGTCAGTTGCAATCGTGCTCTATCGACTGCATCAAAGTAGGCTTTCAGTTGACTGTCGAAAAACAGTTGGCGATCACGAAAAGTAGAATCAGCTGGTGAAGGAAATGTTTGTAGTAAGAAAAAAAAGACAATTTGAACAAGATCTGTACATCAGTGTGTTAATATTATAAAATAATGGTATAATGGTAATACCCTCCCGCCCGCATCATAATAATTAGAAAGGCTGGATGAGAAACTAATAATCACCGAATGGGGGCTTTAACTTGTTATTATTACAGTATATCAAATATTTGAGTCCTAAAACATATAAAATACCTCCAACTTTTAAGGAGTGCTTCCTGCTTCTTATACCTGCTATACTGTGATGCACCCCATCTTGCTAAACCCTGGATCTGCCTCTGATTGGGTCCCTAGACCCTACTTTTGTGATAATCATTAGTGGAGCATACATAACTCTAAGACACCATGCACTGATAACCACATGAAACAATGTATGTAGCTGACTAGTACTCCTAACCATTTTTTAGCAGAAATTCTCTTGAAAGCCTTCAACACATTTGTATTAATTTGCATATGTTAAAGCATAGCCGCGAGTGCTATATGAAAAATAAAGTACGAGGCCAAGCGCCGAGTACTTTATTTTTCGTATAGCACGAGTAAGGCTATGCTTTAAATGATTTATGGAACTTTCTAGTCGTGTAGCTTCACCATACACTAGGACTCGTAATTAACAAGCGTTGCAAGAACTATTAGTAGCCTGAACGCACACAAACTAGTTTAACAAAGTAACTCACGCGTATTTCACCATAGTTTGGCATAGTAGACGTTCATTGCGTCTTTTGGCAGGTTTTGTTCACAACCCACAATCGATTCTATTGCGAGTCACATGGTGAAGTATTTCCGTGATATCTCCAGGAGTTGTCCATTTACATTAACAAACGTAACCATAGGCGGCGGAAAGGGGGGGGGGCTAGGGGGCTAAAGCCCCCCCTAGGTCTGCTGAGGGGGGGCTTAGCCCCCCTCAGAATGATATCACACCTAAATTATCTTTCTTGGAGTGGAGCTGATAACCGTGATAAAGATCGAGATACTCTAATAGAGCAGTCACTCTAATAAAGTAGTCAGTGTGTAGCGAGCTATGTAAGGATTTTTATGTAGTTTATCAGCTAGAAATGGTAGCTGGTGAGGTGGAAAGCTCTTGTGAGTTGGTTGTGACCTTTTTTTTTTTTTTTTTTTTTTTTTTTTTGGTCTCACTTTACCAAACTATAGAAATAAGTCTGGGTCACCTCAACGGAGCCCCCCCTCATATCAACTACTTCCTCCGCCGCTGAACGTAACAGCAACGTTACCTTCTCCCACCCATCATCGAAGCATTTAGGTATGTCTATAAAAGTAATCCAGTGGTAGAACTCGTATTGGCTGGGGTGATTGATCACTCAGCGCGGCGAGGCTATCAGCCTTCACCGGCTTGGGTGATTAGTCGTACTGGCGCGAGCTCCGTAGGCTATTAGCCTACACTAAGGCACGTGGGCAACTGTGCTTTATTGCCCACAAAGAGTGCTTTATTGCACCGCAAAGAGTGCTTTATTGTGAATAAAGCACTCTGTGCGGTGCAATAAAGCACTCTTTGTGGTCGATGAAACAGTTGGCCGACTGAGAGTGTACTTTATGAAATATAAAGTACACTTTTCCCTTTGATCTCGCCCACGCAAAGTTTTATAAATATATATATATTTATATAAGAGGGACACATTTTCAGCTCAAGCTCTGGGGCGTTTTAGGAAACCCTATGGATTGTATACACCATTTGTAAATTGGAGTTGAAACTTCAAGTTTACAGTACCTGAAACAAGACACATCTAACTAAATTTAAGTCTTATCTTAGTTAGGTATTAGTTTTCCACATGATAGCAACACTTATAGCACTGTTCTGAAAAATAATTTAGTATAAAGCAGTCAAGCAATATAAACTACTCTAATATAACAATCACTTAGTTGTAGTGGACACCCCTTAAATTTCTGCATACACACCTGCAAGCAAGTAATGTGTTATAAGTCATCTGCAAGGCCTAGACTGTTATTTTCAGTTGATGAAGTGCTATACAGTAGTACAGCTGAGCAATAAATTTCAGCTATGCATTTGAATTGAACCGTATAGTATGTACAAGTTGAGCTGGATATGAAAAACAGCTAAAAATTAAAAGTGGGTTTTTCTGAAGAGAGTTAACATTTCAACCAACCAGATGATTAGTGGTGACAGCAATGGTGTCAACAACAGACATGTATGATTTGGCTCCATTACAAATTTGGGAAAGGTATATAATGGACACTGCACTTATATGGTTTCCTAATAGGAAATGTACAGTGAAAACTTTGATTGGCTGTAAATATTATGTCAGACATTTGAACGAAAAGATTTTGAAATAATTTTAGCAGGTTAAACAGTACTACAAATGAGCCAAATTTTAAGATCGTGCACATGCAATTGCATCCATGAGTTAGGCAACATAAACTTAATTATTAGTTTCTCATCTCCACCCGCATTACTGTTTTTCTTACCTCATTAAGGATTTTTTGCACCACTGGTGGCTAAGGGAAACCAATTAACACCTTTTATAGTTGGTACCTTGCCAGAGCAGTCTAAGAGAATTGGAATTTGAGTCATTTTAGCTAGCTAATTCAGCTGTCTAGTTATTAAAAAATAAAACACAAATCTGCCCTCCCACACTGCTATTTTGAGTACAGGAGGATGAGAAACTAATAATTAAGTTTATGTGGCCTTATTAAACATTTTTGAGGATCTAGCTCAACGCATACATAGTATAGTGTGAAGTATGTAGCTGCAGATTGACTGATCTATTGGTTCCAAATGTTCATATGACACTAAATTATTTAACTCAATAGATCATCGTTTAGCAAACAGCATCAAAAAGCATAACTAGCAAAAAATGTATGCATAAACAGCAGTTAAATAGTCAAAGTGTCACTGTTTTGAAAATTCTTTCAGCAGTTTTTCCTTAACTTCATCAGCTAAATTGGTATGCTCAGATTCTTCCAGAGCATCCAAAACTTTCTGCCATCTTTTTTCTCCACACTCTAAATACTTACGGTACAATTCTATCTTGCAGCTAGCAACACCTTTCCCCTCATTGTTTATCCTGATTTGCTAAAATTATATCACCAATGAAATTATGAATTAAGAGGAAAAACACATGGCATTATTGTATGCATACATGAATAGCTGAACGAAAACCCAAAATGTTCACCATATTGTTATGAAAAGTATAGACTGGATAAAAGGTGCGTACTACATAAAACCTGCGTATAATTTTAATTGCTTACATACACGGCAAAATAAGATTCAATTCAGTAAAACTTTTGCACCATCATTATTTATGGTGAAGAATATTTTGTTCCATGCATGTTCAAACTAGTGCATAAACAAACATACTACATTAAAAATGTCTTTTATGACAGCACAATAAAACATTCAAATAGTGTGGTACTGGATGCACAATATCTATGACCAGGTGCACACACTGCTGGAAGCGCCACATGATACTGATGTGTTATATGCATAATTATGTGTAACATGTATTGCATACTTTACAGAAATTTGTACATTACTATGGTTTCCATGAATTTACAGCCTAATATTTACAATCAGGTGTGCATGAAGCAAAAATTGCTATCAACACATGACTGGTGTACAGTTATTTACAGTGCTAAAAGCTATCATAACATAATAGCATCTATTAAATTCTTTAAGGAAACAATAAATAAAATCATTATTTGTGGATAATTTTTTAATTTAATCATTCTTTAATTCTAGCATTTGTTTATGCACCAGTCCATACACATGCAATAGTAGAACTGGACCTGACCCAAGTTTTTGTATACATAGTGGAGCATTTAAAATTAACATATCTATATTATTCCATTTGAGATTGTTATGAGTGGCTGCTCTAAGTTAGTTATCACTGGATGATAACTAATTTATTGGACAGTAGCAGCATTGCTCTGTCTAGCTGCATGGTAGTTACATATAACCCAGTGCAGACTCCCATGCTCTGGAATTTAAAGTATAACAGTTAATCGGTTGATTTATGGGTAACAGCCAACATTAGTTAATTCGCAAGTTTCGGTGAAAGGTATGGTTGCAAGGCTATAGCAGACTATTTATCAGCCATCCACACCATTAGTCAAATGCCTTTCAAAGGGTCTGGAATCCCACTATAAACACTATCTAATCAAAAAACTGCTAAGCCATAAAAAAGGGTGCAGCCTCTCAAAAAAAGCTAAGGCAAAAAAGTTGTGAAATCAAAGGTGGCAGCCAAGAAATGTCTACAATGATGCTAATAGTGCTGGGCGATATAAATTTTTCTTATGTCGTATGTAATGGCAAAATTTATTCACGATATGAATATATATCACGATGTTATACCAATATTTTATCTTAAATGTTTATTTTCTTTTTTTCAGATGTTTTTCAAGTATGTACTACTACACTCTACACAAAACACAGGAATAAGATCGTCTATTAGCTAATACATCATATGCACTTAAACAGCTAGTTAAAAAGAAATGTTGATTTGCATACTGGCAAGTTATAATACTTAGTCTTCCGGTTCACCTACAACTTAATCTGCAATACCTTCATAATCTTGATCAATTAACCCATTCACCATCAGGGATCCCGAAAAAATAGAGACTATGTTGGATTTGGCATTATAGAAAGTTAGATGTAATACAAGACACATAGCAACCATACATCAAAATACAGCTCATGAACTGCATAAAATAGTTCTTATGTCAGTTATCCCATAACTCTTACCATGTCGAAGCAACAGGCTGATTTCCCCAAAATAATTATTCACGCGTATGGCGGCGATTGAAAATATTGCAGGTTCACTTTCACAATTGGCTGGGGTAAGTCACAGGCATCAAGGAACACCATCGTACCATTGGCGGAAGTAGCGATTAAATCCTGCAGAAGATACAGTCCTTTATTGTAGAAGCCATCTTCCCCATCGCTGGTTCAAACAAATACGCATGCGTATAAAGCCACATTATGTTGCACGAGAAAATGGAATTGCCATGCCGTGAATGTAATCTGGGTGAAACTAAGTCCATCGTGGAAGATTTCATGTAAGAAAGACGTTGCTGAGTACCCAAAAGAGTTCTGTTGTATCTGACATCGTATTCTCGCCATTAGACAATGGAAACTTCACCCAGACGCCATGACAGTTTTAGCCAACTATCTTCTTGGAAAGAAAGGTGTGTTATACTGTCCTGCTTTGTTTAACACTGTGATATTATTATTATTAGTTCATTACATACATTAATTGGACGGTTGTACACAATAATAATACTGTAACTACTATAGATATTGCAAAGTATACAATATACTTATTTGGCTACATGTAGCTAGCTAGTCAGTCCAGTATTCTAACTTGGTATGATACTTGGCAAAACAGTTTCTGTCTTTTTCAATACACAGGTATACATCACAATGCGAACACTTATTTCTTGTCTGGTGGCGGACTTCTGCTCTTGGTAAGTTTAGTCTGGTGTGTTTTTTCATACATACGATACAGTCACGTTTGTTTTCCACATTTGTAGGCCAGTGGCCAAGTGCCACATTTCTCCTGGTCAAACAATCACCGTCTTGGTTGGCAGCCCTTTGCCTTGAGCAAAAACTATTTATCAGTGAAGTGGCCACCTCCAGCCGGAATTGCAAAATGTCAAATTTTTGCATCCTTTGGCCTGGTGGAGATGAGGAAATGCCAATCCATGGAGCACATAGGCATTCAGAAGGGAGCATTCTAGCAGGCATGAAAAACATCTCTTCCACCATTTTCTAGGTCTTCTCCCAACATTATAGAAGCCCACCAGCTGATAATCCCTGTCTACCCCTCTCATGTATTGCTGGTAATCAGAGAGCAATGGAGGACATGGTACATCCAAAAGAGACCCATCCTGATTACGCCGGCGGATGGTACATGGTTCAGTTGTCTCCACTCGGTGCATAGTGGTTATGAAGTAGACATACTTCCGATCAAACCATGCTACTGCCAGAAGAAGTCCGTTTGATCTATAGTCATAATATCCTCTGTTCTCCTTCTTTTTTTTACTAATACTTTTGGAAAGCCTTTTCGGTTAGTTCTAGCTGTTCCGCAGCAGTTGACACCCTTTTTGTAGAGGGTCAAAAACAGTTGTGGGCTTGTATAGTAATTATCTGTGTACAGCTTAAACACGTGGTCTTCCAGGCCTTCCATGAGTTCCAGCACTACTCTAGAGCACAGCCCCACTTCAACACCCTGATCCATGCCCTTTCCAGCATATATTTGGAATCTGTAAACATACCCATTGCTGGCATCACTTAGTACAAAAACCTTTATTCCCCACTTGGTCGGCTTGTCCTTCATGTACTGTTTGAAGGACAAGCGTCCCTTGAAAGGGATCATAGCCTCGTCTACTGTATACAGTTTGTTTTGGTACATAATTAGACTGAAAGGATGCCAGCAATAGGTTTGCTAATGCTCTGATTTTGAATAATTTATCTGGTGTTGTTGTAGGTGTTGCCTGCTCAGCATTGTTTGCCACATGAAGAAAGCGGAAGATTTGCTCAAAACGAGTTTTTGCAATATACTAGATATGCTTGGTGTGGAAATATATTTGTGTAACTCTGATGTACTCCAATACATCTCAAGACGAGGCAGTCGAAGTATTCCCATCAAGATAAGTACTCCAATAAACGCCTTCATCTCATCGATGTCAACATCATCATAAACCCGAGCATTGGGTTTTGTGGATGGATGATCGTGAGCATATCTATTAGTCTCAGTCACTAGTAGGTCCCACACTTCATCAGTGAAGAACCTACAAAATATATCTAGTGAAGATGTACCATCTGGAATTGGCACAGTGGAGCCTGGAGTCTTATTGTATACGTAAGTACAAGAGTCAGGCTCTCTTTTGTGCCAGTTATCAGACACTGCCTCTAGGTAATTTGTTGACCCTGGAGTAGTAGTTGATCCTGGAGTTGCTGTTGTTCCTCGTCCTCTACCACGGCCCCTCCCTCTACCATGGCCCCTCCTTCTACCATGGCCTCTAGTGCTGCGGCTACGACTTCTGGCTGTGCCTCTAGATCTGCTGCGACCTCTAGATCTTCCTCGTCCACGTACAGGTAATGCTGCTTGTTCATTGTCACTGTTTCCATCCCCCCTTGTAGCTGTTACTCCACGTCCCCTGACTGCTGGTATCGATTCTTCATCATCATCGACTGTATCTCCACCTCCTCTAACTCTTCGTCCTCGTCCAGCACTGGTATCCACATCATCATCCGTAGGTGTATGCCTTGTAGTGCAGTCACACCGTGGCATACGGCATTGAGCTCTGGTTACTCGAGCTTGCCTTGGCCGTTTTAGAGCACTTGGATGTGCATCATCGTCACTGTTATCATCACTACTACTACTACCCTGAAATATAGTTATTATTTTGTAAACAATGTAATAAATAAATGTGTACAATATAATTACATGTGTGTCATTTGTTATTACCTGTAATTAGATAGTGTTGTACCTATGTAGCAGATTGTAATACGTAATTGTTTAGATTTTCATGTTATCTATTGCATTTTTGCTAATCATGGTTTTATTCTTACCATGTAAGCTGCCAAAACCTCTCTGTCAGATAAATCATTTTCAATAGTGCTAGTGTCACAGTTAGCATTGTTTGAGCCCGTTGTGCTAGCTACTAATGGTTTGCTACTGACTTCTTCGTCTTCTTGATCACCTCCAGCTATGCTAAGGGAGCCAGCCATCAGATCAGCACGATCAAATTGGTCCTCCTGTTCTTCTTGATCCTCGCCTTCGTCCTCAACAAGGTTTGCCACCATCAGGTCCGCTCGCCGTACTGTCGGAGCGCCCAAGAAGGCATAGATTTCGTTGTCTTCATCGTTGTCACTTTCATCTTCTTCAGAAAGCCCATCAAAAATGGCTTGAATCAAATCCTCTTCTAAAACTTGTGTAGATGCCATTACATCACTTTCGCGCAAAATGAATTGACTTTGTGGGAGGGATCCTTTTATCATAGTTAGGGGGGTCTGTGGGTGTGACCTTTTGTGACATCGTGCGTCGGCAGAAAACTTGTAAAACTGACGTTGAAAGAATTCCCAGACGACTATTGTACGTTACTTAGTAACAAAACCTCCATATGGCACCAATGACGGTTAATGGGTTAAATTAGAGATTATCAGTTTACAATAACTACATGTGCAAAGCACATGCAAGCTAGGAGGATCTGGGGGCATGCCCCCCAGGAAATTTAAAACAAAAAACATGTTTTGAAATGGCATCTGGAGGACATTTTACATGCAAAGTCTCTTTCTCCTTTCTTTTTATATCAAGAAAGCTTAGACCAAGCAGTATAATTAGAGCAATGTTATACATTTTACTGACTGTTCTATTAGAGTATCGCACTGACTGCTCTATTAGAGTATTTCGATCTTTTTTACAAATTCAAGTAGCTGAAAATTGGTGCTGGTTAATTACAGTGGCTCTTTGAACTACTATTCTTCTCACTGATCTACTGCTTCCTACATGTCCCAACTGCTGAATACAGATCTAAGTAGATAGCGCCTCCAAAATACCCAACAGTATGCTACACCGTTGACATGGGTGAGACGTGCATGCATGCAGTAGGAGTAATGGCGAAACTGGAGATGCCATCTTACGAGCTCATGTTGTATTGCTTAGATCACCTGTGCTATATCATGATATAATTTCTTGCTATTGTATCACGATATAAAAAATTACGTTGTGATGTGTCGTATGTCAGCTATATCGCCCAGTACTAGATGCTAATGTCAATCATTATTAATGATGAGTGATCTCATTAATAATGATTGACATTAGCATTATTGTAGCCATTTCTTGGCTGCTACCTTTGATTTCACAGCTTTTTTCACCCTAGCTTTATTGAGAGGCCACACCCTTTTTTACGGCTTGGCTGTTTCAGGATTAGATATACCTTCCTTTTGAAATTGCATACCCCAAAGCTAATAAGTGTTCCTTTTAACTTGTCTTTTATTACAGGAATGAGGATTAGTTGTGAGGGACAGAGAGATCATACCTTTGATGTGTTTAAACATGTTGACTTGTTTACGTACAGGCTGAGTTGCATGTAACTGAAATTTCTTAATTGAGCTTTGTGATGTATCTGAACTCCACATAGTGGAATGGTTTAATTGTAGCGGAATATTCCAATACAGTTAGACAAACATTTTTATTCTCAATGAATTGTGAATTACTGGAATGCACTTCCTTTTAGTGTAGTGGGGCATCATCAACCAATGAGTTTAAAGCAACTCTTGACAAGCACAACAAAGATAGCTTATTTTTGTACTGAACTGTATATATAGTTAGAAGTATTGATAAGCTTTAAGATCAGGACTTACAGGCTTTTGCCTTCATATAATCCTGTATTATTATATTACTAATGTCACAACTGGAAAACAGTTGGTTCCATCCTCTATTCAAATTTTCCACAGTTATGTCATCCCATGCTTTAGCAGACCAATAAACAGCATCTTTGATAATCATTGCTCCAAAGCATCAGGTCATTACAAATTTTTTTGCAATGTCTCTTTACTTTTAAACACAGTAGTATCCATTCGGACATTTGCTTGCTTGTACAAGTGAACAGGTAAGCTATATTCATATCCATTAGATTAAAACACCATGGCCTTTTGTACCTGTGGATGAATGCCAATGGTAACTTACATGTTCCTGATGTGTTAGCACAGGCCAACAATTTAACTCTATTTTAGACTTCTTGAAATTCTTAGCTTGCTTCTCTCCAATGGCTATATACAAGAGATTTTTAAGACATTAGCCTCCAGCTTCATCTGCATTACAAACTTGCTCTTTACTACAACCTATCTTTCCCATGACTTTCTTGAGAGTAGAGTGAAAGGATTGCACAGCTGACTGTAGTTCACCTTGAAGAGAAAGTGCTCTGATACCATACTGCCACTAAATTTTTGAAGCCCTCCAGGACTTCCTTGAAAGTTTGTCTGCCCTCTGGGTACAGCACAGCAAAAAGTTGTCTTGAAGTATTGGCCCAGACACCGGGGTGCCTTTGGCACATTGTTGCAAGAACCACAAAGAGCATGCATTGTCCAAATCATCTATCACTGGCTCACGTATTAAGCAGCATCGTTTCGCAAACTCCTTTGGATTACAACAAGAAGCCATACATTTCTTTATCTTTTCTCTATCCTTCCATGTATCGCTTTTCGTTGACTTCGCCACAAACTGTTCTGCCACTGCTCTCTATGACATCTCCTTCACAAGTTGCTCCATAACTTTTAGTTTCATATATAGTGTAACAACTTTTATTTCCGCTTTCCTCCGCTAACTGAAGCCATTTTAATAAAAATTTTTTGCCTAAATTTCTTCAAACCCAAGACATTGTCCAAGCAATGGAGGTGCCTGGATAAGAGAGGTCCTTATAAGAGAAGTTCCACTGTACATTCACAAGTAACACCACATGGTGTCAGAAGTGGGATAAGCACCTAGCAGCAGCAGTTCTAGCATTAGGGCTGGGCGGTATTGAAATTTTACTATCATGATATATCATGGGAAAATATCACGATATTACTAATTATCATGATATTTCTTTCATATTTTGACAGGTGCTCTATACTACACCTGCCTACACAAGTGACAATACACTGAATACAGCAGCATGAATGGATGTACAAAATAACATAATACACCATTCATTGAACTATGCATTGCGATACAGACATCAGGAAGACTTCCGTTTTGTTACAAACAATAATATTAAACGTAGGGAGGATGTGTCTTGTTTACCCAAGTGCATGACATAAATTCAGGAGTTTTACAGATTTCCATGCATTACTTAAAAACTGCTGACTGTAGCAATAGAAGCTCACACTCAGTTTTGCATCACCACATTTTTTATATTGCTACAATGTGTAGAAATATTAATAAGTCCCTTATCACAATGATAAATCTGTTAGTAACTACTTCATATT
Organism: Dysidea avara; assembly: GCF_963678975.1. Taxonomy (NCBI): domain Eukaryota; kingdom Metazoa; phylum Porifera; class Demospongiae; order Dictyoceratida; family Dysideidae; genus Dysidea; species Dysidea avara. The sequence continues at coordinate 4,910,832 of NC_089272.1, read as the reverse complement.
CGTATGAATGCTCTATTAGAGTGCACTTGACTGCTCTATTAGAGTATCGCAATCTAGAATATTTTAATATCCCCTCTGTATGTATCTAGATTCTTACCTGGATACCTGGATCATGTTTACAGTAGTTAATACAAATCAACACCGCGGTATTCTTGATATTGTGATAACATCGTTTCCAAGAATTTTTGACTATACCGGTATCGCTTCATCAGACTATTGCGGTTTTCCGCCCACCCCTAACTAGCAGTAGCAGTAGTGCTGCAGTATTAGTAGCGATAGCAGCAGTGCTAGCAGCAGCAACATGATGCAGCAGCTATAGTGACCCAAGTATCACGACATGGTGTAAGAAGTGACACAGGGAGTGGACCAGCTGCCACAGATGCCACATACATGCTTTTATACTACAAGAGGGCTTCTTGATACAGGTGTGTGTAAATAGGGACATACATAGTTACGTGATAGTTATACAAAAGAACATACAATATTACAGGATATGTAAAATAAAGCAAATTTGAGAAGTCATGTATTTATTTGTGAGCATTATATTAACCCTTTGGTGGCTTTGGTTTTTATGCAAAATATGCATTCTGACATATTGTACAACACTTGGGTTCCTGTTAATCCATGCATGGAGAACCTATTCACAATGAATAGATGTATAATATCAATGCAACCTTCTCTATTTGTCTCTCTTTTTTGTGACAGGTAACATCATGTTAATAAAGCTTTTAGAAAAGACCAAAAATTCTTTCAAATGCAGATTCACCTTATATCATGCTTGATCATGCTGCAATGCTTGGATATAGCTTAGAATCATATCTGTTAACCATAGAGTAGCATGGTCTAAATCGTCTATTCATAGGATATTCTGTTTATGAGATGAAAGCATTTGAAGGAATGCATGTTTCGAGAGCCCTATAGTGGTGTTCACATTCAATAAACCACCTTTTTGTATTAACTTAGGGGAAGGCTTGAGCCAATTATGCTTTGAAAGTAGCCTAATATGCTTTTGAGCAGTGCTCAAAAATCCAGTCTATTATGCTCAAAATTATACTCTCAAAATCAAGATTATGCTCGACAGCTGACTGTTTTATTAGAGTATATCTGCATTTCCTGACTGCTGTATTAGAGTAAGTGACTGTTCTATTAGAGTATCTCAATCTTAATTCTATAAAGTGTGAATAATCAGTCAAGAAATAGTGAAACTAATCGCACTGCAAGGTTTTTTGATATGAAATGCAGTAATAATGCGCAGTGTGTTCATGTTGTGCAGTATTTTTGGCGCGCGCATTGCACATTTTAATTAAAATTCTTGAAAATTGTCCTATTATGCTGGCATAATGCTTGATGCTTTTTCCAGCCTATTATGCTCGAAATTATGCCGGCATAATTGGCACAAGCCTATTTAGGGGCCAAAGGGATAATTATATAATTATTAATTAAAACATATGGTAATAGTAACAAGTACAGGTATAAGAAACAATTAAGAATTTTAAGGTACGATGATGTTATTATTATTATTATTAATACGGTTGAAGACACTGAGAAGATTTTAATCCATTCTAAGAGATTGCAGTGAATGCCAAATGAAGTTAACTTTTGCAATAAATGTTGGTTTGGGACAGTATCAAACGCTTTCTAAAAATCTAAGTAGATTACATCAACACAATAGCAGCTGAATAGCCATTATCCAAATACTCAGTAAGGCAATCCAATACCTGCAATAACTGAGTAGAACATAAATTACCTGGTAAGCCAAATATTATTGGTAAGGAGAAATTAGGTCGTTTCTAGATTGATGACTTAGTATGTGACCTTTAACTATAGACTCCATCAACTTACTGAAGATGGAGGGTTAGACTAACTGGTCTGTAATTACTAGCAAGATCCTGTGCACCTTGAATTGGTGGCACACTTCCAATCTGTTGGTAACGTTCTGCTACTATATGACTTATTGAATAAAATGGACGGTGGCACTGAAATAAATTCACTTACAGATTCGATTAAGGAGATAGGCCAACCATCTGGTCCAGGAATTTGTTATTTTGCAAATTCATTAGTTTGTAGTAGATAACTTCAGGGGTGATTTCAATAGAATCAGCAATAAGAGGAGAACTAGCCTAGTCAATTGTAGGAACTGTGGTGGTGTCCTCACAAGCAAGCACAGTGGAGAAAAAGTCATTAAAAAGAGTTGCAATTTCAGGGTCAGAGCACACTGTGGAACCATTAGAGGTAAGCAGTTCAGTAATGCTAGGATGTATCTTTGTTCTCGAATTAATGTATCGCCAAAAATTAATGCTTTTGGTCTATACTTCACATCTTGCACTAGACGCTTTTCAAAATCCTTTCTAAGACTATGAGTTAGGCTTCTAAGCTGGTTTAAAAGTTGGATAGATCAGTAGAAGAATGAGTTAACAGGTACTTCTTCCATGGTACTTCTTCCATAACTGATTTTCTTCCTTTTCAAACAAGACACTTCAGAATTACAGATGCCACAATTGAGACCCTCACTGCTTGTTTCTTAGCTACATACCACATACAACCACCTCGTGGACACCAGCAGAACTCCTGTTTAACTGGTCACCAAGAACTCACCTGTCATTAGTTCAACCATGTACCCCACAACATGTGGGACAGTCAGTGGAACTCAAATAGGAGACCACCAACCTAGAGCTTTTGTTGCCAATGATGAGGTAATGGTTTCTGACCTTCGGCCGAATGCTACTGACAAAGGTACAGTTACTAGAGTCTTGGGCCCACTTAACTATGAAGTGCTGGTGGATGGCCATATATACTTGCCAAGCTCATCACCTCTTGCCTTGTTAGGGCAGGGTTGAGCAGCCCACAGGCCCTACACCAATACAGCTTTTAACCAACCTGTCGCTCCACCAGAAATAGACAGTACAGTAGTAGTGCCACTGAGCCTGCTGGAACTTGATAGTAGTAATGCTGCAGCTGTTGTTGACACTCCCCAATAGGAATTAGTTACCTTACAGCCAATCAGGAACCACCACCCTCCTCAATGTCTCTTGAGAAAATGTCTTAATTTTATCTGAATTGAACTACTTGCACACATTTTATTGGATTGTAATCATTTTCTGCATTAATTATAGATCTTCCATCTTACATTGATTGTAATTGTGCATTGGTGATTTTAAATTGTGCATGTTTCTTCTTGTAACCAAGCACTTCTTCCCTTTGTTTAGGAGGGAGGAAGTGTTGTGTAATAGGCACATGTATATTGTACGCATACGTGTACAGTTGACACAGTGCACATTAATTAGAATTGTATCATGAGGCATTGTTGTAGTAGCTGTCAGTATACAACACTAGTAGGTCTCACTCTTCATCAGTGAAGAACCTATAAAATAAATCTAGAGAAGATGCACCTTCTGGAATGGGTACAGTGGAGCCTGGAGTCTTATTGTATACATAAGTACAAGAGTCAGACTCCCTTTTGTGCCAGTTATCAAACATTGCCTCAAGATGATTTGTTGACTCTGGATGGTGAGTAGTAGGTGATCCTAGAGTTGGTGTTGTTCCTTGTCCTCCACCATGGCCTCTAGAGCTGTGGCTGTGACTCCTGGCCATGCCTCTAGATCTGCTGCGACCTCTAGGCTCTGGTAATGTATCTTGTTCATCATCAGTTTTCACCACCCCTTGTAGCTGCTACTCCATGTCCCCTGACTGCTGGTATCATTCATCATCATCCCCATCACTGCCTGTATTTGCTACTCCACATCCCCTAACTGTTCATCTTCATCCAGCACTGGTATCGACGTCATCATCCATAGGTGTATGCCTTGTTGTACAGTTATGCTGTGGCATATGGCATTAAAGGGTCCCTCCCACAAAGTTGATTCGATTTGTGCAAAAGTGATGTAATGGCATCTACACAGGTTTTAGAAGAGAACTTGATTCAAGCAGTTTTTAATGGGCTTTCTGATGAAGATGAAAGTGACAACGATGGAGACAATGAAATCTATGCCTACTTGGGCAATCCAACAGTACAGCGAGTGGACCTGATGGTTGTAAACCTTGGCGAGGATGAAAGTTAGGATCAAGATGAACAGGAGGATGAATTTGATCATGCTGATTTGAATGTTGGCTCCCTTGGCATTGCTGGAGGTGACCATGAAGACAAAGAAATCAGTAGCACACCATTAGTAGCTAGCACAACGGGCTCAGGCAATGCTAACCCTGAACTACTGCTATCGAAAATGATATATCTAGTGTTGCACTGATAATCGGTTCAATAATCGGTATTGGGCCGATATTGGCTACTAGTCGATTAATCGGTTTTTTGTTAAATCAAAGCTGATGTTAATCTCCACTGTGCTGTGTAGTATAATGATGTGGGGAGGCTAGACATAGCTACACATAAGCTATTTGGCATTTTAATTAAGTTATGTGTTGATGCAGTGACTACAAGCCATGCCCATAATAAACTGTCAGGTTTTAGGCCATGCCCACAGTAAACTGAGGTTTTAGGTTTCTATGTAGTACCAGCCACTTGTCTCAACTGTATAGCAGTAGTAAAATGTACTTAAAACCTGTTTACCATGAGTAGCTTTTGCTTGTGGTATACATCTAAATCTACATTTTAGTCTAGAATAAGCTGTATATCAATCAATGTGTCACTAATATGAGTCATTTAATAATGATGAGGAGTAGCGTTAGTGTTATTAGTGTTTATCAGATCAGTTATTGGTATCGGCTAATTTATGTTGCTTAATATCAGTTATCGGAATAATCGGCTAAGTTGGATATCGGTGCAACATTAGATATATCTGACAGAGAGGTTTTGGCAGCATACACGGTAAGCATAAAACCAATAGATTAGCAATAAAAACTAAAGGCTGTAAACACTTACGTATTACAAATCAGCTACATAGGTACAACACATATTAACGCTATAATTACAAGTATATGATGATAAATGACACTCACACACATTTATATTGTACAAATTGTTTGCAACACAAAATAACTATATTCCAGGGTAGTGGTAGTGACGATGATGTAGGTCCAAGTGCTCCAAAATGGCCAAGGCAAGCTTGGGTGTAAAAAGCAGCAAACTAACTATACTTATATCATGTTTACACAACAATACAACTAATCTAGTAGAATTTGCCCTATAACTTTAGTTGTGATCATCCGATTTTACTGTAATGAATTTGAGCGTTCTCTAGGAATAAAATGGTATACAAGATCATGTGATAGCACCTTTGAATAGAACAAGGTGAAGCATTTTAAAAGATTGTGTCACAAAGGAGACAGATTGGTACCAGACTTTACACGTCGCCTTGTTGCTTCAAAATGGAAAGATTCACACACTTATAAATTAGATAATGGTGCAGGCAATTTTCCCATATAATTTGTATTACCCTTTACTGCTTCCTTGGGTTCTGTTAGCACTACAAACTGACTAAGTAATATTATAATGCATAATTTTCATAAAATTTACAGGTTTTCAGGGTAGGTACTGCATAAATTGCTGTGGTCCTTAAATTAACTTAATAGATTGTTCCTTGATTCGTACATATTTAACAAAATACAACTCAATTCTGTTTACCTCAATCCAATGATGTCCCTGATCTTCTGGTAGGAGATATATGCCAAAATTTATCCAATCGCTCAGTGGTTTTAGGTAACGTGCCAATTTTTGCAGATTAGGCACTGTAGAATTATAAACAAAGTGATAACCACTGCCCAGTATTTTTTTATTCAAGGAGTCATATGAACTATTTTACATTATAAATTCAACAGCCACTGGGTCTGTAAAACCCTATAGGTACAGACCCACTGATTATTAGCATAATAGGTGTTTGAAAGCATTGAGCATAATAGGCAGAATATATGTGCATTGCAATATACTTGATTGTCAAAATACATATCACAGAAAAAAGCACAGCAAAACACATGTAAAGATACTACATAATACTGACTGATACTAACTCTGTATTTACTGAATTTTACTCAGTATCACTCTGTCTTGGAACAATATTTTCAAGTACAGCCTACAAAACTAGATTTCTAGTCATAGTATATAGTAGACTATTACTGTACAAATTTTGACAGAATTTGAATAATGTTTCCAAGACAGAGTAAAGTGAAGTAAAATACGGAGTTAGTATCAGTCAGTATCAGCATATGGGTTTTGCTGTGAAGATTGATATGCTCTAACAGAACAGCCAGTAACTTTAATGTGTAGCTGACTGTTCTATAAGAGTATGTTAATCTTTTCTGTAACATGCATTATGACAAGCAAGAATTTATAGTCTCCACTTATTATTTGTCCATAAAGTGCAAATATTTTAACAAAACATGCATAAAATTAATATTGAGGTTTAATAAGAAAAATAAAACATAGCATAACAGGTAAAATGTGACCCAGTCTGGGAAAACCAGTCTTATTGCCTATTTAAAAGTATCAAGAAATGCCGGTTTTAAGTAATTAGTGTGTTGTAGCTCACCAATGGTTAAAGCTATGTGTACCAAATTTTCACATGTTTTACACCAAATCCTTACCTTCCAGAGCATCCACTGTGCAAGTAGTTAATGACTAAGTTTCCTGCCATTTGAGATAGTTTTTAAACATGGTAACTGTATCAGGGAGCTTCAAAAGGGAAGGAAGTCAGGGCCCGGGAGGAGTGCAATAAGCTGTTTAAAAAATTGAAAAGGAAGGCGTAGGGATGAATTAGGCCAAGTTATGGGCCATTCAGGTCTCAAAACTCACTAAAATGAAAGGAAATTCACAGGAGAGCTACTTATTCAACACTAAGGAAGCTGTACAGCCACATACAGCCATCCCCAAGTGACCACAGCTTCATTAAGGCCCCACACCACATGTATGGATTGCCACTGGGCTTGGAAAAAGTAGCCAGCAAAACCAGACACTCAAGACTAGCTGATTTTGATTGCTAGTGTATTCATGTAGCTTTGCGTTCTGGATGAAAATGTAATGTGTTGACAGGGGCGATAAGACTGGTTTTCCCACTCTGGATCACAAATAGGGATGTGCCAATTTTGCAGGCAATTTTTTTTGGAAAATACGTTGGTAAAAGCTAAGAGCAAAATGCTGGAAAAATTGGCAAAAAATTTGAAAAATGGACACCAAGGAATGGCAACTTCGAAAAGATCGAGATATTCTAATAGAATAGTCACGCATAGTATTAGGACAACATAATTATGCCCATAGGAATTACAACTAAAGATCGAGATACTCTAATAGAGCAGTCACTACATACAAAGTATTCTAATAGAGCAGTCACACATGCTTCTAAGCTTGAGATACTGTAATTTTTAATTCTCAGCAAAATAAGCAAAATATTCAGCAAAATAGGTAAGAAAAAAAAGAATCGCTGAAAAGAAAAATAGGTTGGAAAAAAAACCAAAATAGGCTTATCCCTAATAAAGTGATATTGTATTTATGATCAACTTTCAGCAGCTACTGAACTGACCTATATAATTAAAATTAATGCTGATGATTAGGCCCCAACCAATTATGCCAGCATAATTTATAGGATCGAAAGCATCAAGCAATATGCCAGTAATAATAAGGACTATATCTGTAAATTTGGGCAATGCATGCCTATAAGAAAGCAAATGATAACTGCCAGTACACAATATTATTGCATTATATTTTGTTGGCTTTAGACACTTTGCAGAAATAAGATCAAGATACTCTAATAGAGTAGTCATTACATTGTATCTGTTTTGAACACTGGGGTCTGTTAGTGACCACCAGTAGTCCTATTATACTTTTGAAATTGCCTATCAAGCCCAAGAAGCTGGCGCGCCACACCATGGGTATATTGACAGGAAGAAAGAAAACATCATTTTCATACCTTTGTATCTCGGTGATCCCTTATCTGATTGAAACCAAATTTACTACAGAGTTGTCCGCCAGCCAGGGGAGTCTACATTCCAAATTTGAAGGAAATCGCTCCAGCCATTTCCGAGATACAAGCTGCCAAAGTTTCAATTTTTTTCTTCTTTGTGTTTTCACACACTTGCAAAAATTGCTATAAAATGCAAACGCGTACTCCGATCACCTTGTAATTTCGCACACAGAAAGGGAGTCTAAAGGCAAATCCTAGCATCAAATTTGGTGCAAATCCGATGAATGGTTCAGGATTCATGACCGATTATTCACATAAAACAAGATCGATTTGTTGTCACGCCTACAGGGTAAACCGCTTCATGGAATGAGTTGAAAATTGCTATGTAGATGGAGTAACCATTGTAGGAGTGCCTTTTGGTGGTTTGAAAGGAATCGAGATAAGACCATGGAGATATGACACAAAATCCAACCTATGTCACAATTACACGATCGATTTTTATGAATAAAAAGTATTAGTTTTTACTCCTACTAGGCTAACTGCTTAGAGCAATGAGCTGAAAATCGGTGTATAGCTGGAATAATCTTCATAGAAAGTCCTTGTAGTAGTACAGAAGAATCACATTACAAACCACTGCGTTATGATTCGAAAGCCAACTCCGTGTAGCAAAGGCAAGATAGAGATACTCTAATAGAACAGTCACCCTAATAGAGCATTCAACTAATTTATTTACTCCATTATAGAATTCTATTATATTGCAAGTTATTCTGTAGGGAGTTCAGCTGCAAACAGTTAATCTTATAGACAGTTCAGTAAGAAGCAAGTCACACTATAGAGAGTTCAACTACAAATATATCGCTGTAGTGTTTCAGAACATTACAAGTCACACTAAAGAGAGTTCAGCTATAAACAAGTCATGCACCCTGTAGAGAGTTCGGCTACACTCTCTAGAGAATTCAGCTACAAAAAAGTCACTGTGGAGAGAGTTCAGCTACAAAGAAACTACGCTGTAGAGAGTTAATCTATACAAACAAGTTACCCTATAGAGATCAGCTGCAAACAAGTAACCCTGTAGAGAGTTCAGCTACAGACAAGTCACTTTATAGTTCAGGTACAAGTAAGTCACTCTGAAGAGAATTCAGCTACAAATAAGTCACTCTGTAGAGAAGTTTGCTACACACAAGTCACCGTGTAGAGAGTACAGCAACCAAAAAACCACCCTGTAAAGAGTTTAGCTATACAAACAAGTTAATCTGTAGAGAAACAAGAGAGAGCTCAGCTAGAAGAAGTCACCCTGTAGAGATCTCAGCTGCAAAGAATCCCTGTAGAGAGATCGACTACAAACAAATCACCCTGCAGAGCATTCAGCTATAAACAAATCACCCTGTAGAAAGTTCAGGTACAAATAAATCATCCTATATAGAGGTCAGCTACAAAAGGAATCAGTCTGTAGAGAGTTCAGCTACAAAGAAACCATCCTGTAGAGAGTTCAGCTACAAACAAGTTACCCTAACAAGAGATTTCAGCTACAAACAAATCACCCTGTAGAGAGTTCAGCTATGAACAGATCACCCTGTAGAGAGTTCAGCTATACAAGTCACCCTGTTGAGAGATCAGCTAGAAGAAGTCACCATCTAGAGAGATCAGCTAGAAGCAAGTCACCTTGTAGAGAGTTCAGCTACAAACAAATCACCCTGCATAGAGTTCAGCTGCAAATAAATTACCCTGTAGAGAGTTCAGCTACAAACAAATCAACCTGTAGAGAGATCAGCTACAAACAAATCACCCTGTAGAGAGTTCAGCTACAAACAAATCAACCTGTAGAGAGATCAGCTAGAGGAAGTCATCTTGTAGAGAGATCAGCTAGAAACAAGTCAACTTGTAGAGAGTTCAGTGACAAAGAAATCATCCTGTAGAGAGATCAGCTAGAAACAAATCACCGTGTAGAGAGTTCAGCTACAAAAAAATCACCCTGTAGAGAGATCAGCTAGAAACAGACACAATATAGGGAATTCAGTTACAAGCAAATCACTCTGTAGAGAGTTCAGCTACAAACAGAGCACCCTGTAGAGAGATCCGCTACAAACAAATCACCTTGTAGTGAGTTCAGTTACAAACAAATTACCCTGCAGAGAGATCAGCTACAAACAAAACACCTTGTAGAGACTTCAGCTATAATACAAACAAATCAACCTGTAGAGGCGTCAGTTACAAACAAATCACCCACTGTAGAGAGATCAGCTACAACCAAATCACCCTGTAGAGAGATCATCTACAAACAAATCACCCTGTAGAGAGTTCAGCTACAAAAAAAGTCACCCTGTAGAGACATCAGCTAGAATCGAATCACTGTGTAGAGAGTTCAACTACAAAAAAATCACCCTGTAGAGAGATCAGCTAGAAACACACCACCCTGTAGAGAGTTCAGCTACAAACAAATCACCTTGTAGAGAGTTAAGCTACAAATAAATTACCCTGTAGAGAAATCAGCTACAAACAAATCACCTTGTGGAGAGTTCACTTACAAACACATCTACCTGTAAAATATCAGTTACAAACAAATCACCCCCTGTAGAGAGATCAGATCATCCTGTAGAGAGTTAAGCTACAAACAAATCATCCTTCAGGTATAAAAAAAAATCATCCTGTAGATAGTTTTGATGCAAACAAATCACCCTGTAGAGAGTTCAGCAAGATAAAAGTCACCCTCCAGAGAGATCAGGTCACCCTATAGAGAGATCAGCTAGAAGAAGTCACCTTGTAGAGAGTTCAGCTACAAAGAACCCACTCTGTAGAGAGTTCAGCTAGAAACAAGTTACCCTATAGAGAGATCAGCTAGAAACAAGTTATCCTGTAGAGAATTCAGCTACAAACAAATCACCCTGTAGAGATTTCAGCTACAACCAGATCATCCTGTAATAGATACAAGTCATCCTATAGTAGAAGTCACCTTGTAGAGAGATCAGCTAGAAACAAGTCACCTTGTAGAGACCAGCTACAAAGAAACCATCCTGTAGAGAGTTCAGCTACAAGCAAATCACGCTGTAGAGAGTTCAACTACAAACAAATCACACTGTAGAGTGATCAGCTAGAAACAATTCACCCTCTAGAGAGAATCCTGTGTAGAGTTCAGCTACAAGCAAATCACCCTGTAGAGAGTTCAGCTGCATTTCAAGTCCCTTAGCAGAGAGATCAGCTGCGAACAAGTTATCCAGTAGGGAATAATAGACATGTAATAAATATATGTATATAATTTGTATAATTACTGATAAAATCAAAAACAGTTTAAGTATTAAAAATCTGCTTTGTATTTTTATTCTTCCTGTGGTAAAGAAAAAGGATAGGTTTAAAAAAGCCCCAAAGCCGGCCAGAAGTGATATCTAATCAAAAACAGCTAAGTTGTAAAAAAAGGTGTGGTCCCTAAAAGGCTATGGTGAAAAAAGATGTGAAACGGCCAAGAAATGGCTGTGATGGTAGGTCAGTGGTAAAAATTTTAATAACAACAATTTGGGTGAAATTTTAATAACAACAATTCAGGTGAAATTCACCTGAATTGTTGTTATTAAAATTTTTATCATTAACCTACCATCACAGCCATTTCTTGGCCGCCACCTTGGATTTCACATATGTTTTCACCATAGCCTTTTAGGGGCCGCACCTTTTTTTACAACTTGGCTGTTTTTGATTAGATTATGCTTTAGAGCAATGTTCCAAAATTTCCAATATTATGTTCCAATTATGCCCAGTTGTTTCCCATTATGTCCAAATATGTTAATACAAAATTGTGTCTTGACTGCTCTATTAGAGTATATAATGCATCTGTGAACGTTCTATTAGAACATGTGGTGACTGTACTATCGATCTTTAACTAATCTTTTCTTCACAACTTAGCTGTAACTTTGATTTTTACCATGTTTGCACACTATCCCATTCTGCATCATGTAAAATAAGCAGAGTTTCAGCCTCTCTTATAAACAATGCACAAAAATTGTGCCTATTATGCTGGCATTGTGCTCAATACTTTAGGCTACCTATTATGCTCCAAATAATGCTGCCATAATCGATGCAGACCTAACCACCAGTACATCTTTAGCCACTTCATGGTGGTTGTCTCTAAATAAAACCTGCCCTATGAAATCCCAAAGCTGAGGGACATCTGTACCTAGTAGTACTAGTATTGGTAAAGTATCAGATAAGGCTGCCTTTATGTCTATGATGTAGCCATTGATCTCTAGGTGGATCAGGGCTGGAAGATACAGGATTGTGTCTCCATGGGAACTACGTATTGCCACAACTTCCCCATCCAGTACTTTATCTGGTGACACAAGATTGCATCTTACTAATGTCCTGGAGAAATACTGACTTCACCAGGGTTCCTTCAAATTTCCAGGTACATATAAAAACTGTGGCTGAAGCTTTCGAATTGCTGAGTTAAAATTGTACTCTACTACTTGATGTACACTGCAAAACATTGCTTCGTGAGATGGTCACATTTTGTGCATATTTTTTATGCATAATTATTGGCATACAAAACTACAAAGATAGTAGACAATGTTGCATGCAATGACTGTTCTATTAGAGTGTTTGACTGGTCTATTAGACCATCCTTTAAATGGGTAGCCCAGTGAGGTGTTTCACATGTGGGTAACCTGGATATGTTAAGAAGGATTGTCTACAAGATCCAGATAAATTGCTTGATGCTGCTAAGGATGCTGGAAAGGCCAAAAGAGATCTCAAAGGTATGACATGTTTCAACTGTCAGCAAAAAGGTCATCTTGTGGCCAACTGTTGATTTGGCTTACAGTGTTCACCATGGATTGCCATATCAGCCAAGGTATAGTTTTATCCCTGCAGTCACTTGCACATAGGTGTATGAAGACTGTTTTATTGAAGAAACGGCGATGATTTTGTTTATATCTACCACATCGAAAACAAATGCACATGACACTCAAACCATTGGGGCTACAGATATGAAACAAAAATTTTTGAACTCCCCGTGAGTAGGCGAATAACATGATAACGTAGATTTAATCGACGCAACACTTCCTTTGTCTGAGTAATGGCTTGATTAAAACTTGCGTAAAAATTTCTTTGTAACATGCGTAACTTCACCAATTTTTTTAAATTTCATTTTTCTCAATACGCATGCTTGTGTGAACTAGACGAGTTTCCACTGAGATGCTCACAAATAAAAGCATAATGCATTTCTAAAAAGCTTAAAAACAAGCACAATAGGCTACTTTCTGGCACTGAATTCCAAAACTACTCACCATAATCGACTGAAATTTTGGTGAACCATTCCTTGGACTATGCAGATAATGCTGAGAAAATAAAAAGAATTTGCAGGCAAAGTATAATAGGCAAAGTTAGAAGCATAATAGACTCAATAGGCTTGCGCCAATTATGCCAGCATAGTTTCGAGCATAATAGACTAGCAAAAGCATCAAGCATTATGCCAGCATAATAGGATGATTTTCAAGAATTTTAATTAAAATGCACAATGTGCGCACCAAAAATACTGCACAACATGAACACATTGCACATTATTACTGCATTTCATGTCAAAAACCTTGCAGTGTTATTATTTTTACTATTTCTTGACTAATTATTCACACTTTATGGAAATAAGATCGAGATACTCTAATAAAGCAGTCACTTACTCTAATACAGCAGTCAGGAAATACAGATATATTCTAATAAAACAGTCAGCTCTTGAGCATAATCTTGATTTTGAGAGCATAATTTTGAGCATAATAGGCTGGATTTTTGAGCACTGCTCAAAAGCACAATAGGCAATTTGCAAAGCATAATTGGCTCAAGCCTAATACACAAGCCTAAGACTCAAGCCTAATCCCAAAGAAACAAATTATAGCTTGTATCAGTTGCAGTAGCTTGCTAGTCTCTCCTACATTCTTATGGCTATAACATTAAATTATTTACAAGTTTGAAGCTTTCAAGTAGATTTATGTTATGCTGCATACTCAACCTGTTTGAACCATTCTGTTATTTCACAGACTGTTGTGCATTGTCCAAATGCACGGGGTTGAAATTCCACTGAACCGTTTACTGTTTTTAGTTAAACATTGTTATATTTTCCCTCACAATTGTTGTATTGCCATACGCATACACAGTTAAAGTGCTTGCTCTAATGTTTATATTATACAGTGTTTTGTTATATGTGACCCGGTCTGCGAAAAGGGCTCTTATAGCCTTTCCAATTGCATATATATGGTAACCCATAACTTGACTGGTGAATATGGTACAAGCCTACAATTTGGTCACTCAACAACCCTAACCTGGCAGTAGCTGTGGGTGTAATTACATGGTGATAGCTTTAGTAGATTAGGAGTTATGATTAGCCAAACATGGATAATTGGAAAGGCTATAAGAGCCCTTTTCGCAGACCGGGTCACATATATCGTTTTATCATTATGATGTGCTCCACAATGCTGCCAGGTAATTATCATAGTGCAATTGATTGCATGTTGGTTTGCTTGTATGTTATGACCTCTCAATGTTTATGTTGTCACCTTTGCCTATTATGTATGTTGTCACCACTTCTTGTTTGTATACCAATGTATGTCACTACCACTGCTTCTTTTGAATGTCTACATGTTGTTGTCATCATCTTTTGTATGTTGCCATGCAACAGAGCTTATCTTGAATGTTACTAGATGTTGCCACCATCAATAATTCTGTACATTGTCATTGACTCGACTCCATGAATATGCATTATAAATATCCCCATGTCTACCTGCATTGCTTGTTTTCCATGTCACTACTCATTTCGTATATTACTGTGATGATTGCATATTGCCATTACTGTGGATGCTTCAGTAGCTATGCGGTAAACATTTTTTTATCATAATGTTGGAAATCATTATACTAATAGCATTTTGAAGGAATTACCAAAGAAATAATCAAGACACTCTAATAGTACATTCACATCTATACCCTAATAAAGTAGTTGATCCTATATATATAAAGAACTTTTCGTGGGAGTATCAAAACAAAAAAGTTTCTATATTCACCATACAAGCCCAAGTGTTCTATATTGGGCAGTTATAGAACATTTTAATAGACTATAGTTCTATATCAGGTAGTTATAGAAGTAACTGCCAGGTCTATTTTGTAGGCTGATAGCCTACTTTGAGTAAGTAATCTCTCATTCTGGCCAGTACAACCAAGCTAGTGTAGGCTTATAGCCTGACTGCACTGGCTGACCAGTCAACCCAACCAGTATACCCAACCAGTAAGAGCAAAACCACTGGATTTAATTTATAGACACACTTGAAGATTTCGATGATGGTTGCTTGTGATCAGCAGCAGCGAACATTCTTACTATGTTTTGTTCACATAAATGGACGAGTCCTAGGAATATCATGGAAATGTGCTTATTAACGTACCACAATCAAAACTTTTAGTTGTGTGGAAGACGGACTAGATTCACAAAACGACTAATTCAGGTGCAGCACAGTGCGACACAGGAGAAACCCAGGTGCAATGCCTATTCTACTGATGATAACACTACTCCTTGAGTTTCTAATTGTTCCGTGTGTCTTGTGCGTATTTCAAGTTGAAAGTTCTCTATACCATTTAAAGCACTGCCTTGACTCATGCTATACGAGAAATGTAGCACTCAAAGAGTGGTCTCGAGACGAAATATAGCACTTGGTTTCGTCTCAAGCTATATTTGTCTCTCGACCACTCTTTTCGTGCTATATTCCCATATAGCACTCGCAGCAGTGCTTTAACTAATAAATATACCACTTTCACACCTCAATTCAAAGGGAAGAGAAGGTGTATAAGTGGTATAATAGCACTGCTATCAGTGCTCAGGAATGTATTAACAAGAAATGGAGGAAGTATATACAAGTTATATCCCTCCTAGGAGTGATATAACTTGTATATGCTACCTCCTATTCTCATTAATGCATTCCATGCATTCTCAGAAATTATTCGATTTCTTTGATAAAACTGTGTGATCTCCTCTGTTTTAATATAGTGATACTTCACGGGATCGATAGTGGGTTTTAGTTTTATAAAGTGAGCCAAAGCATAGATCATGGACTTGGGAAAGAACATAGTTCATTGTTTTACTGAATGAAGAAGGTCACAGGTTAGTTTATATTGATCATGTTGCGTTCAAGTCACGTGGAGATGTCCAGACACTGGGCATAGCGCTTAATTGATTTGGCCATTAGTGTTAATAATATTCACTACTTTAATTTATTCATGGCTAGTAAAATTAAGTGCTTTACTGCACTTGAATCATCTTTATATTGCTGTTTTGACACCTGGCACGATGTCACACACCCATAGTGACTGGGAATGGTGCTTAATTGGCTAAGCCATTACAGCGCTGTAAACATATTCACTGCTTTACTTTATTCATGGCTAGTATAGTGCTGACATCATAAGTTTCCAAAAGTTGTTTTCTATGTTTGTGTTGCCATAATTTTATGACGGTTTGCTCAATGTCAATAAAATCTGGACAGGTGGGGAATGTACCATTGAAGCCATATCAACGTGAATGTTTCGCACTATGATGTAATAACCAATTAACTTTGATATTTTACATCCTTCACTTTTTCTCCATGTAGGTGCAAGTCACAAACCTGAATCTTGGTGGGGAAGGAGTACAGTGATAGCTCCAACTTTCTACAGAACAGATTTTTGATATCACCCTTTCTTTCAATGTTATTGTAAATTGAAGGCTATCAAAAAGCTCACTTTTTCTCAGCCAATGTTACAACAATGACAGTGAAATTTGGTACACAGAGACAATAAAGCATGTACAAAAATGTACAGA
Organism: Dysidea avara; assembly: GCF_963678975.1. Taxonomy (NCBI): domain Eukaryota; kingdom Metazoa; phylum Porifera; class Demospongiae; order Dictyoceratida; family Dysideidae; genus Dysidea; species Dysidea avara. Next base: position 4,894,176 of record NC_089272.1, on the reverse strand, counting down.
AACAGATTTTTTAAAATCTAGCTACCTCAGTCCTGAATTACAGTTAATAATACATAGAGGATGCAGCCTTGACCTTTAAAGCCACACAAAATATTTGAGGAATGTGTGTTTATATTAAACCAGCTTAGCTGTTTGTCCAGGTTTCTTGGCCTGCCTAACTCTATTAGCCAAAACCCAGATATCAAAAGAAAGCTTATTGATAGGGCTACTAGGAGAAGGTTAAAGAACCACTGTAACAACAAAGGCTTACTTGTTATAAAGCGATGCAGAACAGCGATCAAAACTTCACATTCCACGCTTTGTTCGCCATGTTAATTAGCATTTGAATCACGTGAGCTGTATATGGCCTTACTTGCTATTGAATGGCGAATCGACCAACAGTTGTTTGGAGTGAATAGGATAAACTGCCAACAAGTTATAGATTTTCGATAGGTATGTAAAGGAATTGTGTGCTTAGAAAGTGAAATTTATTTACACGGCATGTTTTAGTCCTTATGCTTTCGTTGTAGGGTAAATCCCTAGGTGTCATTTTAATCCTTATTGCATCAGGAGTAAAATGACATTGATTGCGTAGCCATAGGATCAACAGTTTGAAAACTACAGTGCTTTGTTTACAACCATGCATAGCGGCCGTTCAAATGATATAGCACTTCACGTTTTTGGAAAGTTATGATGTCCGGCACTATAAAGTAAGTACTTTATAGTGTACTTAAGCTTCATTATGAGCTGTTCAGCTCGTATTTGGGTTTCCTGTGTTTAATTGCGTACCCACAATCGAAGCGATCTGCATTCTCGTGACGATACACTTATGTTCGGCCTCTCAGCAGCGCCTTGTCGTTGTTCTTACGATGTTATCCACAATTGAAATTCACATGGTCCTATATAAATACACTTGCAAAGTATTCCTGCAGTTTCCATGCACACTTGCAGGTGAGTCACCCAAGTGGAATATATTAGTTGTAACATGGGCACTTGTGATTTGCCTGAAATATACGCACTTGCACTCAGGCTGCGCCCTCGCGCTTGTGCGTATATTTCAGGCAAATCACTTGTGTCCATGTTACAACTACTACATACATATGGATATTATATATATCATACAGAATAATACTGTATAGTAGGGGTGATGAAGGTGTGGGAATGTCCCACGAAGAAAATCTACCCAAATCATCTTCAGAAATCCTTCACGGCCATTTCACAGTATTGGTCAGGTATAAACAAGCCCAAATGTGTCTTCAGAACGACCCGAAACGTTTCCGACAAGGTTCTACGAAATTAAAAAAAAAATTTATTTTAGCAAATTTTCTACTTCCTCACTGCCTGCCTCACTGCCTGCCTCACTGCCTGCCTCACTGATGCGAAGCGTAGCGGAAAACTGGCTAAAGCTACAACATTGCTTCTTTGGTGGAAACGCTTCAAATTTTGTGGAGAAAAAACCTTTCACAATATTAAATACCTACGATGTGTGTGCTACTGTCTTACTGTTTTATCTTTGATCCTTCTTTATCGTGGCCATCTCTCATGGGTACGGCTTCCATCAAAGCACGCACACCACAGCGCCCCAACATATTGGAATAAACGTGTAGCATAATTGTAGCAAGCACGTGATTTAATGTTGGGATACACCTCAGGATATGCTGCTACCTGTTCAACATCGCCACTACACGCGTAACGATTAGAGTGTTTGCTTTGGCTCGAAGGTGGTTTCTTTTCCGAGTTTAAAAACCGGTTGTATATGGTGCCTCTCTACAGACTCTATGGGTAGCTTTCCCAGAGCACTTTTCAGGCATACTACAACTGAAAAACACCGTAGTAGGCCTCATAGGCTCGCGTATCTCGTTGTCTAGAAAGTGGGCGTGATTCGTACTTACGCGAACTAAAAGTAAGAGAAGCCCTGAGGCTCTGTTGAGAGAATTAGTGGAAAATAATACTGTAGACACACTATAAAACAGTTGAAAAGATATTTCTGTGGGTAATGTGTTGTTTAAAGTGGTTTGTTAAAAATCCGCATTCTTAGGAACGTTTAGCTGTGTATTTCGAGAATTGCAGAGGGGGAGGGGGAATTACTAAATACGGTTATTTAATAACAATTTACAAAAAAAAGTACACAAACAAGTGCAAGAAAAAATTAGGAATTTTCCATATGAGTAGGGACTGCAGCAATAAAAAGCACTGAAACAAGCCGCTGAGACAAAATACAACTGAATGATTGCATTGTAATCCCTACTTTAGCCTGCTATGATGTATCGTTAAAGTAGGGATTAAAATGCAATCATTCAGTTGTGTTTTGTCTCAGCAGCTTGTTTCAGTGTTTTTATTGCTGCAGTCCCTACTCACATGGAAAATTCCTAATTTTTTCTTGCACTTGTAATATTATACAGTGGAACCTCTTTTAATGGACCCTCCCTGTAAAGGACACTGTACATTTAACCTCCTTATAAAGGACAGTTACTGAAGTCCCTATAGACATTTACCAATACAATTTTACCTCTGAAAGAGGACAACCTCCTTATAACAGTAAAATTTCACCAAAATTGGTTGGTCCCAAAGTGTCCGTTAAATAGAGGTTCCACTGTATATACCATATAGTACGGTAGTACTGTACAGTAGGGACATCGAAGGTGTGGGTGTGACCCGTGATATAATATAACCCAAAACCCTACTGCAATTTTCCTCACAACAACATGACAGTATTGGTTGGGTAAAACCAAGCCCAAAAGTGTCTTCAGATTGACCTGAAACGTTTCTGTCAAGTTGCTACAGAATTAAAAAAAAATTAACAGAATTTTCTACTGGCTGCCTGCCTGACGCCTTCAGTCAAGCGTAGTGGAAAACTGGCTACAGCTACAGCCCTAATTCTTTCGCAGAAACCTTTCTAGTTTGCTTAAGAAAAAACCTTTGGTGTATTTATAAACATAAAATGCTTGTGCTATTGTCTTACCTTTTTACCATGGCCATCAGTCAAGGTTCTACTGTTGAGTGTTAATAGACTACAGTACGGCTTCCATCTACCGGTGTATATTGCATCAAACTATTCGAATACACATGGTCATTGCACCAAACTATTTGAACACATGCGTACGTTACTCGCTGTTGACATCGATCAGTGAGAGCAACTCAGGGTGGTAAATAAATGTGACCGGATTTCATATAACCCGGCTACCACACACACAAAATCAAACTTATGTTTTTACCAGAAATGGATTGCTGGTCTAATACACTATCATATTCCACTCTGTATTTCCTCCAGGACTGGCAGGTCTGGTTTCTGCAGCAGTCTTCTTCCGACCCTGTCAAAGCCACGAGTGGAAGATTGGTGCCATTAAATGGCCATGACTTTGTTGTAATGGTCTTTAGTGAGCTGGGACTTCACAGAGAGCTCGCCAATAGTGTTCTCAATCAATTTGGAGTGATTTGAGGGCCACGGAGGGCCATGGAGGGCCCACGCTTGGCCTCTGGATTCCATTCGTCTTCTTTTTACATTTTATACCCCCACCCATCACCCCACCACCCCCACCCACCGCCCCTATTACTACCACCTGTGATATTATTACCCGCTCAAAAAAAGCTGCCCAAAACAGGGCATATTTTGGGTATCAGAAACTTATACACCCACACAGTGATAACTAGTAAATAGATGAATAATTGGTGCAAATTTTGTTTGCACAGCTGTAGGTACTGGGAAGTTACTACACAATGATTACTTAAAATCACTATATCTCCTAACGAAGCTTTGTGCTTCGAAGCTAGGTTTTGTCAAATTCAGTCACAAATATAGTTTAGTAACAATGTTAAATCGAGTCGGGTCATCCGGGTCCCACTTTACAGATTATCCGGGTCTGACCACACATACTAGTATAATGGTGTGGACATGTAGTAACACATCATAGTGTATCCCTGCTTCTTTCATGAGCCACACCCACTTACATAAATTACATCTGTAGACATATGGTAGCCATGCCCATTCATCAGTCTGTATAGTACGTTCGCATTGAGCTGAATCCTGGGTTGTTGATTAAGAAGCCATACAACATCAAAGGCTTTAAACATAATGTTTATGACACATTTATTCATAAGCCCATGTTACGGGCGCGCACTTAATTGTTGAGAATATGGCATCCAGTGCACCGTCAACAAGTGCGGAGCGAAAACCTCTTGGAAAGAAGTTAAGCAGCCAAACGAAGTATCTACTTATGAAACTATGGTAGTACTTTAAGCAAGAAGCGAAGAAATGTAAAATTTCTATCAACATCATGGAGAGAATCTTGAAGGCCACCGGTATTGTATGTAATGCCTTCTTTGCTGGGTTTTGGCATACATTACACCACGTAGGAGTTTCAAGGACATCCATTGTAAGATTTAGAATGGAGCGCCACAAGAAAGGCGGTTTATCTATGCCAAGAAAAATGTACAAAATTTAAAAGCACTTTCCACAAGCCCGCTCAATTGTAATCGTCAGGTACAAATGTTCACGAGTCCATGTTGGTGCAGACAGCTTTGACTGAGATGCTATCAGACAAGATCCATTCATTGTATGGAAGGAAGGAAATCTATTGCTCTCAAAGATTTTGATAAGTTAAATTTTGAACCCTGGAACTTTGTCACGTACTCCGTCTTAGGCCAAACTTAAGAATGATGGTGCTTTCTCTGGGGGTAGAACATAGCTTTAAAGAGTGTTGAGTGATATGAGATTTAAGTGCAAGACGATTAATGACAAGAGGTTAGCATTGAAACTGTTTGTGCTTTAATGTCACTACATGTATGTATACGCAGGGTATGCTATGAGCATCCCTGCATAATCCATCAGCATCATAAATATTAAAGACGAACGAGGTGCAACAGAACTGAAGGAAGACCAGTTGTGTATTTGGATGAGACTTGGGTAATGAAGAACTTCAAGAGCAATTCCTCATCCAAATCAGCAGTGGTAGTGAAGATGGCGATGGTGGTATTAATGAATCTTCCACTAGCAGCAACGGGTCTAAGTCTTCTTGTGGGCTTACTTCATCTGATGTAACATTGTTTGATATTTGCAGCATTGGTGTAACAACTTGATTTTGTTCCCCAGGAGTCATCGGGTAGCTGGAATTAAACTCTGTGAAGTACATGAAAATACAGATGAAGTGTAAGTGTGTGCCCTTAATAAAAATATCATTACTTTATTGTGCTAGCAGAAGTTGAACATACCATCCCTTGTATATTTAATTAGTGCAGGAGTGTTTGGAAGTCACTACAGGTACTGTCAGCCCAAATTCATACGAACAGTATTATTTCATTTGTTGAAACTTTTAGAGTTTTTTGGGAATGTAACTTCAAAAACAAAATGCTGGCTGGAAAAACTGTGTACACGTGTGGCGAAGTGATGAGAAATGGATTAAAATGACAAATTGACTAAATGGGAACAGAAGACGATAGGCAGCTGTGTGGTAAATGTGAAGTAAAATACATGTTGTTTGGCTCACTTGCAGGAACACCAATGCTGCATAACAGATTTTGAGCTGTCATAATTTGTTTTTTTCTCTTTTGAGGCTGAAGAAGTTTTTTTCCCTGAATATAAGCAGGCCACTTATCTTCTAAATACAGTGCAACAGTGGCCCCAGCTCTTCTACTTATGCAACTCTGTTTTTACACACACAAACTGTTTTATTTTTCTTGTAAAAGTGTATTACAGCCTCTTACATAACGGATAGTGAAATCATGCATGTTGAGAGCGGGTGTGTGACGTCTGGCTTCACCACAAACATGTGTCAACCTGAACACCAAAGGGCGCGCTTTAGAGGTTTCCCCATTGAAAATGTATGGCAAAACTTCACAGTGTCATAACTGGAGTGTCTTACATTCGAATGAAGCGTTTTTAATATATTTTTAGTGGATTGAGAAGCGCTACATATCGAGCAATACAGGAGACCCATGCGATGTATCATAAGTTATTAATCGTTTTTGAGGATTCAGCTCAACGCGAACGTACTATAGGTATGCACAAATCCACGCCAATTATTGTCTGCAGGCTTATTAAGCCTACTGATCAGATATTATTGTATGAGTCATAATCTAGTATATAGTGCTGTGATTAACTCTTTATTGCGAAAAGCAGGCTATTTAGTGCTCATGAGCTTGCAAAAAAACTTTACAAACGAGTATATGCACAGTAGGGATATTCACTTCTTATTGTTTTACAGTCTTTGGACATTACGTAGTACTCCGATCCAGCTTGTTTCAGTACTTTTTATTGCAGCACTATACACTGTCCCTACTCTAATTTAAAATTCCTAATTTTTTCTTATACTTGTAATATTATATATACATACATATTTTTTACACACTATATTAGAATAATCAAGTATCCAATCAAGACACATGGTAGTGTGTCGTGTGGCCTAAGAAGCTGGCGCGCAACACCCGTGAGTATATTGACAGGAAGAAAGAAAACACAATTTTTGCACCTCCGTAGCTCTGTGCTGCCTTGATGAAACAAGACGATTTTTGCTGTGGACATGCCCTCCAACTTCAGCACTCCGCAGTCCAAATTTGAGCGAAATCGCTTCAAACTTTCCCGAGATATGCGACTTCAAAAATTGGCTTAGTTTCTTCGTTTTTTTTTCTTCTTTTTATTTTCTTCCTCTTGTCGCACACTTACAAAAACTGCTATAAAACGCGAACGCCATATTCGATTCCCTTAAAATTTGGCACACAGAAGGAGGGGTATAAAGGCGCATCTTGGCACCGACTTTAGCTGGAATACGATAAACAGGCAAAGAGTTATGAGCGATTATTCACGAAAAATAACACCAATATGTTGTCACGCCTACAGGGTAAACTGCGTATGGGAAGAAGCTGAAAATCGGTGGGTGAATAGGTTAACTATTGATCCTCAAACCTTTTGTGGTTTGAAAGAAATCGAGCTAAAAACCAGGAAGATACAACGAAAAAACCAACAGTGTGTAACAATTACACAATCGAGATTAGCTAATAAAAAATGACTACTTGTCACGCCTACCAGAAAAACCGCTTGGGGTAATGCTTTGAAAATTACTGTACAGATGGAGTAATCATCTTAGAAAGGCTCTTCAATGGTGTAGAAGAATCAGACTTTAAGCCACGGAGTTATAACACGAAATCCAACTTGGTGTAGCAAGTGCAAGATCGAGATACCCTAATAGAGCAGTCACCCTAATAGAGCAGTCACCCTGAAGAGAATTCAAGAGATCAGCTAGAAACAAGTAACCTGTATAGAGATCAGCTACAAACAAATCACCCTGTAGAGAGATCAGCTACAAACAATTCACCCTGTAGAAAGATCAGCTAGAAGAAGTTACCTTGTAGGTAGTTCAACTACGGAAAGAGATAGTTCAGCTAAAAGAAATCACCTTGTAGAGTTCAGCTACAAAGAATCCACCATGTAGAGAGTTCAGCTACAAAGAAACCACCATGTAGAGAGTACAGCTGCAAACAAATCACCTGTAGAGAGTTCAGCTACAAACAAATCTCCCCTTAGAGAGATCAGCTAGAAGAAGTTTCCTCAGCTATAAACAAATCACCCTGTAGAAAGATCAGCTAGAAGAAGTTACCTTCTAGAGAGTTCAGTTACAAAGAAACCACCATGTAGAGAATTCAGCTACAAACTAGTGACCCTGTAGAGACATCAGCTAGAAGAAGTTACCTTGTAGAAAATTCAGCTACAAAGAAACCATTCTGTAAAGGGCTCAGCTGCAAACAAATCACCTGTACAGAATTCAGCTACAAGCAACTCACCCTGTAGAGAGATCAGCTAGAAGAAGTTACCTTGTAGATAGTTCAGCTACAAACAATTCACCCTGTACAGAGCTCAGTTAGAAGAGGCTTCCTTGTAGAGAGTTCAGCTACAAACAAATCACCCTGTAGAAGGATCAGCTAGAAGAAGTCACCTTGTAGAGAGTTCAGCTACAAATAAACCACCATGTAGATAGTTCAGCTACAAACAAATCGCCCTGTAGAGAGATCAGCTAGAAGAAGTTACCTTGTAGAGAGTTCAGCTACAAAGAAACCATTCTGTAAAGAGCTCAGCTGCAAACAAATCACCTGTACAGAATTCAGCTACAAACAAATCACCCTGTAGAGAGATCAGTTGGAAGAAATTACCTTGTAGATAGTTCAGCTACAAACAATTCACCCTGTACAGAGCTCAGTTAGAAGACGTTTCCTTGTAGAGAGTTCAGTTACAAGCAAATCACTCTGTAGAAAGATCAGCTAGAAGAAGTCACCTTGTAGAGAGTTCAGCTACAAAGAAACCACCATGTAGAGAGTTCAGCTACAAACAAATCACAAACAAATTGCCCTGTAGAAAGATCAGTTAGAAGAAGTTACCTTGTAGAGAGTTCAGCTACAAAGAAACCATTCTGTAAAGAGCTCAGCTGCAAACAAATCACCTGTACAGAATTCAGCTACAAACAAATCACCCTGTAGAGAGATCAGCTAGAAGAAGTTACCTTGTAGATAGTTCAGCTACAAACAAATCGCCCTATAGAAAGAGCAGTTAGAAGAAGTCACCTTGTAGAGTGTTCAGTTACAAAGAAACCACCATGGAGAGTTCTGTAATAAATATATGTATTATATTATAATTTGTACATTTACTGATAAAATAAGAAATGTTTAAAGTATTTAAAATCTACTTCATCTTTTCTTCTTCCTGTGGTAAAGAAAAAAAGATAGATTAAAAAAGTCCCAAAGCCGGCCATAGGCCAGCTTTGAGGTATACAAATACAAAATGAAGTGAAATCTATTCCAAAACAGCCAGGCTGTAAAAAAAGAGTGTGGCCCTCAAGGAAGCTATGGTGAAAAAAGATGTGAAATCCAAGGTGGCGGCCAAGAAATGGCTGTGATGGTAGGTTAATGGTAAAAATTTTAATAACGACAATTCAGGTGAATTTTGTGCCTAGACCAAGCGGCACAATAATTCACCTGAATTGTCGTTATTAAAATTTTTACCATTAACCTACCATCACAGTCATTTCTTGGCCGCCACCTTGGATTTCACATCTTTTTTCACCATAGCCTTCTTGAGGGCCGCACTCTTTTTTTACAGCTTGGCTGTTTTGGATTAGATTTATTTTACAAATAAATCATAGAATTTTAAATAAGCGGTCAGTCCTACATCTCTAGTACAATAATTTTGAGAATAATGTATAAGTTTCGAAGCATAATGCAAACATTTCCCAGGATATTCTGTGTAGAGTAATGTAAAAAAATCATAAGCATAATTACTGTATCCCTAGGCTTCATCCATATAGTGCACAATACCATCTTGCTTTAATCCTACGCACCTGCTTAGAATGTTGCTGCTGCTATTTTATTGCTATTGTTTGTATTTTTTTCATTTTTTGTCAGGAGAGGTAGTGAACACAGGTTGTATGGACAGGTCGCCAAGGTAGAATGGTATTTACATGGTTTAAAATAACCTTGACGCTTGGGGGAGTACATCACAATATAATTTATATCGTGACCTACCTATGACCTCTACTGTAAAGAGTTTCAATATATATTATCTAATCCAAAATAGCCAAGCTGTAAAAAAAGTGTGCGGCCCTCAAAAAGGCTATGGTGAAAAAAGATGTGAAATCCAAGGTGGCGGCCAAGAAATGGCTGTGATGGTAGGTTAATGGTAAAAATTTTAATAACAACAATTCAGGTGAATTTTGGTGCCGCTTGGTCAATTGGCACAAAATTCACCTGAATTGTCGTTATTAAAATTTTTACCATTAACCTACCATCACAGCCATTTCTTGGCCACCACCTTGGATTTCACATCTTTTTTCACCATAGCCTTTTTGAGGGCCGCACACTTTTTTTACCGCTTGGCTGTTTTGGATTAGATTTCACTTCTTTTTGTATTTGTATACCCCAAGCCGGCCTATGGCCTGCTTTGGGACTTTTTTAACCTATTTTTTTCTTTACCACAGGAAGAAGAAAAGATGAAGCAGATGTACCTTAAATATTTCTGTTTTATCGGTAAATGTACAAATTATATATATAATACATATATTAATTACAGAACTGTCCATGGTGGTTTCTGTGTAACTGAACACTCTTCAAGGTAACTTCTTCTGGCTGATCTCTCTACAGGGTGATTTGTTTGTAGCTGAACTATCAACAAGGTAACTTCTTCCAACTGTTCTCTCTACAGGGTGATATATTTGTAGCTGGATTCTGTACAGATGATTTTTTTGCTGCTGAGCTCTTTACAGAATGGTTTCTTTGTAGCTGAACTCTCTACAAGGTAACTTCTTCTAACTGATCTCTCTACAGGGAGATTTGTTTGTAGCTGAACTCTCTACAGGTGATTTGTTTGCAGCTGAACTATCTAAATGATGGTTTCTTTGTAGCTGAACTCTCTACAAGATAACTTCTTCTAATTGATCTTTCTACAGGGCAATTTGTTTGTGGCAGAATTTTCTACAGGGTGATTTCTTTGCAGCTGAGCTCTCTACACGGTGGTTTCTTTGTAGCTGAACTCTCTACAAGGTAACTTCTTCTAGCTGATATTTTTACAGGGCATATTTGTTTGTACTTAGCTGAGTTCTCTACAGGGTGATTTGTTTGCAGCTGAACTCTCTACATGAGAGTTTCATTGTAGCTGAACTCTCTACAATGTGACTTCTTCTAGCTGAACTCTCTACAGGGTGACTTGTTTCTAGCTGATCTCTACAGTGTGACTTGTTTCTAGTTGAACTATCTACAGGTGATTTGTTTGCAGCTGAACTCTCTACATGGTGGTTTCTTTGTAGCTGAACTCTCTACAAGGTAACTTCTTCTAGCTGATATTTTTACAGGGCATATGTGTTTGTAGCTGAGTTCTCTACAGGGTGATTTGTTTGCAGCTGAACTCTCTACAATGTGACTTCTTCTAGCTGCATTGATCTCTCTACAGGATGCCTTGTTTCTAACTGAACTCTCAACAGGGTGATCTGTTCATAGCTGAACTTTCTACTGGGTGATTTGCTTGCAGCTGAACTCTCTACATGGTGGTTTCTTTGTAGCTGAACTCTCTACAATGTGACTTCTTCTAGCTGAACTCTCTACAGGGTGACTTGTTTCTAGCTGATCTCTCTACAGTGTGACTTGTTTCTAGCTGAACTCTCTACAGGTGATTTGTTTGCAGCTGAACTCTCTACATGGTGGTTTCTTTGTAGCTGAACTCTCTACAAGGTAACTTCTTCTAGCTGATATTTTTACAGGGCATATGTGTTTGTAGCTGAGTTCTCTACAGGGTGATTTGTTTGCAGCTGAACTCTCTACAATGTGACTTCTTCTAGCTGAACTCTCTACAGGGTGACTTGTTTCTAGCGGAACTCTCTACAGGTGATTTGTTTGCAGCTGAACTCTCTACATGGTGGTTTCTTTGTAGCTGAACTCTCTACAAGGTAACTTTTTCTAGCTGCATTGATCTCTCTACAGGATGACTTGTTTGTAGCTGAACTCTTTACAAGGTGATACTTCTAGGTGATCTCTCTACAGGATGACTTGTTTCTAACTGAACTCTCAACAGGGTGATCTGTTCATAGCTGAACTTCTACTGGGTGATTTGTTTGCAGCTGAACTCTCTACATGGTGGTTTCTTTGTAGCTGAACTCTCTACAATGTGACTTCTTCTAGCTGAACTCTCTACAAGGTGACTTGTTTCTAGCTGATCTCTCTACAGTGTGACTTGTTTCTAGCTGAACTCTCTACAGGTGATTTGTTTGCAGCTGAATTCTCTACATGGTGGTTCTTTGTAGCTGAACTCTCTACAATGTGACTTCTTCTAGCTGAACTCTCTACAGGGTGACTTGTTTCTAGCGGAACTCTCTACAGGTGATTTGTTTGTAGCTGAACTCTCTACATGGTGGTTTCTTTGTAGCTGAACTCTCTACAAGGTAACTTTTTCTAGCTGCATTGATCTCTCTACAGGATGACTTGTTTGTAGCTGAAGTCTTTACAAGGTGATACTTCTAGGTGATCTCTCTACAGGATGACTTGTTTCTAACTGAACTCTCAACAGGGTGATCTGTTCATAGCTGAACTTCTACTGGGTGATTTGTTTGCAGCTGAACTCTCTACATGGTGGTTTCTTTGTAGCTGAACTCTCTACAATGTGACTTCTTCTAGCTGAACTCTCTACAGGGTGACTTGTTTCTAGCTGATCTCTCTACAGTGTGACTTGTTTCTGGCTGAACTCTCTACAGGTGGTTTGTTTGCAGCTGAACTCTCTACATGGTGGTTTCTTTGTAGCTGAACTCTCTACAAGGTAACTTCTTCTAGCTGATCTTTCTACAGGGTGATTTGTTTGTAGCTGAATTCTCTACAAGGTGATTTATTTGCAGCTGAACTCTCTACAAGGTGACTTCTTCTAGCTGAACTCTCTACAGGGTGATTGATTTTTTTGCAGCTGAACTCTCTACATGGTGGTTTCTTTGTAACTGAACTCTCTACAGGGTGATTTGTTTGTAGCTGAACTCTCTACAGGGTGATCTGTTCGTAGCTGAACTCCCTACAAGATAACTTCTTCTAGCTGATCTTTCTACAGGGCATATTTGTTTGTAGCTGAGTTCTCTACAGGGTGATTTGTTTGCAGCTGAACTCTCTATATGGTGGTTTCTTTGTAGCTGAACTCTCTACAATGTGACTTCTTCTAGCTGAACTCTCTACAAGGTGACTTGTTTCTAGCTGATCTCTCTACAGTGTGACTTGTTTCTAGCTGAACTCTCTACAGGTGATTTGTTTGCAGCTGAACTCTCTACATGGTGGTTCTTTGTAGCTGAACTCTCTACAATGTGACTTCTTCTAGCTGAACTCTCTACAGGGTGACTTGTTTCTAGCGGAACTCTCTACAGGTGATTTGTTTGCAGCTGAACTCTCTACATGGTGGTTTCTTTGTAGCTGAACTCTCTACAAGGTAACTTTTTCTAGCTGCATTGATCTCTCTACAGGATGACTTGTTTGTAGCTGAAGTCTTTACAAGGTGATACTTCTAGGTGATCTCTCTACAGGATGACTTGTTTCTAACTGAACTCTCAACAGGGTGATCTGTTCATAGCTGAACTTCTACTGGGTGATTTGTTTGCAGCTGAACTCTCTACATGGTGGTTTCTTTGTAGCTGAACTCTCTACAATGTGACTTCTTCTAGCTGAACTCTCTACAGGGTGACTTGTTTCTAGCTGATCTCTCTACAGTGTGACTTGTTTCTGGCTGAACTCTCTACAGGTGGTTTGTTTGCAGCTGAACTCTCTACATGGTGGTTTCTTTGTAGCTGAACTCTCTACAAGGTAACTTCTTCTAGCTGATCTTTCTACAGGGTGATTTGTTTGTAGCTGAATTCTCTACAAGGTGATTTATTTGCAGCTGAACTCTCTACAAGGTGACTTCTTCTAGCTGAACTCTCTACAGGGTGATTGATTTTTTTGCAGCTGAACTCTCTACATGGTGGTTTCTTTGTAACTGAACTCTCTACAGGGTGATTTGTTTGTAGCTGAACTCTCTACAGGGTGATCTGTTCGTAGCTGAACTCCCTACAAGGTAACTTCTTCTAGCTGATCTTTCTACAGGGCATATTTGTTTGTAGCTGAGTTCTCTACAGGGTGATTTGTTTGCAGCTGAACTCTCTACATGGTAGTTTCTTTGTAGCTGAACTCTCTACAATGTGACTTCTTCTAGCTGATCTCTCTACAAGATGACTTGTTTCTAACTGAACTCTCTACAGTGTGATCTGTTCATAGCGGAACTTTCTACTGGGTGATTTGTTTGCAGCTGAACTCTTTGCATGATTGTTTCTTTGTAACTGAACTCTCTACAAGGTAACTTCTTCTAACTGATCTCTCTACAGGGCAATTTGTTTGAGCTGAACTCTCTACATGATGGTTTCTTTGTAGCTGAACTCTCTATTAGGTATCTTCTTCTGGCTGATCTGACTACAGGGTGACTTGTTTGTAGCTGAATTCCCTACAGAATAACTTGCAATGTAATATAATTGAGTAAATTATAAATGCAGCTAAATACTTATTAGGGTGACTGTTCTATTAGAGTATCTCGATCTCGCATTTGTTACACGTAGTTGTCTTTCGAATCATAACTCAGTGGTTTGTAATCCGATTCTTCTGTACTACTGCAAGGACTTTATACGATGATTATTCCAGCTGATTTTCAGCTCGTTGCTCTAAGCGGTTTGCCTGGTAGACACGAAAACTAATAGTTTTTTTATTCATAAAAATAGATCGCGTAATTTTGACACAGGTCGGGTTTTGTGTCACATCTCCATGGTCTTTATCCCGATTCCTTTCAAACCACAAAAAGGCACTCCTACGATGGTTGCTCCATCTACATATCAATTTTCAACTGATTTCTCAAAGGAGTTTACCCTGTAGGCGTGACAGACCTTCGATCGTCACTCTTTCTTTGTCAACACTCCTTTTCTGTGGAACTCAATACCTCACAGTATTCTTCAACTGTCGAATCGTGTTGCTTTTCACTCTGCTCTTCGTTGATTTCTTTTTGTGTAGCATCAACTATATGTCTTCAGTTTTGTATAAGCTTTTAATACATCTGTTTAGTGTTTTTTTGTTTGTTTTTTATTCAGTGTACATGTGTGTGTGTTGTTTTGTATGTGCTTTTTGTGAAGGGGAGCACGTTTACAGGCTTAGCCTTTTGTGTACCCTTGTCTTTTGACAAAAATGGATAATCTAATCTAATCTAATCTAACCTTATTTTACGCAAATAATCGGTCATAACTTTGTGAATGTTCATCAGATTCCTACCAAAGTTGGTTCAGAGATCTGCCTTAATTAGTCCTTTAAGTGTACCAAATTGCAGCCCGATCCGAGCACGCATTCGTGTTTTATGGCGGATTTTGCGAAGTGTGCGAAATGAAGAAGTAGAAGAAGAAGAAAACGAAGAAATTAAAACGAAATTTTGTTCGCTCGTATCTCGGAAATGGCTAGAGCGAGTTTATTCAAATTTGGTGTGTAGACTCCCCTAGCTGGCCAGCATGTCTGTAGCAAATTTGTTTCCAATCGGATAAGGGATCACAGAGCTACAGAGGTGTGAAAATTGCGTATTCTTTCTTCCTGTTAATATACTCACGGGTGGCACGCTGGCTTCTTGGGCCGCACGACACACTACCGTGTGTCTTGATCACGGGTGGCACGCCGGATTCTTGGGCCGCACGACACACTACTGTGTGTCTTGATATTGTGACCTACCTATGGTCTCTATTGTAAAGAGTTTAGAGGGACGGAGACACTTCTCTGCTCTAAACTCTTTCATTACCCAAGCATCAATAAACCAAAAATACTTCCTAATTTGGCCACGCTAGAATTATACAACTTTGCCAAGGCCATATACCATGGCAGATGAGGCCATTTGCATTTACCAAACCTGTCCTCAATCAATCAATTGCTGGAGGTGAAGAATGAAGATCCAAGGAACCCTGCACTTAAGTAGGTGAGTGGTAGCATAACTAAACGTTTAATATATTAAACAAAGTTAATGTTGTGAAGCATAGGCTGTGCAAGTCCCCAAAATATTAGCATGCAGCAGTGGGCTATAACAAGAACATATGTGCAGCACCATATGCCGAACACGTTGGCAGTAATTATACCTGTTTTTACCCACTCTATTCCTACCCACTGAACAGTTTATACTACATGCAGATGCTCTATGTAAATTGGCATGGTGTGCTGATAACTTAGTACTCCATTGTCAATAGTGATACTTCTGTACTTCTATAGTGTAAGCAGTGGAGTAAGTAGACACATAATTTGGTTGGTGTACTTTGTATTTTATTGTGCTTGCATTGAATTACTCAACCATTTACATGATAGACTGTTTGCTACATTAATATGCACTTTGTTGTGAGTTCTTCAGCTGTAGGTCTGACTGAACTCCTTCACTGCACCAGCTGCTACCACAAGTAGAGATGTTTCAGCCAAGTTGCTATATTTGCATGCTACATTGGGAGACGCAAGTGTTCATGCTCACCGTGCCACTCTCAACAGTGAATATTGATAACTCTGACAACAATGGTCATGCCCTGACCATTGTATCACCTGGGCACAGGTGTTGATGCTGTCACAAATTGGTCAAAGCTATAAGCTACGTGACCCGCAAGGTCAGCACATCACCTTCTGCTGTTATAAGTAGTTCATCCATTCTCCTTAGAGGAGTCAGCAGGGGGTCTCACTTATTATATCTGCTTCATCCACTAGGTTCCCCTGTTTGCCTCTATTGTAAGGAGTTCAGAGGAATGGAGACACTCCCCTGCTCTAAACTCTTTCATTACCCAAGCATCAATAAACCAAAAGTACTTCCTACTTTGGCCCCGCTAAAATTACACAACTTTGTCAAGGCCATATACCATGGCAGATGAGGCCAGTTGCACGTACCAAACCCCTCTTTAATCAATCGAATGCTGGAGGTGAAGAATAAAGATCCGAGGAACCCAGCACTTAAGTAGGTGAGTGGTAGCGTAACTAAACATTAAACTGTTGATGGTAGTTGTCCATAATAATATTGTACCTGTGAAGGATTGCTTCTTTGAGCTTGGTACAGCCTACTGCTTCCTCACTCCTTAGAGATGCATATGCCTGCTGTGCTATCCCAATTGTTTTTGTTCAAGGTTTTCTGAAGTTACAAGTCATTTAAAGGTAGTGAGGTATACTTCTATGGCATCTGCTTCTGTTAACCTTTTAAAGTAAATATTAGGCTGTGATTGCCTAGGGGTAAAGGTGGATCCTCCACGAGGGATTTCATGAAACAGCGCCTTTCCTCATCATGCTGGGAAAATTCTCCCTCATAATGCTTCTTCTCCTCAGCTTTTTTGTCTTGATGCTGGGCGAGTTCTTGCTTGTAACACCTTCTCTCCTCACCTTTCTCTTCTTTGTAATGCTTCTTTTCCTCAGCTTTCTCTTGCTTATAATGTATTTATTCCTCTTCTCGCTCTTTCTCACACTTCTCCTTTCTGGCATCATATTTTTCTCACACTTTTCTTTCCTGGCCTCCCATTCTTTCTTCTCCACTCACTATTTCTTTTCTTCCACTTGCTCTTCCCTCCAAGCATTTAGTAACTCCCTGTGATCTCACTGATCTCTGGCTGATAACATTTCCCAGAGCGTAGCATACATTCAGTGTGTCTCTTCTTGCTTCTACAACCAAAGAATTATCCAAATATACTCCCCCAAAAGCTCACATAGTTGTCTTCCTTGCAAAGATGTGTCCAAATACACTACTGTCACCAAATGTGATAGACTGGGCACTATCACTGCACAGAATTCAGTTATTATTGGGTTTTGACCTTTCATCAACCAAATTAACCAAGTACAGCATGGCATTTATGCACAAGAATACAAGAACGTGAACAAATGTGCTCTGCAGGAATACAAAAATGTGAACAAACATGCTCTGCCATGTGCTAAATGTCTAAAGGAGGACATTACTAGTGTTAGCAGTCTGCTAGTCTGTCACAATGGACAATCTATGTGCCATTTTGTTGACAATGTACAGCAAGTTATATTTGCAAGGCTCACAATATATGTGACCGGATTTCACATAACAAGGCTTCCACACACACAAAATCAAACTTACGATTTTACCAGAAATGGATTGCTGGTCTAATGCACTATCATATTTCACACTGTACTTCCTTCAGCACTGACAAGTCTGGTTTCTGTAGCAGCTTTCTTCCGACCCTGTCAAAGCCACGAGTGTGAGATTGGCACCATTTAATGGCCATGGCTTTGTGATAATGGTGTGTAGTGAGCTGGGACTTCACAGAGTGCTCGCCAATAGTGTTCTCAGTCAATTTGGAGTAATTTGAGGGCCATGGAGAGCCATGGAGAGCCCAAACTTGGCCTCTGGACTTCAATCGCCTTCTTACTTCATTTTATACCCGTATATTAAGACCACCGTCCACCCCCACCCTCCCACCCTATTACTTCCACCTCTGATATTATTACCCGCTCGAAAAAAGCTGCTCAAAACAGGGCAAATTTTGGGTATCAGAAATGTATACACCCACTCAGTGATAGCTAGTGAACAGATGAACAATTGGTGCAAATTTTGTTTGCACAGCTGTAGGCACTGGGAAGTTATTACACAATGATTCCTTAAAATCGCCATATCTCCTAACAAAGCTTTGTGCGTCGAAGCCTTATTTTGTCAAATTCAGTCACACATGAATGCATTATAACCCATATAAAGTGTAACTTACCAATTGATGCTTGAAAACAGGGCCACACTTTAACACCAACCCATGGAACACAGGGAATAGGGAGAGGCAGCCAAACAAGCAATCTGTATTGTTGTTAGATCACGTGATCTCACGTGATGCTTCTCATAATATTAAATGTGACCGGATTTCACATAACAAGGCTTCCACACACACAAAATCAAACTTACGATTTTACCAGAAATGGATTGCTGGTCTAATACACTATCATATTTCACACTGTACTTCCTTCAGCACTGACAAGTCTGGTTTCTGTAGCAGCTTTCTTCCGACCCTGTCAAAGCCACGAGTGTGAGATTGGCACCATTTAATGGCCATGGCTTTGTGATAATGGTGTGTAGTGAGCTGGTACTTCACAGAGTGCTCGCCAATAGTGTTCTCAGTCCATTTGGAGTAATTTGAGGGCCATGGAGGGCCATGGAGAGCCCAAACTTGGCCTCTGGACTCCAATCGCCTTCTTACTTCATTTTATACCCGTATATTAAGACCACCGTCCACCCCCACCCTCCCACCCTATTACTTCCACCTCTGATATTATTACCCGCTCGAAAAAAGCTGCTCAAAACAGGGCAAATTTTGGGTATCAGAAATGTATACACCCACTCAGTGATAGCTAGTGAACAGATGAACAATTGGTGCAAATTTTGTTTGCACAGCTGTAGGTACTGGGAAGTTATTACACAATGATTCCTTAAAATCGCCATATCTCCTAACAAAGCTTTGTGCGTCGAAGCCTTGTTTTGTCAAATTCAGTCACATATGATACATATCAGCAGCTGGATTGACCTGACTTGTAACTGCTAATATCCTCTACCTTTTTCTGTGATGAGCACAGTTGTCGTACCATGCATGCAATAATTGCAAGGTAGAACTCGTGATATTTATTACATGCACTGCCACCAGTGGAACCAGACTTACAAATAATGTTATTATTATTATATTTACTTTATTATTTACCTATGTTCAATGACAGGCAGTAGATAAAGTCACTTAATACATAGACAATAACCATAGGTGTATGGTGTAACCTTGTGCAGATACAAGTGCAGGGTCTGGGGAAATCCCTGAGGTAATTTTTAGCACTTGGACTCTAATTGACTATGCTTGACTATAGAGTTGGACTGTTAGTCTAACTGGGGTGCGGTGATTGCAATATTAAAGTGACTGCACTGTTTTGGGGATATCTTGATCCTACTTGCTTTAACAGTGTCAGAAACCCATCTGGAGCCATTCCTTCTGTTCGATTTGGTGTCTGACACTATAAAACGTTGCTACCATGCAGAGGGAAACTTTGGTGGGGGAAAAATTTGACAAAATTGGCAAATTGCTCTGTATTCGCCAAAGTTTTAATTCACCAATTAGTTGTCATGTGCAGAGAGTTACATTGTATGCTGCAAGAAAAATGTCTATTCTGAACTACTGAAAGCTCAAGCCTTGGTCTAAAGTGACATCGACGTCAACACCTTCCGACAATATTCATGACACCTTTGAGATCAACGACAAACCGACTAAAATAAAATGTTTTACGGAAACTCATACTTAATACCAGTACAGGAATTTTTCATATAACATACAATCCTTTACTTTCAAAACCTGTAACCACATGATAGCTTGTGTACTGTAGACCAAGGAAGATTGTTCCATCAGACAGACTCTCAGCTCATACACGTCTGACATGTTTACAAAAGATTTTCATGGCTCAAAACTGTAGTGAATGGTAAACAGAAACCCTAACATAACTCTCCTCTATATTTGTTTACTTGTACACACACAAAACTTGCCGTGCCCACGTAGATCATCTTTGTATGATTTGACTGTGGTCCCATGAGACTGAGGTCTCATAATGTTATACTGTATGTCCTTATCTCATTTAATAATGATGGTTCTTTCTCTCTCATGACAGGGGATCGCTGTAATATGAATTTCAATGCAAGCAAAATCCAGCAAAAGTGAGTTTGATGATTCGCCAAAATTTACTTTGCCAAATGGATTTCTCGTGGCATTTTGCTAAAGTTTAACCCCACCAAGTTTCCCTCTATAAGGCATCTACGTGATGTACCTCTCAGCCGTTTCTTGAAATGTTTGCATACCAAATTGTTTACAGTGTTATGACCTTTACAACCACTCGTGATGGTTTATATATAGTGTTCACAGTGCCCCATGCACTTTCACTACTGGACATTTAGTCCACGAAAAACCATTGAAAAAACATGTCCACCCTGTGAAATGTTAAGTTTTCACCAATGAACTTTTATTTTCATATAGCGTTTTCATAGGAGAAAACCAATGAAAATCCGAAGAATGGGTACAAATGAAAATCCTATGAAAGTGAATTCATGGGATTTTCATTAGTACCCATTCATTGGATTTTCATTGATTTGTCCTACGAAAATGCTATGAAAATATTAGTTTCATTGGTGCAACCCAATGAACTTAATATTTCACAGGATGGACATATTAGTTTTTTTTATGGACAAAATTTCTAGTAGTGTTTTCACCTTGTAATTCTCTCAAATTGATGAACATATAAAATCATAACAGCATTACATTCCCGCATAGACAAACTTGATTCTGTCTTAGTGTGTCCTTGCCTATCTTCAGCTTGCTAAGATAGTGCTCCGTTTTCTTCGTATTTAATCATGAAAGCATTATGTTCCCATAATTTTTCATAGATTGACTTGATTCCATATTAGTACGTCCTTGCCCATTTGCAGCTTGCTAAAATGGTGCTCTGTTCTCTCCATATTTAGCATAATTTAAGCTGTGATAATATTCTGTAACATAATGTGTTACTATATATGTAATACATTAATAGTAACACATTATGCTTAGGGGTGAAACGAATATTAAATTTTACTAATAGGTATTTGAATATTCTTCAAATTAGCGAATGAATTAACGAATTATTCTTTTTTATATTGGGTTTTGCTATGTTGCTACATACGCAATTGAATTTGCATTTCATAATTATTGATGAAATATTTTGTAATTCTGTAATTACATTGCTAAGCACTGCTAAGGAGGCGTACCTCGAATGAACAAAACACTTTAACCCACTAATAATGCACAGAAGTATCTCATTAACTGTTCTATAGTTCATCTATAACATTTTCTTATGCAAATTCTCCAGGCAAAGCCTCAAAGCTGCTCTTCATATTTGTTCGCGTATGTACGGGCACACCCCTTTTCAACTCAAAGGAATTCGTTATACCTGGTAGCTTATAAGGCCAGCTGCATTGTTTTTCGGCTGTTTGACGTCCGCAGAGCCCTTTGGGTAAGGCCTTCACTGCGTCCTTATTAACTCGTTTCACCCGTATTTCAAACTGGCATGTATTAACCGTCTTAAACCAAAGCTTACCTGCTCAGAAGTTTAATACAGGCTCTATAAATATGGCCTTTATTTATCACATAAAGGCTGTTTTTAGTGAACAAAATTTTGCTCACGTGGGTGCGGAAAGACAAAGAAATATACAAACAAACATACAAACATACATACACACACACACTCTTCAGAAAACAATTTCAGTAAACCAGGCACGCGTGTACAGCCAGTTTTCGGCTGGCGGTGGGCACGAGCCTGGTTTTAAAAGAAGTCCTTTACATACATTATTAAGATGAAAAATTATAGTTTAAAATGACAGATTTCAGTTGTCAAAATGTTTTCAAGGTTAAATGTGTACACTATCCGATTAACAAATATTTAACAAAAAAACGAATATTTCTTAACGAATATTTCTTAATGAACGAATAACGAATATTTGTACTATTCGTTTCAGCCTTAATTATGCTCAATACTGGATATATGGTACCATGTATTCAAATTTTCTTGGTTTAGTAAGTGGTAGGTCACAGTTAATGGCATCTCCTCAAATGAAATTTTGTCTATGAGAGTGCACAACATATATACACTATCATAATTTTTCTCAGACCATAACACACACAAGATACAGGTATTTAGATAGATAGACTATGGCATTGCAATCTGACAATTAAAATTCACACCAACTCTTTACCTTTGTTGGATACCCAAAGTGGTAAGCTGTTATCACCTATAATAAATGTATAAAATAATTAAAGTAAATTTTATCACAGGAAATACAGTGTATGTGACCATCTTAGCAAAATCTTCCTAGTTTGTGCAGATATTTATTTCAGATTTATTAATAAAATTACACATCTTAGCAAAAGAATACTTAAGCTTTAATTGGGCCAGGGAAGAAAGTCTCAAATCAGTTACATATACCTATACATTATTTTGTTTGCTTGCTCATGGAGAAACAAAATTAATATTGTTGTCTCATTTCTGTAGGCACAATGGTATGCATGTCACATGCGTTTGTTTACAATGCAGTAAAAAATTTCACAATGTATACATAGTCATGATTTCTTCATGTAAAACATATTCATCGAAGACGCTACAAGGCTAAAACTATATATATACATACCATGGTGAATTGATCAAGTCAAGACGAACATTTTAAGCCAAATCCCAACTCCGTAGACCAATACAAATGGAAACCATGGTTATGAATTAGAGTTCCTGTAGTTTACTTTCAGTATAGTCTATACAAATGGATTTCTTTACATTTTCTTTCTTCTATTGCTATAATTCCAAAACTACTTACCACAATAGGCTGGCAACCCATTCTTTAAAACTGTAAAATACTACTGAGACTATCAAAGAAATTTAGCGATAGTGTGAACTGGGTGGCTTTTCTATAGATGGTCACATATACATTCATGTGCTCATAATACACAAGTACTGTACATGCATACAAAAAATATCATCTTTAAACAGGCTGTATGGCCAGGTGTCCTGCAGACCTTCAGCAATTGTGCTGACCTTCAGCAATTGTGCTGTAAAACCTCAATAAAAATAAAAATAGTTAACAAGTTGCCGCAAATAGTTGCTCTAAGGAGCATTGCAATACAACCTATAAAACAAATGCTATTGTATATCAAGGCTGGATTATAACATCCTAATATACCTTGCAAATTTAATCTTTGTGTTACATGTAGTTATGTATTTCATAAAGTATGATAGTACTGTATATTAGTGATCCTGACGATTTGAGGATTTGAGCTATTCTGGCCAAAGATACCACTCTAAAGCCAGTCTCACCATACTTTGATGGCATCTTGGCAGGTATATTCAAGCCCAAAAGTGTCTTCAGATGGGCCAAAAAAGGTTCTGAAAATGTTGCATTTACCAGAATTTTCTACTGATGCTGATTACCTGCCTACCAGCCTGCCTACCTGCCTGTCTAATATCTTCAGACAAGTGTTACGTGATAACCACTAACGCAGCGGACTTGATTTTTTGTTAGACAGTGCTTCAACTGGACTGGTACCTTTTGGCATACCACAGTACCTACAATGCACTTACCTTGTCCTCCTTTGTGTCCCATTTCTTTTCACTGATAGTGCATGCAAGGTGTCCATTCATGGTAGTGCATATGGTTTCCTCACTGCAAACTATCACATTTTGTAGTGGCTGGATTTACTGCAGAGGTGTTTCTTGAATAGCAGTTTATCTGTAACACTGTGTAACGGGGTGAAAATGGATGAAAGTGAAGCATATAATGATACTTCCACTTTCTGTGATGCTTGATAGTTGGGGCGTGCATTCCAACACAGCATTAATTGTATAATATGTCAGGCAACATTACAGCATGTTGGAATTTGGCTATAATGTTCACCATGGATTGGCAGATCAACCAAGGTATAGTTTTAGCCTTGAAGTCACTTGCGCATAGGCATATGAAGGTGGTTTGGTAGAAGAAACGATGACGATCTAGTTTACGTTTACCGCATCATAAACAAACGCACTTGACACCCACACTGTTAAAGCTACAAAAACGAATCAAAGATTTTCGAACTCTCCATGAGCAGGCAAATAAGATGGCATGCATACAGTAAACAGTAAACAAGTCTCTTGTATATGTAATGTATGATTAATGAATCGTTTCTAAACTGTCAGCTTCTACATCTTGTCTAATGCTATAAAACTGAAAACCATATAGCAATAGAAAGATTATTCATCGGGCTACTTACAGAAGCATGAATAATTGTTGCAACAACAATAGCTCACTTGTTATGATTCGACAAAGGATGGCATCTGTAATTTCTCATGCTTCACGTCCATCGTGTCAGTGTCACATAAACAATTTTATGCAAATTTTAGTCACTTCAGTAAACAGTGAAAGAATACTGGAATTGAAATATCTCATATTCCAATAGATTTTTGCCTGTTCATAGAGAGTAACAATATCTTTATTTTGTTTCTGCACCATAATATTATGCTTGTTTACATAGCAGTAAAATGTAACTTTATAGTTGCCATTTCTAACTTTTAACAGCCTTCTTGCTGGGTGTATTTAGGTCAAAAACTATACCTTCACGAATGTCCCAGTTCACAGTGAATAGAATGATGTAAGTCCCAACTCCGTAGCCTATTGCACTTGGGTCATATTATGATCGATTGAACAAGTGCCTATATGTGTGGCTTTTTCTGTAAAGCGGGCACTGTACAAATAGATTGTTTAGCTTTTCTTGGTGTTTATCGCTATAACTGAGGAAGTACTCAACAAATAAAGCTGAAAACTAACCAGTTCATTGTTTTACCCTTTATACAACCAAAAAGTCATAGAAAGAAGTTTGAAGAAATACAAAAAAGTTGCAGTGGGTCACAAATTAAATGTATAACATACAGTAGTTCTTTATGATTTATATACTTATATTTACATTATTTGCACATTTTGCTTGGATGTGCATGATAAAAGCAAGTATAATCTTACCTTCTGCAGAAATAGTGCCAGAATCAAGTTTGACTTCAGACTCAGCTATTAAAATTACAAAACAAATAATTTATTACATTTTAAAAACCTGTATATTATAACATGTACCACTTTCACACCTCAGGTCAAAGGAAAGCCAGTGCATATATTACATATTGCACTGACTCAAAATGTTAACGAGATATATGCACTGCTACCAGTGTGTATATCTTGTTAAGGCAGTGCGTATATCTCGTTACACACTGCCTTAATGAGATATACGCACTGCCACCAGTGTGTATATCTCATTAACTTGAGACATTGCACACCTAATAGGACTGCACACTATATCCAGAAATCATCAGATTTCTTTGATGTTATGCTATTATCCTCTTCTCTTATATAGGGAATCAAGCAAGCTGTGATTGTGGGATTCAATTTTAATACATCAACAGTAGTTTGTTTTTTACTTTTGTAAATGTAGCAATTAAAGTAACATAATTAACACTAGTCTCTTAAGATTGCTACATTAGCAAAAATAAAATCAGACTACTGTTTGATGTATTAAAATTGAATCCCACAATCACAGCTTGTTTGGCAAAATTCAATCCCACAATCACAGCTTACTTGGTTCCCTATATAAGAGAAGGGTATAGCAACTAAAGCATTTGCCAATTAGGTGGGTCTACATGCTAAAGTAGAACATATTAGTTATACCACAGGCACTCGTGCTTTGCCTGTATATATGTACTCATGCCCGTGGTATAACTATTATATGTACATAAGAGCTGTAGCCTATACACAGACAGTAAGGTAACGTGGTTGCTCATCATAGATTCCTGCAGTTAGTACTACATAGTAAGGATCCCACCACAGAAAATGACAGCCCAAAAGCACTGCCTTCATGGAAGCCTCTAAGCATACATACTGGTTACTTCTTAATATGGAGTAATTGGACAAACTTTGAGTCATACTCAGAAAAGTGAAAGCAAATATGGCATAATCAAGGCTAATTGATATAATGATCAAGTTAAGAATCCATACCTCCCACAGAATTATGCAAAGAGACATCACTCATGTCATTGGAGCAGTCACTAGCTACTTTTAAATACATATATATTAATGCTTTACAGCATGAGTGCTGAAGGTCTGTAGGACACCTAGTCCTACAGCCTGTTTAAAGATGTTATAAAGGTGTGTTTGAAAAGTTACAGAAAGGAGAAAAATCCAAGACTGGACCTAGACAGCCTCGAACCTGCAGCTATCCAATTTATGCTCAAATGCTTACAGGAGTCTGCCAGGCAGTCAAGATGTTTTCTCCTTGTTATTTTCATATATTTGCATCCATAGGAACTCTAGTGAGTGACTTATTGTCTTCAAGCATTCCATGTTTAACCAAATGAACATTATTTATTAATGCTTTACAGCACAAGTGCTGAAGGTCTGTAGGACACCTGGTACTTTTGCTCTAATAGAACAGTCATTGCAAAACATAATGAAAGCAGATTCTTATGAGTTATCTCTCAGCAAAATATCAATCATTCTGGCAAAATAATGAGCAAATACTTGTAGAAGAAAAATAAAAGAATTTTTGGAAAGAAAGATAAGCAAATACACTTGTAGACAGATCCTTGATTTAATCCTCAAATTTAATGATTGCTACATATAGACTGAAGCAGAGATTAAATTTCCACAATTATATCTGCAGGTGTGAATAAACTCCCTTGCCTCATCACCTTTTATTTCTATGATCACTAGGGACTCACCGGTTATTCCTTTTCTTCTACCTATTATGCTATGCTGCAATGCTAAATATTTAACCTACTGTATAATGATGATTAATTTGTGCTCAGTATTTAAGCCTCAGTTCCCATGTTTTGCTAAAAAATTTACATGTTATGGGTAAATAATTGGTGGCTGAAACACATATGTACTATAAATCCTTGCTTGTCAAGGTGAATAATGGACATATCGTACAGCACAAAACTTTGGTGAGAAAAAAACTTTGGCGAAGTTGGTACTACAAGAAAATTGGCGGAGAAAACTTTGGCGGTTGATCGCTTCCGTGTGATTATTTTCTTTTTAGTGCATATCCTGTCCTATTTTAGCAGCAATATAGAATATGCCCATATACGCGGCTTTTGTGGTGAACTCAGTTATTCGTGGATACCTCGAATACAAAACAGTGTGGGAGAACCCAGCAGTTGGGGAGAGGTGCTGAGGTGTGAGTGTAAAGTAGGAAACAGTCATGACACGTATGCTGTAGCAATCAAGAAACTGGTCAATGGAAATTATGTTGTAGTGGGGCACGTTCCTCGTAAAATATCATCAATCTGCTCGATATTTATTCGACGTGGTGGCACCATTCATGGTACCATTAATGGCAACTGACAATACTCTGCAGATCTTCCACAAGGAGGCATGAAAATATCATGCATTTTGACATTCAGTATGTTGTGCTGCTCTAAAGTTGAAAAAGCTAAAAAGTGTATTGAGTCATCTTTGTGCACTAAAAGTGTGAAATTTGATGCTGAAGTAGTAGAGCCACCGACTACGAAGTCAGTGGAAGGTGTTGCAGTTGTGCCTGAAGAGAATCTTGAAGTTACCATGCACACACCGAGTCCCTGTGATGTTTCAGTGGCATCGGTAGACTTGACCGAAGGAGATGTATCACCAGCAAAAAAGAAACAAAGAATTTGTGATATGGAGAGAATAATTATGGGGGAGGAGTTGACTGACGAAACCATAAGTCGGGCACAGCAATTGCTGAAATCAAACTATCAGCAGTTTAATGGGTTCCAGTCCACATTATTGCAGGGAAGGAAGATGGCACTAACTGACACCCAAATACATAACAAGGTGCAAATAATCCACTGTTCTAAGAGAAATCATTGGATAACAGTGACTACAGTAAACTGTAAAGAGGGAGAGGTGAGGATCTATGATTCGGTGTTTAATTCATGTGATGACGAGGTTGAGCTGGTAGTTCATAATCTAATCAAGGTTGACACTACCCCACGAATTAAAGTAATGCATTGTCAGAAACAAACTGGAGGCAAAGACTGTGGTGTTTTTAGCATTGTGTTTGCAACTGCCATAGTCTTAGGGTTAAATCCTGGAAAGATAACATTTTTTACAGCCTGTAATGAGAGCCCACCTTGTGAACTGTTTCAACAAAGGTGAAATGATCATGTTCCCTTACAAGTAACCATAACATCTAAGCAAGTTATATCATGCTTGATAATTCATTAAGGTTGTAAATATGATACATGTATTACCATGTAATAGTCTGTTTATACAATTGTAAATTGAATCATTGTATTGTACAATAATAATCAGTATTTTTACAGATGCATGCAACGTTTCTGTCATATACCATGTAAACAAGAAGTGATCCCTGATTCCTTAAAACCGTTCCTGATAATCTCAGGCTTTGCTTAAGGTAATCATATAAGCCCTGTAGCCACTTTGCTCCTAGTGACTTGACAGCAGTTAAGCAAGGACAACAGGCTTCTTCTCACTAAGTCCCTGCACTTGCTCTGATATTTGTTTAGCATACCATGCTTGAAACTCTCCCCTCAGGTATTCCTTAGCTGCTTTGTTGACACTAAGGTCAAGAGGTTGTAACCTGTCTGTGCAATTTGCTTGCACTAGGGTAACATTTATGTAGTTGTCATCAAGAAGTTTAAACAGATCACTGGTACATTGGGCCTCAAACGTATCAAAAATTAACAAACTAGGATGATTATCTGGTAATTTCAGGGTCTTCCTCTTG
This sequence comes from Dysidea avara, assembly GCF_963678975.1. Taxonomy (NCBI): domain Eukaryota; kingdom Metazoa; phylum Porifera; class Demospongiae; order Dictyoceratida; family Dysideidae; genus Dysidea; species Dysidea avara. The sequence continues at coordinate 4,865,395 of NC_089272.1, read as the reverse complement.
TCCTTAATGTATGGTAAGATAATGTTTTCCACATAGCGCTTCATCGTCTGCTCATTTGACCAATGATTTGCAGAAAATATTATATCCCATGATTCAGGAAACTGGTACTGTGGGAGACAGCATTCAGTTTTTCCTTTATACACAAGTTGTGGCGGCAAAAAGTCTCCAGTCATTGAGCCAGCAAAGTCAGCTGTGATTTGCCACTTATCGTCTTTACCTGCCACCTCTACACGCTTGGCTCCCTCCACCTCCATGGTCCACGATGAAACTGGAATATAATTTATGCCAGTCTGATCAAAATTAATGACTAGATCAAGGGGAATTTCATCCATGATAACAACGTTTCTGATTTCTAAAAAAACTCCTGTCTAATTTCTTCAAAATGCTCTACATGCACCTTAGCCTTAGTAGTGGCTTTCCGCTTCACAAAATTCATTCGACGCAACAAATATTTTGCCCATGCCTTTGTTAATGTGATATTAGACAAGAGGTTTGCATCTTTGCTCATTAGTGTCCCCTTCCCTGTAGCAATTACTACGTCAGTATTCACTGCTGCACCAATACCAGGCTCTCTAAAGTACCTGATGTATTCTTGAACTTGTCTGTCAAGCTCCTCCCCAATCATTAGTGGTCGCCCTGTTTTCTTACATGGCAATGTTGGAATTTCTACTACCGCTGGTTTTCCTTTTCCATTTCCATCAGAACCTGAGTTTATTTCGTAATTCGGCTTGATAGAGCTTTTTCAGCCTTCTAACAGTTGTATCAGTCAGCAACAGATCGGGATAATTCTTTTCGGAATACTTAATTGATGCCACAACTCCACAGCTCTTTTCCCAACTTGAAATCTCTCTGCTAGAGTTAGCTTAAAATATGGTCCTCTGCTGGCTGGTGCTGTCAAAACTTCAGAGACGTGCTTATTAGCTGCTTCAATCGCTGAAGATGGTACACGTGCACTTAAAAGACCATGAGGATCTGACAACTGAAGTTTGTCTTCAGAAGATGATCCTTTAAGGCATCGTTTAAAGTAGCTCAGTATTGACATACTATAATCATCTGTTAATATCACCAAACCACCAAGAACCACAAAGACGCTGCTCAGTAAACCTCAAAATTTTTAGCGGATAAAATTTTGGTGGGTTACTATTTGTCTGCCAAATCCGCCAAAGTGCTCTGCCGCCAAAGTGTTCTCCCACCAAAGTTTTGTGCTGTACGGTACTCTAATAGAGCAGTTAGCTGTCTGATTATTCATTAGAGTTACTGACTGTTCTATTAGAGTACACTAGTCGTTTTCTGTGGTATGTATTTTGACAAGCAAGGAGTAATAGTATTGTTCAAGTACTCTGCCTATTATGTTCAATGCTTTCAGGTACCTTTTATGCTCATAACAATGTATGAATAATCTCTAGGTCCCTAATGATCCCTTAAAATTCCTAATTTTACCTTGAATTTGATGGCTTACTTTTTGTAGCATATTTATGATTGGTGAAGCTGTAAATTACTTTAAGATAAGCTGCAGCAAAGTCATGTGTCTCCTGAATGAGCAAATCAATTAGTTGTTGATATGTAGATGGTGCAACACTGAGCCCAAAGGGCATAACTGTAAATTGAAACTGTCCAGCAGGGGTAACAGAAGCAGTTTTATAGCAAGACTATTTGTTCATTGGCACTTGCCAGTATCGTCTAGTAAGATCAAGTGTTGATAAAAATTGTGCTTGCCCTAGCTGATCAATCAGGCCATTGATCCTAGGAATGGGATATGTATTAGTCTATGAAGTGGCATTCAGGCATTCATAATCTACACAAAGTCTAAGGGACCCATCGTTTTGACTATCGGAACAATCGGTGCAGCCTATTTGCTGGCTGGTTCAATAATTCCCTGATTTAAGATCTCTTTGAGCTCTTGCCTCACCATTGCCCGATAAGCCTGTTGTACACTGTATGGTGATTGTTTAATGGGTTTTGTATTGTCAGTATCAATGTGGTGTTCCGAAGGCCTCACCCATTGTCAGACATTCTTGGGCACTGAGATAGACACCCATCAATTTGTAGCAACACTTTCAAATAAAAACTCGTGTGCATAAAATTCCAACCATGTAGCTGGTTGAAGAAACATGTGTGGCTTGGGCTGTAAAAATATATCATGCTGTAAGTAAAATTTGCCTGCTTTTTCAAACTTAATTTCATCGCCCATAACTTTTTATGCCATTTTCAGCAGATGCATATTTATAAGCAGTAAATGGTCTTGATAATACAAGTTGCAGAATGCAAATCTTATATTCCAGTACTGAGATGTGTCCTGTTAGGTGATGGGGTGTAGATTTGCCACCATGTCCGTTTTTTGCAGGCCCAGCCACATAAATAAACCTGTCATTGGTTGGGCTTTCTGTAACATGCTAAGGTTGTAGTAAAGTACTTTGGAGAAGCTTCACTGTTCGCATGTACTGCATCTACTTCACTCAATTCAACAAGGCATTTATTAAGACCTGCACTGGTGGCATACCTTTATGAGTAGTTGAAATAGGCCTGCACTTGATCAACCAACAAGCTGTAGTCACACACAGGGTCATGCAGTTGGAAAGACTTCATTGCCAGTAGCTGGTTCCAGTATGCGGAGACAGCAGAACGGTCATTGATTTATATCATGGTTAAAGAACTTGTTCCAATTGTCATTAGTGGTGCTGTCTGGGGTATCATAAATGTATCAAAAGTTCAATGTGATAAAAAAGATTTGGCCTCTTCCACCAACAAAAGCTTCTCAAAAGACAAGACAGTGATACAGTACATCGGTCTACTGCTGTATTTGGAAAAACAGAAGATAATACTCACAGCTTCCACTTACAGTAGGTGCAACCTCCTCAGCAAAACAAGCTAGCATTCCAGACTCATATGCTTGGCAGTAGGAAAACAGGAGCTTCAAGCTATTGAAAAGAAGAGCTTCAAGCTATTGAAATGAAGTTTCATGAATCCCATAAGCCAAAGGTAACACTAGTAAACAAAGTTATAAATTCATTTGGCACTTTCATAGCTGCCAAGTACAAGAAGGCTGGTGTTCAAACCTCAATGTTTGTCTGCACAATGTGGCTTGTGGTCACCCACAAACCATCAACAAATTGCCACACTTGGAAAAACTGAAAAGAACACTCATAGGACTCCTCAGTAAAACAAGTTAGCATTCCAGACACTTATATCAAGATGCTTGTTAGATGGAAAAGTAGAGTTCCACAGTTTTATTGCATGTAGGAGAGAAAATAATGAGTTTATTCATGCAGGTAAACTGATGCAATGGAAGTTACAAATGACTGTCAAGTACAGGGATTTATAATTAACAGAGGTAGTAATACCATGAATTAGGTGTAGAAGGAAATTATTCGTACACTTTCTTGCAACAGGGGAGGGGAGATCAGCAGATAGTCTAACAATACTACAAACTCAAAATATTTATTAGCACACCATTTTGCTGTCAAAGGGTATGTTTTGTGCTGATATCAGAATTAAAGATATTTGTACATTATACAGTAAATGTCAATTACACCACAGCATAAGCTTAGTTTAGCCATAAGCAGAAATGTGCTTAGCTTATGATATCAGAAATGTCATGCTGTATGATACATATGTATTCCTACATTCTGAAAAATCCAGTCAGCAGGATAAAACACATGACTAAACAACTGCTTATTGCTTTTAATTAAAATGTTACTGACTTATGTAACACCAGCTGTGTTTGGACAGATCTAGAGCTTCTTGGCTTTTGTAAATACTCATTTTGCCCTCATTTTGCCCTAATTACTGTTGATTTACTTTATGAATTCTAACTCAAGCTAGCATCTTTCACATACATTATCTGTACAAGATAGTATATTATAGTGATATGGGAAATTTGATACATTAAACAATCAAGTTAACATTTTTACAAATGCTTCATTATTCTTATTACAGAATAATTATAATTATATACAAAGTTTGACAAACATAATAGGCTTGTGCCAATTACACCAGTGTAATTTCAAACATGTTCTATAGTATAACAAAAACACTGCTGACAAGCATTATGCGGATATAATGGACCAATTTTCATAATATGTGACCTGGTCTGAGAAAACTGGGCTTATCACCTATTAAAAGCATTGAGAAATGCCGGTTTAAAACATTCAGTGTGCTGGAGCTCACCGATGCTTGAAGCTATGTGTAACACGTTTTACACTAATTCCTTACCTTCACGAGCATCGATTGTACAAGAAATAAGCATCTAAGTTTCCCACCATTTTTGATATTCTTCTTGATGTTGCCAAAAATGATAACATACCCCTTCTGCATTATTGTAATTACTAATTATTCACACTTTGAAGACATAAGATCAAGATAGTCTAATAGAGCAGTCATTTACTCCAATACAGCAGTCAGGAGCTACTGATATACTCTAATAAAGCAGTCAGCTCTTGAACATAATACCGGTTTTGAAGGCATAATTTTGCTTTGATTTAAGCACTGCTTAATAACATAGTAGTCTGTTTTAAAAAGTATAATTGGCTCAAGTCTAAACTGTAGGTGAATAGTCAAATTCTACAAATTTTCTGCGTTACATGGTTACTTACCTGGGTATTGCCTGAGATGTTTATAATAATCTGGATGTAGCTTTCCCTTTAAGCAGCGTAATGGTTTTTGATTAGCTCGGATCTCATCTAATTTCAGGTGGAGATTTGGACACAAGCTACAAGGAATGTAACATTCTGGAGGAGCAGATGCTGGCATAAATGTTGCTGAAATTTCCATCAGTTTGGTGCTAAAGAATGCAATCAAATTCCACCTATCCTGTAGCCCTGCAACACTGACAACCCCATCTTCATCAGGTGATACTACTAATCTGATACAATCGTTGTCATTACTAACATAGTAGTACTGATCACTACCCAAGACTAGCTTAATCATATGTCTCCTCAATCTGAAATTATAGCAAAGAATTATATAACATAGCAGTATGACATATTAACAATAATATAATTCACCCAGAATATGCACATACCGTAATTTACAGATGTACCTGCTAAAAGCCAAACAATTCAGAAGTTGGAACCATGCATTAAAATCAATATGGTAATCTTTCTTCTGCCTTGACCTCAAACTTGTAATGGTATAGGGTTCGAGATGAGCTTAAGGCAGTGAAGAGTATGCAACTTGGCAAGAGCTCGTTCAGTCCATGAAACATCATTGCAAAAAGTTGCTGTATTAAAAATTTCCAAATTTATGGATATTTTTGAATAGTATATCAGACTATTCAAATTACTCTCACATGGACCACAAAAATACCCAAGACCAGACCTTATCGTCTGCAGGCAAAGCTTAATAATATCTAAATTATGTTGCATGTTAACACATTAATTTTAAAGGCTCGGTACTTGGCTGCAATTTAAGCCATAAAGAAACAGCATGAGAAATGATGACTCCATCATTTCCAAGGAGAATGATAATGATGGATGACAGATCAAACAAGGTCCAATCAGATCAGTGTTGTTGGACTGCCCTAGTCAGTCCATACAACCATTCTCATCAAGTTGCCACATGCTACTTGTGAAATATAACTCAAAGCAGCCCATCATCATTCATGTGGTCATGCCCACAATCCTTTAGTGTCAATTATATGGATTCAAGTAACAAGGTCCTGAAATACTTTTCATACAGTATATGGAAACTGTAACAGCGATGTAGTGAATTGTGGTGGTATCTGGTTGCATGCTCCTTTTCTGCCTTTGGCAGTTCATGAGTTCCTGCTTTAGTTTGCTATCTATTTAGCTAATAACAAAATGAGATGAGTACAAACTTTGCTATGGAGGTACAACACTAGGATACAGTTCAACCCTTGACACATTAACCCTTTATTACCGAATAGCTACTATATTGCCAAAAAAGTGTGTTACAGGTGCCCTTATAAATGGACCCATAACTCCTTCATCCTAAGGGCTACGAAGTTGAAATAACCACCAATTTGTTGAGTAGGCCCAAGCGTTTCTAATAAACGTTGATAAGAATAAGTATGGGGAACTATCAACACTTATAAACACACAAACAATTGTACCTGCTTATTCGATAACTTTCGCTCTGAGCATCATGGTCTGCTTTACTAAGAATAAAACTGTTCCTCATGTAATAAGGATTCTTTAAAAATATACAGTATGATGTAACCGGGAGTTATAGCAAGATGGCGGTGCCCATCTTTTGCTGCTATGGTGAAGAATAACAATGCGCCTTTCTTCTCTTCAAAGCACGTGAGTTATGTGTTTTCTTGTAAGGTTTTTAGATGTTTGGGTAGAAGGGAAAGAGGGCTTTCATATGGTATACAGCGTTCCATGTTAATTAATGGGTGGGGTCCTCACATATCATGCAAAGATCACACAAGCCATAAATATTCATTTCCTGAGGTTTTTCTGTGGTTTTACAACAAAATAACTTCGGTAAGAAAGGGTTAAAGCTACTAGTTACTGAACTTTCACATACAGTTTACTATAACTATGATTGTGGTGTAAATTTATTGTTGCAAACCAGAGTCCTAATGCAAAAATTTTATGAATTAACCATAATATTAAAGGGTCACATACAACTGGGTATTTGACATACTGTACTATAGCTACAGTGTTGTATGGTTATAACACTTACATGTAAAGATCTTCCTCTTGCTTGATGTTTCGGTCAATGCAGGTAGCAAGCATCTGGTAGAATACCATGAGTGGGATGAAGTTATCTGGAAACTTAAAATAAACAATGCAAGCATTTTTATCTTTATCAGCAGGCAACTTGGAGCTGGGTTGTGGCAAATCCCAAGGTAACATTGGGGGTACAATGAAAACTCTGGTTTGTTGCTTTGGTAGTTGAAATTCTTCCTCCAGAAAGTAAATACTATTGTTAACCTCAGCAACAAACCCAAACAGCTCTACAAATTCAATAGCTTGCTTAGTGGACAATGGAAAGCCAAATTGCTTTTGGTCTTTGTTGAATTTTTCAACCATGCAAGAAATGAAATCCTCCACCAAAATACCATGATTCCTAAGACGCCTATATTGTGCATCATGGCGACTGGAATCAAGTTTATATGGGTGTGCAACAATGACATAGGCAAATAATTTTGCCAGCCATTGCGGAGAGAGAACCACTACTTCTCTCAATGATTCCGTGTTTGGAAAATGCAGAATTGTGCCCTTGTTGTGAAAGTGTAGCAAAGCACCCTTAAATTCTTTACTATCCATGGCAGCAAAAAAGCCACAATTATTTGTAATGGTATGGAATTCGTTGGTAGTAATTACAGCTTTGTTGGTTGCAAATAGCTCTTTCTCAATATTCAGGTACACAACTGGGTGTTTCTGAATAAGAATATGCTGGGAGGCTTCAGTAAGTTCAGCCTTTAAACGATCTAGCTCCTTTTTATCCGTATCTTTATTGCTTATAAAAAAGCAATACTTCTCCAGTGCATTTCTAAGGCCTTCCCCAATACCAGCTAAGTGCTGAGCATAAGGTTTCGTTTGTAGTAAAAGAAACAAACAATCAATAATTTCTTTTTTTCTTTTTGAAATGGCCATTTTATCTCCCACTTTATCAATATGGGTAGCAACCAAATATACCACAGGTAAAAATTTAGATTTAGAATTATGCTTTGTGCCATCTTTGTGACAAATAGAGTGGATTGCTTTCAACCAGTAGCAAACAGTTTCAGCACCTGTTGTAGTGGGATTAACATCCTTTTTTGTGTATGGATCCCTGACAACATTTCTGCCTTGTGTGGGGTCATGGAGGCTCTGAGAGGCATCAAAAACTACCATCGCTACATTGTCCTCTTTGAGGAACATCGAATGTAGTCCATGATAAACTGATTGACCAGCAAAGTCCCAGATGATAGCATCAATTCCATCACCATTAACAAGGACTGCTGCCTTAGCTTGCTCCAGATCAGCCTTAATTGCCGCGGGCAATTTAGGCAAGCTTTTTTGGAGCTGTAGCTTGTTTGAAGCTGTGCGTATGGGCCCAAGGTCTGCTGCAGAGAGTTTAATCTCTGCTGTAACCTTAAGCTTAGTAAGCTTAGTATGAAATGCATTTTGCAATTTCTCTGAAATCTTGTCCTTTGCAACGCGAGACCAGTTAGTAGTATACACAGTGCATATATTAACATCTGCTCCTTGTGTGGCAATGTTCTCTTTAAACGTGTCTCCTAAAAGTGTAGAAGTTAGACAAGTCTTCCCAGATTTCTCTTGCCCCAGAATATATATCGATATACTGGATGAACTAGCCTCTCCTTCTGTTAATGCCATAGCATAAGCTGTATCTTCTCTCTCTGTTTCTTCATTGTCACCTGCAGCAATAAAATATAACATGTGAATTGTTAGGTACAAGTACGTATATAGCATTGTGCATACAGCATATAGTAATCTAATCCAAAACAGCCAAGCTGTAAAAAAAGAGTGCGGCCCTGAGAAAGGCTATGGTGAAAAAAGATGTAAAATCCAAGGTGGCGGCCAAGAAATGGCTGTGATGGTAGGTTAATGGTAAAAATTTTAATAACGACAATTCAGGTGAATTTTGTGCCAAGACCAAGCGGCACCAAATTCACCTGAATTGTTGTTATTAAAATTTTTACCATTAACCTACCATCACAGCCATTTCTTGGCTGCCACCTTGGATTTCACATCTTTTTTCACCATAGCCTTTCTCAGGGCCGCACTCTTTTTTTACAGCTTGGCTGTTTTGGATTAGATTTCACTTCTTTTTGTATTTGTATACCCCAAAGCCGGCCTATGGCCGGCTTTAGGGATTTTAACGTGTCATTTTTTCTTTACTACAGGAAGAAGAAAAGATGAAGTAGGGTGATTTCTTTGTAGCTGACCTCTCTGCAAGGTGATCCTTCTAGCTGATCTCTCTACCGGATGACTTGTTTGTAGCTGAACTCTCTACAGGGTGATTTGTTTGTAGCTGAACTCTCTACAAGGTAACTTCTTCTAGCTGATCTTTCTACAGGGTAATTTGTTTGTAACTGAATTCTCTACAGGGTGATTTGTTTGCAGCTAAACTGCTGAACTCTCTACAATGCAACTTCTTCTAGCTGAACTCTCTACGGGTGGCTTGTTTCTAGCTGATCTCTCTACAGGGTGACTTGTTTCTAGCTGAACTCTCTACAGGGTGATTTGTTTGTAGCTGAATTCTCTACAGGGCAATTTGTTTGCAGCTGAACTCTGTACATGGTAGTTTCTTTGTAGCTGAACTCTTTACAATGTAACTTCTTATAGCTGAACTCTCTACAGGGTGACTTGTTTCTAGCTGATCTCTGTACAGTGTAACTTGTTTCTAGCTGAACTCTCTACAGGGTGATTTATTTGTAGCTGAATTCTCTACAAGGTAACTTCTTCTAGCTGATCTTTCTACAGGGTGATTTGTTTGTAGCTGAATTTTCTACAGGGCAATTTGTTTGCAGCTGAACTCTGTACATGGTAGTTTCTTTGTAGCTGAACTCTTTACAATGTAACTTCTTATAGCTGAACTCTCTACAGGGTGACTTGTTTCTAGCTGATCTCTGTACAGTGTAACTTGTTTCTAGCTGAACTCTCTACAGGGTGATTTGTTTGTAGCTGAATTCTCTACAAGGTAACTTCTTCTAGCTGATCTTTCTACAGGGTGATTTGTTTGTAGCTGAATTTTCTACAGGGCAATTTGTTTGCAGCTGAACTCTGTACATGGTAGTTTCTTTGTAGCTGAACTCTCTACAATGTAACTTCTTCTAGCTGAACTCTCTACAGGGTGACTTGTTTCTAGCTGAACTCTCTACAGGGTGATTTGTTAGTAGCTGAATTCTCTACAGGGCAATTTGTTTGCAGCTGAACTCTCTACATGGTAGTTTCTTTGTAGCTGAACTCTCTACAATGTAACTTCTTCTAGCTGAACTCTCTACAATGTAACTTCTTCTAGCTGAACTCTCTACATGGTGACTTGTTTCTAGCTGAACTCTCTACAGGGTGATTTGTTTCTAGCTGAACTATCTACAAGATAACTTCTTCTAGCTGATCTTTATACAGGGTGATTTGTTTGTAGCTGAATTCTGTACAGGGCAATTTGTTTGCAGCTGAACTCTGTACATGGTAGTTTCTTTGTAGCTGAACTCTCTACAATGTAACTCCTTCTAGCTGAACTCTCTACAGAGTGACTTGTTTCTAGCTGAACTCTCTACAGGGTGATTTGTTTGTAGCTGAATTCTCTACAGGGCAATTTGTTTGCAGCTGAACTCTCTACATGGTAGTTTCTTTGTAGCTGAACTCTCTACAATGTAACTTCTTCTAGCTGATCTCTCTACAGGGTAATTTGTTTGCAGCTGAACTCTGTACATGGTAGTTTCTTTGTAGCTGAACTCTCTACAATGTAACTTCTTCTAGCTGAACTCTCTACAGGGTGACTTGTTTCTAGCTGAACTCTCTACAGGATGATTTGTTTGTAGCTGAATTCTCTACAGGGCAATTTGTTTGCAGCTGAACTCTGTACATGGTAGTTTCTTTGTAGCTGAACTCTCTACAATGTAACTTCTTCTAGCTGAACTCTCTACAGTGTGACTTGTTTCTAGCTGAACTCTCTACAGGGTGATTTGTTTGTAGCTGAATTCTCTACAGGGAAATTTGTTTGAGGCTGAACTCTCTACATGGTAGTTTCTTTGTAGCTGAACTCTCTACAATGTAACTTCTTCTAGCTGATCTCTCTACAGGGCAATCTGTTTGCAGCTGAACTCTGTACATGGTAGTTTCTTTGTAGCTGAACTCTCTACAATGTAACTTCTTCTAGCTGAACTCTCTATATGGTGACTTGTTTCTAGCTGATCTCCCTACAGGGTGACTTGTTTCTAGCTGAACTCTCTACAGGGTGATTTGTTTGTAGCTGAATTCTCTACAGGGCTATTTGTTTGAGGCTGAACTCTCTACATGGTAGTTTCTTTGTAGCTGAACTCTCTACAATGTAACTTCTTCTAGCTGAACTCTCTATATGGTGACTTGTTTCTAGCTGATCTCTCTACAGGGTGACTTGTTTCTAGCTGAACTCTCTACAGGGTGATTTGTTTGTAGCTGAACTCTCTACAAGGTAACTTCTTCTAGCTGATCTTTCTAGAAGGTGATTTGTCTGTAGCTGAATTCTCTACAGGGCAATTTGTTTGCAGCTGAACTCTCTACATGGTAGTTTCTTTGTAGCTGAACTCTCTACAATGTAACTTCTTCTAGCTGAACTCTCTACAGGGTGACTTGTTTGTAGCTGAACCCTCTACAGGATGATTTGTTTGTAGCTGAACTCTCTACAAGGTAACTTCTTCTAGCTGATCTTTCTATAGGGTGATTTGTTTGTAGCTGAATTCTCTACAGCGTGATTTGTTTGCTGCCGAGCTCTCTACATGGTAGTTTCTTTGTAGCTGAACTCTCTACAATGTAACTTCATCTAGCTGAACTCTCTACAGGTGACTTGTTTCTAGCTGATCTCTCTACAGGGTGACTTGTTTCTAGCTGAACTCTCTACATGGTGATTTGTTTGTAGCTGAACTCTCTACAAGGTAACTTCTTCTTTCTACAGGGTGATTTGTTTGTAGCTGAATTCTCTACAGGGCGATTTGTTTGCAGCTGAACTCTCTACATGGTAGTTTCTTTGTAGCTGAACTCTCTACAATGTAACCTCTTCTAGCTGAACTCTCTACAGGATGACTTGTTTCTAGCTGATCTCTGTACAGGGTGACTTGTTCCTAGCTGAACTCTCTACAGGATGACTTGTTTCTAGCTGATCTCTCTACAGGGTGATCTGTTCGTAGCTGAAGTCTGTACAGAGTGGTTTGTTTGCAACTGAACTCTCTTACATGGTGGTTTCTTTGTAGCCGAACTCTCTACAAAGTGACTTCTTCTAGCTGATCTATCTACAGGATGACTTGTTTCTAACTGAACTCTTTACAGTGTGATCTGTTCATAGCGGAACTTTCTACTGGGTGATTTGTTTGCAGCTAAACTCTTTGCATGATTGTTTCTTTGTAACTGAACTCTCTACAAGGTAACTTCTTCTAGCTGATCTATCTACAGGATGACTTGTTTCTAACTGAACTCTCTACAGTGTGATCTGTTCATAGCGGAACTTTCTACTGGGTGATTTGTTTGCAGCTAAACTCTTTGCATGATTGTTTCTTTGTAACTGAACTCTCTACAAGGTAACTTCTTCTAGCTGATCTATCTACAGGATGACTTGTTTCTAACTGAACTCTCTACAGTGTGATCTGTTCATAGCGGAACTTTCTACTGGGTGATTTGTTTGCAGCTAAACTCTTTGCATGATTGTTTCTTTGTAACTGAACTCTCTACAATGTGACTTCTTCTAGCTGATCTCTCTACAGGATGACTTGTTTCTAACTGAACTCTCTATAGTGGATCTGTTCATAGCGGAACTTTCTACTGGGTGATTTGTTTGCAGCTAAACTCTTTGCATGATTGTTTCTTTGTAACTGAACTCTCTACAAGGTAACTTCTTTTAGCTGATCTCTCTACAGGGCAATTTGTTTGTAGCTGAATTCTCTACAGGGTGATTTATTTGAGCTGAACTCTCTACAGGATGGCTTCTTTGTAGATGAACTCTCTATCAGGTACCTTCTTCTAGCTGATCTGACTACAGGGTGACTTGTTTGTAGCTGAATTCCCTACAGAATAACTTGCAATGTAATATAACTGAGTAAATTATACATGCAACTGAATGCTTTATTAGGGTGACTGTTCTATTAGAGTATCTCGATCTCGCATTTGCTGAACGTAGTTACCTTTCGAATCATAACTCAGTAATTTGTAATCCGATTCTTCTGTACTACTGCAAGAACTTTCTATGATGATTATTCCAGCTACCTACGGATTTTCAGCTCGTTGCTCTAAGCGGTTTGTCTGGTAGACACGAAAACTAATAATTTTTTTTATTCATAAAAATCGATCGCGTAATTTTGACACAGGTTGGGTTTTGTGTCATATCTCCATGGTCTTTATCTCAATTCCTTTCAAACCACAAAAAGGCACTCCTACGATGGTTGCTCCATCTACATATCAATTTTCAACTGATTCCTCCAAGGGGTTTACCCTGTAGGCGTGACAGACCTTCGACCTTATTTTACGCAAATAATCGGTCATAACTCCGTGAATGTTCATCGGATTCCTACCAAAGTTGGTACGGAGATCCGCCTTAATGAGCCCTTTAAGTGTGCCCAATTTCAGCCCAATCCGAGCACGCATTCGTGTTTTATGGCGAATTTTGCGAAGTGTGCGAAATGAAGATGAAGAAGAAGAAAAAACGAAGAAATTAAAACGAAATTTTGTTCGCTCGTATCTCGGAAATGGCTGGAGCGATTTTCTTCAAAGTTGGTATGTAGACTCCCCTAACTGGGCGGCATGTCTCTAGCAAATTTGGTTCCAATCGGATAAGGGATCACAGAGCTACATAGGTGTGAAAATTGCGTTTTCTTTCTTCCTGTTAATATACTCACGGTGTGGCGCGCCGGCTTCTTGGGCCGCACGACACACTATCGTGTGTCTTGATATATGTACGTATAAAGTTAGTGCAAATAGTACGTACTAAAATATACTTTTCACTAAAACAATGAGAAAGTACTTGACATGAAATAGGATCTCTAAATCTCTACTTTAGCCTACTTTAACCCTAATACACCAGCATGGCTAAAAATGTATTATAGCTTTGTGTACTAGTTTACAATTCTTACTGTCGTCCTCTTCAGCTGATGCTGTGGTAGAAACTTCTTCTTCTCTTGGTGTTCCTTCATTGTCTCCTATATATAACAATAATAGTTACATAAATCTCTATATTATGTGTAGGTTAGAGACCTAACACGAGGATCTTCATGAATTTCAAAACCGAGTGAAGCAAGGTTTTTAAAACATGAAGATCCAAGGGCACGGTATCTAACTAACTTAGATTATGTGGTGGTTATATGCATACAGGGGGAACAATCGTGGGATTAGATTAGACATCAATTCCAAATTGTCACACGTTAAAATGCTGAGCAATACATTTTGTCAAAAACTGAAGAAATTGGAGCTTGCACCTCATCTAGCTCAAGACAGATGCTGGCTAGCAAAGATACTGAACAAGGATTTAGGCTAAATTTGTTCTCTTGTCCCTCTTTGACATCAGCAGCACTGTAGTATGAAGAACAAATGTACATACAACAATATTTTTAAAGCATGGCTTGAGTGGATTATACAATAGTGACGAGTATACGTAGTCACTAGCTGTTGCCTTATTATTAGCAAGGTGTATGGCAACTACCAGCAACAGTATAGCAGAGACCGGGCGCCATTTTGAAAATGCACCACGCCCACATTACGAATAATGTAAAATGACCGTTCTATGAAGAAGCTTACTCATTTAGGTCTATGGTATAGTCCATCTCTAGTTACAGGAAAAACAGGCTAGAAAACAAGATGCACGACAAACAGAATTCTCCATGATATTACTGGACTCCTCTGTTCATGGTGACGGATGTAGCTGCAACATTAAAACTGTATATCCCACAATTAAATTCCTTTTGACATGCATATAAAATGAATGGAATGGATGAGCTCATATTGGCTTGGGTGACCAGTGACTGGTCAGCCACTGGGATATTAGCCTATTATTATGCTTGCAAGAGCATAGAAAATCACTCATCAAATGTAAGATTTGCAATGAGGTCTTTCTGCTACAGCAGATCTCTAACTAACCACATTTTAAGAACTTGCTAGCAGGTCTCTTAGTGGATTTTAAAGACCTGATCATCTTCCAAAGATCAAAGCATATTATGCATTCCATTATCTATACAGCAGCATGGCTATAAATATATTTTTGTGCTCTAGTTGATGATTCTTACTTTCATCCTTTTCAGCTAATGCTGTGACAGAAGCTTCTTCTCTTGGTATTTCTTCATTGTCTCCTATACACAGCAATAATCATACAGTAGATAGTACTGTATAGTAGGGACCACAAAGGAGTAGGCATGGCCCATGAAACCAAAAACCAGCCTCAACTTTCCCAGATGACAATGAGGCAGTATTGGTTAAGTAAAACTAAGCCCAAACAAGCTTTCAGATTGACCCGAAACGCTTTCAAAAAGTTACCATGGAATTTACAAAAAAAATTTATTCAACAGAATTTTCTACTGACTGACAGAGTAACTGGCTGATTCCTTCAGACAAGCGTAACTCGATAACGGCCAAGGCTACAGGCTTTATTTTTTCACTGTTCAGCATCGCTTCGGCCCAAGAGGTACCTTTTGGCATACCGCAGTATGTACAATGCATTCTTCATGGACTTACCAGTGTCCTCCTTTGTGTTTCATTCATCTTTGCTGACAGCGAAAGGTGTCGATTTGGCAGTAGACTGTTATGGCTTCCCTTCAAAATTGAAATCGCCTGTATTTTTCATAGTGGCTATTTTGATTGCAGGGGTGCTTTTCAAACAGTTCTTGATTTGTACTACTGTGTAACGGGTTGAAAATAGCCAACAGCAAAGCATAATGGATACTTCACTTTTCAAATAATAATTAATATAATTGGGGCATGCAGCACCATTTCTTTCAGTATGCGTGGATTACAGAGGTGTTTTCGAACAGTTCTTGATTTGAAATGCTGTGTAACGGGTTGACCATAGCTGACAATGAAGTATAATGGATAGTTTACTTTTCAGACAATAAGTGATATAGATGGGGCACGTGGTACCATTTTAGATGTGGCATGCATGGGTTCACCAGTCATAGCAGATGTTTTTACAAAAAGAAGTTAACAAACAAGTACACGAAAAAAATTGGAATTTTCAACTAGAGTAGGGACGATAGCACATCAATAAAAAGTACTGGAGTAGTCCATGATATTAAATCACAGTAAAACAATATGAAGTGTTATATCCCTACTGTGCATTTTGAGCACAGTAGGAATATAACATTTCTTATTGTTTTACGGTGATTTAATATCATGGACTTGCTTCAGTACTTTTTATCGATGTGCTATGGTCCCAACTCTAGTTGAAAATTCCACGTACTTGTAGTTATATAAATCTAATCCAAAACAGCCAAGCTGTAAAAAAAGTGCGCGGCCCTCAAAAAGGCTATGGTGAAAAAAGATGTGAAATCCAAGGTGGCCGCCAAGAAATGGCTGTGATGGTAGGTTAATGGTAAAAATTTTAATAATGACAATTCAGGTGAATTTTGGTGCCACTTGGTCTTGGCACAAAATTCACCTGAATTGTCATTATTAAAAAATTTTACCATTAACCTACCATCACAGCCATTTCTTGGCCGCCACCTTGGATTTCACATCTTTTTTCACCATAGCCTTTTTGAAGGCCGCACACTTTTTTTTACAGCTTGGCTGTTTTGGATTAGATTTCATTTCTTTTTGTATTTGTATACTATGGCCGGCTTTGGGACTTTTTTAACCTATCTTTTTTCTTTACCACAGGAAGAAGAAAAGATGAAGCAGATGTACTTTAATGATTTTATCAGTAAATGTAAAAATTATATATATAATACATAATTTATTACAGAACTCTCCATGGTGGTTTCTTTGTAACTGAACACTCTACAAGGTGACTTCTTCTAGCTGTTCTCCCTACAGGGTGAATTGTTTGTAGCTGAACGATCTACAAGGTGACTTCTTCTAGCTGATCTCTCTACAGGGTAATTTGTTTGTAGCTGAACTATCTACAAGGTGACTTCTTCTAGCTGAGCTCTCTACAGGGTGATTTGTTTGTAGCTGAATTCTGTACAGGTGATTTGTTTGCAGCTGAGCTCTTTACAGAATGGTTTCTTTGTAGCTGAACTCTCTACAAGGTAACTTCTTCTAAATGATCTTTCTACAGGGCAATTTGTTTGTGGCTGAATTTTCTACAGGGTGATTTCTTTGCAGCTGAACTCTCTACATGTTGGTTTCTTTGTAGCTGAACTCTCTACAAGGTAATTTCTTCTAGCTGATCTCTCTACAAGGAGATTTGTTTGTAGCTGAACTCTCTACAGGTGATTTGTTTGCAGCTGAACCCTCTACATGATGGTTTCTTTGTAGCTGAACTCTCTACAAGGTAACTTCTTCTAGCTGAACTCTCTACAGGGTGACTTCTTCTAGCTGATCTTACTACAGGGTGATTTGTTTGTAGCTGATTTTTTTTACAGGGCGATTTCTTTGCAGCTGAACTCTCTACATGTTGGTTTCTTTGTAGCTGAACTTTCTACAAGGTAATTTCTCCTAGCTAATCTCTCTACAGGGAGATGTGTTTGTAGCTGAACTCTCTATAGGTGATTTGTTTGCAGCTGAACTCTCTACATGATGGTTTCTTTGTAGCTGAACTCTCAACAAGGTAACTTCTTCTAGCTGAACTCTCTACATGGTGGTTTCTTTGTAGCTGAACTATCTACAAGGTAACTTCTTCTAGCTGATCTCTCTACAGGGTAATTTGTTTGTAGCTGAACTATATACACGATAACTTCTTCTAGCTGATCTCTCTACAGGGTGATTTGTTTGTAGCTGAATTCTGTATAGGTGATTTGTTTGCAGCTGAGCTCTTTACAGAATGGTTTCTTTGTAGCTGAACTCTCTACAAGGTAACTTCTTCTAGTTGATGTCTCTACAGGGTCACTAGATTGTAGCTGGATTCTCTACATGGTGGTTTCTTTGTAACTGAACTCTCTACAAGGTAACTTCTTCTAGCTGATCTTTCTACAGGGTGATTTGTTTGTAGCTGAACTCTCTACAAGGAAACTTCTTCTAGCTGATCTCTCTACAGGGTAATTTGTTTGTAGCTGAACTATCTACAAGGTGACTTCTTCTAGCTGAGCTCTCTACAGGGTGATTTGTTTGTAGCTGAACTCTCTACAGGTGATTTGTTTGCAGCTGAACTCTCTACATGATGGTTTCTTTGTAACTGAACTCTCTACAAGGTAACTTCTTCTAGCTGAGATTTGTTTGTAGCTGATCTCTCTACATGATGGTTTCTTTGTAGCTGAACTCTCTACAAGGTAACTTCTTCTAGCTGATGTCTCTACAGGGTCACTAGATTGTAGCTGGATTCTCTACATGGTGGTTTCTTTGTAACTGAACTCTCTACAAGGTAACTTCTTCTAGCTGATCTTTCTACAGGGTGATTTGTTTGTAGCTGAACTCTCTACAAGGTGACTTCTTCTAGCTGATCTCTCTACAGGGAGATTTGTTTGTAGCTGAACTCTCTACAGGTGATTTGTTTGCAGCTGAACTCTCTACATGATGGTTTCTTTGTAGCTGAACTCTCTACAAGGTAACTTCTTCTAGCTGAGATTTGTTTGTAGCTGATCTCTCTACATGATGGTTTCTTTGTAGCTGAACTCTCTACAAGGTAACTTCTTCTAGCTGATGTCTCTACAGGGTCACTAGTTTGTAGCTGAATTCTCTACATGGTGGTTTCTTTGTAACTGAACTCTCTACAAGGTAACGTCTTCTAGCTGATCTTTCTACAGGGTGATTTGTTTGTAGTTGAATTCTGTACAGGTGGTTTGTTTGCAGTAAGCTTTTTACAGAATAGTTTCTTTGTAGCTGAACTCTCTACAAGGTAACTTCTTCTAGCTGATGTCTACAAAGGCACTAGTTTGTAGCTGAACTCTCTACATAGTGGTTTCTTTGTAGCTGAACTCTACAAGGTGATTTCTTCTAGCTGAACTATCTCTTTCCATAGTTGCATGAACTCCCTACAAGGTAACTTCTTCTAGCTGATCTCTCTACAGGGTGAATTGTTTGTAGCTGATCTCTCTACAGGGTGATTTGTTTGTAGCTGATCTCTATACAGGTTACTTGTTTCTAGCTGATCTCTTGAATTCTCTTCAGGGTGACTGCTCTATTAGGAAGACTGCTCTATTAGAGTATCTCGATCTCGCACTTGCTGCACCAAGTTGGATTTCGTGTTATAACTCCGTGGCTTTAAGTCTGATTCTTGTACACCATTGAAGAGCCTTTCTAAGATGATTACTCCATCTGTACAGCGATTTTCAAAGCATTACCTCAAGCAATTTATCTGGTAGGCGTGGCAAGCAGTCGTTTTTTTATTAGCTAATCTCGATTGCATAATTGTTACACACTGTTGGTTTTTTCATTGTATCGTCCTGGTTTTTAGCTCGATTTCTTTCAAACCACAAAAGGTTTGAGGTTCAATAGTTAACCTATTCACCCACAGATTTTCAGCTTCTTCCCATACGTGGTTTACCCTGTAGGCGTGACAACATATTGGTGTTATTTTTTGTGAATAATGCCACATAACTCTTTGCCTGTTTATCATATTCCAGCCAAAGTTGGTGCCGAGGTGCGCCTTTGTATCTCCCTTCTGTGTGCCAAATTTCAAGGCAATCAGATATGGCGTTTGCATTTTATAGCAGTTTTTGTAAGTGTGTGAAAAGAGGAAGAAAAATAAGAAGAAAAAAACTAAGAACTAAGTCAAATTTTTAAGTCACATATCTCAGGAACGCTTGGAGCGATTTCGCAAAAATTTGGAATGTGGAGTGCTGAAGTTGGAGGGAGTATCCACAGCATAAATCGTCTTGTTTCATCAAGGCAGCATAGAGCTACGGAGGTGCAAAAATTGTGTTTTCGTTCTTCCTGCCAATATACTCACGGGTGTTACGCGCCGGCTTCTTGGGCCGCACGACACACTACCGTGTGTCTTGATCTCTATATGTGACTGGATCTGCAAGAACCCCATATGTTAGCACATTTTTCGAATTCCATCTTATTACATTTTCTTTATCTAGATAGCCAAAGAGATGGTTAACCGAAGTTTCAGTACTAGAAGCCAAGAACTTACAGTGTTACAAAGTGATTTGCTACAAAGATTTGTACAGTGACAATACATAAAATAAACTACAGGCACTTAAATAAACACTCATAACTTTTGAATGCAGTCATCTACTAAGATGTCTACCGAGGTGCAACTTACACCATCAGAATCTCCAGTAACAGGCAAATCCATTGCTGGGCAAGGTTTTGTCTGCCAGGCATTTCCTTATAGAAGCTGGGCAAAGACAAAAATGTGAGAAAAAAAAACTACGACAAACTTCTTATCCAAAGTAAGGCAAACTAATATTCACATCTTATCTCTCCTTAGCAGTGTTGACACAAAACAAAGGTTTTCGAACTCCTCTTGCTTCGGGGATCATGATGTTACCATAGTTTTTGCTGTAATTTACCTTCCTTCATTGTGAAACAAGCACTCAACAAATTTAAGGATCTTTTTACAATTTCATAAATATTTCACCCATTGCATTTATTGCATTCTACTGTAAAATTAGACTTGCGCTAACATAAATTATGGGATTCTTGCAGATCTGGTCACATATCTAATTTACCTTACTTTAACCCTAATACACCAGCATGGCTAAAAATGTATTATAGCTTTGTGCACAAGTTGATGATTCTTACTTTCATCCTTTTCAGCTGATGCCTTGGTTGAAGTTTCTTCTTCTCTTGGTGTTCCTTCATTGTCTCCTATATACAGCAATAATGGTTAAATAAATAAATCTCTAATATTTCTACTTTACCCTACTTTAACCCTAATACACCAGCATGGCTAAAAATGTATTATAGCTTTGTGCACTAGTTGATGATTCTTACTTTCATCCTCTTCAGCTGATGCTGTGGTAGAAGCTTCTTCTTCTCTTGGTGTTTCTTTATTGCCTCCTATGTAAAGCAATAATAGTTATATAAATGTACTATTTAATCAAGACACACGATAGTGTGTCGTGCGGCCAAGTAGACTACGGTAGGGTTTCCAATGTAAAAATTCGACTTCTTCAAAATAATTTGCTAACTGCTGTTACATGTTGGACTAACTCTCACTTGAATACAGCTGCAATGGCAATGAATTCTATTGCCTTCTTGGGGTAGCAATTGATCGAAATATCTGCAAAATCCGACATTATGAGCTGTAACTCTCAGAAGCCTAGATCCTTTATTGCAACACTGGAGTTCAACCTTCTTCTGTGAGTAAACGTTCACCTAAAAGCATTGGAAGTTTGATTAGTGAGGTAGGTTTCTTGTCGCTGCATAAGTTGTGACATCTCTATCCATCTGGGTGAGCATGATATAGGGCAAAATTTGCCAGTAATCACACCTTCACTACATAACGTGTCCACTCATCTGTTTAAAAATAGATATCTTGGTGTAAAACAACTGTATGATTCATAAAGTATAACTAATAGCGAAGTTATCATAGCTGTAATTCAGCTACAAACGCTAGTTTAATCAGGCTCATGTGACTAGGCTTGGGTGTGGTCAATAATGATACACTGCCTACAGTTATTTGTTTATTATTACTGGGCAGGTAATATTTGTATTGAGGGATAAAATCACAGTTGTTGTAGCACTGCATAAGACATCAAGTGTTTAGATGGCAGAGATCACACGAGCTTAATTGTAATTTCCTTAGTGCCATTAAATTTATTTTACGATTCCTGACAACGATAACCTCACTTCTAGCCGTACTTTAGGGATCATACAGTTGTTTTACGTCAAAATTTCTATTTTTAAGCAGTTGAGTGGGCAAGTTATGTAGTCAAGGCATGATTTCCAGCTAATTTTGCCCTATATCACGCTCACCCAGATGGTTAGAGACGTCACAACTTAACCATATTTCGTATGTGACTTCTTAGTCGATAGATGATTACTACTGTGGCGTGAGGAAGTTTGGGCTATCAATCGTTTGGTGTCCGTAGACGATAACCCGTTTTTGGAGCGCAACTATCGTGCTCAAATGATACAGCGACAGGAAACCTACCTCACCAATCAAACTACCAATGCTTTTAGGTGAAGGTTTACTCACAGAGGAAAGTTGAACTCCAGTATTGTGATAAAGGATCAAGGCTTCTGAGAGTTACGGCTCGTAATGTCGGATTTTGCAGATATTTCGATCAATTTCTACCCCAAGAAGGCAATGGAATTTATTGCCACTGCAGCTGTATTCAAATGAGAGTTAGTCCAACATGTTACAGCAGTTAGCAAATTGTTTTGAAGAAGTCGAATTTTTACATTGGAAACCCTAACTACGGGCGCACGACAGACAAGTGTGTATTTTACAGGAACCAGGAAAAAGCTGTTTTCATGCATCTGTAGCTCAATAGCGCCTGACCGGAAATTAACCATTTTTGCTGTGGTAATTCCCTCATGGTGGGGTACCTCCAGTTTCAAATTTCAGCTGAATCCACCAAGCCATTACTGAGATATGCATCTTCAAAGTTCATCTTAATTTCTTTGTATTTTTCTTCTTCTTTTTGCAACACTTAGAAAGATTGCTATAACTGGCACATGCTTTAGTCAATTTTCCTAAAATTTGGAGAGTAGTAAGAACGTAATGAAGCATGTTTACAGTCCAATTTATGTTTTATCAGATAAAAACGTGGAAGTTATATGCGATTTTTGAAAAATTCGATAGCAATTGTTTGTCACAGCCACAGGGTAAACAGTTTGAAGGAATGACTTGAAAATCGATGTGTATATGAAGCAACCTTCGTAGTGCAAACCTTTTGTGGTTTGAAAGAAATCGCACTAACAGTCATGGGGTTATAACAAAAACGTCAACCATATGTAAAATGTGCATGATCGAGTTTTGTTTGTAAAAAGTAATACTTGCCGGGTCGATACTTGCCACACCTACCAGGTGAACCAGTTAACGGAATCAGCTGAAATCAGGTAGAGAGGTAGACAAATCATTTTAGAACGATCTTTCAGTGGTTTACAAGGAATCAGATTAAAATCCACAGAGCTACACTATGAAAGTGAACTAGGTGTAACATGTGCACGATCGAGATACTCTAATAGTGCAGTCTCACCCTAATAGAACATTCAGCTGCGCAATAAGTCACTCTATTAGAACGTTCAGCTACAACAAAGTCACCATGTAGAGAGTTCGGCTAACAACAAGTCACCAAATAGGGAGTTCAACTATGTACAATCAAGTCACCTTTCAATTAGTATCAAAAACAAATAATTCTGTAGAGAGTTCAGTTACAAACAAGTCACCCTGTAGAGAGAGTTCAGTTCAACTCTAAACAAGTGACCCTGAAGACAGTTCATCAACAAACAAATCCCTCTGTAGAGAGTTCAGCTACGTTTCAAGTCATCCTGTAAAGAGCTCAGTAGAGATCAGCTAGAAACAATTCACCCTGTAGAGATCAGCTAGAAACATATCACCTGTAGAGAGTTCAGCTGGAAACAAGCCACCCGTAGAGAGATCAGCTAGAAACAAGTCAGCCTATAGAGAATTCAGCTACATTTCGTAGAGTGTTTCAGCTAGAAATAAGCAACCCTGTGAAGAGTTCAGTTATAACAAACTCTATCAGTAGAAAGATCAGCTGGACTTGAAGCAAGTTATCCTGCAAAGAGTTCAAATACATTTGAAGTCATCCTGTAGAGAGATCAAGTAACCTTGTAAAGAGATAAGTTACATTTCAAATCACCCTGTAAAGAGATCAGCTTGAAACAAATCACCCTGTAGAGAGATCAGCTAGAAACAAATCATCCTGTAGAGACATCAGCTAGAAATAAGTCACCTTGTAGACAGTTCAGTTGGAAACGAGTCACCTATAGAGAGATCAGCTAGAAACAAACCACCTAGAGAGAATTCAGCTACATTTTGTAGAGTGATTCAGCTAGAAATAAGCAACCCTGCAGAGAGTTCAGCCACAAACTCTCTGAGTAGAGAGATCAGCTAGAAGCAAGTTATCCTGCAAAGGGTTCAACTACATTCGAATTCACTCTGTAGAGAGAAAAGCTAGAAACAATTAACCTTGTAAAGAGATAAGCTACATTTCAAATCACCCTGTAGAAAGATCAGTTTGAAAAAAAATCACCCTGTAGAGAGATCTGGCAGAAACAAGTCACCCTGTGGAGAGTTCAGCCAGCATGAAGTCACACTGTAGAGAAATCAGCCAGAAAAAATCACCTGTACAAAGATCAGATTGAAACAAATCACCCTGTAGAACATTCATTTAGAAACAGGTTACCCTGCAGCTAGAAACAATCACCCTGTAGAAAGATCAGCTTGAAAAATATCACTTTGTTGAAAGATTAGTTAGAAACAAGTCACCCTGTAGAGAGATCAGATAGAATGAAGTCACCATGTAGCACTACCAGAGAACAGTGCCATAAAACACCTAGGATTATCCATGAATAGTAAAATAATCCCCATAAAGTGCCATGGAAGTCATTTCATTGATATTTCATGGCAATATCCATGTCATGAAAACTCATGAAAAGTGGAGATTTCATGGTAATTTCATATTACCGACAAATTATTCCATGACACAAGAAAATTTCATGGTTGCAGTGGCCATGACATGTCAAATTTTCATAGGCAGTGTCCATGAGTTGTCAGTTTTTTATAGGCAGTGTCCATGAAAATTACATGAAATTTCCATTTTCATAGGCTCTTCCCTGGGAGTTTCAGCTAGAAATAAGTCAGATCAGCTAGAAACAAATATTATTATAGAGAAATCAGCTATATAGACAATTATCTATAAAGAGATCAGCTGGAAACAAGGCACCCTGTAGAGAGATCAGCGTGATCAAGTCACCCTGTAAAAGCCCAACTACTTTTCAAGCCACCCCATGGAGAGTCCAGCTATGAACAAATCAGTCAGTAGAAAGAACAGCTAGAAATAAATCACCCTGCACAGTATTCAGTTAGAATCAAATCCCCCTGTAGAGAGATCAGTTAGGCAAGTTACCCTGTTACCTGCAAGAGTTCAAGTATTTTTCAAGTCACCCTGTAGAGAGCTCAGTAGAAACAAGCAGCCCTGTAGAGAGATCACCTAGAAAGAAATCATCCTGTAGAGAGATCAGCCAGAAACAAATCACCCTGTAGAGAGATCAGCTTGATCAAGTCACCCAGTAGGGAGTTCAACTACATTTCAAGTCACCCTGTAGAGAGTGTAGCTAGAAATAAGTCACCCTGTACAGAGATCAGCTAGAAACAAGTCACCCTATAGAGAGTTTAGTTGGAAACAAGTCACCCTGTAGAAAGATCAGCTAGAAACAATTCACCCTGTAGAGATTGGCTAGAAACAAATCACCACGTAGAGAGATCAGCTAGAAACAAGCCACCCTGTAGAGAGATCAGCTGGAAACAAGAGAGAATCCAGCTACATTTTGTAGAGTGTTTCAGCTAGAAATAAGCCACCATGTGGTGAGTTCAACTACAAATCATTCACCATGTAGTCAAAGAGTACAGTTACATTGTGAGGCTCCCTGTACAACTGCATACACATTTCCCTGTAGAGCGTTCAGCTGTGACCAGTTCAACCTGTATGACTTATTTTAATGATCAATCAACACAATACTGTTCGTAAATTATTACCTAAATGTACATGTAGCTAAACATATCATTAAAATCTTCTTCTTCATATGTAATAATCTTCTCTCTGTGGTAAAGAAAAGGACAAGTTAAGGTTATGGAATAGTTTTAAATGCGTGGGCGGAACAAATTACAAAACCTGCTTTAAACCAAGCAGGGATAAATAATTCAACAATTGTGTTGTGTTAGCAATACAACTAATTGTGCTTGTTTGTTTTTACTACAGAACAACGACTGTTCTTGGGTGTGTGGTCCACAATTGAGCGATGTTTTATAAAAACGCGCTACCAAAAACCAGACTAACAGATCACTGAACCCTTATAATTTCAACACACAACTAAAATATCTTGGTCCTGTGGAAGTGATTTTTTAAGTTACTGGTTGTATAGACGTTTTATTGGACATATAGTAGTTTTTTTCGAGTGAAACAAGCTCTTTGAAGGCTTGTATCTGAGTCACTGGGAAGAAACACGCCAAAAACGCTTCCACAGGACCTAATAAATTTAATATACAGTATCACTATGCCCCAGAAATACCAATAGAGCCTACAGCTTTTGCTGTATATGGCGGCGGAAAAACATGGTAGTGACAGCTGGAGCTGAGCGATGTGTTACAACAAATTGTAGTATTCCACCTGCCTCACACTACACTGTAGCTACATAAAAACAATAAATATGAAGGGTTTCACCTTCATTTAAAACTTTTCACGCTGCTAAACTGGTTTTATGGGTTTCTCAAAAAGTATCGAGACATTCATAATTTTGAATGATTGCCCGTGACTATACCGTAACCTTAAAAGACATACCTAAAGCTGGCCATAGGCTGGCTTTAGGTATGAAATTACAAAAAGAATTGATATCTAATCAAAAACAGCCAAGCTGTAAAAAAAGGGTGCAGCCTCCAAAAAAACCAGGGTGAAAAAAGATGTGAAATCAAAGGTGGCGACCAAGAAATAGCTGTGATGGTAGTAGGTTAATGGCAAAAATTTTAATAACAATAATTCAGGCGAGTTTGGTGCCGAATCCTAGTGAAACTTGGTAGAGGCAACACAAATTCACCTGAATTGTCATTATTAAAATTTTTGCCATTATCCTACCATCACAGCCATTCTTGGCTGTCACCTTTGATTTCACATCTTTTTTCACCCTGGCTTTTTTGGAGGCCGCACCCTTTTTTTACAGTTTGGCTGTTTTTGATTAGATTAGTTATATCATACAGTACGATGGTATTGTATAGTACGGATGATGAAGGAGTGGGCAAGGCCCCACATAAAATATCACTCAAAAGCTACCTCGATTTCTTCTCACACCAACATGACAGTACTGGTGCATAAAATCAAGCCTGAAAGTGCCTCATGAAAAATGTTTTCATCAAATTTACTGCAAATTTCAAAAAAAATTATCTAATGGGATTTTGTACTGCTTGCCTGATGCATTGAGTCAAGCATAACAGAAAACTAGCTACAATCCTAAGTCTTTCACAGAAATACTTCGAATTCACTTAAGAAGAAAACTTTGGCATATTGATATTGTCATACAGTACAGCTCAAAGGTAACATCGCGAGTATACACATGCGAGTGATGCTCGCATATTCTCGCGGGATCATTCTTTTGCAATGTACTATACAATGCCTGTGGAATATCGCGTGGATATGCACTAGCCGCGCGAGAAACTCGCCACACATGAGAACACTCGCTACTGAGTTTAGTAACTTCATACAACACTTAAATCACATAAATATTTGTGATCGGTTCCATAATTATGTTCGTGCAAGCCTAGCTAGCTAATTATACAGTAGAATGTAATAAACACATGCTGGGCCCGCAGAACGCAATGGGTGGAATATTTACGAAAACGAAAAAAAATCCGTAAATTCTAAAGCGCTTGTTTCAAAATGAAAGAAAGTGATAACACCAAAACCCTTGGTAGCACCGTGATCCCAAAAGCAAGAGGAGTTCCAAAATTTTTGTTTTGTGTCAGTACTCTCAAGGAGACAGAAGATATCAGTGTTAGTCTGCCTTGCGTTGTATGAGTGGTTCACTATCGCTTTTTCTCATGTTCGTTCGCCTTCGCCGGTCCCCCGTGGACGTAGGAAAGGTCTGGAAGACAAAACTTACCCAGCAATGGATTTGCGTGTTCATGGAGAAGTCGATGGTAAAAGTTTCATCTTGGTAGAGGACTGCATCCGTATGTTATGATCGTTTTGTTAAACGCCTGTAGTTTATTGTCACTGTACAAATCGATTTTTTGCTGTTAGCACTTCGTAGCACTGTAACTTCGAAATTTCTTGGCTTCTAGAGTTGAAACTTCGGTTGACCATTCCTTTAACTATCTAGATAAAGAAAATATGAATTAGAAAAATGCACTAACTGGGATTCTGTGGCATTACTTGGCGACCAGTCCATCTAGGTTTACGGTAGCTATACTGCTAGCTACAGCACTGACTGTAGTCCGTGACAGAGTCAAGGTCAAGTCAGTAGCTAAGTTACCAAGTATTCGGTAGCTACAATGCAGGCATTGCAATAGGAGACTTCACAGCTGGCGGAACTGAGCCAGTGCCGCCTCCCAAGACCATAGGTGAGACCTGTTATCTGGTCTTGCGTGACGCTCTCGAGTAGAGTTAGCTATCGTGGAGCATTACTGTAGCCTTGCTGCATCCACACGGGTCACTCGAGCGCACGTCATGTGTGTACATGCGACGTTACCCGTGAGCTGTACTGTACCTTTTTTACCTATCCTCCCTTAGCATAGCTTTCCATCGATGCTCAATAGTAGGGCTTCCGTTTATGAGTATGCATGAGTTACAAATAATATTACAAGTACAATACAAAAATTTGAAATTTGCAACTAGAGTAGGGATCATAGCATAGAGGCGGATCCAGAGTTTTTAAAAGGGGGGTTCCACTCTGGAATTGCAACTTCAGCCTAGTTGTAAGTCAAAAACCAAAAAAGAGGTCATCACCTACACCATAGATACCCTCACCAACTATCTTTCCTTATTTGTGACCCAGTCTGACAAAACCGGGCTTATCACCTATTTAAAAGTATCGAGAAATGCCGGTTTTAAGTATTTAGTGTGTTGTAGCTCGCCAATGGTTGAAGTTATGTGTACCAAATTTTCACACGTTTTACACCGATTCCTTACCTTCCAGAGCGTCCACTGTACAAGTAGACAACAACTAAGTTTCCCGCCATTTTAGATAGTTTTTAAACCGAGGTTGACTGTATCAGGCGAGCTGCAAATTGGGTGGGAGGCGGGGGCCAAAGCGGGCAAGATGGTGTTCAAAAATTGAAAAGGAAGGCTGAGGGATGAATTTGGCCAAGTTTTGAGCCATTGAAGTCTCAAAACTGGCTAAAATGAAAGGAAATTTACAGCAGAGGTACTTATTCAACTCCACAGAGCTGTACAGCCACATACAGTCATTCCCAGGCTGACCAGAGCTCCATTAAGGCCCCGCACCACACGTACGGATCGCCACTGGGCTCGGGAAAAGCAGCCAGCAAAACCAGACCACTCAAGTCTGGCTGATTTTAAGTGTGGAATTAGATAGTTTATTCATGTAGCTGTGTGTCCTGGGTGAAAAATCGAATCTGCTGACATGGGCGATAAGACCGGTTTCCTCAGACTGGGTCACATTTATAACTCCACACATATAGCCTGGTACACTGTTCCTCTTAAGAATACTATGAATGCTCTATTAGAGTATCTCGATCTTAACTGCTCTATTAGAGTATCTCGAGTAAAAGAGGCTCTTTCAAAAGGGGGGTTCCATGGAACCCTTTGAACTAGGGCTGAACGATACTGCCATTTTAGTATCACGATCAATACTAAAGCCACTATTCACGATACTGAATAGTTCACAATCCTTACAAATAAGTCAATCATAGCTGGTGCTACATAGTGTATTGCTCAGTATTCCTGCAGGGAGTCTTTTAAGCATCAAACTAGCCACTATCACCCTTGTTTACAGTAACAGTTATTGTAACACATGCTTTGAGGTTATGTTATGGTGTTCACACCTCTCTGCTGGGGTAACCAGATTATGACTTACAAGGATTATTAGCCTAGTACTGCATAACAAATGGATTTTTAATGACAATAATGTACAGGCATGGTATCATAATAGTTAATAACAAAATATCACAATATCGATACTTTCAAAATATCACGATATATCGTTACAATGATAATATCGCTCAGCCCTACTTTGAACCCCCTGGATCCGCCCCTGTAACACATTGATAAAAAGTACTGAAACAAGCTGGAGTAGTGCATGATATTAAATCATAGTAAAACAATAAGAAGTGTTATATCCCTACTGTGCAATACCATTATCCTGAGCACAGTAGGAATATAACATTTCTTATTGATTTAATATTGTGCACTACTCCAGTTTGTTTCAGTACTTTTTATCGATGTGCTATGGTCCCTACTCTAGTTGAAAATTCCAAATATTTTGTGTACTTGTTTGTTACCTTTTTTGTAAATAATATTATTATGATTAATGAACCCATACATACCGCATCTGAAATGGTGCCGTGTGCCCCAGCTATATTGTCTGAAAAGTAAGGTATCCATTATGCTTCGTTGTCAGCTATGTTCAACCCGTTACACAGCAATACGAATCAAAAACTGTTCGAAAAGCACCTTTGCAATCTAAGTAACCACTATGAAAAATATGGACAATTTCCGTTACAAAGGGAAGCCATCACGTGATACCACCAAATTGACACTTTTTGCTGTAAGCAAAGATGACTGGGACACAAAGGAGGACACTGATAAGTCAATGAAGAATGCATTGTACTGTACATACTTTGGTATGCCAAAAGGTACCTCTCAGGCCGAAGTGATGTTGAAGAGTGAAAAAATCAAGCCTGTACCTTAGCCATTATTGAGTTACGCTTGTCTGAAGGCATCAGTCAGTCAGGCAGTCAGTCAATGAGTGAGGCAGTCAGTCAGTAGAAAATTCCATTAAATAAATATTTTTTTAAATTTTTGTAGCAATTGTTGAAAGTGTTTCAGGTCGATCTGCAAGCTTGTTTGGGCTTAGTTTTACCTAACCAATACTGCCTCATCGTCATCAGGGAAAATTGATGCTGGATTTTGGCTGATGTTATTTTGTGGCCACGCCTACTCCTTTGTGGTCCCTACTACACACTACTATCGTAGTGTATGATTCCAATACATTGGAATATAACATGTTGGTGAGCTGTTCTACATCAATTGCCAAGAAATATACATGTGTAAAGTAGTTTAGTACTTTGTATGAGTTAGTACTTGTCAGCTGAGTGGAAAAGTTTCATGGTTACTTGCATTTCTCTCTGCATTAATTAATTTCTACACGAATTTTTTGTAACAAACACAAACCAGGATTTATTCATTGTTGTGTGTTTGTGGTAGCTACACACTGGAGTGTAGGGAGAACCCAGGGCTGGACCAGGCATCAGCAATTGTAGCCACCACAAGCATCAAGATTGAGAATTCAAGACACTCTAATAGAACAATCACACTTAATACAACATATACTTAGAGATGGGCGGTATTGCATTTTTGAAGAATGGTACGGTATTAGGGAAAATACCTCGGTATCACTAAATACCTTTTAAACATGGATTTGCACTTATATTCACATTGTTTTAAAAGAAACAAATGAAACAACAATAATATTGTACTACAAAGTAAGTTTTGAAGTATCCCAAAAAGTAAAAACCATTGTGAATACTTTAACATGCACTCATGTAGCTCTGTGCTTGTCCACAGCGTAAACATGGTTGAATGGGGCTTGACTTCATGTACGTATGGTCACCACTAAACCACCAAAAAGTAATTACTACATCAAATTCGGTATTCGGTATTTTTAGAAAACCACTTCGGTATCTGAAAAATACCTTCATTAACTACTAATACCTAAATACCTCCCAACCCTACGTATACTCAGGAAAACAGTCATTCAGTGATAGCGGCTATTCTAATTAACTGATAAACCCAGCCTCCAATTCAATTTCAGAAGGTCATTTTCTGGATGGTATTTATTTAGCAGAAAGCGCGCTATAAAATCCAATTTTGTAGTATCCCCTAATAGAGCAGTCAACCTAATAATCAATTTCCTGAAGGGTCATGCCCCCAGACCACTGCATGTCATCATGTGCTTTGCACACTAAGGCCTTCATTACTTGTTTCTCATCCCCACCCACATCCCTTTTTCAACATATCCTCTTTGTCAGCTCGCCTTGAACCAATGCCTTCTATCTCACTTTCTGGGGAAGCTCAGTGTAGCAATTAAGTGACTCCTCCAGCCCAACTGTTCTACCAATACTTACAGAGAGATTTACAAGCAGCCCTATAGGCAACAATCAGAAATACAAGGCTCTCCTATCCCTTTCACAAGCTTCCCTAGAAAGAACAGTCCTGGTGGAGAAACATCTCTCTAGATAGAATGGAATACCCCTAGCTGCAAGGAAGCCAAATCTATTAGCTTTGTTGGCTTGAAGGTAAGAAACTTGAGAGATAGTACTTTCAGATGGCCCAATGAACTCTAGGTAGTGCCAGACAGTCTGTACCATTCCAGGTGGCTGCATAACATGGCAAATGGCATTAAACACTTACTTTAAACATCTGGATAATTATGGGATGATTTCTCAACGAAATGCCATCTACCTGGTCATGACTCATGAACAGAGGAAATAGCAGACCAAAAGGGATTCAGTGAACTTAACTGGTAGCCTTGTCTATGTGGTTCTGGCAGAACATTTCCTAAATCAGAGGCGGATCCTGACTCAGGATTGCAACCCAATTCAGCACACGAAACAGCCCACGTTCTGAAGTGTGAATCATACAATCAGATAAATGTGACTCTCCATGATGTTAGCAGAAGCTTAGTAGCATCTTCTGAAAGGAAGCTACCAGAGAAAATTTCCCAGTGACAGGCCACGTGGCAAATACAGAAACTACCTCTATCAGAGAGCCTGTTGGCCTCTGAATTAGGTCTGGCGCTGACACAATATACCTGGGGAAGTCCCACAATATCTCTAAAAGTACTGGGCACCAGGTCTGACCCATCCATTACTTGAGCTTGCTGGTGTCTTGCTTGGCTCAGAATACTGCTATCAAGCACTAAGGTGGTAGGGACGGTGCCACTGGTCCAGTTGATCAGGTTTCAGCCTGACCACTTTTGTCAAGATCAAGATACTCTAATGGTGCAGTCAGATATTTTAATGTTACCTCCTGTAATGGATGCTGCTGCTGTTTTGTTTTCTGATTAAATGTACTGCCAGATTCACTGTGTGTTCTGTACACTTTGTCCTATTCTACAGTGCAGACACTCAAAATGTAAACCTGATCACTTCAAATTCGTTGCTGCACCTTGCATATGGCGGGTCCCCTTTAGTGGCCCTAAGTCCTGCTGGAATGCATCCTCTATGCCGGAAGTTCTGGTCTCAAACTGAAGAAGTGCGGTAACTGGCGTGCCAGTCTGGAGGCAACAGGTCCACATCCAATGGCCTAAAAGTTTCCTTAATGGCCCAAAGAATGTGTGGAGAGAGCATCCAGACTGACCAGCCCCAGACTGTTCAGGGTTCTATGTCTGTTTGGTGTTGGACACACTTGGAATGGTGATGGGCTAACAGAGCTATCTACATGTCTGGACCCACATCCACAGTTCATTGGCCTGTTCTATCAGCTGGCTTGACACTATATGCTCCCCATGTTGGTGATGTAAGCCACTGCTGTGGCATTTTCCAACTGGAGGAGTATGGAGATCCCTGAGGCAACCTGCAGGAAGGTTGTCACTGCAAGTATAGCTGCTAGCAACTCTAAGAAGTTAATGTGCATGGTTTTTTCCTGTACAGACCAGGCACCCCTGTGCTTGTCTCTGCACAGCTCAGACTCTGTCCTCAGATGTGCCATCCATTAAATGATTTTTGGAAGATTGGTACTAGTGCTGAAATGTGACTGGATCTGCGAAAACCCAACATAATCGCGCAGGCCTAAATTTACAGTATGAAGCATTGAATACAATGGGTGAAATCCTTTCATAATATTGAAAAAATTCATAATTTTTTTAAAACGCCTCTTTCCTAATGAAGGAAGAGACTAGCAATAAAAACTTGGATATAATCTTATTCACCTGCTCAAGAGGAGTTGGGAAAGTTTTGTGTCATTGCAGTAGACCCAAGGATATACATTTGTCAAGTTCTGAGCACTTGTTTATGTCACATCGAAGCAATCATATGCGATCAATTTTTCTCATTAATTTTTCCCTTGTATGCAGTGAAGGACATTTGGCAAGTAAAGGACAAATGTACCCTAGTAATTGATTTCCCTAGTCATGGTGAATACGATGGTGAAAATTTCAGCTCCATACCTCAATCCGTTGGCAACTTACAACCGTTTTTGTAAGAGCCTGTGATATATTTTCCCTATACTTGTTGTACAATTTGATTTTTCTGTTGTTGCTACTTTGTAGGTCTGTAACTCCGAAAGGTATTGGCATATGAGGCTGAAACTTTTCCAGAGGGTACACTGGGATAAGTAAATTATAAATACTTACTAAACAGGAATTCAAAATTTGCGCGATTGTATTAGGTTTTCACAGATTCGGTCACAAAGTATTATTCAATTATTTGACTATTCAGCTGGTATTACACTATTCGATTTGTTAACACATTATTCAATTATTTGTTACTATTTTGTACAGTACACAAAAATTGGAATTTTCAACTAGAGTAGAGACAATATAACACATCAATAAAAAGTACTGAAACAAGTTGGAGTAGTGCATCATACGGTACCTGCCTGCCTGCCTGCCCGCCTGCCCGCCTGATTCCTTCAGGCAAGTGTAACTCGATAATGGCTAAGGCTATGGGCTTGATTTTTTCACTGTTCCACATCGCTTCATCCGGAGGCGTGCCATTTGGCATACCGCAGTACATACAATGCATGTATCATGGACCCACCTTTGTCCTCCTTTGTGTCCCATTTCCTTTTGCTGACAGCCCAAGGTGTTGATTCATGGTAGCATGATGCATGGCAGCATGATGCATGGCTTCCCTGCAGTGCATTTGTAAAAACGGGAATTGTTCCGTATTTTCCGTGGTGACTGGATTGATTGCAGAGACGATTCTAACATTGTTCTTCATTTGCAATGTTGTGCAACTGACTGAGCATAGCTGAAAGCAATGTGTAATGACTGCTGCACTTTCAAGAAAGTAATTGATAGTTGGGTCGCATGAAAAGTCATATTTTCGTGGTGAATGGATCGATTGCAGAGGCACTTCTTCTACTGTTTTTCATTTATAGCGCTGTGTAATGGGCTGAACATAGCTGAAAGCAAAGCATAATGGTTACTGCACTTTCAAAACAGTATTTGATATCTGGGACATGCGTTCAGACGAAAACATTAATCCTTTCTTTTGATGCGGTATGCGTGGGTTCACCAGTCATAGTAATGTTACAAAAAAGTAAAGAAACAAGTGTAATGTAAAATTAGGAATTTTAAGTTTGATTAGGGATCATAGAAAAAAAGTAGCGAAACACAAGAGAGGTCGCCTACACCTGCAGATATACTAGTGAACATCTAAAGCTTGGTCTTGGGTACAGACTGAATTAGGGATTAAATGTTTGCTAGTATATCTGCAGGTGTAGGCAACCTCCCTTGTTTCCCTACTTTTTCTTTTTATGATCCCTAATCGGACTTAATTTTTCCTTACACTTGTGATATTAAATCACAGTAAAACAATAAAGAATAGATATTCTTATTAATTCTTGGTTCACGGCAAACTGCTGCCATCAAAAGCCCCATGGTAGGGACTAATGTCATTATCGTATTACCAGTTGGTGTGTTGGGAACCAGTACATTATAGCTTGTTGGTAGTACAATTCTTCATAATGCACACAGGAAACAGGTTGTGCATGCATAGAAACTACTCACCCCCACCACATGGTCAGACTTTAATCATTGAAAGTGAACCCAGAATGGTAATTGGTGGGTGGGACCATTGTTATAAGCTCAACTTCACCTTCATGTAATTCCAAATAGCATGCAATCTTTGCATGACCTGAGCCATTTGGAAATCATATTTCAGAGGGCTCAGTCTCACATATCAATGGTTCAGTGTTGTTTGTAGCTTCCCAGCTACCTTAGGTGAAGTGGATCTGCTGACCAAATCCTCTATGTATCAGTTGTGCTCAAGGCTAGTACCAATTAGTACTGATCTGAATAGTGTTCAAATAGTTGTGAGCAGAACAACTAAATATTCGATTATTCTTCAAACACGTATTATATTTCTGTTGAATATGTTCTAAAACCTTTGCTAAGGAGCAATGTAAAGCCTGAGAGCTATTTCTATCTCTTCTGCAATAGAACTATTACAGCATAAATATGTCACTTTGTACATATCTTAAGTTTCAGGGCTAGCTTGATCTCAGCATCATACAGTACGACAGTGCTGTATAGTAGGGGAGCACAAAGGAGTAGATGTGGCCCACGAATAGCATCGCTCAAAAACCAGCCTCAATTTTCCCTGACGACAGTATTGGTTAGGTAAAACTAAGCCCAAACAACAAGCCTTCAGATTGACCTGAAATGCTTTCAACAAGTATGGAATTTTAAAACAATTTATTTTCTACTAACTGACTGCCTGATTCCTTCAGAGAAGCATAACTCGATTACGGGTAAGGCTATGGGTTTGATATTTTTCACTGTTCAACGTCGCTTCAGCCTGAGAGGTTCCTTTTGGCATACCGAAGTACATACAACACATTCTTCATGGACTTACCAGTGTCCTTCTTTGTGTCCCATTCATCTTTGGTGACAGTGAAAAGTGTTAATTTGGTGGTAGCACATGATGGCTTCCCTTCGTAATGAAAATTGTTCGTATTTTTCATACCGGCTATTTTGATTGTAGAGGTGCTTTTCGAACTGTTCTTCATTCCTACTACTGTGTAACGGGTTGAACATAGCCGACAATGAAACATAATGGATAGTTCACTTTTCAGACAATAATTGATATAACAGGGAATACTACCCCTTTTATCAGTATGCGTGGATTGCAGAATTGTGTTTTGAACAGTTCTTGATTTTAAAAGCTGTGTAACAGGTTGAACATAGCTGACAACGAAGCGCAATAGATACTTCACTTTTAAATAATAGTAATACGGGCACAATGCGGAGTCTATGGAATTTATAAACCCGAAGACCCAGGCTGTAGTGTACGAGCACAGCGAGGACACTACTAAGGCCCTGAGGGTTTAGAAATTCCATAGTTTCCACATTGTGCCTATATAACTGCTTTAAACTCTATTTTATATTACACTAAGAATATTTACCTCGTCCTGCTGTAGGCTTGGCAAAGAGGCTGGTTTTCTTGCGATAATACTCAGTAGTGCCACGGCAACTGCAGATGCTCACATGACAAAATAAGCACCCTCATTACATCACTGCACGTGAACAATGCATACTCATTGAATAAACCTAGTTTTGAACATATATTATATCATGCCTGAAGGTGTGAAGTACGTATATTAGAAAACAAGGTGGAGTATATGAGATTTATTACCCACCCAAAAGAGCCTAAATTAATAGAGTCTAAGACGATATAGCTGGGGTGCGTGGTACTATTTCAGATGCGGTATTTGTGGGTTCATTAATTATAATAATTGTTTACAAAGAAAGTTAACAAGCAAGGACACAAAACATTGGAATTTTCAACTAGAATAGGGACCATAGCACATTGATAAAAGTACCGAAACAAGCTGGGGTAGTGCACGATATTAAATCACAGTAAAACAATAAGAAGTGTTATATTCCTACTGTGCTCAAGTAGGGATATAACAATTCTTCCTCATAGTGGGGATGTACAGGGTACAGTGCCATAATACTTGAGAGTTTGACACTAGAAGGTATCAATCCCTGTATTGTCCCACCCTAGCCAGGGGTGGAGGATGACACTGATTTGTGCACTAGTGTTAGTGATGCAAACTTATCCAGCCATGCCAGCAGAGTGGCCAGTTTTAAGTGATACATATATCTACCATTTACAACTTCTTAAATATCCTAGAAGACATTACTCAGACCTAAATCATTCAGGACCTTTGCCAACACACTGATGATGGAATCACATGTGTACATAGTGTGCATCTGGAGTAGACACCTAAAAAGATCTGTGTTCCTTTAAACTTCCTTTTCCAACGTCCTTGGTGTATCTATGAAGTAACTGTACAAGTTGCCACACACCAGATTTACTGAGATTTCCACTTGAGCACTGTTCCCAACTAATTATGGGAATGAAAACCTTCAAACAATACGTTTCCTTTCTTTATAATCTATCTCTCATATGTAATCACTCATTTCCATCACTACCCTTCTTTTCCCTAGGTATTTCGTGTAATCATCTTGTAAAGTAAAAGTGCCATGCCCTAACAATCTCAAGCCAACTAAAGCACTCCTGTGAGAATGCCAATCATGAGTGAAATACTAGAGTGTGAGCAAATCACTAAAGAATTTAAGTAAACCACTCAAAAGTGTAAGTAAATTGCTCACAAGTAAACGTTTAGTTGCATTTAAGCTTTACAGCAGAGACGTCTGTGAGGATTTTGAAATTTATCTACTAAGAATTGGTAGGACAGTAGAAGGCCAACACCGCTTGATCAGATCCATCTGTCCCTACCAGGTACACTGCTGATGCAAGTTGGAAGCTAGAAGACAGGCTGGAGGGAAAGGGAGAGTCTAAGAGGAAAGGCAACTGAAGGTCGCCTGAGGTAAATCCAGGAAAAATACTGCAAGCAACTTTCATTACCCAGTGATGATTTACTGAGGGGAATGTTATCTAAAGTCACTTTGAACACTTCATCATGCACCTTTTGACTTGTGTAACTCAGTGATGTGCTGAGTCACATCCTATTTTGGTTAAATTGTTTTATAGTTTGTGGTTTTTATACACATATATAAAGGCTGTACCTATTGCTGTTCTGCATGTTGTACAGACTTTACAGTCATGCAATGTACGTATGGTTGTACATTATTGTGAGTTGGGGGTGAAAAGATTACATGGAAGAACAACAGAGTTCCCAGTCCCTAGAGCTCAGCTGAATGTGGTCTCTACATAATGAATAAATGTACCATATGTGTAGTGAAGTGTACAATTGTAGAGTATATGGAGTAAATGTACCTTGCTGGGGACTATGTAATGACTCAGTTACATCCTCCTCCTTTTCAGTCAACAACTGATTCAGACGTAGTTGTAACTCCTACATTGGAAGAAGTAATAAATGCTTGCAAAATGACCCAAAATTATGCTACAAAAAAGACTCAGGCATACACAAAATAGCTATCTAATCAAAAATAGCCAAACTGTAGAAAAAGAGTGTGGCTCCATAAAGCTAGGGTGAAAAAGATGTGAAATCCAAGGTGGCAGCTAATAAATGGCTATGATGGTAGGTTATTGGCAAAAATTAAACAATGACAATTCAGGTGAATTGTGTTACTTTCCCCAAGTTTCACTAAACTTTCATAAATTCACTTTATATTGCCTAATGTACCACCATAGCCATTTCCTGGCCGCTACTTTGAATTTCACATCTTTTTTACCCTGGATTTTTGGGGGGTGCACTCCTTTTTTACAGCTTGGTTTTTTTGCATTAGATATCACTTATTATTGTAATTGCATATGGGCTTTGTTTTTACTGCATACGTCTTATATTCTTTTACTACAGGCAACAGCGTGCACATGGAGATTGCTGTACACTGCCATGTGCATTGGATGTTCATAAAGTATATATTTAAAATACAATTAAACAATAACTACATTATATAGCTTACTAAGTAGTTGAGCAACTCACAAGGCCACTAGTTAAGTATCTGATCATGACCTCTCTAAAATGACTCTTTGCTGAAATTGGACTGTCTACAGAGAGATTTGATTATAGCATAGGTAAACTTTGTACAGGATGATTGTAGTGCAGCTGATTTTTCTACAGGGTGACTTGTACCATAGCTGAACTCTGTACAGAGTGATCTGCAATATACATAGCTGAACTTTCTACAGGGTGACTTTAAAATTAGGTGAACTCTCTCACACGTAATGTAACTAAACTATCTACAGGGTGACTTTAAACTTAGCTGAACTCTCTACAGGGTGACTTGTAACTTTCTACAGGGTGATTTTAAGCTTAGCTGAACTCTTTACAGGGCAACAGTAACAGCTGAACATTCTAGAGGGTGACTTGTAATTGAGCTTACATTTCTACAGTCCTTGTACTTTAGCTGAACTATCTACAGGATGATTTGCGTGTAGTTGAGCTCTCTACAGGATTCCCTCTACAGGGTGACTTGTTTCTAGCTGAACTCTCTATAGGGTTATCTGTTTGTAGTTGAACTCTCTACGGTGTGATTTGTTTGTAGCTGAACTCTCTATGGGGTGATTCATTCATAGCTGAACACTCTACAAGATGATTTGTTTCTAGCTGATCTCTCTATAGGGTGACTTGTTTGTAGCTGAACTCTCTACAGGATGGTTTCTTTGTAGCTGATCTCTCTACAGGGTGACATGTTTCTAGCTGAACTCTCTACAGGGTGATCTGTTCGTAGCTGAACTCTATACTGGGTGATTGAACTCTCTACATAGTGGTTTTTTTGTAGCCAAACTCTCTACAAGGTGACTTCTTCTAGCTGAACTCTCTACAGGGTGATTTGATTGCAGTTGAACTCTCTACATGATAGTTTCTTTGCAGCTGAACTCTCTACGAGGAAACATCTTCTAGCTGATCTCTCTACAGGGTGATATTTTGTAGCTGAAATCTCTACATACAAAGCGACTTCTTCTAGCTGGTCTCTCTACAGGATGACTTGTTTCTAACTGAACTCCCTACAGGGTGATTTGTTCATAGCTGATCTCTCTACAGGGTGAATTGTTTCTAGCTGAACTCTCTACAGGGTGATCTGTTCTGAACTCTCTACAGGGTGATTTGTTTGCAGCTGAACTCTCTACATGGCGGTTTCTTTGTAACTGAACTCTCTACAAGGTGACTTCTTCTAGCTGATTTCTCTACAGGGTGATTTGTTTGCAGCTGAACTATCTACAGGGTGATTTATTTGTAGCTGAACTCTCTACAAGGTGATGTCTTCTAGCTGATCTTTCTACTGGATGACTTGTTTCTAGCTGATCTCTCTACAGGGTGACTTTTTCTAGCTGATCTCTCTACAGTGTGATCTGTTAAGTTTGTAGCTGAGCTCTCTCTTGTTTCTAGCTGATCTCTCTATAGAGTTATAACTTGTTTGTATAGCTGAACTCTTTACAGGGTGGTTTTTTTTTTGATTGGTTGCTGAACTCTCTACACGGTGATTTGTTTGTACTACAGAGTGACTTGTTTGTAGCTGAACTATCTACAGAGTGACTTACTTGTAGCTGAACATTGTATAAAGTAACTTGTTTGTAGCTGAACTCTATAGGGTAGCTAACTTGTTTATATAGATGAACTCTCTACTGGGTAGTTTCTTTGTAGCTGAACTCTCTACACAGTTACTTATTTGTAGCTGAATTCTCTACAGAGTGATTTGTTGTAGCTGAACTCTCTTCAGTGTGACTTGTACTGGTCTGAATCTCTACAGTGATATATTTGTAGCTGAACTCTCTACAGGGTGACTTGCTTGTAGCTGAATTGTCTATAAGATTAACTGTTTGTAGCTTAGCTCCCTACAGAATAACTTGCAATATAATATAAATCCATAATGGAGTAAGTTATAAATGTAGCTGAATGCTCTATTAGGGTGACTGTTACGTAGTTGGCTTTCAAATCATAAAGTAACTCAGTGGTTTGTAATCCGATTCTTCTGTATTACTACAAGGACTTTCTATGATACTTACTCCAGCTAAACACCAATTTTTAGCCAATTGCTCTAAGCAGTTTGCCTGGTAGGCGTGAAAACTAATAGTTTTTTAATTCATAAAAATCGATTGCATAATTGTGACACAGGTTGGGTTTTGTGTCATATCTCGATGGCCTTTAACTGGATTCCCTTCAAACCACAAAAAGGTACTCCTACGATAGTTACTCCATCTACATAGCAATTTTCAGCTCATTCCTTCAAGGGGTTTACCCTGTGGGCATGACAGACCTTCGACCTTATTTTATGCAAATAATCGGTCATAACTCCATGAATATTCATCTGATTCCTACCAAACTTGGTATATCAAATTTCAGCTTGATCAGAGTACGCGTTTGCATTTTATGGCAGATTTTGTAAAGTGTGTGAAAAGTAGAAGAAAAACGAATAAAAAACTCTAACTTTGGCCGCTTGTATCTCGGAAATGGCAGGAGTGATTTTCTTCAAAGTTGGAATGTGGCCTCCTCTGCTTAGCTGGTACGTCTGTAGCAAATTTGATTCCAATCGGATTAGGGATCATAGGGCTACAAAGGTGTGAAAATCACATTTTCTTTCTTCCTGTTAATATACTCACGGTGTGGCGTGCCGGCTTTATGGGCCGCATGACACACTGCCGTGTGTCTTGATATGGATTTGTCAGAGTAGCTATATACAGTACAGCATCCCAAAGAAAAAGATATGTTACGTATGCATGGTCTTGCATTCTTAAGGTGATTTTAAAGAATATTTAAAATTTAGGCTAATGCTTACTAAAATCAAGTGCCCTAGAAACTAAGAACTTACTATTAGTGCTGTAAAGAAGGTTAAAATTATGCAGAAAATAACCTGAAAGCAAATCCAAGCCTAGGAATCCAAGTAACAAATGTTTTCAACAAGTCTTGAAGCTTGAATCTTGGCATGCTTACAATTGTAACACAAAGGTGCACTTTGAGCAGATAATTAACTAGTCTAGTGTGCTTAGGCATGAGGCTATTATGCTCCAAAAATTGAGCATTATGCTTTTGAGCAGTGCTCAAAAAATCACCTATTATGCTTTTGAGAATTGCCCATTAT
Source organism: Dysidea avara (assembly GCF_963678975.1). Taxonomy (NCBI): domain Eukaryota; kingdom Metazoa; phylum Porifera; class Demospongiae; order Dictyoceratida; family Dysideidae; genus Dysidea; species Dysidea avara. The sequence continues at coordinate 4,823,093 of NC_089272.1, read as the reverse complement.
TCCCAAAATTATGCCACCACAATTGGCTAATAATGCCAGTTTATTGCTGTATCAGACTATTTTCATTGATGTTTAAGCTTCAAATAGTCTTGAATTCTTTAGATGGTTGCTGAATTAGAGTATTTGACTTTAATATGACTGCTTTATTAGAGTAAATAATATTCAGTGACTGTTCTATTAGAGATTCTGACTGCTCTATTAGAGTATCTCAATCTTTTTTAACGGAATTGTGCATTCTGCAGATTTTTTTACTGTTAAAGCTTTATAATCACCTCAAAATGCTAGCATAATTCCTGATTTCCACACATACCTATTATGCCCGAAATTATGCTGGCATAATCGCCGCATCCCTAAGTGTGCTTAATATGAGCTCTTGTATTCTTCTCAGAGCACTTTTACATGCAATTTTTAAGGCAAGCTTCTCCCAGGCCACTCCTTAAGGCTTTACAGCACAAGTGCTGAAAGTCTGTAGGACACCTGGTCCTACAGCCCGCTCCTCATTAACTTCATTCACAAAGTCCATTTTCAGTCTACTCTGTTTCGGTCCATTCTGCGTTTTACTAAAACGTACTTGCAGTATAGATGTACAAAATCTATTCACTATTCCATTGGGGACCTGCAAGAAGGCTACTGAAAGCTTTATTAAGTACAAACATACATTTACAGCTACACAGCAAAGCTCTTTGTATTTATAAAAGACAAGTACACAAAAAATTTGGAATTTTCAACTAGAGTAGGGACCATAGCATATCAATAAAAAGTACTGAAACAGGTTGGAGTGTCCATGATATTAAATCACAGTAAAACAATAAAAGTGTTATATCCCTACTGTGCTCAAGATACCATAACGGAAATGCACAGTAGGGATATAACACTTCTTATTGTTTTGCTGTGATGTAATATCATGCACTACTCTAACTTGTTTCAGTACTTTTATCAATGTGCTATGGTCCATACTCTAGTTGAAAATTCCAAATTTTTTCGTGTACTTGTTTGTTAACTTTTTTTATAAATAACTTTATTATGGCTGGTGAACCCATGCAAAACACATCTGAAATGGTGCCTCGTACCCCAACTATATCAATAATCATCTTAAAAGTGCAGCATCCATCATGCTTCGTTGTCTGCTATGTTCAACTCGTTACACAGCAGTATGAATCAAAGACTGTTCGAAAAGCACCTCTGCAATCAAAATATAGACACTATGAAAAATACAGACGATTTCCGTTACGAAGGGAAGCCATTATGTCCTACCGCCAAATTGACACATTTTGCTGTCTACAAGGATAAATGGGACACAAAGCAGGACACTAGTAAGTCCATGAAGAATATACTGCGGTATTCCAAAAGGCACCTCTCGAGCCAAAGCAACGTCGATCAGTTAAAAATCAAGTCTATATCCTTTGTTGTTATCAAGTTACACTCATCTGAAGGCATCGGTAAGTCAGGCAGTCAGTCAAGCAGTCAGTAGAAAATTCTGTTCAATAATTTATTTTTAATTCCGTAGGAACTTGTTGAAAGTATTTCAGGTCAATCTGGAAGCTTTTTTGGGTTTAGTTTTACCTAACCAATGCTGCCTCATCGTTGTCAGGGAACATTGAAGTTGGTTTTTGGGTGATGTTATTTTGTGGGCCACGGCTACTCCTTTGTGGTCCCTCCTATACAGTACATATGATTATGCCCTAATTTCCTGGATGGATACCTCCCTTGTTCACCTACTTTTATATACTTTTTTCCAGGCTTCCCATGTGTTTTCTATTAGCTTTATTTACCATTCCTAACAAGTATGACACGCTTTGTAAAAGCTAATAATGATGTGGCATGTACATATCAAGCAAAGTTTGTTGCTGTTATTAATTGGTGAATTATCTTTATTTACTCAGCTCCTCTATGATACTATCATTACATATCGTGCAATCAAATAATACCTGAGGAACTTTACTGCTGTCAGCATTAGCCACCTTGACAAAGTACTTCACAGTACTAGCACGACCATCCATCACAGCAAAGGTCAGAGGGGTATTACCAGCCTGCAATGACACAACACACTCTCAAAAGAATTATCTGATGAGTTATTTGCAACCAAAAACTGCTCCTTTACAAACTATGATATCATTGTTGATAGATATTACGTATGCATACAATCTATTTTATATTTTATACAGTATAGGGGTTTATGCGTACATATCATGTATCATCACAACTGACTGAAGCTGGTCTATTTTTTGTGTAACAACTAAAGTTAATCCTTTGTAACTGTTTTTTTTTAAATACAAACATATACACATCACATAATTAGCTAGCTATTCAGGTTCCAAACTGTTAGAGCAGGCCAAATCAATTGCCAGATTAAGCAATTTATGATGTCGAAGATGGTGAGATCTTGACCCTCGTAAGCACATTATTGCTGAACAAAGTAAGGAATAGGACAGCTTACACCTAATCCAGAATAATGTCTGACTGTTAGGATGACCGCGTTTTTTGGAAATAAGTGTAGCAAGTCATTTGTAAACTGCAGTTGGTGCCAGTACCACTCCACCACAGCAGGAGAACACTGAAGGAGAAAAAGTACCCCTCTCAACCTCACGAACTCGCTCATCATACATATGCTTTGTCAAGTTCAGCACGGAGAAAGCATTGAGTCAAAGGAGAAGAGGCATAAGAGGAGGCCAAAGTGTTAATACTTTTATATCAAAAATGCCATCCTCCTATCCTGTCCCCAAAAACTCTCAGCACTCACATCAAGGCGGGAAACATCTTCAACATTAGCAGTTCTGTAGTGGAACTGCTCTCCTGACAAAGTCTGTTAAGGTGGTTCAGTGCGAACATTATGACAGACTTCTGACAACAATGCAGCTGTGATATCACGCAATTCATAATCCCTTGTAGTACTTTCATCTGTAAAGTAATGAAGTTGTGGGAGTATTTTACAATGCATTTATACATAGCTTTAATGCCTTGATGCTCCTCCAACAGATGAAGTCATGCACTGACTGCTACTAAGATAAACATTTAATCTTCCACCATCTATTTCCCATTCATTTTTACACCTGCTTTAATTTTTTTGCAGTTGGATGGAAATTGCTTTGTGCAAACGTATAAGGGTCTTCTTTATACAAAATGTCAATACATCTTTTAACATTCCAACAAAAAACCTTATTCCTATCATAAAAATTAATTATCTTAGAATATGCATCCTTTTCTGTTCCAATTTTGTTTTAGTGCGTAGCTGAATACTGTGGCTACTCAATAAGCAGCAAAAACTGACAATAAATTTATCATAAATTTTGGTTAAAATTATTAAAAATATTTTTTACCATCACATTATGCCTCACAATCCTAAGTGAATTAATCTATGATCACACAAATCTACTCAACTGTTCACTGTAATGTAGATAGGCCCCAGCCGACATAGTTTAAAGCATGATAGGTGACTAAAAGGATCAAGCATTAAATTACGTATGTTACAAAGAAATTTTTATGCAAGTTTTAATCAAGCCATTACTCAAGAAAGGAAGTGTTAAACTGATTAAACCTATATACCATCCATCGTATTCATCTACTCATGGGAAGTTCAAAAATCTTTGTTTCATTTCTGTAGCCCCAATGGTTTATGTGTCACGTGCATTTGTTTACAATGTAGTAGACGTAAAAAAAATTGTCGCCATTTCTTCAATAAAACCACCTTCATACGCCTATGCTCGAGTAACTGCAGGGATAAACCATACCTTGATCGATCTGCCAATCCATGGTGAACACCGTAAGCCAAATCCCAACTTTGTATACTAATCCAAACGGAAGTTATGGCAGCTAATCTAAGCACCTGTAGTTTATGCTTATTATATAGTCACTGTACAGATCGATTTCCTTTGCTTTTCCTACTTTCTAGCACTGTAATTCCAAAACTGCTCACCATAATTAACTGAAAATGTGGTGAACCATTCCTTGGACTATGCAGATAATGCTGAGAAAATAAAAAGAAATTCGGAAGTTGTGTGAACTAGACAGGTTTTCGCTGAGATGGTCACATACATATGCAAGTCTCAAACTTATCCAGAGCAAACATTTATCCATGTAGATTATAATTATTTGATAATAAAGAATTCAAAAAATGCACCATTATGCCAATCCATTCGCATATTTGTACAACAATAAATGTATACTCACATTGTTCTTAATATCAACTGACACACCAGCTGCTAGCAATAATTTTATTGCATTAGTCCTACCATTCAAAGCAGCTAAATGCAGTGACGTGTTCCCTACCTGCAATACACAAGAGGGATAACAACATACAATCAAATAATAACATGTCAAATTAATTACATACTAAAGAGTTGATACATTTACATGTACATCTTTTTATAACATAATAGTAATACAAATTATAACTGATTGTATTCTATTCGTTAAGGTATTGTTAAAGTATGATTATTCCTTTTAATGATCACATTGAATAGCTGGCTAGCTGTAGTTCAGCACTGTTAAACCAGGCACAGACCAACAGCCAGTCTTCAGTTGGCTGTTGGCTTGTGCCTGGTGGCTTGTGCCTGGTTTTCAGAAAGTGGTTAGGGAAAACCCATAAGTCTACATGTCTGTCCACATGCCAATGTAAGCATAGAACTTTATGGTATAGATAATAAGCTTTCATCCAATGAGTGAAGGCAGTTTACATACTGTATGTAGTTTGTGATGCTCATGTGTGGCCTGATCACTTTTTGGCTTTGCCTTAACTCTGTGTTTTAGTCATGCATATTTGAAGCAAGAGTAACCAGTCATTGAAACCACTTAATGGGGCTGCACTATGTGCTATAACAGTCAATTGTCAACCAAAATGCAATGTGACAGGCCTTTCAAGCTACAAAAAGCAGGGTAGGCTTAAGTCTATTATGCTCCAAAATCTTCCTATTATTCTTTCTGGCACTTCTTTTTTTATTAACCTATTATGCTCAAATTTATTTCTGAGTCTGTTAGGGTTTTTAAACAAGTGACTGCTCTATTAGAGTAAGTGACTGCTCTATTAGAGTATCTCGATTGTTTTCACTGTTTTTATGCTTGCACTGTTTTGGTAGTAAATCTAAAAGATTTTTACACTACACCACAACAAAACCTTATAATTTTGTACCAATTATTCTTAGAATTCATCCAATTATTCCGGAATATTCCCCAATGCCTTTCAGTACCTATTATTCCCAAAATTATGCCGGAATAATAGACGCATGCCTAAAGCAGGGCCAACAGAGGGGTGGGAAAACAGGGACATTTTTCTCTGGGTTAGATTTTGTTGGGTCCCTTGAAGAAGGCCTCACAGCTAAATTGTTTACACACACACACACACACACACACACACACACACAATAAAAAGAAAGTACAAAAGCACAAATACGTATTCTTTCTACACTCAAAAACACAGGTTTCCTCAGTACCAGTAACAGATAACATCTATTAGCCAATGAGCTCAATAAGATCCATAGTAATCTAGTTCCAGGGGCAGCAGTTCAGTACATGCCACTGCTCATAATATAATCAAGACTACCGGTAGTGTGTCGTGCGGCCCAAGAAGCTGGTGCACCACACCATGAGTATTTTAACAGGAAGAAAGAAAATGTGATTTTCACACCGATGTAGCTCTGTGATGCCTTATCCAATTGAAACCAAATTTGCTACAGAAGTGCCAGACAGATAGGGGAGTCTACATTCCAAATTTGAAGACAATCACTCCAGACATTGCCGAGATGTGAGGGACCAACATTTCATTTTAATGTCTGTTTTTTCTTCTTCATTTTGCACACTTTGCAAAATCCGCCATAAAATATGAATGCATGCTCCAATCGGGCTGAACTTTTGGCACACTTAAAGCACTCATTAGAGCGGAGCTCAGTACCAAATTTGGTAGGAATCAGATGAAATATTCACGGAGTTATGACCGATTATTCGAGTAAAATAAGGTCAAAGGTCTGTCATGCCCACAGGGTAAACCCATTGAAGGAATGAGCTGACAATTGCTATGTACATGGAGTATCTATCGTAGGAGTGCATTTTGTGGTTTGAAATGAATCCATATAAAAACCATCGAGATATGACACTAAACCCAACCCATGTCACAATTACGTGGTTGATTTTTATGAACAAAAAAAACTATTAGTTTTCACGTCTACTAGGCAATAAATAGAACAATGGACTAAAAATTGGTATGTAGCTGGAATAATTATCATAAAAGTCCTTGCAGTAGTACAGAAGAATCGGATTACAAACCCACTCAGTTATGATTCGAAAGCGAACTACGTGTCGCAAAAGAGAGATTGAGATACTCTAATAGAACAGTCACCCTAATAGAGCATTCAGCTGCCAAGATACTATAACAGAACAATCACCATGCAACTACAAATAAATCGCTCTAGCAATTCAGACCATTACAAGTCACCCTGTAGGGAGACCAACTTGAAACCAATTCATCCTGTTGAGAGTTCAGCCACAAACAAACCAGAGTTCAGCTACAAGTAATTAAGTCCCCCTTTGGAGAGCTCAATTAGAAACAAGTCACCCTGTAGAGAGATCAGCTAGAAAAACTCACCCTGTAGAGTGATCAGCTACAAACAAGTCACCAAGTAGAGAGTTCAGCTACAAACAAGCAACCTAAGAAAGTTCGGTCACAAACAAATCACCCTGTAGAGAGTTCAGCTACAAACAAAATATTTTGTAGAAAATTCAGCTACAAACACATCACCCTGTAGATAGATCAGCTAGACACAAGTCACCCTGTAGAGAGATTAGCTAGAAATAATTTATCCTGCATGCTGAGAGATCAGGTCGCCATGTAGAAAGTTCAGCAACAAACAAATCACCCTGTTAGATCTGCTAGAAACAAGTCACCCTGTAGAGAGATTAGCTACCAAACAAATCATACTGTAGAGAGATCGAGTAGTAAAAGTTACCCTGTAGTGTGGAGAGTTCAGCTACAAACAAATCGCTCTGTAGAGAGTTCAAGTTACCCAGCAGAGAGATTAGCTAGAAACAAGTTACATACCTTGTGGAGAGTTCAGCTACAAACAAATCACCCTGTAGAGAGTTCAGCTACAAATAAGCCACCATGCAGAGAGTTCAACTACAAACTTGAGAGATCAGCTACAAACAAGTCACTCTGTAAAGAGATCAACTAGAAACCAGTCACCGTGTAGAGAGTTCAGCTACAAACAAATTACCCTGTTAGATCAGCTAGAAACACATCACCCTGTAGAGAGGTCAGCTACGTATATAGAAACAAGTTGCCCTGTAGAATTCAGCTACCACCCTATCGAGATCAGCTACAAACAAGTCACATTGTAGAGAGATCAACTACGAAAAGTTACCCCAGCTAGAAATAAGTCACCCTGTAGAAAGATCAGCTAGAACCAAGTCACCATGTAGAGAGTTCATCTACAAACAGATCACCCTATAGAGAGATCAGCTAAAAATAAGTCAAGATCACCTAAAGGAATTCACCTTGTAGAGTTCAGCTATAAACAATAACCCTGTAGACTACAAATAAGTCGCCCTGTAGAGAGTTCAGCTAGAAATAAGTCACCCTATAGACAGATCAGCTAAAAGAATTCACCCTGCAGAGAGTTCAGCTACCAAAAAAAATCACCCTGTACAGATCACCCTATAGAAACTTCGGCTATAAACAAGCTACCCTATAGAGATCAACTACAAACAAGTAACCCTGTAGACTAAACAAATCACCCTATAGAGAGATCAGCTAGAAACAAGTCACCCTGTAAGAGATCAGCTAAAAGAAGTCTCCTTGTAGAGAGTTCAGCTACAAAGAAACCACCTTGTAAAGAGTTCAGCTAAAAACAAATCACCCTGCAGAGAGTTCAGCTACAAACAAATCACCGTGAAGAGAGTTTAGCTATATACAAACAATTCACACCGTAGAGAGTTCAGTTACAAAAGCATTACCCTATGGAGAGATCAGCTAGAAACACACCTTGTAGAGAGTTAAGCTACAAACAAATCATCCTGTAGAAAGTTTTGCTACACACAGAGCATCCTGCAGAGAATCCAGCTACCAAAAAAATCACCCTGTACAGATCACCCTATAGAGACTTCAGCTACAAACAAGCTACCCTATAGAGATCAGCTACAAACAAGTAACCCTGTAGACTAAACAAATCATCCTATAGAGAGATCAGCTAGAAACAAATCACCCTGTAGAGAGTTCAGCTACAAAGAAACCACCCTGTAGAGAGTTCAGCTACAAACAAATCACCCTGCAGAGAGTTCAGCTACAAACAAATCACCCTGAAGAGAGTTCAGCTACAAACAACTCACACTGTAGAGAGTTCAGCTACACAAAAGTCACCCTATGGAGGGATCAGCTAGAAACAAGTCACCCTGTAGAGAGATCAGCTAGAAGAAGTTACTTTGTAGAGAGTTCAACTAAATTACACTGTTGATAGTTCAGCCACAAACAAGTTACCCTATAGAGAGATCAGGTCACCCTGTAGAGAGATCAGCTAGAAGAAATCACCCTGTAGAAAGCTCAGCTACAAACAAGTTACCCTATAATTATAGAGATCAGCTATAAACAGGTCTCCCTGTAGAGAATTCAGCTACAAACAAATCACCCTGTAGATATTTCAGCTACAAACGGATCACCCTGTAAAGAGTAGGGATGCCACTACATAGAATTTTTTTATGTCATATGTCATGGAGATTTATGTCACGACATGTCATATGTCACAACATAAGCAATTCTTAGTTCTGCAACACTTTTTACTTATGAGATGATTTAAGTCTGCAAAACAACTTAAACATTAGCGATATCTTAACAACTGCAGCATTAACAACAACACTGCTCAACTTATTCATATTTTTCTCCTTCCATCTACATCATAATGAATGAAAAAGTGGGCATTATTAGGAAATATTTATGACACAACATAAAGAAATCTATGTCATATCATATCATGGAACTTTATGTCACAACATGTCATATGTCACAACTATCATGGCATCCCAAGTAGAGAGATCAACTAGAAACCAGTGACCTGTAGAGAGTTCAGCTACAAAAACAAATCACCCTTTAGATAGACCAGCGACAAAGCAACCCTGTAGAGAGATCAGCTAGAAACAAATCACCCTGTAGAGTGTTCAGCTACTGTGTAAACAAGTTGTTCGGTGTAGAGATCGGCTAGAAACAAGGAGAGATCAGCTAGAAACAAGTCACCCTGTAGAGACATCAGCTAGAAACAAATCACCTTGTAGAGAGTTCAGCTACAAACAAAATCACCTTGTAGAGATTTCAGTCACAAACAAATTACCCACCCTGTAAAGACTTCATCTACAAACAAATCACCCTGTATAGAGAGTTTAACTACAAATAGATAACCCTGCAGAGAGTTCAGCTAGAAACCAAGACACCCTGTAGAGAGAATCCTGTAGAGAGTTCATCCACAAGCAAATCACCCTGTAGAGAGTTGAGCTACATTTCAAGTACCCAGTAGAGAGATCAGCTGCAAACAAGTTATCCTGTAGGGAATAATTGACATGCAATAAAAATAATTTGTATATTACTGATAAAATCAGATTTATTAAAATCTACTTCATCTTTTTATTCTTCCTGTGGTAAAGAACAAAAGATAGCTTAAAAAGCCCCAAAGCCAGCCTATGGCCAGCTTTGGAGTATACAAACACAAAGAGAAGTGATATCTAATCCAAAACAGCCAAGTTATAAAAAAAGAATGCGGCCCTCAAAAAGGCTATGGTGAAAAAAGATGTGAAATCCAAGGTGATGGCCAAGAAATGGCGGTAATGGTAGGTTAATGGTAAAAATTTCGATAATGACAATTCAGGTGAATTTTGTGCCAAGACCAAGCGGCACAAAATTCCCCTGAATTGTCGTTATTAAATTTTTACCATTAACCTACCATCACACTCATTTCTTGGCCGCCACTTTGGATTTCACATCTTTTTTCACCATAGCCTTTTAGAGGGCTACACTCGTTTTTTGATTAGATATTATCTAATCCAAAACAGCCAAGCTGTAAAAAAAGGAGAGTGGCCCTCAAAAAGGCTATAGTAGAAAAAGATGTAAAATCCAAGGTGGCCGCCAAGAAATGGCTGTGATGGTATGTTAATGGTAAAAATTTTAATAACGGCAATTCAGATGAATTTGGTGCCAAGCTTTCCACCATAGCCTTTTTGAGGGCCGCACTCCTTTTTTTACAGCTTGGCTGTTTTGGATTAGATTTCACTTCTTTTTGTATTTGCATACCCCAAAGCCGGCCACAGGCCGGTATTGGGGCTTTTAACCTATCTTTTTTTCTTTACCACACAGGAAGAAGAAAAAAAGATGAAGCAGATTTTACAAATACTTTAATTCTGAAATGTACAAATTATTATATATACTACATATATTTATTACTTGTCAATTAATCCCTACAGGATAACTTTTTTGCAGCTGATCTCTCTACTGGGTGACTTGAAATGTAGCTGAACTCTCTACAGGGTGATTTGTTCGCAGCTGAACTCTCTACAAGGTAACTTCTTCTAGCTGATCTCTCTACAGGGTGATTTGTTTGTTGCTGATTTCTCTAGGGTGATTTGTTTGCAGCTGAACCCTCTACATGATGGTTTCTTTGTAGCTGAACTTTCTACAAAGTAAGTTCTTCTAGCTGATCTCTTTACAGGGTGAATTGCTTGTAGCTGAACTCTCTACAGGGCGATCTGTTTGTAGATGAACTCTCTACATGATGGTTTCTTTGTAGCTGAACTCTCTACAAGGTGTCTTCTTCTAGCTGATCTCTCTACAGGGTAAATTGTTTGTATCTGAACTCTCTACAGGGTGATCTGTTTGTAGCTGACCTCTCTACAGGGTGATTTGTTTGCAGCTGAACTCTCTACATAATGCTTTCTTTGTAGCTGAACTCTCTACAAGGTAACTCTTCTAGCTGATCTCTCTACAGGATGACTTGTTTCTAGCTGAACTATCTGCAGGGTGTTTTTTTTGTAGCTGAACACTCTACAAGGTGATTCTTCTAGCTGATCTCTCTACAGGATGACTTGTTTCTAGCTGAACTCTCTACATGATGGTTTTTTTTTGTAGCTGAACTCTCTACAAGGTAACTTGTTCTAACTGATCTGTCTACAAGGTGACTTGTTTCTAGCTGATCTCTCTACAGGGTGATATGTTTGTAGCTGAACTCTCTACAGGATGATTCGTTTGCAGCTGAACTCACTACATGGTGATTTCTTTGTGGCTGAACTCTCTACAAGGTGATTTGTTTGCAGCTGAACTCTGTACATGGTGGTTATTTTGTAGCTGAACTCTCTACAAGGTGACATCTTCTAGATGATCTCTGTACAGGATGACTTGTTTCTAGCTGAACTCTCTACAGGGTGATCTGTTCATAGCTGAACTCTCTACAGGGTAATTTGTTTGCAGCTGAACTCTCTACATGATGGTTTCTTTGTAGCTGAACTCTCTACAAGGTAACTTCTTCTAGCTGATCTGTCTACATGGTGACTTGTTTCTAGCTGATCTCTCTACAGGGTGATTTGTTTGTAGCTGATCTCTCTACAGGATGATTTGTTTGTAGCTGAACTCTCTACATGGTAGTTTCTTTGTAGCTGAACTCTCTACAAGGTGACTTCTTCTAGCCGAACTCTCTATAGGGTGATCTTTTCGTAGCTGAATTCTCTACATGATGGTTTCTTTGTAGCTGAATTCTCTACAAGGTAAATTCTTTTCTCTAGCTGATCTCTCTACAGGGTAAATTGTTTGTAGCTGAACACTCTACAGGGTGATTGTTTGCAGCTGAACTCTCTACAGGGTGATTGTTTGCAGCTGAACTCTCTACAGGGTGGTTCTTTGTAGCTGAACCCTCTACAAAGGGACTTCTTCTAGCTGATCTCTCTACAGGGTGACTTGTTTCTGGCTGAACTGTCTATAAGATTAACTGTTTGTAGCTGAGCTCCTTGTAGAATAACTTGCAATGTAATATAATTCTATAATGGAGTAAGTTATAAACGTAGCCGAATGCTCTATTAGGGTGACTGTTCTATTAGAGTATCTCGATCTCGCATTTGCTACACGTATTTATTTATTATCAATTTACCACGAGGGAAGGAACAGTACAAAAGGCAAGCCTGTACAAGGTACTGTCCTAATACAAACACATGCAACCACTAAACAAAACACACACAAAATAACACTTACAAAACAAAACAAATCAACAACAATTATACCTACATCTACCAAACAATAAATCAAAAACAATAAATTACATTTAAAAATTACAACAGAAATGTCTGTAAATAGCATGGTGAGAAACAGAACGGCTCTCAATTCCCAGAATACTGATTGGTACTTTGTTCTACACAAAACAAACACGGACAAAATAAGAGTATCTAATCAAAAACAGCTAAGCTGTAAAAAAAGGTGCGGCCCTAAAAGGCCATGGTGAAAAAAGATGTGAAATCCAAGGTGGCGGCCAAGAAATGGCTGTGATGGTAGGTTAATGGTAAAAATTTTAATAACGACAATTCAGGTGAATTTGGTGCCGCTTGGTCTTGGCACAAAATTCACCCGAATTGTCGTTATTAAAATTTTTACCATCACAGCCATTTCTTGGCCGCCACCTTGGATTTCACATCTTTTTTCACCATGGCCTTTTGGGGCCGCACCTTTTTTACAGCTTAGCTGTTTTTGATTAGATTTCACTTCTTTTTGTATTTGTATACCCCAAAGCCAGCCTATGGCCGGTTTTGGGACTTTTTAAAACTATCTTTTTTTTCTTTACCACAGGAAGAAGAAAAGATAAAGCAGATGTACTTTAAATATTTTAAATGTATACAAATTATATATATGACTTATATAAAATACATAATATTATATTTATTACAGAACTCTCCATGGTGGTTTCTTTTTAACTGAACACTCTACAAAGTGACTTCTTCTAGCTGATATTTCTACAGGGTGATTTGTTTGTAGCTGAACTCTCTTCATGATGGTTTCTTCACAGCTGAACATTCTACAAGATAACTTCTTCTAGCTGATGTCTCTACAGGGTCACTTGTTTGTAGTTGAACTCTCTACATTATGGTTTCTTTGTAGCTGAACTCTCTACAAAGTAACTTCTTCTAGTTGATGTCTCTACAGGGTCAGCTGAACTCTCTACATGGTGGTTTCTTTGGAACTGAACTCTCTACAATGTGGCTTCTTCTAGCTGATATTTCTACAGGATTAGTTTGTACTGTAGCTGAACTCTCTACATGGTGGTTTCTTTGCAGCTGAACTCTCTACAAGGTAACTTCTTCTAGCTGATGTCTCTACAGTGTCACTTGTTTGTAGTTGAACTCTCTACATGATGGTTTCTTTGTAGTTGAACTCTCAACAAAGTAACTTCTTCTAGCTGATGTCTCTACAGGGTCACTAGTTTGTAGCTGAGCTCTCTACATGGTGGTTTCTTTGTAACTGAACTCTCTACAAGGTGATTTCTTCTAGCTGATCTTTCTACAAGGTGATTTGTTTATAGTTGAACTCTCTACATGATGGTTTCTTTGCAGCTGAACTCTCTACAAGGTAACTTCTTTAGCTGACCTCTGTACAGGGTGAATTGTTTGTAGCTGGGCTCTCTACAAGGTAACTTCTTTAGTTGATCTCTGTACAGGGTGATTTGTTTGTAGCTGAACTCTCTACAGGTGATTTGTTTGCAGCTGAACTCTCTACATGATGGTTTCTTTGTAGCTGAACTCTCCACAAGGTAATTTCTTCTATCTGATCTCTGTACAGGGTGAATTGTTTGTAGCTGAACTCTCTACAAGGTAACTTCTTCTAGCTGATCTCTCTATACAGGGTGATTTGTTTGTAGCTGAACTCTCTACAGGTGATTTGTTTGCAGCTGAACTCTCTACATGATGGTTTCTTTGTAGCTGAACTCTCCACAAGGTAATTTCTTCTATCTGATCTCTGTACAGGGTGATTTGTTTGTAGCTGAACTCTCTACAGGTGATTTGTTTGCAGCTGAACTCTCTACATGATGGTTTCTTTGTAGCTGAACTCTCCACAAGGTAATTTCTTCTATCTGATCTCTGTACAGGGTGAATTGTTTGTAGCTGGGCTCTCTACAAGGTAACTTCTTTAGTTGATCTCTGTACAGGGTGATTTGTTTGTAGCTGAACTCTCTACAGGTGATTTGTTTGCAGCTGAACTCTCTACATGATGGTTTCTTTGTAGCTGAACTCTCCACAAGGTAATTTCTTCTATCTGATCTCTGTACAGGGTGAATTGTTTGTAGCTGAACTCTCTACAAGGTAACTTCTTCTAGCTGATCTCTCTATACAGGGTGATTTGTTTGTAGCTGAACTCTCTACAGGTGATTTGTTTGCAGCTGAACTCTCTACATGATGGTTTCTTTGTAGCTGAACTCTCCACAAGGTAATTTCTTCTATCTGATCTCTGTACAGGGTGAATTGTTTGTAGCTGGGCTCTCTACAAGGTAACTTCTTTAGTTGATCTCTGTACAGGGTGATTTGTTTGTAGCTGAACTCTCTACAGGTGATTTGTTTGCAGCTGAACTCTCTACATGATGGTTTCTTTGTAGCTGAACTCTCCACAAGGTAATTTCTTCTATCTGATCTCTGTACAGGGTGAATTGTTTGTAGCTGAACTCTCTACAAGGTAACTTCTTCTAGCTGATCTCTCTATACAGGGTGATTTGTTTGTAGCTGAACTCTCTAAAGGTGATTTGTTTGTAGCTGAAATCTCTACATGGTGGTTTCTTTGCAACTGAACTCTCTACAAGGTGACTTCTTCTAGCTGATCTTTCTACAGGGTGATTTGTTTGTAACTGAATTCTCTACAAAGAACTTCTTCAAACTTATCTCTGTACAGGGTGAATTGTTTGTAGCTGAACTCTCTACATGATGGTTTCTTTGTACCTGAATTCTCTAAAAGGTAACTTCTTCTAGCTGATCTTTCTACAGGGTGATTTGTTTGTAGCTGAAATCTCTACATGACGGTTTCTTTGTAGCTGAATTCTCTAAAAGGTAACTTCTTCTAGCTGATCTTTCTACAGGGTGATTTGTTTGTAGCTGAATTCTCCACAAGGTAATTTGGTTGCAGCTGAACTCTCTACAAGGTGATTTCTTGTAGTTGAGCTCTCTACAAGGTGACTTCTTCTAGCTGAACTCTCTACAGAGTGATCTTTTCGTAGCTGAAACTCTCCAAAGGGTGATTTGTTTGCAGCTGAACTCTCTACATGATGGATTCTTTGTAGCTGAACTCTCTACAAGGTGACTTCTTCTTGCTGAACTCTCTACAGAGTAAATTGTTTGTAGCTGATCTCTCTACATGATAGTTTCTGTGTAGCTGAACTCTCTACAAGGTAACTTCTTCTAGCTGATGTCTCTACAGGGTCACTTGTTTGTAATTGAACTCTCTACATGATGGTTTCTTTGTAGCTGAACTCTCTACAAAGTAACTTCTTCTAGCTGATGTCTCTACAGGGTCACTAGTTTGTAGCTGAACTCTCTACATGGTGGTTTCTTTGTAACTGAACTCTCTACAAGGTGACTTCTTCTAGCTGATCTTTCTACAGGGCGATTTGTTTGTAGCTGAATTCTCCACAAGGAAATTTGGTTGCAACTGAACTCTCTACATGGTGATTTCTTGTAGCTGAGCTCTCTACAAGGTGACTTCTTCTAGCTGAACTCTCTACAGAGTCGTAGCTGAAACTCTCTACAGGGTGATTTGTTTGCAGCTGAACTCTCTACGCGATGGATTCTTTGTAGCTGAACTCTCTATACAAGGTGACTTCTTCTTGCTGAACTCTCTACAGGGTGATCTTTTTGTAGATGATCTCTCTACAGAGTGATTTGCTTGCAGCTGACCTCTCTACATGATAGTTTCTTTGTAGCTGAACTCTCTACAAGGTAACTTCTTCTAGCTGATGTCTCTACAGGGTCACTTGTTTGTAATTGAACTCTCTACATGATGGTTTCTTTGTAGCTGAACTCTCTACAAAGTAACTTCTTCTAGCTGATGTCTCTACAGGGTCACTAGTTTGTAGCTGAACTCTCTACATGGTGGTTTCCTTGTAACTGAACTCTCTACAAGGTGACTTCTTCTAGCTGATCTTTCTACAGGGTGATTTGTTTGTAGCTGAACTCTCTACAAAGAACTTCTTCAAAATGATCTCAGTACAAAGTGAATTGTTTGTAGCTGAACTCTCTACAAGGTAACTTCTTCTAGCTGATCTCTATACAGAGTGACTTGTTTGTAGCTGAACTCTCTACATGATGGTTTCTTTGTAGATGAATTCTCTAAAAGGTAACTTCTTCTAGCTGATCTTTCTACAGGGCGATTTGTTTGTAGCTGAATTCTCCACAAGAAAATTTGGTTGCAGCTGAACTCTCTACATGGTGATTTCTTGTAGCTGAGCTCTCTACAAGGTGACTTCTTCTAGCTGAACTCTCTACAGAGTCGTAGCTGAAACTCTCTACAGGGTGATTTGTTTGCAGCTGAACTCTCTACGCGATGGATTCTTTGTAGCTGAACTCTCTGTACAAGGTGACTTCTTCTTGCTGAACTCTCTACAGGGTGAATTGTTTGTAGCTGATCTCTCTACATGATAGTTTCTTTGTAGCTGAATTCTCTACAAGGTAACTTCTTCTAGCTGATCTTTCTACAGAGCAATTTGTTTGTAGCTGATTTCTCTACAGGATGATTTGTTTGCAGCCAAACTCTCTACATGGTGGTTTATTTGTAGCTGAACTCTCTACAAGGTGACTTCTTCTAGCTGAACTCTCTACAGGGTGATCTTTTTGTAGATGATCTCTCTACAGAGTGATTTGTTTGCAGCTGACCTCTCTACATGATGGTTTCCTTGTAGCTGAACACTCTACAAGGTAACTTCTTCTAGCTGATCTCTCTACAGGGTGAACTGTTTGTAGCCGAACTCTCTGCAGGGTGATTTAAACGCTCTACAGGGTGATTTCTTTGCAGCTGAACTCTCTACATGATGGTTTATTTGTAACTGAACTCTCTACAAGGTAAGTTCTTCTAGCTGATCTTTCTACAGGGCGGTTTGTTTGTAGCTAAATTCTCTACAGGGTGATTTATTTGCAGCTGAACTCTCTATAAGGTGAATTCTTCTAGCTGAACTCTCTGCAGGGTGATCTTTTCGTAGCTGAACTCTCTCCAGGGTGATTTTTTCAGCTGAACTCTCTACATGATGGTTTCTTTGTAGCTGAACTCTCTACAAGGCGACTTCTTTTAGCTGATTTCTCTACAGGGTGATTTGTTTGCAGCTGAACTCTCTACATGGTGCATAGTTTCTTTGTAACTGAACTCTCTACAAGGTAACTTCTTCTAGCTGATCTCTCTACAGGGTGATTTGTTTCTAGGTGAACTCTCTACAGGGTGACTTGCCTGTAGCTGAATTGTTTATCAGATTAACTGGTTGTAGCTGAATTCCCTACAGAATAACTTGCAATGTAATATAATTCTTTAATGGAGGAAGTTATAAATGTAGCCGAATGCTCTATTAGGGTGACTGTTGTATTAGAGTATCTCGATCTCGCATTTGCAACACGTAGTTGGCTTTCGAATCCTGACTCAGTGGTTTGTAATCCGATTCTTCTGTACTACTGCAAGGACTTTCTATGATGATTATTCCAGCTACACACCGATTTTCAGCTCATTGCTCTAGGCAGTTTGCCTGGTACGCGTGAAAACTAATAGTTTTTTTATTCATAAAAATCGATCGCGTAATTGTGACACAGGTTGGGTTTTGTGTCATATCTCCATGGTCTTTATCTCGATTCTTTTCAAACCACAAAAAGGCACTCCTACGATGGTTACTCCATCTACATAGCAATTTTCAACTCATTCCTTCAAGGGGTTTACCCTGTGGGCGTGACAGACCTTCGATCATATTTTACGCGAATAATCGGTCATAACTCCGTGAATGTCCATCGGATTCCTACCAAAGTTGATACTGAGATCCGTCTTAATGAGCCCTTCAAGTGTGCCAAATTTTAGCCCAATTGGAGTACGCATTCGTGTTTTATGGCGGATTTTGCGAAGTGTGCGAAATGAAGAAGTAGAAGAAGAAAAAAACGAAGAAATTAAAACGAAATTTTGTCCGCTCGTATCTCGGAAGTGGCTGGACCGATTTTCTTCAAATTTGGTATGTAGACTCCCATAACTTGCCGGCACGTATGTAGCAAATGTGGTTCCAATCGAATAAGGGATCACAGAGCTACATAGGTGCGAAAATTGCGTTTTCTTTCTTCCTGTTAATATACTCACGGTGTGGCGCGCCGGATTTTTGGGCCGCACGACACACTATCGTGTGTCTTGATCGTCTAGCATTGATTGATGAAGGTGGGAGTATGAGGGTAAGATGATGGCTACGCGTAGGCATAGTGTTGTATGTACAATAGTTTGAAAACTTAATAGAACCAGCATGACGAATGTCTTGAAGAGCACACACTGACAAATAGTCCCACCTGGCAGATAAGGATGATAAACACAGCTTTCTATAGCACACACATCATGAGGAATAGACCAAGAGTGCGTAATTTGGTTCCAGTGACTGCCACAAACCCACCGTGCAGCACGCCTCTGAACAGCTTCTAACAGGTTCACATCTTTCACAGCATGAGGAGACCAAACCACGCAAGCGTACTCCAACAGTAGCCCAATCATAGCTTTGTAAGCTGTAGCTATATTTGGCTTCTGAATCACACCCCCAACATAGTACGTCGTAAAACATTCAAAACCCTGGTGGCCTTTGAGGCAGCAAATTGACACTGGGAGGACCACTGCAATTTATCATTTATATGGATACCCAGGTATTTCACAAGATTGGTCCCCCGAACTGGTTGACTGTCAATAAGATAAGTAAAGGAAATTGGCTTCCTCTTGTTCGTGATGGATAAAGCCTCACACTTTTGGGGACTCAGATTACGTTGCCACTGTTTACACCATGCCAGTATAGCCGAAAGATCATCCTGTAGCAGCTGGTAATCCCCCACTGATTTCACATTAAAATAAAGTAACACATCATCAGCAAACAGCTTCAATTTACACACCTTGGGTATTGTAGTTAAATCATCCACATAAAGCAAGAACAATAGTGGACCCAAAACAGATCCCTGCGGCACTCCAGTAGTAACTGAAGTCCAATCAGAATAAGTACCATTCACAACAACCCTTTGAAACCTCTTGGTAAGGAAGAATCTCACCCACTCCAACAAATTACCACATATCCCAAGGGACTCCAGTTTCAAGAGTAGGCGTTCATGTGGAACAGAATCGAATGCTTTTGCATAGTCCAAAAACAAACAATGAATAGACTCACAATGCTCCAATGACAGAGACCAGTCATCTACAGCTTGAAGTAATAAAGTTACTGTAGAACAATTCCGCTGAAAGCCGTATTGGTGGTGGCTCAATAAACCATTTTTCCTTAAAGCAGAATATAATTGTTGATGTATTATACTCTCCAAAACCTTCACAACAACTGAGGTCAGAATAATGCGACGATAATTTTTTGGGAGATGTCTATCATTACGCTTATGAACAGGAACAATGTTTGCAGAAATCCAATCAAAAGGTAATGATCCTGACATAACGGACTTATTCATCACTTTGCTCAATGAAGAACACACATGATCAGCTGTTAATTTTAGCATACGAGGGGTAATACAGTCGGAGCCACAAGACTTTGTAATATCCAGAGAACACAACTCACTAAGAACATCATCTGCTGTAATTATGACCAAATCAATAATGCTGGTTGGTGAAACCTTTGACTTGAGTCAGATGTGTGCTCTTTTGTAAAAACAGAACAAAAGTATTGGTTAAAAACACTTACCTTGTCAGCATCACTAGCAACATCGCACCCAGCATGAGACAATAGAGGAATTGGTGATCTGAACCTTTTAATTGAGTTAATCCAACGCCAAAATCTCTTAGGATTAGAATGATAGTCACCAGAAACAGAAACTGAATGTTTAATAGTATCATCCCGACAGCACTTGCGCACAGCATTACTAAGCTTCTTGTATTTCTCATGAAGTGTTAAAGTAGGATTACTCTTATACGCACGATACAATCTCCGCTTTTTGTGAATCAGTTCAATGGTTGAGTGAGAAAACCAATGCTTAAGCTTCTGCTTACTCCATTTTACTGATGGGATAACTTGATAAATTGCAGCAAGGAAGAGATCTTTCCACTGCAGCCAGCACTGATCAATATCTGCATCAAAATCTATGACATCCCAAGGAATATGTGAGGACACCTCATTGAGATAATCAAGATTAACATCCTTATACTTAAAGTAATAGTCGATTTCATGGTGTCTGAGGGGGCAAAGTAGTAAGCAATGTGAAATAAACAGCATCGTGATCACAGCCATGAAGGATAGCCCCCACAGAGATGCTTGGAACAAAATTAGGTTTATTAGTCAAAAACAAGTCCAAAATGTGTTCACTACGAGTTGGATAGCACACCAGCTGGCTGAGTGAGTGATCTTCAATAAAATTGCATAAAATACTGGCAACAGGAGAACTCATTGAAGGCACTGTCAAACTCCAATCTATTTCGGGGACATTAAAGTCACCACACAAATCAGTGGAAGACTGGATGATGTAGCAAAAGAGATGGAAGTCATGAGTTGCTGCAAACTATCCATGGAAGAATCTGGAGGACGATAAAAGGTAACAAAGTTAACCTTACCTCCAGAAGTAAGCAGTTCCAACCATAGCATCTCACAATCAGACTCAAGATCTCTGTGACGAGATGAAGTAAGTGAGGTCTTTACCAGTACCAAAAGTCCACCGCCATACCGATTTCGGTCTCTACAAAAAAGTGTATCTATCCAAAACAACCAGAGCATCAGGGATAGTCTGGTCAAGGAACGTCTCAGTTACTGACACCACATCAAACAGGTGAGCACAGATGAAAGCTACAAAGTCCAGTCTCTTAGCTGTAATGCTCTGAGCATTAAAACACACACAAGACAGTCCTGGATGAGGTGTGGTTGAGACTTGGTGGGAAGTCAAACGACATACAGAACAAAACCAAGGGTCATCACTGGGATTTGCCAACATTTCATTATAATCACTTATTGTCAGGGAACAGTCACAAGTCACATACACCCACATGTCACACTGGTCACACTGGATTGCTGGATCACTGTCCAGGACCTCTCTTTGACACGTTCGATAGGGGAAGGTGGCACTGGGTCCAGGGTTTAAGTGTATGTCGCCAGAGAGCAGTAGAATTAACAGTAAAAACCGGCTAGACTCGATATTCCAATTGACGATCATCATACTTGAAGGAAACAGTTACTGACCAGCAACATGCTCTGGAAACACGTACCAAACAGTCACAATCATAAGTAGTGACACAAGTAATGCTGAAAAGCACGAAAAGACGCAGATCCCGGGTCTTAAACTCCTCTGGGTACACTTGTCTGTCGTGCGCCTGCACTGTCTGCTTTCAAATCATAACTCAGTGGTTTGTAATCCGATTCTTCTGTACTACTGCAAGGACTTTCTATGATGATAATTCCAGCTACACACCGATTTTCAGCTCATTGCTCTAAGCGGTTTGCCTTGTAGGCGTGAAAACTAATAGTTTTTTATTCATAAAAACCGATTGCATAATTGTGACACAGGTTGGGTTTTGTGTCATATTTCCATGGTCTTTATCTCGATCCTTTTCAAACCACAAAAAAGCACTCCTACGATGGTTACTCCATCTACATAGCAATTTTCAGTTCGTTCCTTGGGCGTGGCAGACCTTTGACCTTATTTTACGCGAATAATCGATCATAACTCTGTGATTGTGCATCGGATTTCTACCAAAGTTAGTACTGAGATCCGCCTTAATGAGCCCTTTACGTGTGCTAAATTTCAGCCTGATTGGAGCACGCATTCATGTTTTATGGCACATTTTGCGAAGTGTGCGAAATGAAGAAGAAAATGAAGAAATTAAAATGAAATGTTGTCCACTTGTATCTCGGAAATGGCTGCAGCAAGTTTCTTCAAATTTGGTATGTACACTTCCCTAACTGGTCGCAACATCTCTAGCAAATGTGGTTCCAATCGGATTAGGGATCACAGAGTTACATAGGTGTGAAAATTGCATTTTCTTTCTTCCTGTTAGTATACTCACGGAGTGGCGCGCCAGCTTCTTGGGCCGCACAACACACTATCGTGTGTCTTGATGTTACAAGGTGCTTATAGAGCACTGTGACTTTTATATGTGTGACCCAGTCTGGGTAAACTGGTCTTATCGCCCATGTCAGCAGATTCGATTTTTCACCCAGGACACAAAGCTACATGAATAAACTATCTAATTCCACAATCAAAATCAGCTAGATTTGAGTGGTCTGGTTTTGCTGGCTGCTTTTCCCAAGCCCAGTGGCAATCTGTACATGCAGTGTGGGCCTTAATGGAGCTCTGGTCAGCCTGGTGTATGTGGCTGTACAGCTATGTGGTGTTAAATAAGTACCTCTGCTGTGAATTTCCTTTCATTGTAGAGACCTGAAGGGCCCAAAATTTGGCCTAATTCATCCCTACACCTTCCTTTTCAATTTTTGAATGCCATCTTGCCCGCCTTCCAGGCCTACCCGCCTCCCATCCCTTTTGGAGCTTGCCTGATACAGTCAACCTCGGTTAAAAACTATCTAAAATGGTGGGAAACTTAGTTGTTGGCTACTTGCACAGTGGATGCTCTGAAAGGCAAGGAATTGCTGTAAAATGTGGTACACAAAGCTTCAACCATTGGCAAGCTACAACGCACTAAGTACTTAAAACTGGCCTTTCTCGATACTTTTAAATAGGCGATAAGACCGACCGGTTTTCCCAGACTGGGTCACATATATCAAGATCTAAGTACTCTAATAGAACATTCACCTACACTGTATGTAGAACAGTCAAGTGACTCTAATAGAACATGCAAATATCCAATTTCAAGTACTAACAGATCAATGTGATAAGAAACTTCACTGTTGAATTTGAGTATACAAACATCATCAATACACTTAATTCAGAAAAAATATTTTAAAAGTCGTTCAATTTGTCAAGAAGCCTTATTTGCATACTCGTTATTACTACTATGCATATTGTGATCTAATAATTATTAGGACTACTTTTGAGACACACTAAGATAATGTTTTAGTAGGCTTTGCTAGTACAACTCATGTCATGACATATGATATATTGTAACTTATAGAACTTTGCGTGGGTGAGATCAAAGAGAAAAATGTACTTTAAATTCATTTAGGCCGACAAGCAGTGCTATATTTCCCATAAAAAGTGCTTTGTTGCATCGCAAAGAGTGCTTTATTGAACAAAAGCACTCTTTGCGGTTGTGGGCAATAAAGCACAGTTGCCCACGTGCTCTAGTGCACGCTAATAGCCCGCAGCGCTCATGCCAGTACAACTAATCACCCAAGTCGATGAAGGCTGATAGCCTCTCCGCGCTGGGTGATCAATCACCCCAGCCAACATGAGTGCTACGTACTACTGGATTGCTTCTATAGATATACCTAAATGCTTCGATAATGGATGAGAGAAGGTAACGTTGCAGTTACGTTTGTTAATGTAAACAAGCAAGTCCTGGAGATATCATGGAAATACTTCACCATGTGTCACAACAGAATCGATTGTGGGTTGTGACCAAAACCTGCCAAAATACATGATGAATGTCTAGCATGTCAAACTATGGTGAACTACACATGAGTTACTTTGTTAAACTAGTTTGTGTGCATTCACACTGGAAGAATACTAAAATTTTCCTGGGATCAGGAAACACGCAGTACAGGGCAGAAGTCTATAGGAAATTCTGCCCTGTACTGCATATTTCCTGATCCAGGAAATTTTAGTATTCTTCCAGTGTCATGTTGTTAATAATGTGTGCAACACGTGTTAATTACAAGTCCTAGTGTAAGGTGAAGCTACATGACTAGAAAGTTCCATAAATCATTTAAATTAAAGCATTTCCTTGCTCATGCAGTATGAAAAATAAAGTACTCAGCACTTGGCCTTGATACTAATAAAGCACTTGGCTTCTTTATTAGCATCTCTGCCACATGCCTCATATTTTACTTTTCATACAGCACTTGTGGCAATGCTTTAACATATACATAAATGCCCACGACATATGACATGAAAAATTCTATGCCATGGTATCTCTAAGCTATAGCCCCTGTAAAATTATAGAGGGGCTTAGCTCCTCCAAAACTATCTCTAGCTATCATTGAGCATTGGCAATAACTGTGCTGCTGTCTTACAACTAGTGGCTACCTGGAATTCTAGTGAATCAAGTGGATTACACTATAAAACATTGAGATCGATATACCCTAATAGAGCAGTCACCCTAATAAAGCAGTCAAATAGATACATATTAATAGTGACTGCTGAAATCACTGTCAGGGAGTCTACTATGCAAAAATTTCCTGGAGGAAGGAGGGAATACCAGTCAAAAGTATGCAAACATAAATGTCTCAAATTCTAGATACAGTGTCCTAATAGAGCAATCAATTAATTGTATCTAAAATAAAACTGCTAAAATCACTCTCAGATGAGAGGGTAGGGACCCGCCGATTATGCTGGCATAATAATGAACATAATAGGTGCCTGAAAGCATTAAGCATAATGCTAGCATAACAGGCAGAACATTCATGCATTACCATAAATTCTTGCTTATCAAATACATATCACAGAAAAAGATCGATATACTCTAATAGAACGGTCAGAGAATAGTCGGACAGCTGACTGTTCTATTAGAGTATATCGACCTTTTCTGTGACATGCATTTTGACAAGCAAGGATTTACAGTCTGTTCTGCAGCAACTTACTGTTTACAATTAAGTGCAAATTTACTAGAAAAACATGGGAATTGAGGTATAAATATTGAGCATAATTTGAGCATAATAGGTAAATATTGAGCATTAATTTAAGCATAATAGGCAAAATTTTGAGCAGTGCAGCATAGAATAATAGGTAAAATAATGAGCATAATCAGTGGGTCCTTATTATTAGAGGGCCTGATTTCCTGGGGGGAGCATGCCCTCAGACATCACTAGGTTGGCATGCTTTGCATGCTACACTAAGATATGCCATTCCTGACTACACTTCTTCAACTTATTGCAGCTTGGGAGGAGTGTTAAAGGGAGAAGATCCAAGCAGTTTATGGTCTGATGAATTGCAATGGATGTTTGTGTCTAAAACTGGATTTGGAACTGCATTTGTGTTTTTGTTATTACTGGAGAAGTAGGAGTTATTGAATAGTGAGTTTCATTGATTGATTTTAGGGTATTCTTTTTAGACACCCAAGGAGTACTGTACGTTCCAGAGGACACTGGACAACACAAATGAAAAAGATTAAACATCTATCTAACAATGATCAATATGTAGTGGCTAACAATTAACTAGATGTTCAGGAAGAGAATGAAGAGCTAATAATTGAACAGGATACAAAAAGTGGCCAAAGAGACTAATAACAGGATATATACACCAGGTGGCCAAGGAGATGGTGATGAACAGGATACACCAGGTGGTCAAGGAGATTGTAATAATCAGGATACACCAGGTGGTTAAGGAGAAAGTCATGAACAGGATACACAAGATGGTCAAGGAGATGTTGATAAACAGGTAGTCAACAAGATAGTGCATACAGAGGGTGGTAAGGAGATAGTGATAATGCCAATATACAGAACATTTTGATGATGTGGTAAACAACAGCTTGTCCAGTCAAGAATAAAGGAAAGCAAAGAAAAGGGAGGGCAACATCAAGATCAAAGAAAGCTAGCAACAGGAAGGTTGACATCACAGAAGACTATACCCTCTTGCTTTACACACAGACACTAAGATGTATTTCTAAATACATGCACTCTGAGATGTATAATTATATAGCTAATGTGATGTTTGTAGAACATAGCCATGCATAGC
Organism: Dysidea avara; assembly: GCF_963678975.1. NCBI lineage: Eukaryota > Metazoa > Porifera > Demospongiae > Dictyoceratida > Dysideidae > Dysidea > Dysidea avara. Next base: position 4,797,137 of record NC_089272.1, on the reverse strand, counting down.
TACAGTGTAACATTCTGTTTTGCTGATTGTATTTGCTATAATTAATAGTTATGCCAGTTTAGGCCTCTCTGGAAGTTGCCAGTTTTGGCAGCTTTGAAAGTTGCCAAAACTGGCAAATTTTAAGTAGCTAAAAATGAAAAAAGCAACAGTAAAATTAATATGTGACACACTGAGCGAAAACCGAACTTGTTTGCAGAATTTTGTTTTTGAGATAAAATTAATGCTATTGAAATAATATTGGATAAAAACACGCTCTACACATTAATCTTACACAAATTTTAATTACCTTGGTAAACAGTGAAGGAAGACTTGAATTGAAATATTACTAGATGAATAAAAAATTGGAAATTTTAAAATGGGAAGAGGGATCACTAAAAAAGCCATCAAACAAGAAGGGATCGCTGGGGTGGTAATGTAAACCATAAATCCCTATTTTGATTCTCTGTCACAAATATTTAGTTACATGCTCCATTCATTTTGAAATGAGCCACAACAGGGATTTGTGGTTTACATTACCACCCCAGCAATCCAAAATGAGTCAAAATAGGGATTTGTGGTTTACATTACCATCCCAATGATCCCTTCTTGTTCGGTGGCTTTTTCAACAATCTCTATTCCCATTTTAAAATTTCCAATTTTTATTCATCTAGTTTGTGTACTTTTTATTAATCCAGTAATGGATTTGTTTTATTATTTATGATTATTGTTATAGATACATAGAGCAATTAACAATTATTAGTGGATGTCAAGTTCAGTGTAAGCTTTGTTGTTATCAGACACACTTGACTGCAGTATAAGAGTATTTACTTGACTGCTCTTGGCTGTGGACGATACTACACATTACACACATTCCTAATGTTGAGCAACTGTTGGCTAACTTGTCTTACTACATATGTCAGGACTCTAGTCTCTTATTCATTGTCGTCACATTAGCATCCTAATGCAATGTTCATGATTACACACACCAGATGGTTTGATGCTGAGCTAGCTACCTGTCACAAGACATGGAACTCTGACAAGCATATAATTATAAGGGAAAATAGTCAGTGGTCGTGCATTTATTATTTCAGCCAAGACCATACACAATAAGAAGAATCACATGCAGATTTTCCATGGGTGCATGGACTACAACATTGGCTCACTGGTGCATAGTAGTATAAATGATAATATGTGACTGAATTTGACAAAACAAGGCTTCGACGCACAAAGCTTTGTTAGGAGATATGGCGATTTTAAGGAATCATTGTGTAATAACTTCCCAGTGCCTACAGCTGTGCAAACAAAATTTGCACCAATTGTTCATCTGTTCACTAGCTATCACTGAGTGGGTGTATACATTTCTGATACCCAAAATTTGCCCTGTTTTTAGCAGCTTTTTTCGAGCGGGTAATAATATCACAGGTGGTAGTAATAGGGTGGGAGGGTGGGGGTGGACGGTGGTCTTAATATACGGGTATAAAATGAAGTAAGAAGACGATTGGAATCCAGAGGCCAAGTTTGGGCTCTCCATGGCCCTCCATGGCCCTCAAATTACTCCAAATTGACTGAGAACACTATTGGCGAGCTCTCTGTGAAGTCCCAGCTCACTACACACCATTATCACAAAGCCATGGCCATTTAATGGTGCCAATCTCACACTCGTGGCTTTGACAGGGTCGGAAGAAAGCTGCTACAGAAACCAGACTTGTCAGTGCTGAAGGAAGTACAGTGTGAAATATGATAGTGTATTAGACCAGCAATCCATTTCTGGTAAAATCGTAAGTTTGATTTTGTGTGTGTGGAAGCCTTGTTATGTGAAATCCGGTCACATATAATGCTACGTAATATAATTTGTGAAGCTAGAGTTTGTTGTTCATGTGAGTATTGTACCCATTGGGTATATCACAGTGAAGAAATCTGTTTGTGGACATGCATGAATGCATATGGTTTCCCACAAACAATATGTGGCATCCACAAATAAATTGTTTCGTGCACCACATCATATACGTATACAACTAGCCTGTAGAGTAGCTAATCTGCATGCACACACATCATTCACAACAACAAAGTCAGATACCATGTAGCTATTATGTCTATTGTAAGTCATGGGTTATCAGCAGAATGAAGCCATGTTGTTTACACAGTGCCATGTGGTCAGACAATTAAGGCACTTACAAATAATTTTAATTTTGACTAACAGACTCCACCCAACTTGAGGCTTTGCATGGAAAGGAAACGGTTTATAGAAACTACATTCATAACAATGAATAATCCCTGGTATCAGCACTACTACTTCGTCTCTGAGAGAGAGCACTTATATGGTCACTCGTATAGCAAATCGTGAATGTGTGCTTACAGGCAGAAGTATACTCACAATGCTGAGATGCTATGCGCGATCTTCTAAATGTAAGAAGCGCTGCTACAGCATTGAGTTGTACTGCTTCAGCCAAGATTAAACGCTACAATAAATTTCACAAACAGAATCCTGTCATTTTATTGTTATACGGCTTCTTTAGTATACAGAACTGTGCCAATAGTGTAATGGTGAAGAGAGCTTAGAAAAATTTTGAGGTGTAGGGTGGTTCGCGATCTGTGGAATAAGGGCTTATTAATAGGTCATGGACACGCGGAAGGACTCAGTAGGCATGGCTATATAGCTTTTAGTGCGAAATGTGGATAACTTTTGCTGTACATGAGTGAAACAAAATAATAAGAATAATATTAAGATGAACAAAATGACAAATTTCACGTTTGTCTGAAATGCAGATACTAATTCCTTTTCACTTGTTACTTACTAGTGGACCAATACCCATTGCAAATAACAACCAGAGAGTTGTTTTGAGTTGAAGGATGCTTTCCAAGGTGGTTTTTAGGCGTGTGTTCTATTAGAGTTTTTGCAAAAATCATGGACGATCCCTATTATGAACCCACTACCGTGGTCCACGATACAAATGGATTCACCTATTAATGGAGAGTAAAAGTATGTTTGTTTCGTTTCTGTACCATGAAGCAAACGTGAATTATGTGCATTTGTTTATGTTGCAGTATAATGTAATCTAACCAAAAACAGCCAAGCTGTAAAAAAGGGTGCGGCCTCCAAAAAAGCCAGGGTGAAAAAGATGTGAAATCAAAAGTGGCGGCCAAGAAATCGCTGTGATGGAATGTTAATGGCAAATTTAATAACAACAATTCGGGTAAATTTGGCACCAAATTCACCTGCATTGTAGTTATCAAAATTTTTGCCATTAACCTACCATCACAGTCATTTCCTAGCCACCACCTTTGATTTCACATCTTTTTTCGCCCTGGTGTTTTGGAGGCTACACCCTATTTACAGCTTGGCTGTTTTTGATTAGATATCATTTCTTTTTGTAATTTCATACCTAAAGCCAGCCTATGGCCAGCTTTAGGTATTTCTTTTAACTTGTCTTTTTCTTTACCGTGCACAGATCTAGAGAGAAGGTTATTATGAAGAAGATTTTAATGATTTGTTTAGCTACATGTACATTTAGGCATTAATTTTTAATTGTGTTAATTGATCATAGCAATAAGTCACACAGGTTAAATTGTTTGCTGCTGAATACTCTACAGGGAAATGTGTATGTAGTTCTACAGGGAGCCTCATAATGTAACTGTACTCTTTGACTACATGGTGAATGGTTTGTAGTTGAACTCACCACATGGTGGCTTATTTCTAGCTGAAACACTCTATGAAATGTAGCTGAATTCTCTTCTGTTTCTAGCTGATCTCTCTACAAGGTGATTTGTTTCTAGCCGATCTCTACAGGGTGACTTGTTTCTAGCTGATCTCTCTACAGGGTGACTTGTTTCTAGCTACCCACTCTACAGGGTGACTTGAAATGTAGTTGAACACCCTATTGGGTGGCTTTATCCAGCTGATTTCTCTACAGGGTGATTTGTTTCTGGCTGATCTCTCTACAGGGTGATTTGTTTCTAGCTGATCTCTCTATAGGGCTGCTTGTTTCCACTGAGCTCTCTACAGGGTGGCTTGAAAAATAGTTGAACTCTTTGCAGGTAACAGGGTAACTTGCCTAACTGATCTCTCTACAGGGGGATTTGTTTCTAACTGAATACTGTACAGGGTGATTTATTTCTAGCTGATCTTTCTACTGAGAGTTTGTTCATAGTTTGCTTCTCCATAGGGTGACTTGAAAAGTAGTTGGGGTGACTTGATCACACTGATCTCTCTACAGCCTCATTCTACAGCCTCACTCTAAAGAGTGCCTTGTTTCTAGCTGACCTCTCCATAGAGCAATTTTTTTCTAGCTGATCTTGCTACAGTGTGATTTGTTTCTAGCTGATATGATTTATTTCTAGCTGAACTCCCAGAGAAAAGCCTATAAAAATGTGATGGTAAACCATGAAATTTCATGTAGTTCTCAGGGACACTGCCTATAAAAATTCATGGATATTGCCTATGAAAATTTGACAATTCATAGACACCGCCTATGAAAATTTGACAATTCATGGACACTACCTATGAAAATTTGACAATTCATGGACACTGCCTATGAAAATTTGACAATTCATGGCCACTGCAACCATGAAATTTTCTTGTGCCATGAAATAATTTGTCAGTGCTATGAAATTACCATGAAATCTCCACTTTTCATGAGTGTTTCATGGCATGGATATTACAATGAAATATCAATGAAAAGACTTTCATGGCAATTATTTTACTGTTCATGGATAATCCATAGGTGTTTCATGGCACTGTTTTCTGGTAGTAATACACGGTGCGGACTTCATTCTATCCGATCTATCTACAGGGTGATTTGTTTCCGACTAATCTTTCAGCAGAGTGACTTGTTTCTAACTGATCCCTTCTATAGGGTGATTTGTTTTACAGGGTGATTGAAATGTAGCTAATCTCGCTACAGGGTGACCTTTTTTAGCTGATCTTTATGTAATATTAAGCTCAAAAGCATCCAGACTTCCTACTGTAGTTGTTGCTTTCTCTTATTTGACTTTAGGGCACGCGTCTAGTAGTCGCCGCGAGTAGTCGACTTTAGGGGACGTGTCCAGTAGTTGCCGCGACTAGTTGACTTTAGGCATTAGGGGAAGGGTCCAGTAGTTGCCACGAGTAGTCGACTTTAGGGGAAGCGTCTAGTAGTATTAGCATTAGGGTTAAAGTTCAGCTTTGGTTTCTTCTTCACCTTTAGGGTTAGGTTCTTCTTACTAGAGTCAACTATCGATTAACGGACAATACAATGTTCGGACAGCTGCCACTCACTTCCTAGAAATCCTGCATGCAGCTTAGGTTATTGTACCAAAAGGTAGGCTACACTAAGCAGTAATTATCCTCCAATAATCAGCTATGCATGATTAATAGCTTGAGAGTTGTAGGCAATAGTATGCTTGATCCGATAAATTCTAAGTTGAGACAAAACTATCAGTTTTCGGATTTAGATTTTTACTACCAGTAAACAATGTCCAATTTATTTCAAATTTGTATACAATATATCTGTATTCATTAGCTATTAATGGCCAAAAAATGGTTTCGTTATCTTTAGTATAGAGGGAGTAGCAGCCTTACAATTTTTAGCGGTAAATTTGGACGCACTTTATTTTTAATTTAACCATGCCCACCAGTAAAGTTAATACTTTTGCAACAATTACACTTGTGCTAAAGCACAGAAGCAGGTAAATAAATACCTTTCAAGAGTAGAAGTGTACTTATAAAGTTTATATTCAGGATATTTCCGTTGGCATGCTGCATCTTGGCTCCTAAATGAAGGAGATGCACGTCTACAGGTGATTTTTTTTCTAGCTTAATTCTCTACAGGGTGACTTCTTACTGGCTGAACTCTCTACTGGGTGACTTGTTTCTACCAGATCTCTCTAAGTGATCTCTCAACAAGGTGATTTGAAATGTAGCTTATCTCTTTACAAAGTTACTTGATCTCTCTATAGGGTAACTTCAAATGGATTTGAAGTTTTTTGCAGGATAACTTGCTTCTAGCTGATCTTTCTACTAAAAGAGTTTGTTTGTAGCTGAACTCTCCACAGGGTTGCTTATTTCTAGCTGAAACACTCTACGAAATGTAGCTGAATTCTGTATAGGGTGACTTGTTTCTAGCTGATTTCTCTACAGGGTGATATGTTTCTAGCTGATCTCTACAGTGTGAATTGTTTCTAGCTGATCTCTACTGAGCTCTTTACGGGGTGATTTGAAACATAGCTGATCACTCTACAGAGTGATTTGTTTGCTGCTGAACTGTCTTAAGGCTGACTTGTTTGTAGTTGAACTCTCTACAGGGTGATTTGTTTGTAATTGAACTTTTTACAGGGTTATTTGTTTTTGATACTAGTTGAAGGGTAACTTGATTGTAGTTGAACTCCCTATGTTGTTAGCTGAACTCTCTACATGGTGACTTGATTGTAGCTGAACGTTCTAATAGAGTGACCTATTGTGCAGCTGAATGTTCTATTAGGATGACTGCACTATTAGAGTATCTCGATTGCACACTAGTTCACTTTCATTCAGTGGATTTTAATCTGATTCCTTATTAATCACTGAAAGATTTATGTACCTCTCTACCTGATTTCAGCTGATTCCATTAACTGGTTTGCCAGATAGGTGTGGCAGTATTACCTTTTTATTAACAAAACTCGATCATGCACATTTTACATATGGTTGGCATTTTTGTTATAACTGCATTACTGTTAGTGCAATTTCTGTCAAACTGCAAAAGGTTTGCACTACGATGATTACTCCATGTACACACTGATTTTCAAGTCATTCCTTCAAACAGTTTACCCTGTGGCCGTGACAAAAAGTTCTTTTCGAAAATTGCTTATAACTCCCTGGTTCTTTATCTAAAGTGTACACAAGTTGGAATATAAATGTGCTACATTACATTCTTACAGCCCTCCAAATTTGAGAAAATCTACTAAAGTATGTGAGAGTTTTAGCAATTTTTCTAAGTGATGCTAAAAGAAGAAGAAAAATATGAAGAAACTGAGACAAACTTTGAATGTACATATCTCAGTGATGGCCTGGCGGATTCAGCTCAAATTTGAAATGGGAGGTACTCCACCCCGAGGGAGTTTTCACAGCAAAATGGCTATTTCCGTCCAGCCTTTACCAAGCTACGGATGCGTGAAAACGAAGTTTTCTTGGTTCCTGTAAAATACACAATTGTCTGTCGTGCGCCTGCACTGGCTTTACTTGGCCGCACACATACTATTGTGTGTTTTGATTTTGTCATTGCTGTTTCTAAGCTTGAACAGCCTTCTTGCTTGATAGCATGGGCATATTTAGGCAAAAAATTATACCTTGATGAATGCCCCAGTTCATGGTGAATCAAATGACAAGTCCTAACTCCAAATCAAATTGTCTTGCTCATCTTGTTGTCTATTAACTTCAAAACTAGTTACCAAATAAGAATGAAACTTTAAGGTTTTCCCTCTAGACAATAAAAGAGTCATAAAATGAAATTTGGGGAGAATGCAAACAAGTTTTGCTTTTGCTCATATTATACAAATAGGTTGTGATATAAATGCCATTAATGGCAAATACTTTTTGCTTTTAAGAGAGTAGCCATTCTTGGCAGCATTTAAAGTATAGTCCTTCATTTAAAATAGTGGCAAAGTATAGGGATATACAAAACCACAATCAATTGTGGGATACTTTATTTAAGGTGAAAGTAGTGAAGAATGTCAGATTTAGCTGCTACAGAGAGTTGCCATTCTTGGCAGCATTTGACATAGTCATAGAAGTAGCCAGATTTGGCAGTTGCCAGCTTTGGTAGCTCTGGAAGTTACCAAAACTGACAACATTTAAGTTTCGACAACCAAAAATGGCCAAAAGCAGGTATCTTAAAACCTTCCAAAAATGATTCTGCTCAACACTGCACCCTCAAATTGTGATATTGGTTTATTCAGGTACATAACCAGGATTTTTCAAGGTATGTTTCCAACAGAATACAAGTTACTAGTAGCTTGGATCTGGAGGTGCAGTTACCAGACACTGAGAAACCTCAAATATTTTAACGATTTAGTCTAAATAAGAGTTCATAATACAGTACTAAGGGAGAGCATCTAACTGGAATGCATTTATCAAACACGCTGCCACTTGTACAGTATCAACACCTCACTCTGGTTCTGTAGAATAAAGGCTTCATCATACACAACACCTAGGGTTAGTTCTCTCTTACCAGTTCTCTCTTACCAGTGGAATTGTATTAAACATTAATCAATACGTACCTCTCCATACTAGGAGAGGTATTACAAAAGGTGAACATGTGGCAGTGCATTTGATTTGTACAGGGTATATTGAGTGTTTGATACTCTCCCTCTCTTCATATTATGACCTCTTGGTCTAAAACTCAACAGATTACTATATATAAATTTATGGATGAACTGTTGTGTGTTTCTCATGCTAAAATTATTTGTTCCGATTATTCAATTTTGTACTATGAAAGAGTACAGTACAGTCAAATTTTCATTCAATGTCTATCTATGTCATGACATAAACCAGGTAGGCAAATAATTTTTGGAATATTCAGTGGTAAAACATATCAGGAATAATTCCGGAATAATAAGATGATCTTCGGGAATAATTAAAATATTTTTTTGCAGTATAACAAAATTTCATGAAGGCACATTGTAAAATAAAATTGGCACAAAAAGATCGAAATACTCTAATACAGCAGTCACTTACCCTAATAAAACAGTCAGCCAAGCATTATGTGACTATTCTATTAGAGTATCTTGACCTCATACAGGTTTGTCTTATGCTGGAAACTTTCAGAATGCATGCAATTTTAAAATGACTTTGGGAAAAAATAGATGAATAAAAAAAGAATTGCCAGAAAGAATAATATGTAATTTTAAAAGCATAATGTTCTCAAGCTTAGCTACAGCCCCCTTCTCCACCACCCCTGTTTGCAACACAACTTGCAAAAGGGGTATTACAAGTCTTCCCAAATTGCTAAGTTTGACTAATACCTCCTCCTGTTTTCAACCTACAGCATCGTCCAGTTACAACTTCACACATGCATGTCATTTTGTGCGTGGTACCATGTGTCCACATGGGATACGTGTCCACGTGGAATTTTCCACGCATGGTGGGAAATACTACCATGTATGACTAGGAATACTAACATGCATGGTGGGGAGTACTAACATGAGCGTTTGGGAATACTACCATGCGTGTGCAGTACAACTCACGTGGTACGTATTTACAGCACTGGCTAAGCATGTCCTAAATCTAGAGCAATGTCTTCTGACTGATAAATACTAAAAGTACCTATGTATATTTATGTGCTCACTTTACCTGTTGTTGTTGATTTTTTAAACTGGCTATAGGGTGTCAAATACACCTTGCCATGCCCTTCAGTGTCATCATCTTTAGGCGTGCTGTACCATGGAGAAGATTTCAATCATCACACTGCAGTTATCTTTCTATTAGAAATTATCGCTACATGCTGTCACTATTAAATTAAGCGGCAATCATGAATTTCCAATACAGCAAACTGACCAAACTTAAATGAAAATTTTGTACATGAGCTATAGTACAGTTCATATATACTGAACCTGGTATATACAGTACCTCGTGGCTATTGTTGAATTTAGTGTGAAGACTTTATGGCATCAATGTGGGATCTTGGTAAGTTCTTGAAGGGGAAACAGTAAGTGGTTAAACATGTCCAGTATGTGAACTTTGACCTCAACGTGTAAAATTATATGTGGAAACAAATGTGGGATATACACATGTGAGCTTTTTCTGCATGAAGCTTCAAGATGTCAATCTGAGTTGTTGCTCCTATAGTAGAGAGTTTGGTAGATAGCGACATAAGTGGACTTCATATAAAGAGCAATCTGTAAGATCAAGGTTTTGAAAGAACAAAGTTAACAGACCCAAGCTCTGATCATCCTGCTGTCAGGTTTGGAATAAACCAATATGCAGTTAATATCAACTACTTAAATATGTGTCACGTCATATATATATATATATAACTTGAGTAGTGTTGCCACGATATATCGATACATCGATAGTATCGATATAACAAGGTGGTGATATGATATACCAATCAGTTATATCGATGGTTGCACAATAGTGGCACACAATAGTGGCGCCGCTTAGTGTAATGATGTGGGGGAGGCCAGACAAATGGTATTTGGCATTTAATTAAGTTATGTGTTGATGGTGTAGTGTGGCAAACAAGCCAACCCCAAAGTAAACTGGGAGGTTCTAAGGTTTGTATGTAGTGCCAGCCACTTGTCTCAACTGTAAAGCAGTAGCAAAATGCATTTAAAACCTGATAAGCAAGAGTACTTTTGCTTGTGGTATACATTTAAACTTACAATGAATATGTTTGTCTTGCAAATGTTATAGTTAGTTCTATATCGTGATATATGTTCATATCGTGATATATACCACTTTAGCGTGGGCGTTCAAAGGCGCCGCTCGGTGTTTAACTCGCATATTTCCCGGGAAATATCATGGGAAAGCAGTTTGCCAATGACTTTGATACCCAGCCAGTTCAAAGAATCAATGCGCTTTGACTTGTTATATTGAGCGACATAGAGCTTTGTATTGTGGGACTCGGTTTTGTAGAGGTTGCTAGGCTTAGTACATAGGCTAAGATAGAGTATTTGGTTGTTACTAAAGGATAATGAAGGCACAAAATAATTGTTTGGGCGATTGTGGATGCGTATTTCTACCCACCGCGTATCAGCCTTTGAACAGACCATGGAACAGCAAAGCTACTACTGCTACGTTGAAATAGGTTAGTAACTTACAGTTCTATGTACTTAACTTAATATAATAACTTACTTACTGTCCCAATAGCGAAGTTAGTTGGCTTAACTTAGTACAAAAATGATAACAATATAAACTCCATCCCACAATCGCAAGTTTTCTAACATTGCGTGTTGAAACATAGTAATGTATTAATGACGTTTTAACATATGGACAACGTTTTGATGGCTATTAGCCCACGCTATTAAAACCACAATCAATCTTCAGATGCTACTGTATAAAACAAATGGGATGAGTTCTCGTTAATTCTTTCACCTATTAGGTGAGTACGCCCCAAGTGATATATATCACTTGTACCATGGCTGCTTGGGATTTTGCTGAGATATACACCCAAAGCCCGAGGGCTGCATGGTATAACTATTACATAAACCTTGGTGATATATGATACCGTAAGTCCTCTAAAAATTCGGCATATTTTTAAATCAATAATTGTGACCCGGTCTGCGAAAAGGGCTCTTATAGCCTTTCCAATTATCCATGTTTGGCTAATCATAACTCCTAATCTACTAAAGCTATCACCATGTAATTACACCCACAGCTACTGCCAGGTTAGGGTTGTTGAGTGACCAAATTGTAGGCTTGTACCATATTCACCAGTCAAGTTATGGGTTACCATATATATGCAATTGGAAAGGCTATAAGAGCCCTTTTCGCAGACCGGGTCACAATTTTCGTCTCGCCGAATTTCGGCCTATAATTAGATAGTAATCACCACTAATTTTAGTTGATCGACCACTCGTCACAGTATAATTGGTATCGTCGATATTAAGGCTAGACAACTCTGACGTTCTCGTCACTATCAGCATCCATCGCAAAAATAGCAAACGTGCCGAATTGTTTTATTAGAGAAGTTATTTCACTGTTAGAATACGGGTGCCGAATAAATAGAGGGGCCGAATTTTTAGAGAACTTACAGTATAGAGTTTTTCTATGTCCTGGCAGCACTAAACTTGAGGATGCACTGAAAGGTGACCCAAAACACACTGCAGACATTGCTTTGATTCAGTACATAGCACAAGATATCTAAAATTCACTACTCAGATGTAGACCATGCTAGTGATTTTGATGACAGAGAATCTACAAGTGGTAATCTATTTGTCTTTAGTAACAGAGTTGTCAGTTGGCTTAGTAAGAAACAGTCAATTGTGATGCTGTCTACTGCAGAGGTGGGGTATGCCTCGGAGTACAGCAGTATATAGCTAAGGAAGCGATTCCAAATTTTGGTGTGTTGCAAAATAATCAAACCATAGTATAAACAAGGAGCTAATTGCAATGTAAAGAATCTTGTGGCTCACTCAAGGACCAAACACATAGATGTTTACTAGCATTATAACTGTACTGGACAGGCTATATATCTGTGTAAACTTCCAGCATTGCCTAACAGGAAGCTATAATTGCCAATATCTTGACAAAGACACTACTGAAAAAATTTGACATGTTCTACTGTAAGTACAGAAAGGACTAAAACCTTAACCATATGGGAGTATACAGGAAGCATTAAATGAGGTGGTTGGTCTGACCTAAGCTATGACACTAAATGTGACCGGATTTCACATAACAAGGCTTCCACACACACAAAATCAAACTTACGTTTTTACCAGAAATGGATTGCTGGCCTAATACACTATCATATTCCACACTGTACTTCCTTCAGGACTGGCAAGTCTGGTTTCTGTGGCAGCTTTCTTCCGACCCTGTCAAATCCACGAGTGGGAGATTGGTGCCATTGAATGGCCATGGCTTTGTGATAATGGTGTGTAGTGAGCTGGGACTTCACAGAGAGCTCGCCAATAGTGTTCTCAGTCAATTTGGAGTGATTTGAGGGCCATGGAGGGCCATGGAGAGCCCAAACTTGGCCTCTGGATTCCAATCGTCTTTTTGCTTCATTTTATACCCCTATACAGCTGTATTAAGCCCACTCACCGCTCCCCACCCACCGCTCCCCACCCTCCCACCCTATTACTACCACCTGTGATATTATTACCTGCTCGAGAAAAGCTGCCCAAAACAGGGATAATTTTGGGTATCAGAAATGTATACACCCACGCAGTGATAGCTAGTAAATAGATGCATACTTGGTGCAAATTGTGTTTGCTCAGCTGTAGGCACTGGGAAGTTATTACACAATGATTACTTAAAATCGCCATATCTCCTAACGAAGCTGTGTGCGTCGAAGCCGGGTTTTGTCAAATTCAGTCACAAATAGTTTAACATTATCTAGAATACACTAGAAACATTTTTGCAGTTGGTTACTAGAACACATGCACCATAATAAATGTTCTAGAACACAATAGAAAAATCACATACATTTGTAGAACTTGGTGTTTCTGGAATACTATGCTTGGGTATATAAAAGTTGTTTACTTGTTGTTCATTAATGCTTCCTTGTACTTGCAATTTGTCAACAGAATATTATAGACTTTATACTACTACTCCGTAAAATCATGCAAGCTCTGCAGACATTTTCATTACTGTTACAAATTTATAAAATGTGACTATTGAATTGGAACACTAACTGCTCTATCAGAACACCTAGGATTTATTGGTACAACATTTGAAAAGAAACGCTTCAAACGTTTACTACTAAACAACTGAAATTGAATTTACCAGAATTATGTTTGCACTGTTTGTTTATGTCTTGTATACATGTATGTATGCATAGCATACGCTAAAATGAACTGGCTGGACTAAGATTAGCTAAGCAATAAGCTTGGTTACTTGGACCAGATTACCTGGACCGATTTACCATGGCACTACCATTAGGGATGAGCCTATTTTGCTTTTTTTTCCACCTATTTTTCTTTCCAGCAATTCTTTTATTTTTACCTATTTTGCTCAATATGTTGCTCAAATTTTTTCTATTTTGCTGAGCATCAGTAAAAATTAATTGCATCATCTCTAGCTTACAAGCATGTGTGACTGCTCTATTAGAACATTTCATACATAGTGACTGCTCTATTAGAGTATCTCGATCTTTAGTCACCATTTCCTATGAGCATATGTTGTCCTAATACTATGCATGACTGTTCTATTAGAGTATCTTGATGTTTATCATACAAATTGTGCCAAGTTTCTATTCCTTGGTGCCCATTTTTCCAGCATTTTGCTTTTGCTTTTACCAACGTATTTTTCCAAAAATTTTGCCGGCAAAATCGGCACATCCCTAACTGCCATCAATCACAATTAGTTAGTATTTATACGTGAGCAACATTAAGTACTTTACAATATATGTGGTCACCTTGTTCTTAACATCAGCCGGCACACCTGCTCCTATCAGCATATTAATGATGCCAGTATTTCCACTGTCTGCAGCTGTGTGCAGTGGTGAGTTGCCATCCTGTAAGGTACAATAAGGTAACTGCAAAATTACATTACGTATCTAACATATCCAGTTTACAACTTATAACATATATGTGACCAGATTTGCAAGAATCCCATATGTTCGTGCCAGCCTAATTTTACAGTAGAATGTAATAAATGCAGGGGGGTGGAGTATTTACAAAATTGTTTAAAAAATTGCGTAAATTGTAAGCACTTCTTTCATGGTGAACAAAAGTGATAAAGGCATAAACCTTGCTAGTAGTATCGTGACGACACGGTGCTACCAATTTTTTTGCCATTAGCACCCTCCTTCATTGCAAAACAAGTGCACAAACAATTTACAGATTTTTTATTAAATTTCATAAATATTTTACCCATTGCATATTATTGCATTGAACTGTAAAATTTGGCTTGCACTAACATGTGGGATTCTTGCAGATCCGGTCACAAATTATTCGTCTTGCAGAGAGTTCACCTACAAACAAGTTACCCTCCAGAGAATTCAGCTATATTAAACATAAAAACATGTCAAAAATTAGCAATACATTACCACTGAAAGTACACACCCTAAATTACATAAAACGCAAAAAAAATGGTGCAAAATGATAGTAATTTTCGTGTACTTTTGAAATGCCAGCATCAATACATGATGGAAACCGGTATTGCAATTACTCACTTACCTCTAAGGAATATTCCACCGTGTTTCCATGACTCTAGCTGTAGATTCTATGGCTCTAGCTGTAGATTCCATGGCTCTAGCTGTAGATTCTATGGCTCTAGCTGTAGATTCAATGGCTCTAGCTGTAGATTCCATGACTCTAGCTGTAGAGCATATACATGTAACCACCCACTGGTTCATCTGTTCACCCAATGCGTAATTTATTGTGGCATTCAGCTGTTAAAAAGACTATGAGAGTTCACCCTAAGCTAATCAGTTTAATTAGAATAAATGGTCTGGAATACATTATGAATTATTCTTTGATATTTCGAATGAATTGGACCAAGAGTCTCTGGGATAGTAACTGCCTTTTTAATTTGGACGAAGTATTTGGAGCATCACTTCAAGAAAGCATCCGCACAAGTGGTTTTATTTGTAATGGTTGTATCCTTGATCGTATAAGCCTATAAGCAATAACTGGGCTTTCCAGCTATCAGTTTAGTGGGTTTTGAATAGGGACCAGTCTATTTTGCTTTTTTTCCACCTATTTTCTTTCCAGCAATTCTTTTATTTTTCACCTATCATGCTCCATATTTTGCTCAAGAATTATAAATTTTGCTAAGCACTGATCTTTGTTAATTGAATATTTCCAAGTGCAAAGCTACAGTTTCACCTTAAAGTTACTGTTCTATTAGAGTATCTCGATCAGCACTTACTTCTAACATGTAAAGCAAGAAGCTAGCTAATATTGCTTAACATGTGTGACTGTTTTATTAGGGTATCTCGATTGTCACTTGTTGTTCCTGTAACAATTAGCTATGCAATGTCAATATTTTAGCGTCTGACTATTCTAATAGAGTATCTTGATCTTTTGTGCAATTTTTATGTCCACTTCACAAAAATTGCACTTATTATGCCAACATTTTGCTCATTGCTTTTACCCACCCATTATGCCAAAAAGTTTGCTGGCAAAATCGACACGTCCCTAGTTTTGAACTTACCATGTCAACTGAAATGTGGAATTCCGCTAAAATCTGTAAGTTTATCTTATTTTTATTAGATTTTGAATCCAATGGACTATTTTTGATATGAGTCATCTGGTAGAGAATTCAGATAGAAACAATCACCTTGTAGAGAGTTCAGTTACAATCAAATAACCCTGGAGAGAGTTCAGCTACATTACAAGTTATCCCAGTTACAACCAATTCACCTTGTAGAGAGTTCAGCTACCAACAAGCCACCTGTAGAGAGTTCAGCTAGATTAAAAGTGATCCTGTAGAGAGTTCAGAAACAAACAATTCACCTTGTGGAGAGTTCAGCTACAAACAAGTCATCCTGTAGAGAGTTCAACTACATTAAAAGTCATTTTGAAGAGTGGCCGGTGTGGAAACAACATTATCATTAGGCTGCCTGGCTACAAAGCCAGCGAAAGAAAAACTGTGGTTTAACTTTTCTTTTAGACTGTAAAGAAAGTTAACTGGTAACTACACAATTGTAAACCTAGGAAATCTACAGATTGTGGAGTGAACTTTAATTAGATTCATGCAAAAAGTCAAAGTATGGACATGGAGTGGCTATAAGCTTATATATACA
Organism: Dysidea avara; assembly: GCF_963678975.1. NCBI lineage: Eukaryota > Metazoa > Porifera > Demospongiae > Dictyoceratida > Dysideidae > Dysidea > Dysidea avara. The sequence continues at coordinate 4,780,797 of NC_089272.1, read as the reverse complement.
GAAGACAACTGTAGGTATAAAACCTTTATTTGTGTTACAGAAGTATGAAGTAGTGCAGCTAGTTTACTCACTGTCATGGCTGTTGCTGGTTGCTTTGTGAGAGATTTTTTGTATATTGAAGTGCTGTTTGGGACTGCAAAAGCTGACTGTTATATGTGTTACAGAGGTGACCACTTAATACAAACTATATCTGTACAAACTGATTAAGAATCAGTCAAGACTGCAGTCACATGGTGGTTATGCTACAAAGGGTGACCACCCAACTCAGGGGAGGTTCCACCATATGATATACAGTACCATGCACTCTTCTCAGTTGTTATTTAAAATTAGCTGATAAGCCACCATCCCTTGTGTTTATTCAGAGTTCTGACCGCCTCCCAAAATTTGAATGAGAGATTATACAATTGCTGAAGTTTCGGGCACTCCAGGTATTGTTAGTTCTGTGCACGCCATGAGTTGAGAAATGCCTTAAGAAGCCATGAATAATAAAGCTTAGCCAGTGAAAGAAAATCCTAGGAATGAGAAAGAAATTGTAGGTACGAGATTACAAATGTTGGGAATGAGAGCATGAGAATGAAGGTTAAATTTTGAGAATCGTGCCTAAGGAGCCTCTATTTATAGATAGTTTGAAACAATTTATTTCTTTGTAAATAAGTTCAAATGGTAGGGTTTACTACGGTCCTGCTCAAATGTAACGTCATCTCGCGACAGTGCAAGCAATTAAAAAACTTGCTAATTAAAGGGTGTGGCACCTATATCACTTGTGGGTATTCATCTCATTTCGTTTGGGATGACTCCTTGCAAACAAAGTTGGTGCCACGCCTTTTAATTAGCAAGTTTTTTAATTGCTCGCACTCTCACTAGACGACATTATATTTGAGTGGTACTGCAGTTGAACAGCATTACAGAGGTGTTTATTGGACTGTTCAGATTTATCACTAACATTGAACACATTCCCAATAGCTATATAGCTAGCACCTTTCTCACAAAATGTGACCGGATCTGTGAAAACCCGACACAATCATGCAAGCCTAAATTTACAGTATAAAGCATTGAATAAATTGGGTGAAATACTTGCGTATTATTGAAAAAATTCCGTAAATTTGTAGAACTCTTTTGTAGTGAAGGAAGGGACTAACAATAAAACCCTGGATACCATCTTATTCACCTGCTCAAGAGGAGTTGGAAAATCTTTGTTTTGTTGCAGTAGACCTAAGAATACGCAAAGTATGAGCATTTGTTTATGTCACATCGAAGCAATCGTACGCAATCAATTTTTCTTCGCAAATTTCGTCTCTGTATGACATATGCAGTGAAGAAAGGCGAGTAAAGGACAAACGTACCCAGGAATAGGGCTGAGCAATACTGCCATTGTAGTATCACAATTGATACTAAAGCCACTATTTATGATACTGAATAGTTCACGATACTGACAAATAAGTCAATCATAGCTTGTATATTGCTCAGTATTCCTACAGGAAGTCTTTAAAGGTAGCATCAAACTAACCACTATCATCCTTGTTTACAGTAACAGTTATTGTAACACATGTTTTGAGGTTATGTTATGGTGTTCACACCACTCTGCAGGGTAACCAGGTTATGATTTACAAGGATTCTTAGACTAGTAAACGGATTTTTTAATGACAATGTACAAGTATGGTATCACAATAGTTAATAACAAAATATCACGATATCAATGCATTCAAAATATCGCGATATATCACTAAAACAATAATATCACTCAGCCCTACCCAGTAACTTATTCCCCTATTCATGGCGAACACGATGGTGACAATTTCAGCACTGTACCTCAATCTGTTGGTAAGTTACAATCATTTTGTAAGCACTTGTAATTTATTTTCCCTATATTTGCTGTACAAATCGAATTTTCTGTTGTTGCTACTTTGTAGGGCTGTAACTCCAAAAGTTATTGACATATGAGGCTGAAACGTTTCCAGAGGGTACACTTGGCTAAGTACATTATAAATTGTTAATAAACAGGAATTCAAAAAATGCACAATTGTGTTGGGTTTTCGCAGATCCGGTCACATAATAACAGTCCACAATATTATTACTGTACTTCCAGATAGCATCTCAAAGTAAGTAATTTTAACTTTTCCTGGGAAAGTATGTCCCTGGCTAGCTTCAGCCATTAGTACTGACCCTTACCATTTTACTCTGATGCCTCTCTACAATATTCAACCTGAAACCTGACCCTAAGAAGACAACATGCTCTGTTTCATGAGCAGAGAACTCCAGAGAGATCTTTTAATTTTTCTCCCTGAAGCATTATTTTACTGTACAAGCTAAATCATAGTTTCAAAATTAAAAGCATTGATGAAAGAAACAAGACATGCAAATACATTATCCTTTTAAAGTTGAGATAGCTGCATTGAATCCTCAAAACAAAAAGGTTGAAATATATACTCACTTTGTCACGGGCAACAGTGATATCAACTCCTCCTCCTTTTGAGAGTCTAACTAACTCATCAGCATTTCCAAGCAGTGCTGCATTTAGTATTGATTTTCTCGATTTCTACAAATAAGAACAGTTGTTAGTTGTAATAGATAACCTTTACATACATGGAGTGAATGTGGCAATCATTACATTAATAAGATATTATTGGACAATGAAAGTTAATAACTTCTTCAGGTTATACACTCTACATACGTAGACTTCCCACAGTTAAACTACTCCCTGTAGGATCTAGCCATGAAACTTTTTGATTTGTTATACTTAGCTACCTGTTGTCATATATATATATTAATTATTTTTTGTATTTGATAAGAATTTTCTCCTCTCTTTTAGTTAATCAAAGGTGCATGGCAGGGTGTCAGAGTAGGTGTGACTAGTGAAGACCACTTTCTGGCTTTCTTAAACAGCTTCAGGTTCACTTTGTCTATGTTAGGTGCCTCTAAAAACTTATTCAGCTTTGGCTTTTTAGTTATTTTAGAAACTTTCCTTAGTTTACAGTCTGTATTTCTTTGTTAATAAATTAAGTGGTAGGGTTTGAGAGTTAAACAGCATTACAGAGGTGGTTTTTGTGCAGTGTCCAGTTTTATCCCTAACATTGAACACTCAGTTCTAGCACCTTCCACACAAATTACAGTCTAAAATTGTGCATCTCAAAGTAAGAAATTTGCAAATTTTTTCTGGACATAGATTTGCTACCTTCACGTATTAGGACTGAGCCTTACCACTTTCACTTTTACTCTGACATGCCTGGTAGTATGTCATGAAACTCAAGAAGCCAGGGCACCATACTTTACAATGACAGACAGAAAGAAAACTCTGTATTCTGAATTATGCAGCTCATGGTCTCTTATTTGAATAGATCAAATTTCACAGCAAAGTTGGCTGCTTGATAGAGGAAGCCACATAACAAATTTGAAGGAAATCCTTGTAGCCATTCCAAAATATAATACATTGACCATATTTTGGGTAATTGTTTAATTTTCTTTTTCTGCTTATTCTTTTTGTACCTTTTGTAAAAATCATCATAAAGCACAAACCCATCACCCTATCAAGTTAATACTTGAAGGGATTTAAACACGGGTATCAGTTCCAAAGTTTGAGCAAATCTGATGAATATTCATGGTTTCAAGAGTGGTAATATCAAACCACTGTCAAGCCTACAAGGTAAAACCTTTCTAGGAATGAGTTAAAAATTGGTTTATAGATATGTAGATCAACTATTGTAGGAGTGCTAATTGGTGGTTTAAAAAGAAATCAAGATTAAGACAATTAGAAAACAATGCTAAAACTAACAGTGTGTAACAATCATGCAATCCCATTTTCAATAATTATATAAATCCTTTCACAGCTGAATTATCCGGTGCTTTTTACAAGGCATACCCAATCATGCTGTATAGTCCCCACTGTACACTACACGACTTACCTCTAAGTAATAGTTAAAGGCCTACGTACCACAAAGATTGTCATGATTTTAAAAACCCGAGGCAAAGCCTAGGTTTTTTAAAGCCACAACAATGACTTAGAAAATGGTATGGGTGTATTTATACTAGTAGATGGATTAATTGATTGTGAGTTTAGTAAAACATCATCATGTCATCATATCTTGCAGAAAATGTAAACATACAAACACTTTCTACATTGTTGTATATAAAAGAAAGCTGCTCAATCTTCTGAGGGAGGCATAGCAGATCAGTGATCAATTGTGAGATCTGCAATGCTACTCAGCACATCAGTGATACACGTCCACAAGACAAACCCAATGAAAAATTGCACACAGCTATTATTAATTTTTTTTAGCATTAACATCATTGCAGCCATTTCTTGGCCGCCACCTTTGATTTCACAACTTTTTTCACCCAAGCTTTTTAATTAAGGCCACACCATTTTTTCACAGCTTGGCTGTTTTTGTGTGGATTTCACTTCTTTTTGTATTTTACACAGCCCCAAAACCAGCCTATGGCTGACTTTGAGGTTTGTTTACTCACATTTCTTCTTTTCTATGTAGATACAATAATGATTATTGAAGATAGACTTATAAATGTATTTCAGTGCATGATTTAAGTAATATGCGGCCCTCGGGTGTCGTGTTTACAAATCAGATACAAACCTCATGGGTGTGTTCTAACTGATTTGTGGTATGGGGTGTGCACAGATCAAAGGCGCCCATTTGTAACACAGAAGGAGCAAGACCGCAAGGCTAATATTGGCTACCGCTGAGCGCTGTGTACAAGGAACGATTTTACTCACTAATTACTGTCTTGATGGTTAGTTAATTCATTGTAGCTAGTTTATTCATTGGTAGCACATTTGATATGCACAAGCACGAGGTGCCATCATCGATGCCAATCACTCCAACCATCGTACGGATGTAGCTGAAGTGTCTGATATTCATTGTTGAGTGGTGCAGTGCTATAATAGTCTTGGTTAGTTTAATTTATTGGCGAACGAGCTTGTGGTAGATTACCGGGCTCAGCCCAGCGGTTTTACTGCTTCCCATTCATTCAGACGAGTGCAGTGTTGTGTGTTTATTCGTTCTAGAGCGATTTACCTCCTTGTCAGTTCTTGACATTATTAGCCTTGCACTGTGACTTCCAGTGTTGGTCTGGTGTATGGTTTCGTTTGAAGTCTTTGAACTAATTAGTGGCCAGATTGTGTGGCTGAAAGGAGGTACTTAGCCATGCTACAATTATTTGTAAACTGGTTTACAACTGATTTGTAACACTGGCGGCAGCCTTTGATCTGCCCATGCACCATACTACAATTCAATATTTGATAATATTATTGGAATACTCTAATAGAGTGCACATTTTTCGAGGACTTCTAATATAACATACATAGAATGTTCTAGAACAATCTAGTACTTCTATTGGTAGATCTATGAAATTACAAATGTTTGATTGTAAGCAGATTTCAACTAGAAATTTCATTTATAAAGCAGAAATTAAGTGAGGTGATTAGCCGAAGTAGCAGTGGTTCAGTGGTTAAGAATGCAGGTATTGGGTATGGATTTCTCTGGTTCAAGCTCTGGTAAGTTTTTTTGACATTTTTTGCACACCTTTTTTACCCTGCAGTGACTGCTCTATTAGAGTATCCCAATCCCACAATTTTACACTTGCTTGGTTTTTGCTTTATAACTTCATCGCTGTAACTCTATTACTATTCAAACTATCAAAAAACACTACTACAATGATCAGCCTATCTACACACCAATTTTCAAGTTATTTCAATACTCGGTTTACCCTGTAGCCGTGACAGAAGTTAGATCTTTTTTAACGTGAATAAATGCTCATAACTCCTTGAATATTCCTCAGATTCACAACAAACTTGGTACGTGAATCCACCGTTACATGCTCTTCATATGTGCCAAAGATCGAGGCAATCGAGTTACACATTTGAATTTTATAGCAATTTTTGCAAAGTGTGCGAAAATAATTCAAAGCCTATGTAAGCCTTCGTACGGCATAAGAAAAAAAACCAAGAAATTAAAATGAACTTTTGAGTGCTCATATCTCGCAAATGGCTCTTGCGAATTTAATCAAACTTGCTGTGTGGCGTACCCTTCCTAGGGTACAGCTATTATGCAAAAATGTTGTGCTTTGAAGAAGGGGCCATTGGAGCTATGCATGAATGAAAAAGCTGTTTTCTTTCCTCCTGTTAATATACTCACGGTGTGGTCGCCGGCTTTCTTGGCCCCATGACACACTACCGTGTATCTTGATATTATGAACTCTTGGTATAATATAGTCTCCAGGAAACTGCAGACAAAGCCTAACGTAGGTTCTTTAGGAAATTTTCATGTGTGCAATGTACATAACATGGTCATCTGGCAACATTGTAGCTCACTCAGGCTTGCCCCCAAAAGTGGTGAACCTAAACTTGGTTCCATTGTTAATGGTAGCTCTGGTCCAGCTACCTAGTATTAATACAGTGGAACCTCTCTATTATGGACATTTTGGGACCCAGAATGTTTGGCCACTTATTGCTGTAGTATAGAGGTTTTCCTCTTTCAGAGGTAAAAATGTATTAACCAGACCTGTTGGGACCAAACTTTTTGTCCTTATTATGGAGGTTTTTTCTATTGTGTCCTTAAGTTCGTTAAGAGATGTTCCACTGTATATCAAAACAAATATTCATTCTCCAGCAATGTTTCACTGTTAAACCTTACCACTTAGCCTTAAGAAATGAGTTAAAAAGCATTAAGACAATAATTATTTTAGAGGCACTTATCTCATGTGAAGGTGGCAGAATAGCAGTTTCAAATAACATTGCAGTAAAGACAGGTTAAAATGAGTATTTTGTTACACAAAAGTATTAAAATAAGTAATTTTCACTGATAAAGTTTCACTGAAGTTAAGAAAATTTTGTCAGTAGCTCATCAAGTGGTAATAAAGCTCTACCAGAAAGGAGGTTCCATGGAGCCCTTTGAGCCCCTGTGGATCTACCCCTGCTTAATTTTCAGACTATGTGTATGTGTATCTCTTGAACAGTACATTTAAGTTGATTCATTTTTTAGGTATAGACCATTATCATGTTAGTGGTTAAACTGTTTGTATAGATGTAATACTGGTGTAAATTCAAAGGCAAATTCATGGCATGTAGCTAGTGATCAATTTCTTGGAATTGGTTGATTGAAACTTACATGTTACGTATGTCAATAGTAGGTAGAACAGTTGATAATTGATAGGCATTCACCATTCACTAAAATCACCCACTGAACAGTTGCCTGTTTGTGGATAGAGTTTTACCATTTGGGCTGGGGTCAGTCCCATTGCCATTTTCAGCCATTGCTGATGCACTTCTATAATAATATCATGCTCAACCTCTCTGGGTAATACACAATCTGGATGACTTTTTACCATCAGTGCTCCAGACTCTCCAGAATGTTTTCAGAACATGCAAACCATGCAAATAATCTGCAGAGAGGCAGGCCTCCCAATGGAACCAGAGAAGACTGTGTGTCCCACTACTACATTGACATTCCTAGGGATTGAAATAAACTCTTCAACTCCGTCTTCCACATGACAAGTTAGAGGATCTCAAAGAATCTCTCACCCAATGGCGAGAGAAGACTTTTGCAATAAAATGTGACCTCTTGTCACTTATAGGGTCACTTTCCCATGCAAGCAAGGTTGTTCATGCAAGCAGGGTATTCTTACGCCACTTGATTGACCTCTCCCCTACAGTACACAAACCAGAGTGCTTTCTATGCCTTAATGTTGAAGCCCGCTCTGACATTGAGTGATGATATCAAATTGTGGAGGACTGGAACGGAGTGTCTATAATTGTCCAGACACTGGCATATGCTACTAGATGCTTCTGGAAATTGGGGTTGTGATGCATACTTGGATACATGTTGGTTTCAACTTCATTGGGCTGGACACCTGACCAGGGCTCACATCTCCGTGAAGGAATTAGTTCCCATTGTCATTGCAGTTGGAAAAACTATCCTGATCAAGTCAGACAACAAAACTACAGTTTCAGCTGTTAACAGTCACACCAGTCAGCACAAGGATACAGTGCACATTTTATGCTGTCTTACATTCCTCTTGGCTAAATGGCAGTGCTGTTTGATTACTGAGCACCTCTCAGGGAGTCATAATGCTAAATATAGCTGCTGCTTTATCACGGAATAATCTGGCACTCTTCCAAACATTGTTCCTGCAGATAGTACCAGAGCCAACAACTAATCCCATGGCACTCATACAACTTCCTCATGGTCTGTAGGTATGCATATAATATACTGGAATAATTTTTGGAATAATTGGTGGTAAAACGAATCAAGAATACTTCCGGAATAATAGGATGATCTTCAAGAATAATTAATCTAATTCAAAACAGCCAAGCTGTAAAAAAAGAGTGCGGCCCTCAGAAAGGCTACGATGAAAAAAGATGTGAAATCCAAGGTGGCGGCCAAGAAATGGCTGTGATGGTAGGTTAATGGTAAAACTTTTAATAATGACAATTCAGATGAATTTGATGCTGCTTGGTCTTGGCACAAAATTCACCTGAATTGTCGTTATTAAAATTTTTACCATTAACCTACCATCACAGCCATTTCTTGGCCGCCACCTTGGATTTCACATCTTTTTTCACCATAGCCTTTCTGAGGGCTGCACTCTTTTTTTACAGCTTGGCTGTTTTGGATTAGATTTCACTTCTTTTTGTATTTGTATACCCCAAGGCCAGCCTATGGCCGGCTTTGGGGCTTTTTTAACCTATCTTTTTTCTTTACCACAGGAAGAGAAAGATGAAGAAGTTTATAAATACTTTAACTAATTCTGATTTTATCAGTAAATGTACAAATTATATATATAATAATACATTTATTACATGTTAATTATTCCCTTGTTTGCAACTCTCTACAGGGCGATTTGTTTGTAGCTGAACTCCCTACAAGGTAACTTCTTCTAGCTGATCTTTCTACAGGGCGATTTGTTTGTAGCTGAGTTCTCTACAGGGTGGTTTGTTTGCAGCTGAACTTTCTACACGGTAGTTTCTTTGTAGCTGAACTCTCTACAATGTGACTTCTTCTAGTTGAACTCTCTACAGGGTGACTTGTTTCTAGCTGATCTCTCTACAGGGTGATTTGTTTGTAGCTGAACTCTCTACAGGTGATTTGTTTGCAGCTGAACTCTCTACATGGTGGTTTCTTTATAGCCGAACTCTCTACAAGGTGACTTCTTCTAGCTGATCTCTCTACAGGGTGATTTGTTTGTAGCTGAACTCTCCACAAGGTGATACTTCTAGCTGATCTCTCTACAGGATGACTTGTTTCTAGCTGAACTCTCTACAGGGTGATCTGTTCATAGCTGAACTTTTTACTGGGTGATTTGTTTGCAGCTGAACTCTCTACATGGTGGTTTCTTTGTAGCTGAACTCTCTACAAGGTAACTTCTTCTAGCTGATCTTTGTACAGGGTGATTTGTTTGTAGCTGAATTCTCTACAGGGTGATTTATTTGCAGCTAAACTCTCTACAAGGTGACTTCTTCTAGCTGATCTCTCTACAGAGTGATTGATTTTTTTGCAGCTGAACTCTCTACATGATGGTTTCTTTGTAGCTGAACTCTCTACAAGGTGATTTCTTCTAGCTGATCTCTCTACAGGGTAATTTGTTTGCAGCTGAACTCTCTACATGGTGGTTTCTTTGTAGCTGAACTCCCTACAAGGTAACTTCTTCTAGCTGATATTTCTACAGGGCGATTTGCTTGTAGCTGAGTTCTCTACAGGGTACAGCTGAACTCTCTACATGGTAGTTTCTTTGTAGCTGAACTCTCTACAATTTGACTTCTTCTAGCTGAACTCTCTACAGGGTGACCTGTTTCTAGCTGATCTCTCTACAGGGTGACTTGTTTCTAGCTGAACTCTCTACACGTGATTTGTTTGCAGCTGAACTCTCTACATGGTGGTTTCTTTATAGCTGAACTCTCCACAAGGTGACTTCTTCTAGCTGATCTCTCTATAGGGTGATTTGTTTGTAGCTGAACTCTCTACAGGTGATTTGTTTGTAGCTGAACTCTCTACAAGGTGACACTTCTAGCTGATCTCTCTACAGCTCTAGCTGATGTCTCTACAAGGTGACTTGTTTCTAGATGAACTCTCTACAGGGTGACTTGCATGTAGCTGAATTGTCTATCAGATTAACCGTTTGTAGCTGAATTCCATTCAGAACATCTTGCAATGTAATATAATTCAAAAGAAAATCCCAGTACTTAGAAAAGTCTGAAAGTGCCTTGGGTTCCACCGTCAGACCATACAGTGTCAGGTATGGCTGTACAGCAGAAAGATTACTGGAGGGCTGAGATGACTGTGTAACTAGTAGTGTTAGAGCGTAGATGTATAACAGCCAGCCAATCATTATAGCAATCAACCATGATTAGGTATGTAAGTGTGACCTGTGTGTGAGCAAAAATCTATGGCGATTTCCTAAAAAAGGTGGTCTGCCCTTGGCTTTTGTACAATTGGTTCTCTGGGATGGCTAGGAAAGTGGTCTTGGCGGGACATGATGATGTTGTCAATGTCATAGTCTATTCCTGGCCAGTATACTGAGAGGCAGGCATGTTGCTTTGTCCTATGGAACCCTGACGGGATTCATGAAGTTCTGATAAGATTACAGGTCACAGTTTTGTGGGAATGAGAAGTCTGCAGCCATAAACAATGAGGCTGTCATCAATGGTGAGGCTTTTTTGAGTGTTTCAGTATCATTTGCAGGCATCTGGTAGTTCCATGTTGGAGTTGTTGATACTCTGCATCTTCTTGGGCATTTGTCTTGTGGTCATCTAAATGATATGGTAGTGACTCAGTCGATGTGAGTTCGTGTCTCAGTAATGGGCAGGTCTGGCTGACTAAGAATGTCTAATTCAGCAAGACTATCTTTGAGTGACGGGTTAGTTACTGGGTCCCTCGGCAGTGCATCTGGGGCACCATTCTTTGTGCCTTTTACCCATTTGGTCATGAAAATGATATGCCATCAGCTTAGTAAGATTCAGCCTGAGTGAGAAATCAAGATCCTGCTTGAATTAATGTCCAAGTACCAGAGGTGTCTTGCTGTTGGAGTATGAATCCAAGGCCTTGGCAGCTAGTGTAAGTTGATCTAGTAGGTTTACTTATGTCAAAAATGACAGCACAGGTGCAAAGGTATTCTTCAGCAGTTCATATGCTTGGTCATGGGTAACTTTGTGCAGATTCTATGCTAACAACATTTAAGCATGTGCCTTCATGAAATTTTCTGTTGTACTGCAAGAAAATACATAATTGTGACCCGCTGAGTGAAAAACTGACTTGCTTGCATAATTCTGTTTTAGAGATAAATGCCATTGAAATACATCGGGTAAAAATGTGCGCTACATAAATAATTTTATGCAACATTTTAATTGCTTTGGTAAACAATGAGGAAACTCGAATCGAATAATCTAATATAGCAGTGGATTTGACTCTTCATGGAGAGTAGGAATATCTTTGTTTCATTTCTGTACCATGGAGCAAATTTGAGTTATGTGTGTTTGTTTATGTTGCAGTAAACCATAACTTGATCGTCACCATTTTAAAGCTTGAACAGCCTTCTTGCTTGATAGTGTGGGTGTATTCAAGTTGAAAACTATACCTTGATAAATACCCCAGTTCATAGTGAATAGAATGGAACAGGTCCTACCCCATAACCCATTGCACTCGAGAGTTATGATTGATTAAACGAGTGCCTGTAAATTAGTTTCCATATAAGCACTGTACAAATCGATTGTTTTGCTCTTTTTGTTGTCTATCACTATGACTCCAAAACCACTTACTAGAAATGGCTGAAACTTTAACAGTCCATTGGTTTTTCTCACTAGACAACTGAAATGTCACTTTTAAAAAAATCAACGAAAATGCAAACAAGTTGAGTTTTTGCTCAGCAGGTCACAATTTCTAATCAAGACACATGATAGTGTGTCGTGCGGCCCAAAAAGCTGGCGTGCCACACTGTGAGTATATTAACAGGAAGAAAATGCAATTTTCACACCTATGTAGCTCTGTGATCCCTCATCTGATTGGAACCAAATGTGCTACAGACGTACCGGCCAGTTATGGAAGTCTACATACTAAACTTGAAGAAAATCGGTCCAGCCGTTTCCGAGATACGAGCGAACAAAATTTCGTTTTAATTTCTTTGTTTTTTTTCTTCATCTTCTTCATTTCACACACTTCGCAAAATCCACCATAAAACACGAATGCGTACTTATATAGGGCTGAAATTTGGCACACTTCAAGAGCTCATTAAGGCGGATCTCAGTACCAACTTTGGTAGGAATCCGATGAACATTCACGGAGTTATGACCGATTATGTGTGTAAAATAAGGGCGGACATAATCGCACAAGTCTAAATTTACAGTATAAAGCATTGATTACATTGGGTGAATTACTTGCGTATTACTGAAAAATTTCTGTAATTTGTTTTAACCCCTCTTTCTTAGTGAAGGAAGGGATTAACAATAAAACCCTGGATATCATCTTATTTGCCTGCTCACGAGGAGTTGTAAAATCTTTGTTTCGTTGTAGTAGACCCAAGGATACATAAGTTATGAGTGTTGGTTTATGTCATGTCGAAGCGATTGTACGCGATCGATTTTTCTTCACGAATTTTGCCTTTGTATGCAGTGAATAAGAGCACATAAAGGAAAAACTTACCCAGTAAGTGATTCCCCTGTGCATGGCGAACATGATGGTGAACAGTTTGGCTCCATACCTCAATTCATTGGTAAGTTACAACCGTTTTTGTAAGCGCCTGTAATTTATTTTCCCTATACTTGCTGTACATATCAATTTTTCTGTTGTTGCTACTTTGTAGGGCTGTAACTCCAAAATTTGTTGGGATATGGAGCTGAAACTTTGCCAGTGGGTACACTCAGCTAAGTAGATTATAAATATTTAATAAACAGGAATTTGAAAATATGCAATTATGTCCTATTTTTGCAGATCCAGTCACAATATAACTTGGATCATTAGTAATTCATTTTATGATTAGTTTTGTGTAGTATTTCTTTCCTTCAAATGCTTGAAAAATGGTAGATGTAGGAAATAGGTTATTTATGCAATATAACGTATATGGTATCACAATAATTCTGATTCTGATTATGGCTTCCTATTGTTATGTTCATACAAGCTACGTAACCACAAATTTAAAAAAATCTGCTGATATTCCTAAACCAGCTTATTAAACAAATAGTCTTACAGTGTTCACAACAGTACAATTAAAATCACTAGTCTACCAACAATGGAAGCAAAGTCTGGTTTTCAAAGCGATTTAGCAAATACAGGGTATGCATTGCATAACCACACGAGATCACAAATCTTTGAAGTGAAAATCAACCGGTAAAACATTATAACTTATCTAATCTGTTTCCTTACCACTTCACTTCATTTAAACCATCCATACACTCTAGAGTATGGCCTAGAAATTCACGCTACATTCATTAGTGCGCGAATATCCGGTTATCCCTGTTCCCAATTATGGAGGGGTGTGATCTTTTCTGTATAAGTGCACTATATACCAAAGAAAAAATTTGCTACTTTTAGTTCTTCTCTTGTTTCGTTACTTTTTTGATCCCTAATCCAACTTTGACTATTTGTTGTTATACAGGTGTTAGAGTGGAACAATAATATTGATAGTTTGATACCCGCACTCAAAAAATCATTATCGCAATATCAAGATACACGGTAATGTGTTGTGCAGCCCAAGAAGCCGGCGCGCAACACCCGTGAGTATATTGACAGGAAGAACGAAAATGCAATTTTCGCACTTCCGTAGCTCTGTGCTGCCTTGATGACACAAGACAATTTTTTGCTGTGGAAACGCCCTCCACCTTCAGTACCCCACATACCAAATTTAAGCAAAATCGCTTCAGGAATTCCCGAGATATGCGACTTCAACAATTGGCTTAGTTTTTTTGTTTTTTTTCTTCCTCTTTTCGCACACTTACAAAAACTGCTATAAAATGCGAACGCTATATCCGATTGCCTTGAAATTTGGTACACAAAAGTGGGGTATAACGGTGCATCTTGGTACCAACATTAGTTGGAATACAATAAACAGGCAAAGAGTTATTAGTGATTATTCATGAAAAATAACACCAATATGTTGTCACTCCTACAGGGTAAACTGCTTAAGGGAAGAAACTTAAAATTGGTGGGTGAATAGGTTAGCTATTGAACCACAAACCTTTTGTGGTTTGAAAGAAATTGAGCTAAAAACCAGGAAGATACAACGATAAAACCAACAGTGTGTAACAATTATGCAATCGAGATTAGCTAATAAAAAATGACTACTTGTCACGCCTACCAGAAAAACCGCTTGGGGTAATGCTTTGAAAATCGCTGTACAGATGGAGTAATCATCTTAGAAAGGTTCTTCAGTGGTGTAGAAGAATCAGACTTAAAGCCACGGAGTTATAACACGAAATCCAACTTGGTGTAGCAAGTGCAAGATCGAGATACTCTAACAGAGCAGTCATCCTAATAGAGCAGTCACTCTGAAGAGATTTCAAGAGATCGGCTAGAAACAAGTAACTTGTATAGAGATCAGCTACAAACAAATCACCCTGTAGAGAGTTCAGTAACAAACAATTCACTCTGTATGGAGTTCAACCACGGAAAGAGATAGTTCAGCTAGAAGAAGTCACCTTGTAGAGAGTTCAGCTACAAAGAAACCACCATGTAGAGAGCTCAGCTACAAACAAATGACCCTGTAGAGAGATCAACTAGAAGAAGTTACCTTGTAGAGAGTTCAGGTACAAAGAAACCATCATGTAGAGAGTTCAGCTGCAAACAAATCACCTGTAGAAAGTTCAGCTACAAACAATTCGCCCTGTACAGAGATCAGCTAGAAGAAATTACCTTGTAGAGAGTTTAGCTACAAACAAATCACCCTGTAGAAAGATCAGCTAGAAGAACTCACCTTGTAGAGAGTTCATTTATAAAGAAACCACCATGTAGAGAGTTCAGCTACAAACTAGTGACCCTGTAGAGACATCAGCTAGAAGAAGTTACCTTGTAGATAATTCAGCTACAAAGAAACCATCATGTAGAGAGTTCAACTACAAACAATTCACCCTGTAGAGACATCAGCTAGAAGAAGTCACCTTGTAGAGTGTTCAGTTACAAAGAAACCATCATGTAGATAATTCTGTAATAAATATACGTATTATATTTTATAGTTACAACATGCTTACGAGGGATATGACTAAAATATATGCACGATTCACGAGAGCGTGCAGCGCTCAAGTGAGAGTGCGTAAATTTAGACATATCCCGAGTAATCGTGTTATAACTGCTATATTCTACACCCCAGTAGATGACAACGATTTTAGATAGTAAGTTATAGTGAAACAGCACCTCCTGGAGATGGAAATCAATAGAAATTCTTGATGGATCAGACATTTTACACTTTTAACAGTGCCACACCCACATAGTCGCGATTAGTGAGTTATCCATGAAGGAGACAAGAGCTCATTGAAACTTGTTCCAGTTCCTGAGGTGAATAATTGTTGGTTGATTTAGGCGCTTGTTATTAGAGACTTGTTTACCATTTAGATAAGGATTTCGCGGAATGTGTGAAGTTACACCATATATGGTAAGCGTAGCCACAAAGCGTGGTATATCAGTTATATACCATAGTTTGCCATGGTATATCAGTTATATACCACAGCGCGGCGCTTTTGATCTCAACCACAGGTGTGGTATATATATATATAATTTGTACATTTACTGATAAAATTAAAAATATTTAAAGTATTTAACATCTGCTTCATCTTTTCTTCTTCCTGTGGTAAAGAAAAAAGATAGGTTAAAAAAGTCCCAAAGCCGGCCATAGGTATATACAAATACAAAAAGAGGTGAAATCTATTCTTGGCCGCCACCTTGGATTTCACATCTTTTTTCACTATAGCCTTTTTGAGGGCAGCACTCTTTTTTTACAGCTTGGTTGTTTTGGATTAGATGATAATTACATCTCACTAACGCGATAAATATTAAGGCTTAGCTACCTTGTTTAAAAGGTTGATAACAAGTTCATTTAAGTATTTTACAACTATTTAGGCTTGCTTTTCTGCAAAAAGTTTGGTTGTAATGTTACAACAGGCTGTGACTATTAATTGGCTGGCTACACAATTAGTCAATCGTTTCACAAAGGGTCTAGAATCCAATTTAAAATTTTGCTTAAAAAGCTGACTTAGCTATTTTATAACTACTTAAAGTTTGGTTACAAGACAGTAAGAAACATTGCAAACTTATTAGTCGCCCATGCAATTAATTGTGTAATTAATGAACATACAAGACAACTATCCCACGCAGGCCTTGATTGATTGAAAATCATCACTGGATTGAAAATCACCACTTCTCAAAGTACAATAGTTGTGATGCTATTATATCATGACTAAAATTGTACTATCTATGGTGATATTGAATTTTCTACTATCGCTCAGCACTAATCTTATTAATGAGGTCATGAAGCACACCTTAGCTATGTTTGGACTGGGATGGTCACTATAATGAGGTGGTTTTAACAATGACGTTATGATGCATATTATAGCTATTTGTTGGACTTAGCTACTTTACCACTATAATGAGGTGACCTAGGTGTGGTATTATTGCAATGTAGAGGTGGTTTTAGTAAACTAAGATGTACCTATTAACCCTTGCTATTAGCAACCTTTCATATGAAGTTTTGGCCAATATCAATTTTTCAGATTCCATTTTTAATTTCAGCTGTTTCCAATGTCCAAAAATCAATAGTTAGATGATTTTAGTTCAAAGTTGAAGCTAAAACTCTTTAAATTTACCTGATCTTAGTGTAGTCTTGCATTCCCAACCTATAAAGGGTCTGGTATCAGGTTGCTGTATTTAGCAGATTATAGATCAATGGACTGCGGATTAACGGATCACATGATATACATGCCAGGCTCAATTTTAATGCAAGAGGAAAAGAGCAAAAAAAATTGTTGCTATATGATTAAGGACACTGCTTTCCGGAATCATAATTGTCAGTATTACACGAGAAGTTATATATTAATTTTGTCACATTGAATGGTGTAGTTAGCTAGCTGCACTAGCTAGTCTATATAGCATACACTACGCAACAGTGAGAGCTAGCTACATTGTCCATCAAATTTTAATAGAATGCACTCTTCAGTAAATCAAATTTTTAGCAGTCTTTACTAGCTGTTACGAGTTTGATTCTTATCGTTACATAATGAAGTCCTCTTTTCTGCTGGCAGTGACAACAAGCATGCACATCATGCATATGACCTAGCCGCTATGGAATAGGATCAATGCAAAGTAATACTTGTTGTCTAAGTTTTGCTATTATAATCAATCATCTTGGCAGGTATATAATCAATCTTGACGAGTGAGCTTCAATTTCCAGTGCTAGACAGTTAAAAGTTTGAAGTGATGCTGCATTCTATTTAATGCTCACTGTGATGACTAGAATCATCTCAAGCATTATTAAGCTGTAGTGTGGCCCAGTCACATATAATCCAGTTAAAAGGCAGCAAGGTAGCTAAACACAGTGTACAGTAGGCTAGTAAGTTTTCTTGTACTGCGTAAGCTATAGAATACTTCAGAAGCTCCTAACATGTTCCAAGTAGCTAAATAAGAAGCCAAAACTTTAAGTTGTGGCAAGTTTTTCCTCAAACCATAGCAAATTTTCTGTGATGCTATGTACCAAAATTTACCCTTGTGTAAGAAGCATGGTTCCTACACATGTAGGGCAACATTAAGAAATTTTGTAGGAAATATTCCCACACTGTTGAATTTTGTAAGAAAGATTCCTACACATGGCACAATGTGTAGGAATTATGCCATGTGGGAATGTATTATTCAAATTCAACAGTGTGGGAATGTATTATTCCTACACATTGTGCCATGTGTAGGAATCTTTCTTACAAAATTCAACAGTGTGGGAATGTTTCCTACAAAATTCTGCAAAAATTCTCAATAAAGCTCTACACATCTAGGAACCATACTTCCTACACAAGTATAAAATTCCTTCCAGCACTTTATCCTCCTATATGTAGCTGATATTATGGGACCTTGCTAGTGACAATTTTAGCTTCTTTCCTTCATGGTAATTATGCCCTTTCCATAGTAGCTACCTGTGCTAGAAATTGAGCTGGATGTGATCCGTAGATCCGCAATGAGTTGATCCACTAAATACAGTATCACTCAATACAAAAGCCAAACATTTTAAGATTGTTTTTACAGGCAATCATTTGTGGCTACATAGTATTGGAGTCATCACAAGCCACAAAAATGTAGCCTATATACTACAATCACTGACCACAATAAACATCTCATGCAGATTACTTAGCTTTCTTTTACTTTTAACATCATGCTTAATAACCACTACTATAGCAATTGTAAAAGTTGATGCCTTCGTACATTTAAGCTGGTATAATCTGCGCTCGCAATATTATTGATATAATATGTGAGATTTAAACAGATCTATGAAAGGTCTGGGATTATTTTCTGCATTCTTTAACATTTCAGTTACATGTTTCAGACTCCCTGTATTCATAGGCTTTAACCTTCTCACAGGTCCCTAGTGGGATAGCATTTTAAAGAATGGAAGATCTTGAATCTCGTTGATGACTTACAATTTTGGAAGTCTTGATCTTCCACTCAACTTGATGTTGCATTGAGTGATAGC
Organism: Dysidea avara; assembly: GCF_963678975.1. Taxonomy (NCBI): domain Eukaryota; kingdom Metazoa; phylum Porifera; class Demospongiae; order Dictyoceratida; family Dysideidae; genus Dysidea; species Dysidea avara. Next base: position 4,762,143 of record NC_089272.1, on the reverse strand, counting down.
GTAAGTGACCAATCATCAACGCATACCTATTATCCATAGGCGAATCTAGGAGACACTGTCAGGGGGGGCCAAGGAGGGGGCAAGAAGTTTTAGTGCGCAACAGTGTTTATTTATTATCATTAACTACTGTGTTTATTCCACTAAGAGGATAAGAATGGAATTCTAGTACACAAGTTATGCCCATTTGCATAACTTTATCCAGCATATAGCTGGATGAATGATGGATATACAGTTTTTAGACTGTAGTTGGAGAAAATTTTTAAAAATTAGACCTCCTAGGGTTGAATTTGAATTTTTGATAGCACTTAGCTAACAAAATGTATGCTTTGCATTGCAATGCATACAAAGATTGGTTAGCCTGTATCTGAGATAAACCTGTTTGATGGTAAAGTGTATATTAAATCAAAATAAGGAGTAGCTAGTATATATTGCTATGATTTGTAAAAATTGTATTAGAATTGCGACTGTTCTATTAGAGTAGTGACTGCTCTATTAGAGTATCTCGATCTTTGCACAAAAATTCTGAATTTATTTGCCTCACTTTCTTTACAGTGAACAGTTTAGCTATAAGGTACATTTATAACTGTTGGCTTCTATTTGCCCATTGGATTTCTATACTTCTGAATACAGTGTGAATGCATGATTCTAGTTTTGGCATCAATAAAGTACTGCAGGTCCAATGGGGGCAAGAGAAGGACCAGGGGGGCACAGCACCCCTTGCCCCCCCCCCCCCCCCTCAGATCTGCCTATGCTATTATTGACAATATTGAAGCATGTGTAATGTAAACGGTAATGTTACGAGATCAATAGTATACGGATAAATAGAGCAAAATATGTGGTTTTCTTTACTGGTAAGTGTTAGAAAGTATTTCTTGTATATTTTCTACTAATCCTAAATCCTAGATACCCATGCAGTTATTACGAACTGTTGGGTGGTTTTTCACCAACCGCAAAAACCCGTAACACAATATTACAAAATGATAGAACAGCACAACAAAACCAAACCTGAGCCATTTACTCCCCAAGGATATCCTCACATTATATAAAACTATTTAGGGAATCCGTTAATTCCACAGAAAGTTAGAGCAGAAAGTATTAAACCCATTAATAATAGATCTATGGAAATGCATTGGGCGGTCGATAATAGATTCATTTCAACAATAATAATTTATTGATTAATTTGTGGTTTTACACTCTTCGACATACCGAGCTAATTACTTCCGCTAGTGCTTCGAAATTTGGTTTCTATGGAGAGTGAAGAATGGTCTATCGAACAGTGAAAACTGGACCTTCATAGGCTGTTCACTTACTGATGAAATGCTGATAATCAATATTTTACGCTACCAGGCACTTTATGGGTTGGGTATCATACCCCTATGAGTAGATTAATTAAAATTTCATTGGTAAGACCTTCTGAATGAATGCCTCAGGGAGTCAGATCAATTTTTGAGCAAACTTGGCCATAAAGGCCACTAAGATCAAATCTGCATTGATACTTTATCTAAAAGTACAGGAGTAGCTACTATATTTAATATTTGAAAAGTTCTGTGGCTTACTGAAAAGTGCATGTTTTCATTTTTTGGTTTTGCCACTAGCTATATATAGGCTACACTGACACAATTCACTCACAGCGCACTAGGTGTGCTGAATTGACTGTGCCTCCTGAGAAAACATCCTAGCCACTAACTGTATTTTTTGCTTATGTTGTCGTCAGTGGCCTCAAGTCGTCGATAGATAACTTAGCTAGTCTCAATTTCTGCGACCAGTAACCATGGCTGAGAGATCAAGGCAGAAGTGCTCATCGGCAAGATGAGGTTTGCATTTTCCACCACTGTAGTGTTAGTGGGGTATTTTCCTCAGTAAAGTAGAGTGGTGCAATTTGGAACATAATTTGCTCATTCATAACTTGCTATCAATTGCTACCAAAGTTTGTTACAAACACCAATTGTTTATTTGCTGTACACATACCAATTTTTAAGCAATTCGGCAAAGCCATTAGCAAGATATGGCACAAAATACCTGGCCGTATCAACAAATGCTTATGGGGCAATTTGGAACATTTCTGCTTTAAGCTACAAAGATTATTATTATTATTATTACTAGGACCGGGTCACATACAACCAAGTACATACACCAACGTTGCAACCTACCCATTGGACAAGTATGAACAGTGCCATAGCCAGCAGTATGTGTGCCAGTGGAAATGATACATATTCATACGTACACCGGCAAGGGAGTTTAACTGGCATCAGAAATCCACAATACTAAACCACAACTTAGACAAAAACCAAGTTAAGTTAGCTATATTGAAAGCACATATTGTAGGTGTGACGTGTCTCTGAAGATGACTCAGCAGTGAAGTGAGGTATGCACAACAAGGGACATGGTGAAGGCACAATTAGCAAATGAGCCAATATGGCACAATAGACTCTGTTGTAACTAGAGGCCACTGGTGCATGATGTGCCAGTATATCAGCAGTGTGGCATTGGCACAGTGATCACAGTCTATAATATTATGCATACAGCCATGCACAACAGACAGGAGACAGTTACACGTTGTTGTATATGCAGCAATGCATCTTCTTGTTTATTACAGACTCACAGTAGCTAGTAGTTAAGCTAGTAGTACTGGAAGTGGCCTGAAATGTAATAGATTGATGCATCTTTTGTGTAAATTTCATACGCGTGCTTGCTATCCTTGGAGAGTTACGCTGGCTTAAAGTCTTTAAAACTGTGTATCTTGAAACTTCTAATCTGCGATTTGGATCGTTTTTCCAAAATCCAGTCACATTTATTATTTATTTATTATTTATTTATTTGTGACTGAATCTGCGAAAAAGGGACATAGCGTAAGCAATCAATTATCGACTGATGTCTATTATCGGCCAACTCGACGTCTATTATCGTCGTATAGAATCCGGAATCAAAAACGGAATTTCGCTACACTAAGCAACCTCATGCTGCCTTGTTTTGCTGTTCTACCAGTTTAAATCAACTTCTATCATGTTGTATTGTTGGTGAATGACGACAGGTTTGTTTATGACCTATTTTGTATGCGCTAGTCTGTTATTCTTGGCATGAAAATGGTATTAGTAGTGTACTGAACTTTATCTGTGTTGTTTCTGTCGTTGTAGCACACATTGACCCTTACACACAAAGTTCAACATAAGAAGAGACTGACTGCAGTAATTCAAAAGGTTCTAGTGATTGACTCTGCCAGAATAATCACCCTTCCCAGTGGAATAATGTTTGTTTACACACATACTCATCTGTTTGCGAGGTAGTACCACTGATAGGACTTGGAATTCATGTCCTTTGTACTGTTGAAGGTAGTTTTAACCACGATAGATTAATTGCTGTAGAGAGACAGCCGTTTCTGATCATTTATGTGGGAAAAGAAGATGGAAGACCCTCTGTAACAGTTGGAAGTGATGAGCATGGAGATACATTGGAGAAAATAGCTTAGAAAGCTGAGAGAATCAAAGTAAAGTCTTATAAGACTATCTAAACAGCAGGAGAATTGATTACAAAAGTAAGGGAGTGTTTGTAAAATAAAATACATCCACTTTCAGGCACCATCAACCACAGTACACTTGGTTTTAGAGTTTGGAGGCTTGTCACATGCAGTCAGGTGTTGAAGATATGTTACACTGCTCAGGAACAAAGTGTACATATAGTGGATAAGAATCCCATACACAGTGGATAGAGGTTGTTGGTTATTATTTAAGGACAAAGGACTTGTACGGCATTGGTTACATTGCCATACAGCAGGAAGCAAGTTAGCTATGGCTCCTCCCAGTGGCACCAGGATTACTGTGCTGACTTTTGTAACATCTCTGATGAAATATTAGTGTTGTGTAACTTGTTTTAAAATGTGCTTAAAGCATTAAAATACTGAAGTGTATGTTTTATTAGAAATTGATTTAACTGTATTTCGAAAATCGCTCATAAAACTTACTTGAAATTTTGTTGGAATTACAATTAGTACTGGTAGACTATTTTGTACTATTGGCAAGATTTAGTTTTGAATTGTGTGGGAATGCCAAGTGAAATACCTCAAACTGGACGATAATTTATGTACGCAAGTTAACGAGTGGACGATAAACGACGTTGACGGTTGATAATTGATGCCATACACTGCTGTCTTTGGCCGGATGCTACTGAAGAACGCCAGTACCTGGGGAGCTAGTACATTGTGGACACCTAGAGTATTAAATTGCCTATCGCTGGGTGTAAAAAGTTCATGCATATCTTGTTCTAAACAAGAATCCCATAGGTTGGCATACAACCTGGCCGATAATCGATTGCTTATGCTAATCACTCAAGCCAAAATTTACGGTATAAAGCATTAAATACATTGGGTGAAACATTTGCATATCATTGAAAAATTCCATTAATTTTTTAAATCGCTCTTTCTTAGTGAAGGAAGGGACTGACAATAAAAACCTGGATATCACCTTATTTGCCTACTCAAGAGGAGTTGGTAAATCGTTGTTTTGTTACAGTAGACCCAAGGATACGTAAGTTATGAGTGTTTGTTTTTGTCATGTCGAAGTGATCATACGCGATCGATTTTTCTTCACAAATTTTGCCTTTTAGTCCAATCGTTTTATGAAAAAAAATGGGTCAACCTTTAACTAATTGCAACACAAATGGTTTCAACAGTTTCTAGCACAGAAAAATGTGCTCTATAACATATCAAAAGTCCCGGAAAATCCCATAAGGGGAAAGTGACCTTTTGCATGACCTTTTTTGCCATTTCTTAGCAAAAAATTAAGATTTGTGCTTCTATTTCAGCTATACATTATCCAAACTATTTATATTTCATATCAAATGATTGTTCTCACTATAAGGAACAAGATGACACTTGTTTGGTATCCATAGCTTAATCTGTTCTAAAGTTATCATCATTTTACTGGACAAAACTAATATTATTTAGTCCCGCCCACGCACTTATAAAATTTTGGATTAAGCTATTTATTGCTTGTCTAATGATAGTTTTCCCATGGCAAGGGACTATTTTCATAACAGAGGGTCATAATGAAGACTAGAAGGTGCATTTGTTACCATGGAAACCGAGAAATAGCATAGCTTTATATACAATTCGGTTGTTTTCATTCTCCATTGTCATGAAGATGGATTTAATTCTTTACAACTCGAAACCTGACATTGTACAAGTTAAGTTAGGTACATACACAATGACACACGTTAACCATGGCCGTGGTAAGGGATAATCTATTCCCTTGTGTATATAAATGGTAAGTTTCGCTTTCATTCAGTACTAGTGTTGGTATCTGTATCATCTTCTTCATGGATTGAGGTGTCTGAGTTGGTGGAGCCTGTTCCCTTGCAGTTGCCACAAACAGAAGAGCATTTCACCTTGTATTTCTTGCAAGTGCATCTCATGCTGCTGCAGTCAGTGTGGCAGTTACATCTAATCATTTTCAACAGCTTATCTGGAGCAGGTGATAGATCAGTTAGCACAGGCATCAGTTTTCCATCACAGTCTTTCTACCCCCATGCAGTTGGCTGCATTTCACTGGCATCACCTTTCCACTCTTGTGTTTGGAATTATACACAGAAACTGTGATATTTAGTAGCAGCTGAAGTAGGTGGCAAAGTTTGAGGAAGAATAACTGTAGTACTTTTAGCTACCTATTCACAAAAACGCTTGTATTGGAGAGAGTTTAATCCTTCCTTTGGACTTCCACTGTATAAATCCACTAGTGCTTGCTCTCCTGCAGCCACGATGTCATTTGGTGTAGATGCTACTGCACTGAACACTTTGGCCTGCATTTGAAAGTATTTACTGGACTTTACCTTTCCCAATGTCATATAGCTGTGGTGTTGTGTCACATCCAAGTATTGAATGCAGGAAGAGAAAATTGTAGCGTATTTCAAAGCCAAGTTTCTCTTTGACAGCAGTTATGTTCCACACCCTAGGTTTCATAGTGGCTCTGGTTTGAACAATATGTTGTGTGATTCCAAGCAGGCATGATAGCACAACAATACAAGAAGATCGGTGTCATCGCCAACTAGCACAGTGTCCGCTACTCTGGCTAATTCTACTGCTTTTTGACAATCATCACATCAACATCTCCTGAAGCATGGTACACTTTACAATTTCTTTCCAGGAAGCAGCTAAGCATATTAATGAACTGCTACTTGTTGGTGCTGTTCAAAAAAGTACCCTTCTTCATGTTCAGCTTCGTATCTTTGGTGAATGACATGTGAGAGGTAATCAACAAAAGATATGGTACATCTGAGGAGGGCCAAGGGTACTCCGGACTGGCTGTGTCATTCACCAAAGATACGAAGCTGAACATGAAGAAGGGTACTTTTTTATTGAACAGCACCAACAAGTAGCAGTTCATTAATATGCTTAGCTGCTTCTTGGAAAGAAATTGTAAAGTATACAATGCTTCAGGAGATTCTGATGTGATGATTGTACATTACAAAAAAGCAGTAGAATTAGCTATAGTAGCAGACACTGTGCTAGTTGGTGATGACACCGACCTTCTTGTATTGTTGTTGTGTTATCATGCCTGCTTGGAATCACACAACATATTTTTCAAACCAGAGCCACTATGAAACCTAGGGTGTGGAACATAACTGCTGTCAAAGAGAAACTTGGCTTTGAAATATGCTACAATTTTCTCTTCCTGCATGCAATACTTGGATGTGACACAACACCACAGCTATATGACATTGGGAAAGGTAAAGTCCAGTAAATACTTTCAAATGCAGGCCAAAGTGTTCAGTGCAGTAGCATCTACACCAAATGACATCGTGGCTGCAGGAGAGCAAGCACTAGTGGATTTATACAGTGGAAGTCCAAAGGAAGGATTAAACTCTCTCCAATACAAGCGTTTTTGTGAATAGGTAGCTAAAAGTTAGTGCTGGGACGAATGTGAAAGATTCGAAGCTTCGTCCGAATGTTACATAATTCGAATAGAGATACACGTGATTCGAATCCATATCCATTATGAGTCACATGCGCATTGTTTACAACCGAGTAAAATGCCATGGCATCTGGTTCAGGCGCCGGCTTGGATTTAGGTGACTCTTCCCGGCGTAATAGGTCGGATGTGTGGCAGTACTTTAAGAAGGACGGGAGCAGAAATGTTATTTGTACTCTTTGTAAGGGCAAGTTTGCTTACCATGGCGGAATGTCAAATTTACGGGACCACCTGCAAAGAAGCCATTCCACTGTGTACGCTCGTGATTCTGGACAGCCCAAGATTGATTCAATAATGAAAGTACAAAAGTGTAGCCCAGTGCGTGCGAAGATTCTAGACAACCTGATAGTTGGACTGACCGTTCACGATTTACGACCAGCGAGAATGGTTGAAGGACGGGGATTTCAAGAGCTAATGGAGTACTGTGAGCCTGGATACACTGTACCATCACGGAAACATATCAGTAAGCTTATGTTCGATCGATACACAAGTGGAAAAGCATTACTCACTGACAAACTTCAATCAGACGCATTCTCACTCTCCCTCACCACCGATATATGGACGAGCAGTTCTACAGAAGCTTACATTTCACTTACTTGTCATTTCCTTACTTCACAGTGGGAATTCGTTAATTGTGTACTTGCTACAAGATCATTTCCTGACCACCACACAGGAGAGAACATTTCTTCTACTATAAAGGAGGTGCTAGAATCTTATGAAATTGCTGACCGTACAGTCAGTAGTATTGTACGTGATCAAGGATCAAACATGAGACGGGCCACTGATCTGTTGCGAATTGAAAAAGGATGGGCTGGAGTGAATTGTTCAGCTCACATCCTGCAACTTTGCATTAGTGATGGATTTAAAAATAATACATTTATTGATAGAGCTCTTGGTGCTGCCCGTAAATTAGTAGGCCATTTCCATCACAGCACATTGGCAACAGCTGAATTATACAAGCAACAGTCTCAAATGAATATGAATCAACAAAAACTCAAAATAGATTGTACAACGAGATGGAATAGTACTCTATATATGATTCAGCGTTTAGTAGCTAACAGGTGGCCAGTCTCTGCTGTACTTTCAGATACTACCATTACAAAAAGGCAAGACCGTACCCTCGATCTCACAGCTCATCAGTGGGTTTTACTGGAAGAGTTAGCTAAATTGCTTGAACCATTGGAAGTAGCAACCGTTTTCTTTTGTACAGAAAGAAAGGTGTCAATATCTTGCATTTTGCCAATAATGCATAATGTGTTTACTAGCATGGACAGTGAGGAAGGTGATTCAGCAAGTATCATTGCATTCAAAACAGCTGTTAGAGAATCCATCATGAGAAGGTGGAGCTTGGATGGAATTGAACCGGATTCACCACTTGTGTTAGCTGCTGCATTAGATCCTCGATTCAAGAGCTTGAAATTTCTTACAGATGACTTGAAACAATCAGTCAGAGAAGAGCTGTTGCAACGGAAGGATGCTGATTGTGGAAACCCCACTTTTCAGTGTGTTGCTGTCAAAGAGAAGGCGCCATCTGAAACTCCACCTGCAAAAAAGAAAAAAACAGCATTGGATATATTGTTAGGAGATGACAATGACTCAGAGGGCTCTGAAAATGATACAGAACTTGAAGAATTTTTGCTTGAGAAGTCACTACCTCGTAATTCTGATGTAATGGTTTGGTGGAATATGAACGAGCACAGGTTTCCAAACCTAGCTAAACTTGCTAAGGTTTACCTTGGCATACCTGCTACATCTGCCTCTTCGGAGAGATTGTTTTCTAAAGCAGGAATCATAACAGCTAAGCACCGAAATTGTTTAAAAGCCAAGAATGTTGAAGCCATTGTTTTCTTGAACAAAAACTCAAAGTTTCTTAACCAGTAGGCAGTAGTTACTTATTAGTTAGCTGTATTCTTCAAGTTCTTAAGTTGTAATTATGTATAGTTTTGTATAGTACCCTTGACTCACTTACAGCTTTGAAACTGTTTTAAAAGTGTTTTGTTATATGAAATGTAAGAAACAAATAATTCGAACATTCGTTTACTTTATTTATAGAATATTCGAATGTAGAAAATTGACATTCGTCCCAGCACTACTAAAAGTACTACAGTTATTCTTCCTCAAACTTTGCCACCTACTTCAGCTGCTACTAAATATCACAGTTTCTGTGTATAATTCCAAACACAAGAGTGGAAAGGTGATGCCAGTGAAATGCAGCCAACTGCATGGGGGTAGAAAGACTGTGATGGAAAACTGATGCCTGTGCTAACTGATCTATCACCTGCTCCAGATAAGCTGTTGAAAATGATTAGATGTAACTGCCACACTGACTGCAGCAGCATGAGATGCACTTGCAAGAAATACAAGGTGAAATGCTCTTCTGTTTGTGGCAACTGCAAGGGAACAGGCTCCACCAACTCAGACACCTCAATCCATGAAGAAGATGATACAGATACCAACACTAGTACTGAATGAAAGCGAAACTTACCATTTATATACACAAGGGAATAGATTATCCCTTACCACGGCCATGGTTAACGTGTGTCATTGTGTATGTACCTAACTTAACTTGTACAATGTCAGGTTTCGAGTTGTAAAGAATTAAATCCATCTTCATGACAATGGAGAATGAAAACAACCGAATTGTATATAAAGCTATGCTATTTCTCGGTTTCCATGGTAACAAATGCACCTTCTAGTCTTCATTATGACCCTCTGTTATGAAAATAGTCCCTTGCCATGGGAAAACTATCATTAGACAAGCAATAAATAGCTTAATCCAAAATTTTATAAGTGCGTGGGCGGGACTAAATAATATTAGTTTTGTCCAGTAAAATGATGATAACTTTAGAACAGATTAAGCTATGGATACCAAACAAGTGTCATCTTGTTCCTTATAGTGAGAACAATCATTTGATATGAAATATAAATAGTTTGGATAATGTATAGCTGAAATAGAAGCACAAATCTTAATTTTTTGCTAAGAAATGGCAAAAAAGGTCATGCAAAAGGTCACTTTCCCCTTATGGGATTTTCCGGGACTTTTGATATGTTATAGAGCACATTTTTCTGTGCTAGAAACTGTTGAAACCATTTGTGTTGCAATTAGTTAATGGTTAAACCATAAACTATTTGTATGCAGTGAAGAAGGGTGAGTAAAGGAAAACCTTACCTAGTAATTGATTCCTCTATTCATGGCAAACATGATGGTGAAAATGTTAGCCCCGTACCTCAATCTGTTGGTAAGTTACAAAGGGTTTTGTAAGCGCCTGTAATTTATTTCCCTATACTTGCTGTACAAATCGATTTTTCTGTCAGGGGTGGATCTAGAAATTTTCATAGGGGTTTCAGGTTCTCTGGAATTGCAACTTCAGCCTAGCTGTAAGTTGAAGGCCAAAAAAAAGGTCATTATACAGTACGTAGTTTTGAACGCTGTGAAGGTGATTTCAAAGGTAAAAGTATGAAGTTTTGCCAATAGAAAAGACCATAATATAATACAGTATGTAAAGCTCTTTGTAATTTTTTATCACCCAGGTGAATCGTAGGAGCGAGCACTATTTCAGAGGGGGTTTCTGGAAACCCCATAACCCCCCTAAAACCGAGCCTGTTTGTTGTTGCTACTTTGTAGGGCTACGACTCCAAAAGTTATTGAGAAATGAAGCTGAAACTTTCCCAGTGGATACACTTGGCTAAGTAGATTATAAATATTTAATAAACAGGAATTCAGAAAAAATGCGATTATCTCCTGTTCTCGCAGATCCAGTCACATTTATTCATTCATTATTAATGACATAATTTTAACCGCATTTCGTATTATCTTTAGTACTTGGTTGTATAATGTATAATGTACACAAGTATAATGTATATGCATGATAGTTAACAAACTAAACGTTAATTAAGTAGCTAGTAGAGATTTAAAATTATCAACATTATCAGTTTTGACTAGGTGATCGGGTAGGTGATTCCATAATCGGATTGCTCTTGGAAAGAAAAACGAATACATGAAAGAATCAATTCTTAAGGATACTAAGTGTAGGAATTTCTTGTTGCTACTACGGGTGATACTGGGAACTTTATGAAGGATATGATCACAAGGGATATTTACATACTGATTAATAATTTTATGAAACATAACCAAAATCTAATCATAGATATACTAACCCCAGGTACCTGGGGTTAGTATATCTATGATCTAATCATCTCTTCATCTCTCCAATGATTGCCTTGATTTAGCACAGCTGTAACCCCCAAAATAATCACTTACGAAGATCACCATCCCTTAGTGCAAGAAAACTCTTACCGTCACGGTAGTAGAAACATACTTCATGCAGTCCTTAATAGTCATGCACTTCTTGTTCCGTTGATTTCACCCAATGGGCAATCATTCGGCTACGCTCACTGTTTCAATCAAACTGTGTGTTGGCCGATTTGATCAAACAGTTGAAAAGTTCCAGCCCAGCAAAGCAGAAAGTAACTACCAAATTGCCAAAATTACCCTGCCCTATACCTTTAGCTAGTTAGCTAACGTTATCCTAGGATCGTGCTACAATGGATACGTGGCGCCAACCAAGAGTCACTTACTCGTTTCGCATTGCAAGTGCGTAGCAGACCTCTTGATTTTCCCCATTTAGAAAAATAAATAAAGTCTATCCCTTTGGACAATATAACATAGTGCCAACCATCACTGATAACACACTAATTTATTACTAACTTTAGAGGGTTTCCTTCCTGTTCCGCTACGAGGTAGTTGTGACTCCGCCATTCTAACAATGTAGCGTGATTGGAAGGAATTCCAATAACAAGGGCGTGATTGGAATTTCTCGGAACGTGATCGATTTGACCACTGGAATTTTGGTTACTGGGGCGAGCCTGAGCGAGCGTTAGTATATCTATGATTTGATCATCTCTCCGTCTCTTCAATTACTGCCACTCAAGTTGATTTAGCACAGCTGTAACCCTCCAAAATAATCACTTACGAAGATCACCTCGAAGATCACCAATCCCACTTTAACTTAGTGTAAGAAAACTCTTACCGTCACGATAGTAGAAACATACTTCATGCAGTCCTTAATAGTCATGCACTTCTTGTTCAGTTGATTTCACCCAATGGAAAATCATTCGGCTACGCTCACTGTTTCAATCAAACTGTGTGTTGGCCGATTTGATCAAACAGTTGAAAAGTTCCAGCCCAGCAAAGCAGAATGAAGTAGCTACCAAATTGCCAAATTACCCCGCCCTATATCTTTAGCTAGTTAGCTAACGTTATCCTAGGATCGTGCTACAATGGATACGTGGCACCAACCAAGGGTCACTTACTCGTTTCGCATTACAAGTGCGTAGCAGACCTCTTGATTTTCCCCATTTAGAAAAATAAATAAAGTCTATCCCTTTGGACAATATAACATAGTGCCAACCATCACTGATAACACACTAATTTATTACTAACTTTAGAGGGTTTCCTTCCTGTTCCGCTACGAGGTAGTTGTGACTCCGCCATTCTAACAATGTAGCGTGATTGGAAGGAATTCCAATAACAAGGGCGTGATTGGAATTTCTCGGGACGTGATCGATTTGGCCACTGGAATTTTGGTTACTGGGGCGAGCCTGAGCGAGCGCCACATTGCGGTTGGCTCACCGACGTTTAAACAGATTACCTGTTTACAGTCACCCGCCTGGATCAACCGGACGACGAGCTGGACGGTGATTATAATAATTGGAAGGCAGCAAAATGCTGGGTAAGTAGAATTCGAGGAAAACGGGAACGGACAAAAGTTTCACGATGCCGTGGCACTACGTTATGGGTGGTCTCCCCAGCGGACTCCTGCTCACTGTGCATGTGGGACTTCCTTTTCAGTGGAGCATGCTTTATCCTGTCCCAAGGGTGGCTTACCTTCTATCCGACACAATGAGATCAGAGATCTAACTGCTACCCTGTTGACTGAAGTATGCTCTCAGGTAGCTGTTGAACCAGAGCTCCAGCCGGTTTCACAGCAGGACTACCCTGCTTCTGCCAATATCCAAGATGGTGCCTGTCTTGACATCGCCATGAGTGGTTTTTGGGGTGGAAGAAGTGAAAGATGTTTTGTGGATGTGCGGGTGTTCAACCCTCTGGCTGCTTCTAATGCGTCCTCATCACTGGCCTCCTGTTATCGGAGGCACGAGAACATTAAGAAACGCGCGTATGCTCAGAGAATTCGTGAGGAGGAGCATGCCTCTTTTACCCCTCTGGTAATGTCTGCCTCTGGTGGTCTGGCTCATGAGGCTTCTGTTTTTTTATCAACGCTTGGCTCATCAACTTTCAAATAAGTGGGGCGATGATTACTCTGTTGTCATGGGGTGGTTAAGGTGCTGTCTATCTTTTTCTCTCTTGCGGTCCTCCATACAATGCATCCGCGGAGCCCGCTCATCCATCGGTCACTATGTTAAGACTCCCCCAATTGTGGAGCTGATTCGGGCAGAGTCTCAGTTTGCCGTGGACTAAGAAAGTCCCGGTTTGTCCAGCACAGGCCATTTATGTGCTGGGGGTGGTAGGTTCCATCAAGCCCGGGATAAAAAAAAAGAACGGACGGGAACGGAAAGCGGGAATGGGAACGACTCACGGAAAGCTCCTGATAAAGGTCATCATGCAACTATACAGGTTGGATAGGTCGGATTTTATAGCACAATGTTTCTTTGTAGCATTGTTCGGATCCTTTCGCTAAAACGATCGAAACACTCTAATAGAGCAGTCAAAAATGTTTTGCTATCCAACCAGGAACCCACATTGATGGCCTGTGAATTGATGGACTATAGCTGTCATAGATTAGGTATATAGACTAGCTAAGTTATCAAAATTAAAAGTTAGCTACTGAAACCATAAATTAAAATATATTCAATTTCAATATTAAATTAATAACTGAGATTCACAAGGTACTCTAGTTAACCGACATGTACAGTGCCTATTATAGGCTTCAAAAAGTTCACCTATACTGACTGGTATGCTTGTCAAGCTGAAGTGGCTCCATCATGACTGCTCATGTAGTCCTTAGTCTAGCCATGCACCTACACATACCTCAGCTACCACATGCCCATCATGTGGCTTTTTTCCTGAGATTACAGGTACAACTTCCCACATCTACATGCATGCAGGCACTGTCAGTCAGTGGCGTAGCCAGGCTTCCACGGATGGGTGGGCACACTAACACATTTTATCACCCCATGCAACTAACACAAATTCGAGTCCATCCTTAGTGGACTCTACATACATTTGATTTTAAAACTATTTCAAAAGTGTATAAATGTATGTAGCTATCTAATAATACTAGGCATTCCAGTATCCGAGATTTTTAATTAAAAAATTCTCCGTATATTCCCCAATAGAACCCTGGCACAAAACAACAACTCGCGTTTAACTTGGGATTGCTCCGTAGTCCTAGCTCCAATGAGGATGAAAATCGCTATGGGGTTTGTCCACATGCTGATCATCATGAAAATCTTAGTTTTGTCGTGCGCGTTACATATAAGTAAGTTTTGTGTTGTTTTGTAATCTTTTCAAGCCTTGAAATGTATGTAGAATACTTTTAAACTTTTTAAAACGTAGTGTCGGGTGGAAGGTAGTCACTAGTGCTTACTTTAAAGTGCGTAGTTACTTCGCTCGGGTTAGCGATTTTCAGCTCCAGAGCAATTTTCTGATGGCCGTGTCATCAGCTCAAAAATACAAACCACTTCAAAGTCAGTATAACAATGCTGTAATTGAAACCACAACTTCACCTTAGGTATTGTTGCATCATTGTGGCACCTCCACTTTAGTTGTTTACCTTTATAAGTTGTTAACTTGATGTTTTTACTTACTTGAGATAGCTACTTACCTATGAGTATAAACCAGTGTATTGAGAAGTGTGCAGTAGGTGAAACATATTTGCTCACCACAAAGCATACAAAGATCGCTGAGATCCAATAACATCTGAAGTTACTCTCATTACATGTACAAACTTTTTATGATTGCTTTTTTTCCTGAGCATATCAGCTGTGCTGTCTGCTCAGTAACAATAATAATAATAATAATAAACTTGCAGCTAGAAGCAACTGCAGTTTCAAGACAGTCCAGATTGCTAGATGGCTTCCTGATTCAATTGTGCCATTTTCCCTTTAAATTGTATGGGGAGCCCTGGAGAAAAATGTACCTTTTTTTCAATTTTAAAGCACTGTGCATGCCAAAGTAGTTAATTCCAACCCAACAAACTATATATTTCTGAGATTGGCAATCAATACTCTATCTATTGAGCATATAAAAAGTCCATTTTTCCAAAATTTAAAAATTGGGCTGGAATTCCTAATAATACGCTACGCTGCTGTTCCTGCAGCTTATTTCACTAGTCTAATGCTACTGCATGAACAATATAGAAGCTAAAAACCGAAATTAACTTATTACACCTTCTTGTCTTGGTCTCTTTTAACTCATCTGTATACTTGTACACAACTCTTTATACTCCAGCTTGACTCTTGAGATAATCGTATGGCTTATTTCAACCACCAATTACAATAATTTTCACCTCCAACCGACTTAACACCATTTTTTGTCTATCACTTTAGGTCACTTCACCCTGCCAAAAAAGAACATCTGTGCTGCAGCTGTTGCTCACAATTCAATATTCTAGATCTGAAAAATACGAGTCCTTCGTGTTTCTCTCTCCCCCCGCTAAAATTTGGATCACGTGATGCTGTGCATTAAATAGAATACACCTAAACTACTTGGATCACGTAATGAACTTATATCAATATCAACTGCTGATTTACAACGAAATTATCACGCTACCAAGGTATGCACTGTTTGTCTCTTGTTCGTAATAACAAAATCAAGCGGGCGCCGCTCTCCTAGAGAATTTTGGGTGGCCCACCCTTGGCTACGCCACTGCTGTCAGTTAACTAGAATCCTTTTGCAAACTTATAATTTATGCTATAATGGTCAAGGATAATGGTTGGACCTCAACATGATCCTTCAAATTATCGTCCAATCTCTGTTGTTCCAGTCACTGCTAAAACCCTAGAAAAGATTGTTGCAAATCAACTGAATCAGTACTTTAAATCCAACAAACTTTTGAGCCCCTTTCAGGGTGCATATCGTCAAGGCAAATCTACAGAACAAATCCTCCTTTATGCTGTTGATACTATTGTAATGATCTCCCTTCCTCTGTTTCATCCAATGTTAAGCTGTATGCAGATGACACTTTAGTATATAGAGTTATTCACACACCTGAAGACATAGCAATGTTACAAAAAGACTTGGACATCTTATCTGAATGGGCAAAGAAATGGCTAATGAGTTTTAATCCTTCCAAATGTATACATTTAACTATCACCCGTAAGACACATCCGCTACCATCAAGATATTCAATCTGTGACTCAGTTATTGAACAAAGCAACAGTGCAAAATACCTCGGTGTTACTATTACAAACATCCTGAACACATTAACAAGATAACCAACAAAGCCAATTCAACCAGAGCCTTCTTGCAAAGAAACTTAAATCAGTGCCAACCGTCTGTCAAGTCAGCTTGCTATACTACTTACATCCGCCCTACACTTGAGTATGCTTCAACTGTCTGGTCTCCACATCTAGTTGGAGAATTGAAATGGTCCAACGTCGCTCAGCGAGGTTTGTGCATAACAACTTCAACCGAACAGCTAGTGTAGCATTAATGCTAAACCACCTGAACTGGTCAACTTTAGAGCTCAGAAGAAATCAATCCAAGTTACATATATTTTATTAAATTATCAATAATCTTATATGTGACTGTCTCTGGGAAAACGGGTCTTATCGCCCATTTAAAAGTATCGAGAAACGTCGGTTTTAAATATTCTGTGTGTTGTAGCTGGCCAATGGTGGTAGCTACGCATACCAAATTTTCACACGTTTCACAACAATTTCTTACCTTCCTGATCATCCACTGAAGTAGTCAGCAGCTAAGTTTCCCGCCATTTTAGATAGTTTTTAAACCGAGGTTGTCTGTATCAGGCGAGCTCCAGAAGGGTGGGAGGCGGGGGCCCTGGAAGGCGGGCAAGATGGTGTTCAAAAATTGAAAAGAGACGTGCTGGGATGAATTAGGCCAAGTTATAGGCCATTCAGGGCTCAGAACTGGCTAAAATGAAAGGAAATTTACAGCACAGGTCATTGTCCAACACCACAGAGCTGTACAGCCACACACAGCCATCTCCTGGCGAATTTTTTTTGGGCCCACTTTGACTTAGAAAATTTTTCACGTTTTGTGAACTTACCGTTTTTGTTTGTTTTACGGAAAGTTGCATTGATTGAATCTCGGGTTGAATATGGCACGGAATGGCATGTCAAAATCTCTTCCTCAAGCGATGTTGTGAACTCTACAGACAACTATATAGGTGAACATTTCCCTCCTCAACAAGACATGTTTTCTCACCGGAAACACACTAGCTACTGTGACGAGATCGACTGAAGCCTGAATGACTAAAGCTGGGAATGAAGGCTACTTCTCATAAGAAATGTCACTGATGTACATGGTGTGACAGTATAAAATGCAATTATTTGCTTTGAAACTGCACAATTGACTGTCTCAGTTTAGTGGATGTGAGTCATTGTATCCAGTTTCCAAAGGCTGCTCAGTAATTTAGCAAACTTATAATTAACTATAGTCATGTTTACATTTTGTTCATTTGTTCGTGCCAATATTGTAAAGGTATTCTGAGTTCAGGGGTGTCCGATTAGAGCAGTTTGTGCTCTAATTGGGCACCTCTACAAACACTACAGTGAAACTGCTCTAATCAGACACCTCTGTAGTACTTCTATAATTTGACACTGTTTGTTGCATCAGTCATACCACGAATGCTGTGGAACCTTATTTGTGAAATTCAATGCATTCCACTTGCCAGAAACACTTACATGGGTATACTTCAACAAAGTGTATGGCATGTTTGTCAGTGTGTATTGGTGTGACTAGTGTAAAACATATCACAGGTGTATGTAGAATTATATCATACACTTTGGCTATGTTAAACATATCACATTAATCATACACTTTGGTTATGATTAAACATATCACAGGTGTATGTAGAAACATATCACAGGTGTATGTAACCTGCACTAGGATTTATATATGTGGCAAGACTGAGCCTGGGATATGAATATTCAAGTAACTGTCACACTACAAACTATTACAGCAGCAGAGGCTGGTCTCACTGGTGTTGACGGAAAGTTTAATTGCATGACTGAATGGTTCGATGGTGATTAATGATGTATGTGCGAATATTCTGAAAATTTAATTTACTTATGGAATTATAGAGTCCTGAAATCTGTGTAGTATATATTGTGGCCACTTTTGGAATGGTGTCAATAATTATACCTTAGCTATGTTTTGGGACCTACTTAACATGGTCACTATAATAAGGTGGCTTTATTAATGAGGTCATGAAGTACACCTTGGCTATGTTTGGGAGCTACTTGACATGGTCTCTATAATGAGGTGGTCCTATTAATGAGGTCATGAAGAACACCTTAGCTACGTATGTTTGGGACCTGCTTGACATGGTCACTGTAATGAGGTGGTCTTATTGATAGGATAATGAAGGTCATCGTAACTGAGTTTGAGACCGACATTACTCAACTATATTAAAGGAAGCCACTTGATGTTTTTGCTGTATTCGCATACTTGTCATGTCCACATGGAGGGGAAAGTCATGCAATGCTTATATGCATGTCTGTCATAAAAAGGAAAGTGAAGTGTGTATTAAAGAAATTTTGCATACCCTACATTATCATAGATTAGGGTGTGTCTATAATCTATGATTATATAATGGAATTAGACAAATTACTGCATCAACTAAGAATGGCCATGCACCACCACCCAAAAAATCAATGGTCTATCAATCCTTACCATATTATGAACATAGTGAGTTTCCCATGTTGCGTCAAATTAAGCCGCAGGCTCAACTCCTAGTGGTGTCCTTCCTTTAAGTTTCAGCCTTGGCCACCTTCTTGGAGGGACTATTGTTCAATCAATGGAAGTTTGAGGCAATAAAAGGTCTGTGTGTACGTACTTGACTAGCAATGGTGTTTACAACTACAGCTGCTATAGTGCATATTATAAAGCGCTACACAAAACTTATTAATGTATGCATTTAATAGGTACATTGCATGTATGTATTACTCACTGGCATGTTTAATGGAGAATTTTGTCTAGCAATATTCATGCACTGATTAATATCTGCAAGAATCCCATAATTATGTTCATGCAAAATGCATGAAATTTTTAGATATCATGTATTGAATAATAGTGTTCAAACACTGTAACTTCACAGGATAAAGCTATAACCACATACAGATTTTCTTGCTTTTTAAATTGTCTAGGTAGCCTGCAGATTTTCTCACATTTGGTAGCCTTGCATGAAAGTAACTTTAAAAGCAGATATTGCTAGAGTGGAGTCCAGATTCTAGAAACTACAGTAAATGCCTAGACTAGCTAGCTACCATAATGTGGGGTACAGAATCACTGGTTGCACTAACTGGTCGAATTTGGTCAGAATATTGCAAATCAATTGAAAAACTGAATGAGTTTGGTACACTATGCAATCTACACAAAATGTGCATGGGCCAGTCAGGCCTGTGAAATCGCTAATTAAGTTGGTGAGGCCTAAGGCAAAACTTGGGGGCACATATACAGCAATTCAGTGGTAGTCCCAATGTATGTTGGTGAAATTGCCAGTACAATAATTCAAAATACGACGATAGGACTTTTTGTTATTATGCTGAACTATCAATATTAGCTATTATTCTCAAACCAATTTGATATGATAAACTGGAGGAAACGTTTTCTTCAATAATTTGTGATCTAAATGGAATAGTGTGAAACTAAAATTCTGTATACATAAACATACAGTGTATATATGTGCTTAGGATATTATGAGAGCACTGTGTGATGTTCAAGTAATGTTAAATATGTACATACCTCTACAGAAACTTGTACAGCTGTATCTGCTGCTTGTTCACTACATTTTTCAACCCGATACAAACAAAGCCAATATAGGCTATTTTCAACAGCTGATATGATTATTGGGTGCACCTATTATTAAAATAGTAAACTCAAAAACGTTTGTATGAACTAGTTGGATAAAATCACCAGGAAATAAATTTTGCTTCACAAACAATTAATGGTAGGTAAATAATATAGAACTTTTCGTCTATAATCACCACAAGTAAAGCTTCACTTTTGATAATATGCAAATTTTTATCAGAAGAATGGGAAGCACATTGCTAATGTTACTATATGTAACTCTTCTTGTCAACACCAACTGACACTAATAGTGGACAATTAAAGACATACAATGAGTAAAATTGTGATATGGCCTCTTAACATTCAGTATGTAATACAAACGATAGACATAGGATTGCCCATATTACTACCAGTATACATAGAGTCATCGATGCATAGTGAATGCAGACTACAGCAATAATGAGCCTATGAAAGCAGTGTTGAATCCACCATTGTGCCCTTCCTTCATCAAAATAGGCAGCTGACCACAATTAAATTAATATTACATTTCATGAAGTTTTTATCCCTAGTGACCCAGTAAATTGACAAAAATTTCAGATTGGTTTAATTATCAGAGTAATTATCAGAGTAAAATGGCTCTCTATTAGAGTATCTTGTAAGGCTATTCTGATAAGCACTTTACTTTCCCATTGCTACTACACCTTGAAATAGACTTCTATTTTAAAGACTTTCAATTATACATGCGCAGGTTGGCAGGCAGTCATTACAAGGGGTAGTCACTTCCATACCGCCAATTGATGCACTCGCGACCGGGATCAAAAAGTTTGATCGCCAAAATATTGCCTTGATCACTTGATTTCATCTTTCCAAGAGCCTTGATTCTTGATCATTAACTGTAAAAGCTTAGTAAATTCTCGTGTTGCTCAAAGTTAGCTCAGTTTCCAAAGGTGCTTGATCACCACTTTTGCAGACGCCTTGATCGCTTGATTCACTGCAAAATACCCCTTGATCACTTGACTAAATCTTGATCCCGGTCGCAAGCGCATCAATTGGTGGCATGGAGGTGACTACCCCTTGCATTATTAGTTTTGAAGTTTCTCACGCAAAAGTGAGAGTATTTCCATTCCCATTAATCCAGTTGGTGCAAATACTAGCAGAATTGATGCTAATTATAATTCTACTTCACTGACATGATATTTCAATGAACCGGCAAACCAACTGCTGGGGTCACACTTAAGACATCCACATGCAAACCCTCGTGCAAACCAGATACCGTCATGTAGTCTCAGCTAGAGCATGCAAACAACAATTGCAGTTTAAACTGTCACACCACATAGACTATATTCAGGTTCACTATTAATTTTGTGACACCATTCTTACGGGTAGCCTTCCTTCACTCCCGGCTAGTCTGGCCGCAGTCATCCCATGGCCATGTGTTGCGAGTCGGAGAATACCATACGAGCCTTGCTGAGGAAATGTCCACCTATGTAGTTGTCTGCAGAGTTCACAATATCGGTTAAGAAGACGAGGAATACACTGGCTATATCATGCCATTCAACGCGAGATTCAACCTGCGAGAAATGTGACTTCGTAAAACAAATGAAAACGGTAAGTTCACAAAACGTGAAAAATTTTCCGCTAAGTCAAAGTGGGCCGAGAAGTGGGCCCAAAAAAAAAATTCGCCATCTCCTGGTTGGCCAGGGCTCCATCAAGACCCCAGACCACTCGTACGGCTCGCCACTGTGCTCTAGAAAAGCAGCCAGCAAAAGCAGACCACTTTACTCTGGTCGACTGTGGCAGTGAAACTTGATAGTGCATTCATTAAGCTTTGTGTTTGTGTGAAAAAATCAAACTTCCTTTCGTAGATCCAGTCACATATCAGTACAACATGACCATCTTATCCAATCATCTACAACTACCTGCAGTCACAGTGTGAGATTCATACACCTGGCAGCCAGAACTAACACGTACCTACACTCCTTCTTTCCCTCCACCATCCGACTTTGGAACACCCTCCCAGAACATATTGTTACATCACCAGACTTGGACAAATTCAAAGCAATTTGTGACCTGATCTTGGAAAACCTACCTTTTTGGCACATTGGTCAATTTTCTGTTTTATAGCTTAAATGAGGTACTGGGTAGCCATCTATCTTGTGTTAAAATTTCAGCTTAATATCTTTAAGCATTTCTGAGATATGACCAATTTTCTGTCCTGTACATTACAAACTAACTTATATGGTAATGTATTGAGTTCTGTGAGTGATTAAGGGTGACAAATGGCAACAAATCACTTTGTTTACCAATAATTTCATTCTTACCATCTAAAATACTTTAAAAGACTTTTCTGATAGTTTAATGAAGTATTCTTGGTACTTTTCAGCAATTAAATAGCATGTATCATTGTCTAAGACTAAGTTTTAGCCATTTCAGCAGCTGAACAAATCACCTAATTTGTAAGTTAATTGTTATCCCATGCATGTGAAATTACTACATGGTCTGATATAATCATCCATATCTCCTAGGAAAAAGAAGCTATGGGTGTGAAACTTCACAGCAAGAAGGCTTAATAGTTGCTTTATCCAAATGTGCAAAAAACATTAATTTTAAAAAATGTGTTGAAATTTTCATTTGAGTTTTCCCAAAAAGTTTGCTTGTGCCAAAAAGGTAGGTTTTCCAAGATCCAGTCACATTTTAGAAAATTACTTATTTAACTAATCACTTGCATGTTTACATGTACCATATACTCAATTCTGAGTCCTGTACATTACAAATAAATAAATAAATAAAGTGCTCTGGACTGCAGAAAAATTGTATGCACAGCCTTTTTTGATCTCCGCAAAGTATTTGATTCTTTGGATCACACCATTATACTAAATTGCTTTAGTGAGTTTGGTGTGTCTGGGAGTGAACTTGCATGGTTCACAACTATCTTTCCAATCGTCTCCAACGAGTGAAACTTAATGGTAGTACTTCTTCTTGGACAACTGTAAAGGGCGGGATCCCTCAGGGCAGTGCTCTAGGACTACTTTTGTTCCTTATTTATGTTAATGAAATGACTTCTATTGTCAAGTTTGGTAAACTATTACAATTTGCAGATGACACCACACTTATCTGCTCTGGTTCTCCGTGAAGATGCAATTATCCCATGACCTTGCATTGGTTTCTGATTGGATATCTGCTAGTCATCTGAATAAATCAAGTGTACACCTAAATCATCTCAAAATGTGTCATGTCCCTCCATTATTGTTAATGACAATCAGCTAAAAGAAGTTGACCACCAAATATATTTAGGAATCATTTTTGATAAGCAGTTATTGTGCTATTATTAGAAAGTGTCAATTGTACAATCACGTGCAATAATACAATTATAATAATACAATCACGTGTACTGTTTAAATCCTAGTGCTAGTACAAAAATCAATAGTGATACAAGGTGCGTGCATGTGCAACTGTCAATGTCATATATAGTAGTATATACTACATCTCCCTTTCTTTGGGTTACAGTCTCAGTCTATTCGGTGGCTGGATTGCGGTCCCAGTCATTGATCGGGTCACAGGACAGAAAGAGTTTGAGGTCTGTTGTGTCACTGTGTCACTTTCTGGTGCTGTATTGTTCTCTGACACTGTGTTCTCTGGCATAACGCGTAAATGACAACGGTTACGTCTGATCTGGCCTTGTGGGGTGTCCACAACATATGATCGGGGGGTGTCTGCCCGATTGCTTATTCGACCAGATATCGTTGTTTGGCCAGCTTGGCCAGTGGTAATCCACACTTTATTATCATCTGGAATTGGAGTAAGGGGCTGTACACGATGGCGGTCATCATAAGCTGATTTCTGTTTCTGTTTGTAGCTAGTGTGTTGCTTTCTAAATTCGTTAAGGTATATCCACTTAGGTTGCAGATGTTCCTCCACTTGAGGTAAAGTAGTTCTCAGGTGTCTACCCATCAGGAGCTGTGAGGGTGACAAGTTGCACCAGGGCATGGGGGTGGCACGATAAGTTAACAAAGCCAGATATGTGTCCTCAGATTTGGTCAATAGTTGTTTGGCTGTCTGGACTGCACGCTCTGCTTGCCCATTGCTTTGGGGGTAGTATGGGCTGCTGGTAGTATGGCAAAAGTTGTATGCCGTGGCAAAAGCTGAAAACTCACAGGATGAATATTGAGGGCCATTATCACTAACTACAGTTTCTGGAATTCCGTGTCTGGAAAACATGGATTTCAGTCCTTCAATAATGTTTCTTGATGTTGTGTTCCCCAATTTGATGACTTCTATGTATCTGGAAAAATAATCAACCGCCACTAAGAAGTGAGTTCCTTTTAGAAAGAAAATGTCTGTTCCAATCTTTTGCCATGGGTACTTGGGAAGGTCTGAAGGTATAAGGGGTTCTTTCTTTGCAGCTGAAGCTCTAACACAAGTTGGGCAGTGTTCAACAAGATCCTTGATGTGCTTTGCAATCCCAGGCCACCACACCGATACATTAGCTCGAAGGCGACATTTTTGAATGCCTTGGTGTCCATCATGGATTTTGGACAAAATTTGCCGCTGCAAAAATGCTGGGATCACAATTCTTGGTCCATACAGTAACAGGTCATTGTGAATTGTAAGGAGGCCTCTGCTTTGCCAGAAGGGTTTGACTTCGATAGGAATGTTCCATTTTTCTGGCCAGCCGTTGCGGAAGTAGTCAAACAGGGTTGAGCAAACAGTATCAGCTGCTTGGGTAGCACGAAATTCTTCTAGGCGGTGACTACTGGCTGGAAGAGCAGCAATACATGTCTCCATGAGGTATTCAGCTTCCTCTTGTAGGGAGGTTTCTGGAGGAACTGATAGCAACAGAGCCCGTGACAAGGCATCTGCTGTTACTAGAAGCTTCCCTGGAACATGAGAAATGTCATATTCAAAGCAAGCCAGTCGAAGACGAAACCTCATGATTCTTGGAGGAAGGGTGTGTAGGCTTTTGTAGCCCAACAGTGGGATTAATGGCTTATGGTCAGTTTCTATGGTGAATTTCTTGCCTAAAATATAGCTTGAAAATTTTTCACATGACCAAGTGATGGCTAATGCCTCCTTCTCCACTTGAGCATAATGGCACTCAGTATTTGTCATTGCATGTGAAGCATATACGACTGGCCACCATGATTGGCTGTCTTTCTGTAACAGAACTGCCCCCAGCCCGTATGATGAGGCATCAGCAGAGATTTTTAGATCTGCGTTCACATTGTAATGTGTCAGGACTCTGGGTTTACTCAACTCCTCTTTAATGTGTGTAAAGGCGGTATCTTGTGGGGTATCCCAGGTCCATGAGTATTCTTACTGAGGAACTCACGTAGTGGTTGTGTTAATTCTGTAAGGTGGTTAGAAAATTTCCCTAGGTGGTTTATTATCCCCATAAACCTCCTTAACTCTTTCAAATTTTTTGGAGGGGGCATCTTAGCAATGGCTGTTGTTTTCTCAGGATCTGGTTGAATGCCTTGTTCTGTTATAAGGTGACCTAAGAAGCGTAGTTCTGTCTTTCCAAATTGACATTTGTTAGGGTTGAGAGTTACCCCTACAGATTGCAGTTTCTGCAGGATGGCTTCAAGTCTGGCATCATGCTCCTCTTTGGTATGGCCAAAAACAAGAACATCATCCATGTGACAGAGAACTCCTTCAACCCCAATAAGTGTTTTCTCCATTTGCCGTTGAAAGTGTTCGGGGGCACTACATATCCCAAATGGTAATTTGTTAAAACAGTAACACCCATAGGGGGTGAGGAATGTTGTGAGTAACCTGGAGGAAGGTGCCCCAAAGGGACCTGCCAAAACCCACTATTGGCATCAAGGGTACTGAAAACTTTTGCACCAGCCATCTGTGCCAAGGTGTCATCTACTGCTGGTAAGGGGTGTACCTCACGTTGAACACTCTCATTCAATGGCTTGAGGTCTACAGATTGCTCATGTCCAATAACAACAAAATCGTGTCATCTGAATCGCCATGTCATTACGTAAGTTTGATCATGTGACTTCACATCATAGGGAATCAAACTGGCTACCTGTTTCACACATGGTGCAATTACAGTTTATAGCTGCTATGTCACGTTATTACCAACAACAAGAGACATTATCCTTAGACCCCCTATAATTTTTGGCCACCAGCATTCATATGCTACACGTTGTAGTGATCACTTTGCTAACCTATCTAATTATCGAGGACTATGAAGTATTTTCAATCTAGTGCTAGCACTTGGTGGAATGATGTTACTTCAAAGATATCATTTCCTCCTGTAATGACTTATCCTGAACTTGTTGATTGTGTTAAATCTATGTATTTAAGTAATAATGTATGTTAGTAATTAGTGTATATGTGTATAGTTTTGTTTTTGTATCTGTTTGTGCTGTACGTATGTGTTTTAGCTCTGGTAAGGAAGAACGGCTCATGCCGATTATGAAGGGGATAATAAATCAATCAATCAATCAAGGTGTAGGATGAATTAGGCCAAGTTATGGACCATTCAGGCCTCAAAACTGGCTATATAAAATGAAAGGAAATTCATAATAGAGGTGTTTATTCAACACCACGGAGCTGTACAGCCACATACAGCCATCCGCAGGTTGACCAGAGTTCCATTAAGACCCCACACCACATGTACGGGTCACCTTGGGAAAAGCAGCTAACAAAAGCAGACCACTCAAGTCTAGCTGATTTTGAAATTAGATAGTTTATTCATGTAGCTTTGTGTTCTTAGTGAAAATCAAATTTGCTAACATGGGCAATAAGACTGGTTTTCCCAGACTGGGTCACAGATTGTAATTAAGCAGCTACAGGGTGTATATAGACCTTTCGAAAAGGTATATATATATATTGTATTATAAAGTATTAAGTTAAGGAAGATAAAACCATAAGAAAATGGTTTCGTCAACAGTCAATGCAAGTACCATAATTTTACCTAGCTGGGAAAATTGGAGTTACCTGCACTGATAAGTTACAGGTGACTGTTAACAAATTACCCTTAGCAACCTCTCTAATTACTTAATGTCCAAAGGTTACAGCTATTATTAAATGTGTAGTGGTGTTTTTCTGGATTAACTTAGTGCTGGTATTTGCATCCTTCATGCTAGTTTACAGAATTTACAATCACCATAATTTACTTTTATCAGTTTGCCCAGTATGGTACACATAAGCAGGTTCCTTGACAACTGAATAAAATCTATTGATTTGAAAGTACATGACTAGTTAGTTACAGACACCAATTCTGGAGGACAGATAATAGCTGCCTACTTACACCAGCAATAAGTGCTGAGATAAGTGTAGGGTATTATATCAAGATGGTTAGGAGGTACAGTAAGAAAAGTATACATAAAGCACCATGATGAAAATACGAAAAGATTTTATCAATTAAGAACTAACAATAGTGGAGGAGTTTCTTGGTTAATTTTACTGTAGTACACAACTCTTACTAAGTGTTGAGGCGCTGGTTTCCTAAGATTTCATCCTTTACAAGAATAGTTAGCCACTTAGCCAGTGTTTGGAGGCTATTCTGCAGACCTTCACATCTGAAATTTAGACTTACTAGTACTAGCTACTATATGTAACATGAATATTCCCTTCCCAAAAACTAGGTTTAGTGAAGGTTTGTACAATAACGTTAATTATGTATTCATTTTAGTAAAGCTATGTTTTTAAGGATATTTAAAAGTGTAGAGAGCCATGCATTCCATTGTGATACGGAAATTACAGACCCTGTATTTGTTGGAGAGTGAGCAGTATTAAATAAGTTAATTTTAGGCACTGTAATAATAATAGTGTACTAACTTTCTTAAAAACGTTTTCATTTTTCGATCCTCATAATTATCACTAGGCCTGAGCCTAATGTGCCCAAAATTTTACCATTATTCTTTCCAGATTTTCCCAAAAATTTCTCCTATTATTCTTTTTTTATTCTTGTACCTAGCCTATTATTCCATGCATAATAATGCTCATTTAGTTTCTTTAGCTATAGTCTCTTAGTTCTCAAGATGCTGATATAAGAAGTAGTTTTGTCAGAATTAATTAATAGCTAGCCAAAATTGAAGCATTCCACCGTACACATAATTGTTATAGCCATTACGACAGGCTTAAAATGGCTATCAGGAATAGTTTTTCAGTTATCAGTGTATTATAGCTATAACTATATGCTAAGTTCAGTAGATAATGATATCAATATGTTTGTAGAAAGACTTAAAGAAATACACTGGTATGAGATGTACAAGTTTCAGAATTGCAGATAATCATGCAGTTAAATCCCTGATGCTGTCTGCAGATTGTTAACATGAAACGATCTGACTGCTCTATTAGAGTATTTGAGCGTTTTATTAGAGTATATAGATCTTTTAGAGGCTCTTCAACCTCTTTCAGGCAGCACTCGTATAATAATGCCAGCTATCGGCTATCATTCTTAGTAGCTTACTTCCTTCTTCTAGCTAGCTAATCAAGAAGAGGCACGCCCCTTAATTCCGACGATTATTCCCGTGGACGTCCGATAATTCTAAAATTATGCCTGTAACCATCCTATTATTCCGGAATTATTCTCACGAAATTGGTGACCTATTATTATCAAAATTATGCCGAAATATTAGGCGCAGGCCTAATTATCGCTGCTTTATAACAAAAATGGTGGCTAATGTACCATCACTGCTTGAAGGTTCTTAGTTTACTAATTTGTTAAGATGCCTTACTGTAGATATACTGATAGTTCTTAGTTTACTAATTTGTTAAGATGCCTTACTGTAGATATACTGATAGTAAAGTGTCAGTAGACTTAAGTATATGGAACATAATTATTTTACTAAGTTTTAAACTCTCAGTAAAACATCAGTGAATGCGGGTTTACTGAAAAACTACTAAAATAACAAACAATTAACTGTTCCATGTACTGGGGATATACCACTGTAGTAAACTAAGATACTTCAAGCAGTGCATGCAGTAAGCAAAATAAACACCAACAATGAATAAATGTGCATGTGCTACTGTGTAGAATGCTTGCTGTCCGTACATATATCAGTCAAAGTTTGGTGCTATGTCCATAGCTCAAAAAGATTTCTACCACCAGATATCTCATGCACTGCATGGTGGAGCAACATGTTACCTGATGATTATTTTGGTTCTTAGTGTTACGATCTTAGGGAATAATTCCTCTAATATAAGCACATGTTATATTAGTAATAAATATATAAGAATTAACTTTAAAATTTAACTGCTTGGTTGCATTACTCTAAAGTAAACACCAGATCTTGAAGACCTGCTGAAATTAGTTCGGTAATACATGTAGGTACAAAACATTTTTAGAAAATCACCAATTGAATTTAGACACTATAAGATACTATGTGTAAGAAATGACAAAAACTATTTGAGACTAAACAACAGCATAGCTGAATACATGATACCAGGCACCATGATACAAATCTACAAGAGACCATACAATATACTGTAAATTGATAGTATGTCTCCTGCAGTCACTTAGTATGACAATCATGCTTCAAAGTATAATGAGTTATACTAAGTGACCACAGGAGACATGTCAGTACAAACATCATACTTCCAAATATTTTGCAGTATTAGAAATTACAAGAATTTTTTTAAAAGCTGGACTATGCATACAGTCTATGCTACAGACCATGAAGACTATAAAAGGTCTACTATCACACCATCTATGCTATGCTATCAAAGATTGCTAGAGACTATCAAAGACTATTAGAGACTATCAGAGAGTCTATTAGAGACTACTGGAGACTACTAGAGACTATCAGAGATTACTGGAGACTATTAGAGACTACTGGAGACTATTAGAGAATACTAAAGACTATCAGATACTACTAGAGACTACTGGAGTCTATTAGTGACTACTAGAGACTATCAGAGACCATTAGACACTATTGGAGGCTATTAGAGACTACTAGAGACTATCAGAGACTATTAGAGACTACTGGAGACTATCAGAGACTATTACAGAGACTATTGTAGACTATCAGAGACTACTGGAGACTATTATAGACTATTAGAGACTATCAGAGACTACTGGAGACTATTAGAGACTACTGGAGACTATTAGAGACTATCAGAGACTATTAGAGAATATTGGAGACTATTAGAGACTACTGGAGACTATTATAGACTATCAGAGACTACTAGAGACTATTAGAGACCACTGGAAACTATTAGAGACTATTAGGGACTATCAGAGACTAGTAGAGACTATCAGAGACTACTGGAGACTATTAGAGACTACTAGAGACAACTGGAGACTACCAGAAACCATTAAAAGACCATAAGAGACTACTTTAAGAGTGTACTAGATACTTATATACAGAGTTGGGGGTAACTAGTTACTTTGTAACTAAGTTATGTAACTGATTACTTTTAAAGTAACTAGTAATATAACTAGTTACTTGCTTTGTAACTATTAACTTGCAACTAGGAGTAACTGTCTGAAAAGTAACTAAGTTACAATAGTAACTAATTACAATAGTTACATTGTAACTATAACTAATTATGCTTTAAAAGCAAGATTTTGTGCCATATATGCCACAGCCACATTAAGTAGACAAATTATGTGTACTGCTCTCTATGATTCAGCTTGAGTAACAGACGTAGCAATAATTAAAACTGATCTGAAATAGCCAAAGAATTTATTTCAAGTGAACATATGTATTGCATCCCTTACTGATGCATATCTGAGCAAAATTCATGTTACAAAAGCTAAAAACAAGTCATAATGTATAGTACAAAAGTAGCTAGTAACTAGAGTACTTAGTTATCTTTTGAAAGTAACTGTAACTAAGTTACATGGGATAAAAGTAACGCATAACTAGTAACTAATTACTTTTTTGAAGTAACTACCCCAACTCTGCTTGTATATATCATTTTAAACTATATATTTCTATATCTTTCCTTTATATCTGGTGCTGTACAACACCAAGTCACAGCCTGTTTTTTCTGATTGTGGTACTTTACTTATTTATTCGAAGTTGCTATTGTTCCGGCAGCCGGAAATATTTTGTCAGTGCTATTGTTCCGGCAGTCCACTAGATTTCTCACTATCAAGCACACTAGTTGTATGCTATGTCCTGAGTATTCGACTTTAGGGCACATGTCTAGTAGGTTGCCCCGAGTATTCAACTTTAGGAAGCGCGTCTAGTAGGTTTCCCCGAGCATTCAACTTTAGGGGACGTAAAAAGTAGTTCTAGTGTTAGGGTTAGGGTCGGGTTCAGCTTTAGTTTCTTCTTCACCTTCAATATAATTATATTATTTAATAGTTACTCCACGTGGAGACATAAAAGGTAGAAACTAAGGGAGTTGGGTAGCTGGAAGCCACGTAGCACAATGGGTAGGACTCTGGGCTCAAGCACTGGAGGTCCCGGGTTTGATTCCCGCTCAAGACATTTTGTGTTTTTCTTTTTTTTCGTTTGAGGACCTTTGTTGTCTAAGTTTTGTTTTTATTCACGTGACTGCAGGAACAATAGCAGCAGCCTTATTTATTTTTTTACAAAAACGAACACATTAAACAGATACAAAATAAAATAAGCACATTAAACAGATGAGTCAAGCTGAACTGCTGCCAAGCGCAGTTCAGCAGAGGTAGTGGGGCGCTCCACATGTACAGGTATCATGGTCCTACTTCCCCGGATAGCCAAGATGGCAGAACGGAGTAGAGAAAAAGAGATGGAACATCGCATCAGTGAGGTATAGGGTGTGCCATGTTTCTTGGAGAGTAAATCAGCTAAGCGGCTATAGAATATAGTTGCCTCCCTACCAAGTCCACCAAATGTAGAAAAAACAAGAGGGATAAATGAACCACACTCCATGCTGCAAACCCTATCACCATTTTCCCGCTTCTTCTCTAACCCATGCCTTCGAAAAAGTGATGCAGGCTGAGTCTTAAGGTAGCTTGGTGTATTGGTGTGAAAAACTCTTATATCAAAAAATGCACCCTGGCATCTACCCCAAAACCCAGTTGCATGAACATCTGCACGAGCTTCATCATTATGAATGGCAGAAACAAGAGCAGTGGTCTCTCCATTAAGAGGTAACAAAGGTGGTTCCACTGCAACATTATAACAGACCTCTTGTAACCATCCAGCTGTCAAGTTGAATAAAAGTAAGGTCTCCATGGCGGCAAACCATAGCATGATCTACACTGAAGGGGGTGCCACAAACACAGTGAATGGAGACATCATACAATTGCCAGCCAAATCTAAGATTTAAAGCATCCCAAAACTCCTGGTTATTTAAGCGGAATCCCTGCTCCTGAATAGGAAGAGCTGTCAGCCACAGGAAAGAACACTTCATGCTATTCAAACCAACGATCCTCTGCAGCAAGGGATCCAGACGAGACTTGACAGAATCAGCAACAGAAGACAGATGTTGTCGTTTAAGCCAGTGAATATCAGATTTAGCAGATTGTAAATTAAGGATACAGAAGTCATTGGATTGTTGCTCTATCAGGGAAGCCAAGGAAGCACTGATCTGCCTAGAACCAGAATATTGAGAATCAGAATACTTAGTGGGATTGGGTATGTTCATACCTCCTAGACGACATGGTAAGGAGAGGACTTCCCTCTCTAACTCCGAGCAAGGATTCCTACCAGACATCGCAGGAATCAGAAATTGATGAATAACATCCTCCAGAGGCTGAAACAGATGACTAATACATTGAACAGTTTGCATCAAAAAAATCCACTTGTGAACAACACCATGGGTGAAAGCAGTGTATGCACTATGAGGATGCATCTGTGCAAAGCGAGACAGAACACGGATCTCTTCTGACCACAGTTTAATTTTCTCAGCAACATACTCTTCAGCAAAACAACGAGATCCAATGGCAGCACCAAGGTGATGCTGACCATTAGCAGTTACCTGAACTCCACTTCCTTGGAATATTGCTCTTGTGGACTCTAAAAACTCAGGCTTAACAATAATGCAGGTTTTAGTAGCTTTAGGAAAGTAGCCATAGCGGGGTCCCAGATATAGTATGTGCTTCCTATACTGAAAAAGGGACTGTAAATTGCCAGCAGCAGTGGCATCATCAGCATACCAAACTTGGAGTATGTCAGGCTGGCAATGTCTAAGGGCTTGAACCAGTGGAGTTACAGCCAAGGCATACATAGCCATGGCAAGAGGGTCACCCTGTGTGGTACCCTCAGTAGAAGAAAGCTCTCCTTCACCAGTAATAAAGAGTCTGATGGGTACACTATAAGTATTTCATGATATGGTACTAAAGGATGGACAAAGGATGTTAATGTTGTGAAGAGCAGCTTGACATTTAATTCTGTTAAAGGCATTATCAGCATCAACGAGGAGGACAGCCTCAGTGTCTTCTAGGGACCCGCCAATTATGCTGGCATAATTTTGAGCATAATAGGTGCCTGAAAGCATTGAGAATAATGCTAGCATAATAGGAAGAATATCTGAGCCATACTACGAATCCTTGATGGTCAAAATACATATCACAAAAAAAGATCGATATACTCTAATAGTAACAATTTCCAACCAACCAATGTTTCACACATATTTTTGCTACTTAAATTGCACATCTTAAATAAATGTTTCACATGCTGCCGTTCCAGACAATGGTAGTCAATGCTTCGTACTTTGTAATGCACTTTACTGGATTAAAATTCATGCGGTATTTATTGAAATATGTCAAATCAAAGTTTGAGAAATAAAAATCCCCATAGGGAGGCCATACAAATAATTGCGCACGTAATTCTAATTGGAAGAATACAGCACCGGTGATAGCCAAAGTTTCCTAGTATTTCCGCGTGAATCTGTGGCTGATGAGGATGAAAAAAGTGGTCCTGGGCAAACCCTATACGCTGATTTCGAATCTGCCATGTGTTTTTTGATTGGAGGACAATTGAAGTTGGATTACGATTGTAGGAACAGTAAACTGTAACACTTGCTATACGTGCATACATACTTGTAACGAAGTGGATATTTAGCTGGTCACCGGTCACGGTGCAAATATTTATTTAGCCGGTCATTTGTTGGGAAGTGTCACCTATAACTCTAGTATCAAACGCACTAGTTGTATGAAGGTAAGTTTTTGGGTGAGTTCGAGGCGAGCTAGGGTTGGAGCGAGCGTCCCGGCAAAGCCGGGCCAACCCTAGCTCACCTTGAACTCACCCAAAAACTTACCTTCATACAGACAGTGAAAGTCATCATTACGTTTAACAGGCAAACGTCAGGTTAGCGTTACGGTTAGGATCGGGTTCAGCTTTGGTTTCTTCTTCACTGGTATGGTTAGACTATTATAGTATTTTATATTTGTAACATTTAAATAGTACAAAAACAAGAGGAGTAGCCAGCAAGCGCCGGTGGTACAGTGTTAGAGCGTTGGTACCCCAAACCTGGATGTGTGGGTTCGAGTTTAGGTCACATCACACTTTTTTTCTTCGTTTCTTAAATCTTTTTGTGTCACGATTTTTCTAATTTTTTTGTAAAAATTGCAATGACCGGCTAAATATCAACAGCCTACTTGTAACATTATGTAATTCTAGTAATGTGTGTACGTCATTACATGATCACATGATAAAGAGAGAGTTGACCTCGTGTTTCCTACATGGCGCTACAAGCAGTTCGAAACTGAGCAGTGGCGACTTACCGCTATTCAGCAATTGTCAAGGAACGACTGGACTATATCCCTGTGCCGGTCGAGGCACCTGCAAAGGTGATTTTAACCAATGTGTAGTCGTTTCTGTCACGTGCTCCCTTGTAGACTGATACAGAACTACCCGGAGAAGATGCCATACGTGTTCCGGCAAACTGACTTGCCCAAGCTCGACATAAAAGTAGACAGAGGGTCCGATTTTGAGGCATGGAAAGATCAATGGGCATCGTACTGTACCCTCTCAGGGCTGGCAGAGGAGTCCGCACCAACTAAGGTACAAGTATTAACTTTGTGTTTGTCACAAGAAACCCTCGCCATTGTTAATAATCTTGGTCTCACTACGAAGCAAAAGCAAGACCCATCCGCCATCATCACAGCAATAAAGCGCCATATCGATGGTCATATCAACGAATCCGTAGAGCGACGTAATCTACGCTATCGCACACAGCAACCTGGTGAGAGCTTTGATGATTTCTTGGTCTCCTTACGCGAGCTAGCAAAGACATGTGGCTTCTGCTCAGAGCAATGTACGCAAAAAAGCATACGGGACCAGATAATTGAAGGCTCTCTCGATGGTGAGGTCACTGAGAATCTACTGAAGTAACCAAACTTGACATTGGATACTGCCATAACCATGTGTAGGACGCAGGAGGCAGCTAAGAAACAGCGAAGTGAAATGAACAGTGCAAACCCTGGAGCTGTCTTGGCAATTAAACAATGGCGACAGCCACCAACTACTCAGCCCAGTCAGCAGCCTGTGATCTGCCTAGGGTGTGGGTCGAAGCCACACATTGGGGTCAAGTACGCTGCCCAGCATATGAACAAATCTGTCATCACTGCAACAAGGTGGGACACTTTGCCAGGGTATGTCGGGCTAAGAAAGCCACATTACCCCGACCCCCACCACCAGTCTCTGCTAAACCTGTACAGACAACATGGACTGAGGACCATCAGCAGCATTGGCTAGACACCATCACACAGATCGCCGCCACTGAGCCAGCACCCACCATTGAAGTTCGTTTCTGCTCTGCCAATGGCTCATGTGATACACTAGCCCTACCAGACTCAGGTGCTGACATTTCAGTAGCCGGACCACAGCTTCTACAGTTGCTTAAGGAACACCCCCTCAACCTATTACCATCAGAGATCATCCCCCGTACAGCAGATGACCATAGCATGCAGCCAATGGGCAAAATACCTATAACATTTCACCTACAGGGAAGGCAGCACAAAGGAAGACATGCACATTTATTCACGTCATCATGTCCTGGAAGGCAACTAGAAGCCTCAGCATATTACCCTCACAGTACCCCCAACCAACACCAATCTTTGCACCAGAGTGGCAGAAGAGCACTCAAGAAGCTGAACAACAAGCCACTGAGACGCTAGCCCAGTCTAAGGAATTTTACAACATTCATGCTCATTCGCTTCCTGACATCAACTTGGTTCTAAGGTAGCTTTACAAAACCAACAAACAAAGCTGTGGGACATATACGGAATAGTTGTCAGTATTGGACCTAATCACAGGTACTTTGTCAAGACGCAAAGTGAAAGAATCCTTGTCCGTAATCACCGCTTCCTCAGATGCCGTACACCAGCTTCACTTCAGCCACCCTCTCTGTCACATGATAGAAGAACAAATGCTCCACATGCCTCCTCACCAACATCTCCAAGACCACCGTCACAGCCTCCAGCTGAGATACGACGCTCTGTGCGACCCCACAGACTACCTGCAAGACTTATTGAAGACCCCAGCTGGCCCAATTGATATCAGCATTGGTGCTCCCCTGTGCCATTAATGCTTGGGGGAGGTGTAGGTGCAGTAAACTGTAACACTTGCTTTACATGCATTAGGGCTCAAACGAATAGTGATTTTTACTATTCGAATATCCTTTAATCAAAACTACCGAATATTCGAATATTCTATTTTTATGCATACCAATTAACTTTGTTGGTGACTCACTGGAATCAACCACTTACATAAGAATATTTGAGTTGTTTTGTTTGAAATCATCTTGATCACACATGCATGTAAGTCAAATGTGACTAAACACACACAGTTTAGATACATTACATACTTAACATAAGTGACAGTAGTTAGAATTACATGTACTTATGCATTGAGCAGTTATAATAATTTGTAATTTTTGTTTAAAAATACTAGCATGTTCAAGTGCTCTGGGTTTCAACTTGATCGCAATCGGTTAGCTATAATTCCAGCACAGGAAAAGATGCGCTCTGATGGAGTTGAAGTAGCTGGAACACAGAAATACTTCTGCACTAAAGGCACGAGTAAACTGTAATGTGAAGTACTAACTTTCCACCATTGTAGAGGAGAAGATTCACGGGAAGGAATGTTAGCTGATAAATAAGCCCTAACTATTTCAGAGACATGATCACCACTTCGACTATTTTCAGCAGAATCATCTTCCCCAAGTAAAATATCTAGGGCAGACAAGTGATGTGGCTCAGAAGCATGTGTTTGAGAACTAGTTTGGCCACTTGCAGTAGCAGTAGTGTCCCTGTCATACTCAAAGCTATTGATAAGGTAAATTACTGATGTTTCAAGCAAAGATTTCTGTGAGCGGTTAAGAAACTTGGTATCTTTAAACCGTGGATCCAAAAAGGTAGCTAGTAATGGAACACTAGGTTCACTTGGATCAATTTCATTCAAGTTCCATCGTTGAGTAAGTTCTCTTATAATAATATTCTTAAAATTTCTAACTGGTGCTGAGTCACCACTTTCAGGCTGCATATTTTTGATAATCCCGTGTATAACTGGTAGCATAGTTGAAACTGAAACATTGTATTCACTGCTTAAGTAGGTAGTGGCTACCTGAAATGGGTACAATACATCTCTTAGCTGTTCTAGAAGATCCCACGATGAAGGTTGTAAATCAAGGTGACGATGATCTCGTCTGGTTACAGTGCTATCAGCTAGAACTGCACTAATTGGCAATCGTAACTTCAACAGACGATCAATCATGTAATAGACACTATTCCATCTTGTCTTTACATCCTGAACTATCTGTAGTACATCTTGGTCTGGTGACATTTGTTGCTGACGCTTCTGCAAAGCAGTATTAGCAAGTTCACTCTTCTTGAAATGCTCAACTAATCTTCGAGCCGCACTAACCACTTGCTGAATTTCATTTACTTCCAGGCCAGCCTTAATACATAATTGCAAATCATGACCAGCACAACTTTCACTTGACCACCCAAACTTCTCTGATAATATTTTTCCAGCACGAACAAAATTTGACCCATTGTCATGCACAAAGCTAACAACCTTTTGTGTACTTATGGCAAAATTTCCCAGTATCTCCTCAATCCATGATGAAATATTATCACCTGTGTGCCGTTCAGATACTGGCATGGTACCCAAACAAACTGATTCCATATTCCACTCACCAGAAATAAAGTGGGTAGTTAGGCTAATGTAAGCATCATTGGCAAGGCTGGTCCACATGTCAGAAGTGATTGATATGTAATTAGCTGATTGAAGAGTTTGTTGAACTTTGACTACAGCTTCTTCATGTTTGAGCTCAATCAGTTTCGTAAAGTAAGTTGCAGACGGTAAATGATAGCCTGGTTCAACAAAGCTCATGAGGTTTTGAAAACCTTCCCCATCTACGAAATTTATTGGCCTTAAATCTTTGATGATAACACCAGTTATACGGTCTGTAATAGCCTTTGAACGGGTCCGAGAACACACAATACTACGGGTAAAACTATCTAGTCTGGTTTGCTTACTTGTAGATGGAGTATCACTCGAATCATTCGTGGTCACTTCACAAAACGCAGTATAGTGGCGTCTCTTTAAATGTTCACGCATCGATGATGTCCCTCCGTGATATGCAAGTAAACCATCATTATTTCCAACTGGACACAACTGACACTGAACTGATTTTCTGCCTTGCAAGGCACTGAAAAATTTCCACACCACTGAACGAGGTCGACGTTGTCTTGAAGAATTACCTCGAGAACAATTACTGGCAACGGAGCCAGTCTCATGAGTCTCTTCTTCATCATCGTCATCTATTCTTTCTTCACCTGAGTCGTCACTAGAACTATCCATTGCCACGTGTAGTCACGCAGCGCAGAACAAAGGAAACAAATGGCTTAGCACGTGATAACTTATTAATTACAGAATTCGGACCCCACGTACTTTCGATTACTCGAAGACATTATTATAGCTTCGAGTACTCGATTCGGTTCCGAATAGTCGAATATTCGGATATTCGTTTGAGCCCTAACATGCATACATACTTGTAACATTATGTAATTCTATTAATGTGTGTACGTCATTATGTGATCACATGAGA
Organism: Dysidea avara; assembly: GCF_963678975.1. Classification (NCBI taxonomy): domain Eukaryota; kingdom Metazoa; phylum Porifera; class Demospongiae; order Dictyoceratida; family Dysideidae; genus Dysidea; species Dysidea avara. The sequence goes on along the minus strand of NC_089272.1, from coordinate 4,723,239 downwards.
AAGAGAGAGTTGACCTCGTGTTTCCTACAACGATGAAAATATGGTCTTTTAAAAGGGAAATCGCCATCTAGCACTGTTCAGAATTCAGCATTACAATCACCCGGGACTTCAAGGTATCCCTCTGCATCAATGCAAGTATACTTTGAAGGTGAGCAGTTTGTTGTCTTGTGCGGAATTGCAATATAAATGTTCAAGGTTGAGCATAATCTTTTCAAAAGTGGACACTGGCACATGATACCAGCCTTATATGGTTTCATACATACCTGATGTTATATTCTAGTGTATTTACTGCTGTTTTGATCCATTTTATAGCAGCTTCAGTGACTGTAATTTTGGTCAGACTATTTATAATTTCTCTTTATAGTATAGTGATGACATTGTGTTATATAATAATTATCATCCTTAGTGCTTACAATGTGACAAATAAAGCTGAACAGTGTCCAAACAAATCAAGTTTTAAAATAATATTGGTCTTACATTTTGTTATCTGACTGTCATGTTTCCGAAGAATTTGTTAATTGTGACTTGTGTTGCCAGTACTTACCATGTTATATAATATTACTGATTTTTCTAGTTAGCTATCCTTGAAAATGCATTGGGTACCTGTGTATACTTAGTATCACACAATACACACAGTTTTATTTGTGAATCACTTGCTTTATTCATATAATATTCTGAGTGGTCAGTTTACAAAGAAGTGGTCACTCTTGAGAGGTTTTACCTAGCTCATATGCTGTTCTCCACAAAATAGATATGTGGTGAAAATTTCATGCTATTAATAGTTTCCTGTCCAGATTTATGACACTTTGAATATTGTGCTTGGTGCCATGCGATATACATAAAAACCATTGAAAATACTGTACACAAAAATCATCACACTGTCAACTTCTTTTGCTTATATCTTTTGATAGGAACCACCAATTGAGGTGTGGTTTACACTAAAATGACCCTGAAAAATAGCACAATATTTGTCATACCAATGAATGCATGGAATGTTAATTATTTAATTTAGTTGGAAATTTCTACTAATAGAACAGTCAATAATTCTAATAGAACAATCAGCCAGCTGACTGCTCTATTAGAGTATATCGATTTTTCTGTCACATGCATTTTGAAAAGCAAATATGTGCTTCAGCCACTTATTATGCACCCATAACTGCAAATTTATAAACAAAACATGGGAAATGAGACATAAAGTTTGAGCATAATTTGAGCATAATAGGTAAAATTTTGAGCAGTGCAGCATAGCATAATAGGTAAAATTTTGAGCATAATAGGGGGTCCCTATAGTGTCTTCCTTCTGAAATAAATCCTTCATCGAATGGATGGCAGCCTCAGCACCAGCATCCTGCCCTGCACAGGTCTGTAGAGCACCTGCAGCAAGCTGAATCAAGACACACGATAGTGTGTCGTGCGGCCCAAGAAGCCGGCGCGCCACACCGTGAGTATATTAACAGGAAGAAAGAAAACGCAATTTTCACACCTATGTAGCTCTGTGATCCCTTATCCGATTGGGACCAAATTTGCTGGAGACGTGCCGCCCAGTTAGGGTAGTCTACATACCAAATTTGAAGAAAATCGCTCAAGCCATTTCCGAGATACAAGCGAACAAAATTTCGTTTTAATTTCTTCGTTTTTTTCTTCTTCATTTCGCACACTTCGCAAAATTCGCCATAAAACACGAATGCGTGCTCGGGTTTGGCTGAAATTTGGCACACTTAAAGGGCTCATTAAGGCGGATCTCCGTACCAACTTTGGTAGGAATCCGATGAACATTCACGGAGTTATGGCCGATTATTTGCGTAAAATAAGGTCAAAGGTCTGTCACGCCTACAGGGTAAACGCCTTGGAGGAATCAGTTGAAAATTGATATGTAGATGGAGCAACCATCGTAGGAGTGACTTTTTGTGGTTTGAAAGGAATCGGGATAAAGACCATGGAGATATGACACGAAACCCAACCTGTGTCAAAATTACGCGATCGATTTTTATGAATAAAAAAACTATTAGTTTACGTATCTACCAGGCAAACCGCTTAGAGCAACGAGCTGAAAATCAGTATGTAGCTGGAATAATCATCATAGAAAGTCCTTGCAGTAGTACAGAAGTATCGGATTACAAATCACTGAGTTATGATTCGAAAGGCAACTAGGTGCAGCAAATGCGAGATCGAGATACTCTAATAGAACAGTCACCCTAATAAAGCATTCAGCTGCATTTATAATTTACTCAGTTATATTACATTGTAAGTTATTCTGTAGGGAATTCAGCTACAAACAAGTCACCCTGTAGTCAGATCAGCTAGAAGAAGGTACCTAATAGAGAGTTCAGCTACAAATAAGCCATCATGTAGAGAGTTCAGCTCAAATAAATCACCCTGTAGAGAATTCAGCTACAAACAAATTGTCCTGTAGAGAGATCAGCTAGAAGAAGTTACCTTGTAGAGAGTTCAGTTACAAAGAAACAATCATGCAAAGAGTTTAGCTACAAACAAATCACCCAGTAAAAAGTTCCGCTATGAACAGATCACACTGTAGAGAGTTCAGTTAGAAACAAGTCATCCTGTAGATAGATCAGCTAGAAGAAGTCACCTTGTAGAGAGTTCAGTTACAAAGAAACAATCATGCAAAGAGTTTAGCTGCAAACAAATCACCCAGTAGAAAGTTCTGCTATGAACAGATCACACTGTAGAGAGTTCAGTTAGAAACAAGTCATCCTGTAGATAGATCAGCTAGAAGAAATCACTTTGTAGAGAGTTCAGCTACAAAGAAACCACCATGTAAAAGAGTTCAGCTGCAAACAAATCACCTGTAGAGAACTCAACTACAAACAAATCACCCTGTAGAAAGATCAGCTAGAAGAAGTTACCTTGTAGAGAGTTCAGGTACAAACAAATCACCCTGTAGAATGTTCAGCTACAAACAAGTCACCCTGTAGAGAGATCATTATTATTATTATTATTATTATTATTAATGGACAAAAATTGCTTGGCAGTACAAGACTGTCAAGCTAGGCCGCAGGCCTTTGAGAGTGCCCATATCTTGTTGCTCTCCATAAATCATCAAGATTCTTCTTAAACAATGCCACGGTTGGTGCAGAAATAACATCTGCTGGTCAGCTAGAAACAAGTCATCCTGTAGAGAGTTCAGCTAGAAGAAGTTACGTTGTACAGAGTTCAGCTACAAAGAAACTACCATGTAGAGAGTTCAGCTGCAAACAAATCGCCCTGTAGAGAATTCAGCTACAAACAAATTACCCTGTAAAAAGATCAGCTAGAATAAGTTACCTTGTAGAGAGTTCAGCTACAAACAAATCACACTGTAGAGAGTTCAGCTACAAACAAGTCACCCTGTAGAGAGTTCAGGTAGAAGAAGTTACATTGTAGAGAGTTCAGCTACAAACAAATCACCCTGTAGAGAGTTCAGCTACAAACAAGTCACCATGTAGATAGTTCAGCTAGAAGAAGTTACATTGTAGAGAGTTCAGCTACAAAGAAACTACCATGTAGAGAGTTCAGCTGCAAACAAATCGCCCTGTAGAGAATTCAGCTACAAACAAATCATCCTGTAGAAAAGTAGATCAGCTAGAAGAAGTTACCTTGTAGAGAGTTCAGCTACAAACAAATCACCCTGTAGAGAGTTCAGCTAGAAACAAGACACTCTGTAGAGAGATCAGCTAGAAACAAGCCACCCGTAGAGAGTTCAGCTAGAATAAGTTACACTGTAGAGAGTTCGGCTACAAAGAAACTACCATGTAGAGAGTTCAGCTGCAAACAAATCGCCTGTAGAGAATTCAGCTACAAACAAGTCACCCTGTAGAAAGATCAGCTAGAAGAAGTTACCTTGTAGAGAGTTCAGCTACAAACAAATCACCCTGTAGAGAGTTCAGCTACAAACAAGTCACCATGTAGATAGTTCAGCTAGAAGAAGTTACATTGTAGAGAGTTCAGCTACAAAGAAACTACCATGTAGAGAGTTTAGCTGCAAACAAATCGCCCTGTAGAGAATTCAGCTACAAACAAATCATCCTGTAGAAAAGTAGATCAGCTAGAAGAAGTTACCTTGTAGAGAGTTCAGCTACAAACAAATCACCCTGTAGAGAGTTCAGCTAGAAACAAGACACTCTGTAGAGAGATCAGCTAGAAACAAGCCACCCGTAGAGAGTTCAGCTAGAATAAGTTACACTGTAGAGAGTTCGGCTACAAAGAAACTACCATGTAGAGAGTTCAGCTGCAAACAAATCGCCTGTAGAGAATTCAGCTACAAACAAGTCACCCTGTAGAAAGATCAGCTAGAAGAAGTTACCTTGTAGAGAGTTCAGCTACAAACAAATCACCCTGTAGAGAGTTCAGCTACAAACAAGTCACCCTGTAGAGAGATCAGCTAGAAACAAGTCATCCTGTAGAGAGTTCAGCTAGAAGAAGTTACATTGTAGAGAGTTCAGCTACAAAGAAACTACCATGTAGAGAGTTCAGCTGCAAGCAAATCGCCCTGTAGAGAATTCAGCTACAAACAAATCACCCTGTAGAAAGATCAGCTAGAAGAAGTTACCTTGTAGAGAGTTCAGCTACAAACAAATCACCCTGTAGAGAGTTCAGCTAGAAACAAGTCACCCTGTAGAGAGATCAGCTAGAAACAAGTCATCCTGTAGAGAGTTCAGCTAGAAGAAGTTACATTGTAGAGAGTTCAGTTACAAAGAAACTACCATGTAGAGAGTTCAGCTGCAAACAAATTGCCCTGTAGAGAATTCAGCTACAAACAAATCACCCTGTAGAAAGGTCAGCTACAAACAAGTCACCCTGTAGAGAGATCAGCTAGAAACAAGTCATCCTGTAGAGAGTTCAGCTAGAAGAAGTTACGTTGTAGAGAGTTCAGCTACAAAGAAACTACCATGTAGAGAGTTCAGCTGCAAATAAATCACCCTGTAGAGAATTCAGCTACAAACAAATCACCCTGTAGAAAGATCAGCTAGAAGACATTACCTTGTAGAGAGTTCAGCTACAAACAAGTCACCATGTAGAGAGTTCAGCTAGAAGAAGTTACCTTGTAGAGAGTTCAGCTACAAACAAATCACCCTGTGGAGAGTTCAGCTACAAACAAGTCACCCTGTAGAGAGATCAGCTAGAAACAAGTCATCCTGTAGAGAGTTCAGCTAGAAGAAGTCACATTGTAGAGAGTTCAGCTACAAAGAAACTACCATATAGAGAGTTCAGCTGCAAACAAATCACCCTGTAGAGAATTCAGCTACAAACAAATTACCCTGTATTTATTTATTTATTTATTTATTATTAATTACTAGGCAGGCAGCACAGCTGGTTTGCCTAGGATGTAAATCACAGAACACGTTACAATCAATAAGTTAAAGTATGTATGCTACAATGTGTATGTTACAGTTACTAATAATAAACAGTGCATGCGTTGATTACAATTACTATTCATAAATAATAAGTTACAGCATACAGTACATACATATAATTGCTAGTTATAATCAATCAGTGAGTTATAGTGCATATATTACAACGAAAAAGAAAGTTACGATAATATAATTATACAATTAATAACTTACGTAGTTGATTGGTAAAATTATCTAGAGTAGCAGCTGTAGAAAGGTCAGCTAGAAGAAGTTACCTTGTAGAGAGTTCAGCTACAAACAAATCACCCTGTAGAGAGTTCAGCTAGAAACAAGTCACCCTGTAGAGAGATCAGCTAGAAACAAGCCACCCGTCGAGAGTTCAGCTAGAAGAAGTTACATTGTAGAGAGTTCAGCTACAAAGAAGCTACCATGTAGAGAGTTCAGCTGCAAACAAATTGCCCTGTAGAGAATTCAGCTACAAACAAATCACCCTGTAGAAAGGTCAGCTAGAAGAAGTTACCTTGTAGAGAGTTCAGCTACAAACAAATCACCCTGTAGAGAGTTCAGCTAGAAACAAGTCACCCTGTGGAGAGTTCAGCTAAAAGAAGTTACATTGTGGAGAGTTCAGCTACAAAGAAACTACAATGTAGAGAGTTCAGCTGCAAACAGATTGCCCTGTAGAGAGATCAGCTAGAAACAAGTCATCCTGTAGAGAGTTCAGCTAGAAGAAGTTACCTTGTAGAGAGTTCAGCTAGAAACAAATCACCCTGTAGAGAGTTCAGCTACAAACAAGTCACCCTGTAGAGAGATCAGCTAGAAACAAGTCATCCTGTAGAGAGTTCAGCTAGAAACAAGCCACCCGTAGAGAGTTCAGCTAGAAGAAGTTACATTGTAGAGAGTTCAGCTAGAAACAAGTCACCCTGTAGAGAGATCAGCTAGAAACAAGTCACCCTGTAGAGAGATCAGCTAGAAACAAGCCACCCGTAGAGAGTTCAGCTAGAAGAAGTTACAGTGTAGAGAGTTCAGCTACAAACAAGTCACCATGTAGAGAGTTCAGCTAGAAGAAGTTACCTTGTAGAGAGTTCAGCTACAAACAAATCACCCTGTAGAGAGTTCAGCTACAAACAAGTCACCCTGTAGAGAGATCAGCTAGAAACAAGTCATCCTGTAGAGAGTTCAGCTAGAAGAAGTTACCTTGTAGAGAGTTCAGCTACAAACAAATCACCCTGTAGAGAGTTCAGCTACAAACAAGTCACCCTGTAGAGAGATCAGCTAGAAACAAGTCATCCTGTAGAGAGTTCAGCTAGAAACAAGCCACCCGTAGAGAGTTCAGCTAGAAGAAGTCACATTGTAGAGAGATCAGCTAGAAACAAGTCACCCTGTAGAGAGATCAGCTAGAAACAAGCCACCCGTAGAGAGTTCAGCTAGAAGAAGTTACCTTGTAGAGAGTTCAGCTACAAACAAATCACCCTATAGAGAGTTCAGCTACAAACAAGTCACCCTGTAGAGAGATCAGCTAGAAACAAGTCATCCTGTAGAGGGTTCAGCTAGAAGAAGTTACATTGTAGAGAGTTCAGCTACAAAGAAACTACCATGTAGAGAATTCAGCTACAAACAAATCACCCTGTAGAGAGGTCAGCTAGAAGAAGTTACCTTGTAGAGAGTTCAGCTACAAACAAATCACCCTGTAGAGAGTTCAGCTACAAACAAGTCACCCTGTAGAGAGATCAGCTAGAAACAAGTCATCCTGTAGAGAGTTCAGCTAGAAGCAAGCCACCCGTAGAGAGTTCAGCTAGAAGAAGTCACATTGTAGAGAGATCAGCTAGAAACAAGCCACCCGTAGAGAGTTCAGCTAGAAGAAGTTACATTGTAGAGAGTTCAGCTACAAAGAAGCTACCATGTAGAGAGTTCAGCTGCAAACAAATTGCCCTGTAGAGAATTCAGCTACAAACAAATCACCCTGTAGAAAGGTCAGCTAGAAGAAGTTACCTTGTAGAGAGTTCAGCTACAAACAAATCACCCTGTAGAGGGTTCAGCTACAAACAAGTCACCATGTAGAGAATTCAGCTAGAAGAAGTTACATTGTAGAGAGTTCAGCTACAAAGAAACTACCATGTAGAGAGTTCAGCTGCAAACAAATCGCCCTGTAGAGAATTCAGCTACAAAAAAATTACCCTATAAAAAGATCAGCTAGAAGAAGTTACCTTGTAGAGAGTTCAGCTAGAAACAAATCACCCTGTAGAGAGATCAACTAGAAACAAGCCACCCGTAGAGAGTTCAGCTAGAATAAGTTACACTGTAGAGAGTTTGGCTACAAAGAAACTACCATGTGGAGAGTTCAGCTGCAAACAAATTGCCCTGTAGAGAATTCAGCTACAAACAAATCACCCTGTAGAAAGATCAGCTAGAAGAAGTTACCTTGTAGAGAGTTCAGCTACAAACAAATCACCCTGTAGAGAGTTCAGCTACAAACAAGTCACCCTGTAGAGAGATCAGCTAGAAACAAGTCATCCTGTAGAGAGTTCAGCTAGAAACAAGCCACCCGTAGAGAGTTCAGCTAGAAGAAGTCACATTGTAGAGAGATCAGCTAGAAACAAGTCACCCTGTAGAGAGATCAGCTAGAAACAAGCCACCCGTAGAGAGTTCAGCTAGAAGAAGTTACCTTGTAGAGAGTTCAGCTACAAACAAATCACCCTATAGAGAGTTCAGCTACAAACAAGTCACCCTGTAGAGAGATCAGCTAGAAACAAGTCATCCTGTAGAGGGTTCAGCTAGAAGAAGTTACATTGTAGAGAGTTCAGCTACAAAGAAACTACCATGTAGAGAATTCAGCTACAAACAAATCACCCTGTAGAGAGGTCAGCTAGAAGAAGTTACCTTGTAGAGAGTTCAGCTACAAACAAGTCACCCTGTAGAGAGTTCAGCTACAAACAAGTCACCCTGTAGAGAATTCAGCTAGAAGAAGTTACATTGTAGAGAGTTCAGCTACAAAGAAGCTACCATGTAGAGAGTTCAGCTGCAAACAAATTGCCCTGTAGAGAATTCAGCTACAAACAAATCACCCTGTAGAAAGGTCAGCTAGAAGAAGTTACCTTGTAGAGAGTTCAGCTACAAACAAATCACCCTGTAGAGGGTTCAGCTACAAACAAGTCACCATGTAGAGAATTCAGCTAGAAGAAGTTACATTGTAGAGAGTTCAGCTACAAAGAAACTACCATGTAGAGAGTTCAGCTGCAAACAAATCGCCCTGTAGAGAATTCAGCTACAAAAAAATTACCCTGTAAAAAGATCAGCTAGAAGAAGTTACCTTGTAGAGAGTTCAGCTAGAAACAAATCACCCTGTAGAGAGATCAACTAGAAACAAGCCACCCGTAGAGAGTTCAGCTAGAATAAGTTACACTGTAGAGAGTTTGGCTACAAAGAAACTACCATGTGGAGAGTTCAGCTGCAAACAAATTGCCCTGTAGAGAATTCAGCTACAAACAAATCACCCTGTAGAAAGATCAGCTAGAAGAAGTTACCTTGTAGAGAGTTCAGCTACAAACAAATCACCCTGTAGAGAGTTCAGCTAGAAATAAGTCACCCTGTAGAGAGATCAGCTAGAAACAAGTCATCCTGTAGAGAGTTCAGCTAGAAGAAGTTACATTGTAGAGAGTTCAGCTACAAAGAAACTACCATGTAGAGAGTTTAGCTGCAAACAAATCGCCCTGTAGAGAATTCAGCTACAAACAAATCACCCTGTAGAAAGATCAGCTAGAAGAAGTTACCTTGTAGAGAGTTCAGCTACAAACAAGTCACCCTGTAGAGAGATCAGCTAGAAACAAGCCACCCATAGAGAGTTTAGCTAGAAGAAGTTACATTGTAGAGAGTTCAGCAGTGTAGCTGTAAACAAATCGCCCTGTAGAGAATTCAGCTACAAACAAATCACCCTGTAGAAAGATCAGCTAGAAGAAGTTACCTTGTAGAGAGTTCAGCTACAAACAAATCACCCTGTAGAGAGTTCAGCTACAAACTAGTCATCCGGTAAAGGGATCAGCTAGAAGGATCACCTTGCAGAGAGGTCAGCTACAAAGAAATCACCCTGCTTCATCTTTTCTTCTTCCTGTAGTAAAGAAAAAAATGACAGGTTAAAAAGCCCTAAAGCCGTTTATGGCCGGCTTTGGGGTATACAAATGCAAAAAGAAGTGAAATCTAATCCAAAACAGCCAAGCTGTAAAAAAAGAGTGCGGCCCTGAGAAAGGCTATGGTGAAAAAAGATGTGAAATCCAAGGTGGCGGCCAAGAAATGGCTGTGATGGTAGGTTAATGGTAAAAATTTTAATAACAACAATTCAGTGAATTTGGTGCCACTTGGTCTTGGCACAAAATTCACTTGAATTGTCGTTATTAAAATTTTTACCATTAACCTACCATCACAGCCATTTCTTGGCCGCCACCTTGGATTTCACATCTTTTTTCACCATAGCCTTTCTCAGGGCCGCACTCTTTTTTTACAGCTTGGCTGTTTTGGAGTAGATATCATTATCAATGGTGTAAAGCATGGCCTTGGCAAGGATTCTTCTAGGCACATCTCCAATTCCTATTGGGCACACACCAGGTTTCTTATATCTATATAAGAAACCTGGTGTGCGCCAACAAAGGCCATTAATTCAGAGGGGTCAACAGAAGACACATACAAACGAGCAGTGGCAGATCTAGGATTTTTAAAAGGGGGTTTCTGAAGTTGGTATAGTTGAATAAGGCATCTGATCACATTTCTCCAGAAATTGAGATTTTAGAAACTCTGAGATTGGATTTTAGTTGGCAATTACAATAAATCCAATGCTTTAAACTGTAAATACTGTAGCTAACTATAGGGAAAAGATGGTGACTATAAGCTGCAGCTTTGATTGCTCTATTAGAGTAGTTACTTGACTGCTCTATTAGAGTATCTCGATCGTTTTTAATGCAGTGGGGGATGAAAAGTGAAGTGTTGCTGAGAGTTTAATAGATGCAACTGATGTCAGTTAAGTGCAGCTGCATGCATGCTACTAAAATACAGTGGTATGTAGTTGTTTGATATGACAAATTGTCAGTACAACAATTGTTTATGTATTTAGACTTCCACTGAGGTAAATTTAAAAGGTGGTTTCTGTCGAAACCCCAGAAACCCATCTAGATCCGCCACTGAACAGCAACTAGAGAATTACACAATGTCACTGAGGCATTTCCAAAGATGAACACATTCTACGCCAAGAGTAGGCATCAACCCCAGAAGGATTGGCAGCACCTTGAGTTCGAAGAGCAGCTAGCTTAATCAAATCTCCTGTAAGACTATCAAACAACACCGGATCAAACAATGGAGCTCTGACACTGTCAAGTTCAACTTGAAGGAGTGAATCAGCAGAAGCAGGCTGAACTGATGGATGTTTATCAGATAAAATTTCCTGTACTGACTTGAAAATAGAACTACCACAACTGTTGACACCACATGGCACCTGGGAATCCAGTGATAAAACGTCACCCTTTGCTGACTGTGTAAGACGTTTAACAAAGAAGCTTGCTGACTGTGAAAGAAGTTTAGTTTTTCAAAGTAGTTGCATCACGTTTTCGGTTCAAGTGTAACTTGATATCCACTATGGCTACAGGATTGGTTTTTTCACTGTTAGACATCACTTCAGCCACTATAACTGTTTGGGACTATAAACATGCTCCATTATTTGTTATCATAATATTTGTTATAATGGTCCCAGTCAGTGTAATAGTCTTTCTCTTCTGCAAGATATAGGATCTGCAAGTGGTTTTTAGGATTCAGCGTGATAAACAGCCCTTTACCTTTACTAGATGTAGAGACGTGTTACTTTTGGACAGGCTATCAATTAATAATAAGAGTAGCATTAGTCACCACCAGACATCTGTTGGATAAAATACTCACCCTCACTATTACCTTAATCATTGGTTTTGCCATTGGTGTATATGGGCCGGGTATGTGCATGCGAATACACTGCTAAATCTTCAAAAATTGCTAGCTATATATTCAATGCCTTCACAGTTATATGTTTGCCAAATATCAGTGTTTCCACATGTAGCTGTGGGGATGCCATTGTTCTACTTTGTTTGCTCTGTTCCTGTATCCCATACATGTATATGAACACATTTGTCAACAACATCATAATGACACTCTTTGGTAAAGTGAAATTGCAAATTTTTGGGCTGTGCTCTAACAAAATCAAGCACTAGATAAGCAGTGATGTATGTACAATAGACATTGACTTCAGTACATAGATTACATAGACTGCATGTACATATACTATTTTTTTTTCTGTATATTCTCAACATATGCACACATGAAACACATTGACACACATGACATTATAAAGTCTATACGTACAATGCTGATGGATATAATTGCACATATGTGACCTGATCTTGGAAAACCTACCTTTTTGGCACATGGGTCAATTTTCTGTTTTATAGCTTAAATGAGGTACTAGGTGCTCATCTATCTTGTGTTAAAAGTTCAGCTTAATATCTTTAAGCATTCCTGAGATATGGCCAATTTTCTGTCCTGTACATTACAAACTAACTTTTATGGTAATGTATTGAGTTATGTGGGTGATTAAGGGTGACAAATGGTGACAAATCACTTTGTTTACTAATAATTCCATTCTTACCATCTAAAATACTTTAAAAGACATTTCTGATAGTTTAATGAAGTATTCTTGGTACTTTTCTGCAATTAAATGCCATGCATCATTGTCTAAGACTAAGTGTTAGCCATTCCAGCACCTGAACAAATCACCCAATTTGTAAGTTACTTGTTATCCCACACATGTAAAATTACTACATGGTCTGATATAATCATCCATATCTCCTAGGAAAAAGAAGCTATGGGTGTGAAACTTCACAGTAAGAAGGTTTAATAGTTGCTTTATCCAATGTGCAAAAAAATTAATTAAAAAAATATTGTTGAAATTTTCATTTGAGTTTTCCCAAAAAGTTAGCTTGTGCCCAAAAGGTAGGTTTTCCAAGATCCGGTCACATATGTTGGATACTGATCATAATACAGCTTTAAGAAGTACAATTTGTATTACTTATGTACAAGTGCAGGGAAATTGTACAGGAACTCATTCTTCCCTAGATCAATAAGACTGGAATTCACTCCCACCTGACCTATTCCAACAACAATGATTACAAATTTTTAAGCACTAACTGAAACTATTATTACATTCCCCTACCAAATAGTAATCCCATAATCAATCATATTATAAAACATATTGTAGTTATACATGTTTCATATGTGCATTAATCCTCAAAATGAAGCTGCACATTTTTGGAAAATAAATAAAATTAATTTTGATGAAACTTCATAACACTAATTATTTCAAAAAGTATGCAGATGTGTTTACTATTCCATTTTGATTATCTGCAGTTGGAGGTGATAGTAAACATCATTAGGGCTAGCAAGAGCTGTTACTTCCATAGTAAATGTGACAATCGCAGGGGCTTAGCCAGGGTTTTTTGAAGGGGTTCCAACCGCAGTATTGGATTAGTAGAAGCAGGGGTCTGGGGGGGTGCAGCCCCCAGCCGTTAAGAGACTTTCAATATTTTAATGAATCAAAAATCAGCAAATTGCTATATTTTATGTAAAAAGGTATATATAGCTAAGTGCCCCTGGGATGAAGCTAGTAAAGCTACCTAGTGGAAACAGCATAACACATAGAAACACATAGCTAATTTTGAATCCACTGATACAAATGGAATGACTTACAATCAAAACATTATAACTACAAAATTATGCATAGCGTGGATTCATTTAGCATAATAACATAAGTGATACATTACTGGAGTTCTATATCTTTAAGCACTGCACACCAAAGCTATAGCAGTATAAGGTCATGCTCAGTTTTGCATTTAATGTTAGAATGTCTAAAAAACTGATATTTACATGCATGTTCTACTAGAGTATAAGTGACTGCTCTATTAGAGTGCATGCCTGACTGTATATCAATCAAGTTTTGAAAGGGCTCATGTTACCTCTGTAAATCCTTCCCTGAGAGATAAATGAAGCTTTATCAATTGTTGTGCTGTGCCATATACTATATCAAGACTCACGGTAGTGAGGCGCGCGGCCAAGAAACTACAAAGCGCACTCCGCAATTAAAACGCGCGCGGCTACTTCCGTGAGTTATTTACGTGTAGGGACGGTTTCACAATTTTAGTCCTTATTATGCAATCATTCCCATTAGAAATGTATTGTACAGCAGGCGCCGGAATTGTAAATGAGTGGTTATGTTGTCGCAACCGTGAAAATAAGACCAAGTTCACTTTATTACCCTAATATCTCGGCTTGTGTTAGTGTTATCGTCATATTATCATTGAATATAGCTGCCTTTTGTGGAGTAATACTGGCACAGGAGTTTTCTAGTACTGGATTGCCTGTACAGCGGATTTTGTTTACCAAACGCCTAATCCATACGATAACTTTTAGAGACGCGGCGTGGACACAAACCCAACACCCATATAAACGTATTGTGAAAGCGTAAAGAACGTAACTTCCCTAGGGAGAGTGTTTTCAGGATAATTCCGTTTAGCGCCACCCATGTACTATCACGTGATTGCCTTTATTTGTGTAGACATTGTCACTCCCAATTCGGACCTAACTTTCTCAGTTCTAATATTCTCACGAATTGGTGCTCACGCACAGTAAAGCCAGACAGCTACTGGTTACAGGTTTTTGCAATTGAATTCGGCGACTTTGCAATTGAATTCGTCCCGTTTGCAATTGAGTTCGTCGCTTTTGCAATTGAATTCGTCGCTTTTGCAATTGAATTCGTCCCGTTTGCAATTGAGTTCGTCGCTTTTGCAATTGAATTCGTCCCGTTTGCAATTGAATTCGTCGCTTTTGCAGTTAAATTCGTCCGTAACAAGAATGGCAGCTGAGGAAACACGAAAACATGATGTAGCAGCTGCTACAAGAACTTGTTCAAGTACAACAGTAGTAAACAACTCTTTATAAGGCAACAATTCTTCCTCTACAGCCTATCCAGCAACATTCCAAACTCTACTACGCCATTCGCGATGGGTGTGGTCACTCGCGAGCAAGTTAATTAACTTGTCAGACAGCTATCAACTTCGCGTACTACCAGCTCCAATTACTTTCTAGTGTCTCAAGTGTAACTCTCCAAGGCATAAATAGTTCATCTCTTAATGAACGGGTTGGTTTCTTGGAGCCGTTTTGTTTATGACGAATTGTAATGCAAACACGACGAATTCTATTGCAAAACCGACTAATTCAACTACAAAACCGACGAATTCAATTGCAAACGGGACGAATTCGATTGTAATACCGACGAATTCAATTGCAAACGGGACGAATTCAATCGCAAAGGCGACGAATTCAATTGCAAAAACCTGTAACATCACATGTCATGCAAGCTAATTAAATTGATACACGTAACAATACAGTATTTCACAAAGTGCACTTTTAAAAATAAACTGTCCCATGTTGGTTGACAAATAAGAATGATTATTGGCTTTGCTTCTTAATGTTGGATCTGCCATCGTGTACTTGACGGGACACCAATCCTCAGTGCTGCCAAGAAGGGAGTGTGGGTGGGGTACAACAAAGGCGGCCCGCAAATCCTCCGTTTGTCATCTGGCATAGCTTATGGGATGCCTTCCTCCAATAAACCGAATGTCTGAATTTCACTGGACCTGTCAAGAAACAACACGTTGATTGTGTGGTCAATCTAAACCTAGGTAACAAGTTTGGCATGCACTATAAAGCACATTAAGCAGGCAGTCAAAGGTTCTACAAAATCTCATTGCACATCAAAACCAGGACACCTTCATAATCAGGGTAGTCTCATGATCTGGACACTGGTGGTTAGAGCCATTACTAGTATTGATCTGTAAAATAACTAGTGGTGGGACAAATGTCTGAAAAACTTGAACACTTGTTTGTTAAGGAGATATGTGACAAATACATTTTTACCAACAAACATTAGTTACCATGGTTACTATAGTACATAAGCATAGTAACATTTAACAAAATTAATTCAGTTGAATTTAGATTACATTGTATACACTATCTCAATGACTGCAGTACATTTCTGCAAAAACATATGAATGCATATTGCACTGAAATATTAGAAACAGACCTTCAAGCATTCATTTGCTAAATTTACAGAACCTTCGAATGTGATCATGAAATGCACATTCATCCCAGTAACTAGGTAGGGAAAAAAAATGGTCTGACTATTAGATCCATTAAACTACTGGGACACCAAACATCTTACATAAAGTAACACATGCCTGACTCTAAAACACAAACAAACCCATTCATTTAGACCATTGCCAGTCATCATGCAGCCAAAAAACCATTCCTTACTCATACAAATATTCATTTTTGTTTACATTTTACCTGCAGCCAAAGTTCCTGGAACCTCCAGTCAAGACTCACGACTCCATCTATAACTGATATCACACATTCCCACACTACTAAGAATACATCTGTAAACAGCAAGTTGGCAAAGTGGATACTACAAAGACAAAAATATGGACACTTAACACTCAAGATACTCAAACAGAAAGAAACTGACCTGGAGAATTATGATGCTATAATTACAATACATGTAATCGTTGGTCCCAATCTGCCCATAACACAGACGTCTGCAATATGGTGTTGATGATGCAGTACACCACAATAATGAGACCTTGAAAATGCAGGATAATGTCATGCAGTTAAGACCTCATAGTATAAACAACAAAGTATGTGCACATTTAATGCACCTATCAATGTAATGCCTGACTACCACAAGTATGGGCTGAAGGTCGGAGTTGGTGGGGGAATGGACTGTTAAGTTTCCAGAGGTGGTGGGGATTGTCATTGTCCAAGAAATTTCATGGATGCTGACTTACTATCTGTCATCACTACAACCCGCTTGAAGTAACTTGGAACTGGAATAGCTACACTGTGACAGACGCGATGGGTGATTGTGCAAAGCCCAACTAACCCCAGCTGAGTTTTGCTACTGGGAGATTTGTCGTGAGGGCAACATTGTATACTTCCCCAGTAGGTGGGGAATTGTAATTTTCAGGGATGTAAATCCCCACTCAGCCTATACCTATCGTAGTAGGGCTTTACATTGATAGGTGCATAACAACCATATAAAGTAGCAACCACCGTCTGAGGTTCCACGTAATATGCACACAACTGCTAACTCTAATTAATTCACTCATGTAGTTCAGCCAAGTCAGACTGAAGGGAAGGACTGAAACACGCGCACCTTTAATATTTACACACATACAAAAACATTTATAAACGATATTAACTTACAGTTAGATCTACACACTTTCGCAAAGTAGGTCACAATCAACTATTTCCGTATTTGGTCTAACCACTAGTGCTAGTAGGGGAAGTTCCTTGGAAAGTCCCTTTCACACCTCCACTAGCGCACGTGAACACTTTCAAATGTGCGTCGGTACTCTTATGGATCGAGTTTCGTGACCGTGTGTCCTTTGGCCAACTACGTCCTAAGACGCCGGAGTACACAATTAATCTACCATATCCTTGAGGAATCCACTGGTCTGTCTGATGATGTTGTCTCCTCCTGCAGTTTTCCATCTTAGGTATAATGCGCCTATCAATGTAATGCCCGACTACCACTGATACGGGCTGAGGGTGGGGAAATGTCGGGGATGGTGGGGGGATTGATCGCTAAATTTCCCGGACATAGTGGGGATTTGTCTTCACTAAAGAAAATCACTCAGACACCAAAGCCTTTGCTGTCTGAGTGATTTTCTTTAGTGAAGACAAATCCCCACTATGTCGGGGAAATTAAGGTGTGTGCTTTCAGTTTAGGAAGGAGTATCTCGGGTGCTAGCTATTACGTTCATACCAGAATCCACTCAGAACTAACTCATCACTAGACCAACGCCACACGATCGTACAAACCCCCTCCTAGCCCCGGTCGAGACTTGGTCGGGTTTGCATCCAATGCATCGCCAGTAGGTGGGGAATTGTAATTTTCAGTGATGCAAATCCCCACCTCAGCCCGTATTAGCGGTAGTCGGGGATTACACTGATAGGTTCATAATAATGTGAATTGTTCTTGCTGTCTTAGTAACTTTTGTGTGGAAGAACAGCTATTCCGAAATATTTGAGCTCTAAAAATCATCCATGCAGTTAACGAAATCACGAGCAAAATTGGTGCTTATTAAAAATTTTCAAAGGGAAATCTCAGTGTTAAAAAAACTCAGTATCTTGCGAGGCATATGCATACCCCAGAAAACCCCCGTAGTTGGCTCTGAATGTAAAAAGCACACTATTGTGTACGTCCTGAGGTCCCCACTGTCACAAAACGTCTGGGCTTCAGTTGTTATTATTAACACTTTACAGTGACCAGCACTGTAAAGTGAGGCATATGCACTGTACTGAAGCATATGCACTGGCCAGCACTGTAAAGTGAGGCATATGCACTGTAAAGTAAAGTGAGGCATATGCACTGTAAAGTAAAGTGAGGCATATGTAAAGTAAAGTAAGGCATATGCACTGTAAAGTGAGGCATATGCACTGTAAAGTGAGGCATATGCACTGTAAAGTGAGGCATATGCACTGGCCAGCACTGTAAAGTGAGGCATATGCACCCATCCTCCCAGCTTCAGTTGTTATTATTAACACTTTACAGTGACCAGCACTGAAGGTCTGACAGCAACATGTGCTGCAGTCTTAGGATTACCTAACCTAATTTCACAAGCCAAGGACTTAGACTTAATGACTTGACTTGGTTACTTGACTTAATGACTGATAAGGTGTAACAGAAAAGGTTTCTGCCTCTGTACTGAAACGCACCAGTACAGTCTACCAACATAACAAAAGAGGTGATCATATTGTGAGATAAATCATCAGTGTACATTAACATAACAATGATGATACAGTACATAAGCAGCAACTAATATTGATTTTACATTGCAACAATTATTGTGATTGAATATGATTCCAGTGATAATCCTTCACTCTCCAGTAACTCTGTTTCGAGCACTACAAGAACTTTTTAACACCAAGTAAGAGCACTGACCAGCTCACCTACGAGAGCATTGTGATAATAACTTGTTTACATCAAGTACAACCAATATGTGGTGTATATGCGTGGACATGGATAGTATGTATAGTGTTTGCACATTTTGTGTGTGTCTTGTGCTATGATGCATGCATGTGTCCATGTATTGAAATGAAAATAGTATAATCTGGTGTTCCACATTTGTAATCTACCATTACTTGGCCTGACCAATAAATTGTAGTTTCCACAAGCCCTGGTTCTAATAACAATTCACAGCTACTAGGAATGTATGATATATGTTCATCACTTTGTGTTTTGTCTCAACACCACTACAATGCAGAATTCATCATACACCCCCATGAATTGATCCTTTCAATTATATAACTGATAAAAATTAGTGCGTCCAAGAAACTACAAGTACTTGAAAAAACAGCTCAGCTGTAGAAAAAGACTAACAAGCAACTGAAAGAGCTGATATCTGGAGCGGCCAAGAATCAATGTTACTACAACTACCAAAGTTTTCATGCTTTGTTGCAAAACAGGTAAAATGAAAGTAACTGGCAACCAAAACAGCTGATATCTGAAGCGGCCAAGAATAAAATTTATGTTGATACAACCAACTACAATTATTAATGAAGTTGTAACATTGAATGTTAATCATTCAACTGTGTTCTATACATTCATCCCTGCTACATCATGAATCAATTCTTTGTTACTCTAATTGGCTGGTAATTTGACCGCCTTTTTCAATAGTCAGTATAGAGAAAAAAGGCGGCCAAATTACCAGCCAATTAGAGTAACAAAGAATTGATTCATGATGTAGCAGGGATGAATGTATAGAACACAGTTGAATGATTAACATTCAATGTTACAACTTCATTAATAATTGTAGTTGGTTGTATCAACATAAATTTTATTCTTGGCTGCTTCAGATATCAGCTGTTTTGGTTGCCAGTTACTTTCATTTTACCTGTTTTGCAACCAAGCATGAAAACTTTGGTAGTTGCAGTAACATTGATTCTTGGCTGCTTCAGATATCAGCTCTTTCAGTTGCTTGTTAGTCTTTTTCTACAGCTGAGCTGTTTTTTCAAGTACTTGTAGTTTCTTGGACGCGCCATTTTTTACAGCGAAGGTGTTTTTGGAGGGGGATATTATATTACTGGCTCATTTTGGCCTGCCACACTAAATGGTGTGTTAGGGTGCTGCTGTATAAAACTCAGAAATCTAAATTTTATAAGAGGTTCCGGAACCCTCCTCCCTACACTCCTGGATCGCAAACTGTGTTGCTATGAGTAACAGTTGGTACAAGATTAAACTACCAGAGCCAGAGAGTGACATTCTGCACTCTCTCATATACTGTAAGTACTCTAAGTCTGCATGAAGATTCAGCAAGCTGTAAATCATAAAACACTCCAGCTAGTTTACTTAAACTGCATTGGTTTTCTACTATTGAATTTCTTCGTTGTAGCTATTAAACCCAGATGCCAGTACAGATTGTGATTGAAATTTATATTCAATAAGGAAAGCTCATATACACGGTGTTCAAGGCTAGTATATTGATGAAACTGACTGCGAAAATAGGATATGTGGGCACAAACTACACCCTGCCACATAGCATCTCATATCTCAGTATTGAGGTAGAATATATTTATTCTGCAAAAGCCAACTAAGTTGGCTTATTTCATGGCTAAATAATAACCCTTCGTTTCCCACCAATAGTTTTTGCGATACATTTTTTGACTTCATGATAATATTTATTTTTAGATGAATAGAAACAGCTTTAATAATGACATACATTTTTATTGGATCAGTAACCTCTAAGCAAACTTTAGAAATAAAAATTTCCTTATAAGGATCTAGTACAACAAGGCATTTATATAATTATAGTCTTATATATTCCTGCATCTACGTCACGACAGTGTTTTCTTTGTAAAACCATCATACAATAATCTTTTGCTCTGAATTTTTTTTCGCTTGTCCCTGAATGGTGTAGCTACCCAGCAAACTTGTAAATGTTGTAAATAAACAGAGTGAATCTATTGTAATAAATTCTTACACATTTATTTCCCCTTTTTTGCAAATTTAATTACATCATACTTCTACTTAGATTATTCAATCACCATCCCATTTACACCACTAGTGCATAATTATGTAGAGAAGTGCTGCTAAAAATTTGGTGATGATACCTGCAGCTATACAAGAGTTATAAGGTTATAAAGCAAGGAGTGTAATTGTTTGGTTAAAGGAATGTGAGAAACAAAGGGATAATGGAATACAAAGTTACGTTGCATCAAAGTTTTAAAAGGTAGGCAATTTTTATGTGCCCACATGCCCTATTTTCGCAGGCCCGGTCACATTTTTTCTTACACATTTTACCTAAAGACATAATATTCTAAGACTATTATCCATCAAAGGATTGTTGACTGCACTATATCACAGTATTTCACTTTAATTACCTGAACTGGGGCCACTGCTCATTTATAGGTAGACTGCTTGTGATGAAGCAGAATTAATTTAATGTAGGGAATTCTGATCATTTGTGAAAGCTAATATAGCTATATAGCTGTAAAATTGTAAACTAGCTAGAAGATTTACAGCCTGTTGTATCTCCATGCAGACCTCCTGTACTCATCTGGAAATGAAAGCAATACTAAAATGGATATTGCTGATATATTAAGTTTCATTTTAAAGCTATAAGATATTTGTAAATTCATAGATACAAAAATGTACTCTCTCTAACAACAAAATTTGTCAATTGCAATGTGACCATGCAACTTCTCATCCAGAAAATCATTACCAATACAGATGTATTAACAATGAAATGATACTGAGGCCACCTAATAGTTGGATACAAAGTAAGGTCAACAGGTTAGTATCTGTTATCTCTATTCATTATAACACACACGGAAAAGATTTGGAATCACTTCCCTAAACAATTAAGTACGACAACAGACATTCATTAGACAGGACATAGCTAACTACTTTACTTGAATACACTGGAACCTCAGTTATACGGATCCCGATTCTCGGTTAACTGAACTGTGGAAATGACTACTCTATTAATATAGTGACTGTTCTATTAGGGTAGTTGAAGAATACTACTATGCTATTATACACAATTTCAGAGATATGGACTTTTCAGACTTATGGAGCACCTCTGCTCCCAGGGAGTTTGAGGTTCCACTGTATATACAAACATGTACAACATTACTCATGATTGAGTTAAAAAATAAATAAGTAAGATGGAGTGTGAACATGATGTAGTACATGCAGCCTTCCATTTAGTCAACTCTCATGCACTACTGCTTGACTTGGTATGTATTGTGACATAAATTATACAGTAAGTGTGTATATACGCATATGGTTTTAATGATAATCACTATTACAATATAGGCAGATCTGGGGTGTTGTGGTGGTGTGGGAGAAGCAACAAATGGGGACTTTGTCCATGCCTAGCCAAGAGGCAACGGATTCTTTACAGTAAGTAGTAGGTGATATAGAAGACTAACGTTTCCCCACAACTACTAATACTATTATTATGAAGCTACTAACAGTAATGATTGGAGCTTGATAGTCTTAGTATTCATGTACGTTGTTGCAAATTAAATGTTTTGTTTGACCTGAGCATAATTTTTATAGCTAGCAGAAACAGCATTAAGGTATTCATTAGCAATGTAACTTCAAGGAGTTGGATTTTTGGAATGACTTTAAAAGTATGTACCAACAATAAGTTAGTATGGTAGATGGTACAGTGTCATTTATTTGAGAGGTCTGTCACTCAGTGAAATATTGTTGATCAAAATGCTGAAATTTGAAATATAGAATATGCCAAATATTTCTGGATACTTTCCACATAACTTAGTGTATCAACAAAAACCATAAGCAAGATATTTTTGGCGTCTTGAGTAAAATATGGCAGAAATTTCCTGAATTTCACAACTGAAATCTGGATGAAAATATGGAATTTGCTGAAATTTGGCCTGAAATATGAAATATGATTGCCAAATTTCAAAACTGTTTACAATTTGTCAAGTGAATGATCCCCTGCATTTATTAGTACTTTTTAACCCTAAACGGCGATTAATAATTATTTATCATCAGTATTTGGAATTTCAACTGATATAACTGAATGTTTATTAGTGTACAATGTTGAGACAAGAAAGTGCAGAAATCACACGCTGGTCTTTTTTACTAGCAGATCTTTAATGAAAGATTTGAATGCTGTATCAGAGAGTATTTTGATCTTCAACTGATTAAGTAGCACTACACACAATTTATAATTCTTTTTAAAATGTCCATTACTTTTCCTTTGTTCTTTCTGTTTTCATTATCTTTTTTTATCATATCTTTCATGCAGCTTACACAGTTGGTATAATACATGGTAGAAAGAATGCTACAGTATTCCCACCATATGCACTCCCTAAATCTGCTACTTTAGTCTACTACTGTATTTCTTGCTCCTTAGGACAACATGCACTGAGCATAAACTCTGACTAGAAAGCAAGTGGTAAGTAAATTAATAACACTATATCAAGACTCACGGTAGTGAGTCGCGCGGCTAAGAAACTACAAAGCGCACGCCCAATTAAAAGACGCGCGGCCACTACTGTGAGTTATTTACTTGTAGGGCCGGTTTCGCAATATTATTCCTAAATTACGCAACATCTCTCAATAGATTTGTATTGCGTTACGTGATAAAAAATCTTTAGGAGTCGTTATAGTTTTCTTGCGACCTCGCTAAAATAAAAAAGTAACCATCGCAAAATAAAAAATAGGCGTATTTCACTTTATTTCTCTACCTTATGTTACAACTACTGTCACGTTATACCAGTCAACCAGTCAACATAGCTGTGTTTGTATAGTCCATCTAGCACTGACATTATCCAATCCTGGTTTGCCTATACGCGTATTTTCTTCAATCAACCTCTAATCCCTACAATAACTTTTAAAGACACGACGTGGACACAAACTCTAATGCCTGATAAACAAGTTGTGACAGCGTGCTGAACCGTAAGTTCCCTAGGGATGGCGTTTTAAGCAGAAATCTTTTAAATTCCATTTAGTACCACACCCCATGCGAGCGTTTATAAATCGCCAGTTGTCTTATATGGTTTGAAGAACAAAATCACTAGCGAAGGTGCTTTAAGCATACTCTTCAATTCTCTATTTACATGTAATTTTTAATAGATTAACCACAAAGGCCGATAAGGTGAATACAAAAGGTAACAAGCCTTTAGGGGTTACCACCTCTATGTAGTGTGTACCATGTAGCTTGTGTTGTGGCTTTCATTAAGTATTATGCACACACAAATGGTGCAACAAAATTTTGTAATGGATTGCTCGAATGTGGTTGGTGGTGTTGTGGCTCGAATGTGGCTCGTGGTTTGCCAGTGACCATGTATGAGTTGGGGTTGGTCCACACAACTTACACAATATTCAAATTTCATGATGGTCATGATAATTTCTTGCCATATGGTAAACATACAACAATGTGTAACAACGTTAATTAACATCACATCAAGACTTGACTAAAAATAGTTCCAACAATAGTGATGATTTCTTGTATGTCAGCATGACGATACTGAGACCTGTAAAAGAATAAGCAGGCACTGAAGTTAACCTTAAATTAAACACTCATGCAACTGACCTGGAACATCAGTCGCAACACCAAAAACACTTGTTTCGATATCTGATGACACAATCCAGCAGGCACTGAATTAAAAGAGAATGTACAAAAAATCAATATGCCGGGCTGTATCAATAATAGCATGGATAATCGAAATGAACAAAAATTATATCCCAGGCTAAGTGAATGAATAACATAACTGTTGGGTAAGCATGTTAAACCAGAACATTAGGACATTAGTCAAACCAGAACATTAGGACATTAGTCAAACAAAAGTACGCTATCACAACTTGGTCATAATACAATGTTTGTACCACCGGACTTCACACTGGTTGCCCAAAAATTGTGCCATTCCGGAACAACAGCATAATATTATGAAACAAATAGTTACTACAACACAGAAGGCTTACTGTTGCACTGTCTACACTGATATACCATAATTTAAAAACATAACAGGTGGGCATTAAATACAATACACTTAATATCTGGGTACTAGGAAAAAATCACTAACATCACAACATGTAAACTGACCTGGAAATTAACACCCTTGATGCCACTACAGTCTACACTGGATACTTGTTCGAACCCATCAACACTATGCCTGATACATCTGAGTAGACTGACCTGCAAATTCACATCACTAGTATACAGTGATAATTGATAACTGCAAAAACAACAATTGCAATAATACAATTCTTCTGTACGTCAACTGACCTGAAATTCATGACACTCAATACCGAGACCTGTAAAAGAATAAGCAGGCACTGAAGTCAACCTTAAATTAAACACAAACGCAAACTGACCTGGAACATCGGTCGCAACACCAAAGACATCTGTTTCGATATCTGACGAAACAATCCAGCAGGCACTGAATTAAAAAGAGAATGTGCAAAAAATCAATATGCCAGGCTGTACCAATAAAGGATGAATAATCAAAATGAACTAAAAATATATATCCCATATGCAGGTTAAGTGAGTAACATAACTGTTGGGTAAGGATGTAAACCAGAACATTTGGTCATTAGTCAAACAAAAGTACGCTATCACAAACTGGTCACTGATAATTGATAACTACAAAAAGAACAATTGCAATAATACAATTCCTCTGAATGTCAACTGACCTGAAATTCATGACACCTCTATCTTTGTTCCTGCATGGTCTCAACTTACATATGTACCATGATCACATTCAACTGCTAGTGGATAAACCAGTATGACCAGATGGCCTGCAAAAACCAACATGCAGGTGTTAAATACAATACACATACCTAAAGCCTGGAATATGAAAAATATTATATAAGCATTATTCCACACTGATATAGTAATAGATTATAGGATGTTGTGGAACTTGCCTAAACGTGTAAACTGGACAACTGCATAATCTGGACACTTGGAATTGTCCAATACCTGATGAACCGCAAGTAGGTACTAATGACATTCACTTCAACATTTTATCCCAGCTGGGTGAATCTCTTGTAACTGAGTAAAAAGGTGTTTATTTTCCACCTGCAACCAAAGTTCTACATTTCTGTGGTTGGGTGTACATAAACTGACCTGGAAAATCAGTATGCCATAGGGGTATGGAAATGGTTCCTTTCCTTCTGTTGTGACATTACTTACAGCTGACTGGTAAATGATCATCGATGTCCCCATGGACCCCAACAATGAGTATACCAATAACTTCACAAGTTGGAATGAATTTCCTTTCAACATGTGGCGGAATGAATTTCCTTTCAACATCTGGTGGACAGGTCCAAAAACCCTATCGCACAAACACGGTGAATCAGTGTGTGGCGATGTGACACGTTGCACAAACTTCACTCCTCGTTTCGTTAGCATTCAAGACCGGCATATATCATAGAGTCCCTCAGTATTATTGACTCTTACTTTTTCAAGCGTTGCTCAAGCGATGTAGTTTCTCACGAGGGGCTCGAGTTTCTCAGTAAAGTCGAGCCGATTAAAGTACGCCTCACCATCCAGTTACATTCTTAAACCATTCAATTTAAAACCACGTATCATGAGTGTCCTCTTAAGGTAATTAGGGACTTTCCACGAGATTTCCCCTAAATAGATCACGTGTTAGTTGTCAATCTGGTGGATTCTGGTGGTATACATGGTTCAAAAATTGGTAAGTGTAGTATAAGCTGTCAATGAATAATTGTTTGTGCACTGCTAAACTAAGTTATTTTTGTGTGATAAGCATGCTTGAGGAAGGGTCTGCAGTGGCGGATCCAGGATGGGGCATTTGGGGCAAATGCCCCCCCCCCCCCCCCCCCTTCAAGAAATTGCATACAAGATCGAGATACTCTAATAGAGCAGTCAGTTACTCTAATAAAGCAGTCACAATGTTCATGAGGCAGTGTAGCTTACCTATGAAGCTATAAATAGGATTTTATTTTACATAACAGACGTGATATAGTTGGTAAGGATAACTAGCTATTATTGTCGTGACCTTTTTTTTTTTTTTTTTTGGTCTTCAACTGTTTTTCAGAAAGGTGCCCCCCCTCTTTCCAAACTCTGGATCCACCCCTGGTCTGGGGGACGAGACTAATGTTTTGACAGCAGTTGATAGACAGCAGTTGATGATGGCCAGGCAAAGAACTGCGAGAAGAACTACTATGATAGTATGATAGTAGGGAAAAATTCCCACCCCTATAGCTCTGCCTAGGGGCATTAACTAGCATTATCTACAGCTACTGTATTATTATTATTATTATTATTATGTTGCTGATATGTACATTCAGGCCAAGGATAAAGGTGAAACTGGTAGTAAGGCTCAATCCTATTATTCTGCTGAACAGGCAAGGGAGTCTGGGACTCAAGGGAGTCTGGGACTCTGGGGATATGTTCCCTCAGGAAAGTACAAGTACTACAACTTTTTTGTTTTAATTGCTTCATCAAGTATAAAAATTTCAGCCAAAAGGTGATGATTGAGCTCTGGTCTTATGCACTGGTTGGAGTGGTTGTATCGATACTGCACTGTGACATCCTTGAGGGGTTAGTGCTGGCATTGTCCATGGCAATACTATTCCATCTCCCCGAGTCTTGATGATTGAGTCCTCCATTCCTTTCTCTGCTGCTCCAATCCTGAAGTTGTGACCACAGTCAAAAGGCGACGATCAAGGCTCTGGTCTTGCATCTATACTGTACTGCAACACCCTTGAGGGGTTAGTACCGGCATTGACCATCGCAATACTGTTCCATCTCCCATATACAAGTCTTGATGGTTGAGTCCTCTATTCCTTTCTCTGCTGCTCTAATCCTGAAGTTGTGACCAAAATATTAAAAAATGGTTATAACATGATAAATGATTATGATGATAACAATTACAAATGTATTTATAGCTGTGTAGCAACTGTGAACTAATTAGGCACTTGCAAGTTTAATTAGGTGTCTGAAGCATTGCACAGATATGAGATATATTCATCACGTACAGGCTGTAAAGATAAATTTACTCTAATAGAACAGTCATACTACACCGTAAATTCATACTTCCGAATTTACGGTGTTATGAAACAATCATTATTATGTATGGATTTTACTGACTCTCCAAGATAATATTCTGCATTAATGTTAATTGCTCATTTCCAAAAAAATTACCTTTTAAACCAAATGTAGAGTCTATCACTGACAAAAATGAGTGATATCCACCCCAAAAACACCTTCGCTGTAAAAAGGCGTACCCAAGAAACTACAAGTACCTGGAACCCAATGTAAAAAACAAAAAGAAAAATCAGCTTAGCTGAAGTGAAAAGTAACTGGTAACTTAAAGAGCTGATATCTGAAGCGGCCAAGAATGCAATTACTAAAGTTTAATCCATGCAAGAACACCTTGGCTATAAAACAGGTGTATACATGAAAGTAACTGGCAACTGAAATGGCTGATATCTGAAGCGGCCAAGAATGAATGGTCATATACAACTAATTCAAAAATTTAACACTGAACCTTTATAATTCAGCTGTGTTCTATATTCACTCTTGCTGCATCGTAAAGTAATTTCTTTTAATTCTAATTGGCTGGTAATTTGGCCGCCTTTTTTTGCTCTATTATACTGACTATTAAAAAAGGCGGCCAAATTACCAGCCAATTAGAGTTAAAAGAAATTACTGTACGATGCAGCAAGAGTGAATATAGAACACAGCTGAATTATAAAGGTTCAGTGTTAAATTTTTGAATTAGTTGTATATGACCATTCATTCTTGGCCGCTTCAGATATCAGCCATTTCAGTTGCCAGTTACTTTCATGTATACACCTGTTTTATAGCCAAGGTGTTCTTGCATGGATTAAACTTTAGTAATTGTATTCTTGGCCGCTTCAGATATCAGCTCTTTAAGTTACCAGTTACTTTTCACTTCAGCTAAGCTGATTTTTCTTTTTGTTTTTTACATTGGGTTCCAGGTACTTGTAGTTTCTTGGGGGCGCCTTTTTTACAGCGAAGGTGTTTTTGGGGTGGTATATATACATGCAGTAATATAAGTTTATGCATATAATTATGATTGTAAGTTTGAATATAAATAAAAGTATACAGAAAGTGCATAATACTGTATTAAGTAGCTATTAAGTTTAAACCTTCACAATACATGGCACTAAGAAGTGATGGCAAGGTACTGCTAATATAATATCATTTTATGATGTGTACATAACAATACTAGTTACTGTATGGGTTTTACATACATGAAATTGCATATGGGGAAAGCTTTAGATTGGTGTTCACATACTGCCACATATTTGTATTTATTACTCTTTCAGTTAGCAAATGGAATATGCAACAATTGTTTACTTTTGTCATGGCACTGCACTTCTACTACAGTGAAATGTACATTGTGATTCCAGACTTTATATTTGATAGGGAAATGTTCCATTTCCATGCACATATAAAAATGTAGATAATCAATCATTGTGTGGTCACCTTCATGAGCTTGTACAGACTTTACGTCATTACAGAAGATAGCTACCCCATCACTATGCTTCAGTTTATAAGTGGAGAATATGACATGCTGAACCAGCTGGTAATTACTAACATGAAAAGGTTTAGACTTTTTTCAAGAGCTAGGAACAGGAACGGTAATAAACGTAGAGACCACACTTTCTGTGTTTGTTAAATTTATACTCTTAATTTCAAGATTTTATTTTCATAATAACAAAAACATGTCAATTATGATTCATAGTCAAAATGTGACCTCAGTTTGGCCACACAGTATCTCAGTTTCTATTACATCAATAATAGCTTACAATCATCCATGTCAACATTATTTCATGCTAAACACACATACCTCATGCTCATCCATGTGACTGTGAAAAACAACACTGGTGGTGATGCAATATTTTTGTTAGACAATACCATTGTGATAATTGACAAGAATTGATGTTTCAAACAACAAGCTACAACATATAGAAGTGCTAAAAAGTTAGAGTTATGTTTATTTACTTGACAGTTCTTACTATGAAATACACAACAATAGTGTCCAAAGCTTATTTACCAGAAATAAAACAGGTAGCACAGTTAAATACAGTATCTTTGTATTTTACAGTTGGCTAGTAGAAAAAGTCCACAGGATAAAGAGTTCTTGGTAACAAATCATAACTTAAACAACATCACGATTGCAAACAATACTGAAAGGTACTCACTGTATCATGAATCACAATTGTTCAGCAGCTAAGGTTGTGAAGTTAAAACGGGAGCTGTGCTTGATAAACATGCTTATATTCAATTGTTCGGGTGATATTTGATATTTGAAAACAGCACAAACATGAAACATCATGAAATATGCAACGGCATTGATGACACTAAAACATTTTGTAACAAAAATAAATTAAAGGCAAGATACCCAGGACAAACAGTACTACTCTATTAATGGTACCAAGAGTTTATAATATAAAGAGGGAGGGAGAGTGTCCAATGCTGTATTACCTGGTCAAAACACAGTGTTCAAAGATTGCATCATATCCTGTATAATTCCATACAAATTCGTCACCTGGCTTCACCTACTGAAGAGCGTTGATAGGTGTTGATTTATCAAAGGGAAGCAT
This sequence comes from Dysidea avara, assembly GCF_963678975.1. Classification (NCBI taxonomy): domain Eukaryota; kingdom Metazoa; phylum Porifera; class Demospongiae; order Dictyoceratida; family Dysideidae; genus Dysidea; species Dysidea avara. Next base: position 4,693,188 of record NC_089272.1, on the reverse strand, counting down.
TCTTAGTGCTTTGCTTTAATAGAATTAACACACTTTCAGTAGTGATTTAATAACTTTTGGTGCTAATAGTCATTGCACAATATTTGAATGCGGTGTGTTTTGACCAGGTATTACAGTGTTGGACACTCTCCCTCCCTCTTTATATTATGAACTCTTGATGGTACCAAATACTCATTGTAATCGCACCATCACTCTCACTGTTGATCATGGTGACATCACCTGTCAAGTGCTAGACCAAACTGAGGTTTATCAACACCATCAAAATAACTATCATTATACTATTACTTCTGAAAATGAAAGAGAGCTAGTGCATCTTGTACCTAACAGGGACAGGTCTACAGATTACTCATAAATATAAATTTAAAATCAAACTTAAAGCAATGTCCACTTGGGTTTTCTCTTAGCATTAACAACAAAACTTGTCAATGCGACCAACTTCTCATCCAGAACTCACTAATGATATTATGTAATATTAACAATGAGATGATATTGAGGCCGCCTAATATTGGATATCTGATAAGGTAGAGAATGAACATGAAGTACATCACTACAAATGCATATATCAGGTTTCATTGTCCTTATGACTACTGTAACCCATTCTCTTCACATATTAACCTCAACCAGCCTAATACACACAGTGTGAGTTCAACAGAACTGGTCTTGTATGTGGACACTGTCCTCACAATTATAGTAGAGTGTTTGGTTCATCAAACTGTCAAATCTGCAGTGATAGTAATCTGAGAATAGTTTTACAGATCATGGCATAGGCAGGAATTGTACTAGTACTGTTGATGTTTTTTCTTGATGTTACTCTAACACATGGAGCATTAATCACTTTCATATTGTATGCTAATTTAGTTGGCATCAACAGCAAGTTACTTCTCTCTGCATCTTCAACACCATCCATGCCATTATACATCATCATTTCACTAGCTAACTTTAACTTGGGAATACCTCATGTGGCTGCAGTTAGTGTTTCCTACTTACCTTATTATCATCTCAACAATAATTATTACCATTGGACACTTTATCAAAATACCATACATACAGAGGATCATATCACTAAGAGGATTTCCTGTACTGGCCACATTGTTATTGTTGACATACACTAAACTAATGATCACAACTTCTACAGTATTATTTTCATATACTGAGAATATCAAAGACAGATCATATCACAAAATCTGTTTGGTCAGTGAGTACTAATGTTGAACTGTTTGGGACTAAACATGCTCCACTATTTGTGGTCAATATTATCATATTTCTCATACTGGTCACAGTCAGTATAGTCCTTCTCTTCTGCAAGCAGTTAACAAGATTCAAGTGGTTTTTAAGATTCAGGATGATGAACAGTCTTTTAGATGTTTACAAAGCAGCATACAAGGAGACATGTTACGTTTGTACAGGCTACCAGTTAATAATAAGAGTAGCATTAGTCACCACCAGACATCTCTTGGATAAAACACTCCACCTCACTATAACAATTTTAGTAATTGGGTTTGCTATTGGTGTCCATAGATACATTTGTCCATTCAAAAATAGACGACTAAATCTTCAAGAGTTGGTGGTTATATTCAATGCCTTCACAGTCTATGTGTTAGCAATGTTTGGGCAAACTCCATTGTTTATACAGATTGCTGTGCGAATAACAGTATTTCACTTTGCTGTTGTATTGCTGTATCAATATTTATTAACAGTTGCTTGAAATTTACCCTAATACAATTCATCAGTAAAGTGAAGCTGCAGAAGAAACACAATGAAAGCTGCTGCAGCAAGAATGAAGGCAAAAGTTGAATTGTACTGCATATTACACAAACTTCATGCATCATGTCCTGTAAGGGGTGGAGAAACATGCAACTTTTTAACATACGTAACATTAATGCATACACATTAACTCAATGTATAATTATATGCACACAAAAATTGGCACAATAATGCACATATATTATGTTCAATAGGTTATAATATAGTTTGTTTTTATTGTGCTTTCACACAAATGGCACATGCAGATGTATAGTATACATTTTGTGATGGAGTATATATGTCACCATGCACTGACGTATGACCATAGGTGATCAGAGGAATGTCTTAAGTACTATAACTGCTTGTGAATGTATTAGCTACAGATTGATGTATACATTAACATACAAAAATGGGGGGAGGAGAAGGGAGAGGGCCGGGAGGTTGAACATCATATTGTTAATAACCCTACAAGTCTACAACTATAACATACGTAGTAATTCGCTTCACCTGTAACAGCTAAACTTTAATGCTACATTTCATGGCTTTTAAATTCAACGCCCTTTCCTGCATGGAGTTATTGTCCTACTTGCACTTCTTGGAGAGTATAGCAGTGCTGAAAACTCTTTATTGTCCACTGTGAAGGCTGCACTCACCATGCAGGCAGTTATATTACAGCTTAACATCACACCATAGCTGCAGCCATGAAAATGATAATAACAGTGCATGTTCTCAGTCCTTCATACAAAATTCTGTAGCACACATAAAATATCGCGTTTAGCACATAAATCCCCGTTACCATTAATTCTACGCCATTTTCCAACAGCTTCTGCCTGTCATCGACACTTGCACCCTCTCTAAAAAAAGGGGTGCGCCGTGATATGAAACAAATAAGCGCTGCGCGTTTAGTTAAAATCAGTTCTCCACGTGACGTGTGAGTGTTCACAGTTGGCTGTTAGTTGGATATTGTCTGATTATTGTTTGATGGTGCGAGGTCCGTGATAATGCTCTAAACAGAGTCCTCTAATAGCGCCCGAATTTATCTAAATGCAACGTGACACAAGGGGAACAGTGTGGAGCGAGGTGTGGAGTCAGTGTTGTACGATTTATGAGTGGAGTGTGATATGTGATGTGAGCTATTTAAAACACAATTGTATTATTAGTCGCAGTGGTGGGAGATCACCAGGATTTTTGTCAGTTTTGCCGCCATTTTTTGTAGACCTGAGTTCACTGAAGCAGAGCCAGTCAGTGGATGAATTGTCATGTTTAGTGAGTCACATCTTCCATGGAGGACTGGAGGAGGACTTATCACACAAGATCTCTTAAGTGTGTTGTGGTGCTGCACGTGATTACTACTACTTTTTATATATATATATATTCTTTTTTTTTCCCGGGGTAACCAGCACCCCTTGCCACCACCCCTAGCACTAGATGTTGAAGTGCTAGACAAAAATTGGACTGAGATTAAAGGGAGCAATTTAAATAATTAGGGGGAAGGCACCCGACCCTCTGATAGTACAAGGTCAAGTGCCCTATGGCTGATGGGACAACCACTGTGGGAGCGCGCCCCCCTAAGGCACGCAATCGCTGAGCGGAGCAACGAGAAGCTGATGCGACAACGTAGCCAAGACATCGCGCTGCTGTAGGGAACTTCTCTCTTCAGGGACAGTAAGTAGGCTAGACGTTTGTAAAAGATGCTGGTACATCCACCGATTCCACCAAACGTTGAAAAGACTAATGGGGTAAATGAACCCATCTCAACCTCCCTAATCCTCTGCTCATATTTCCTACGTTTCTCCTTTTCAAATCTCCGATACAATGAAGCCACTGGTGTAGCACGGTATGACGAAGCAGTTGGATTAAACACCTTAACATCAAAGAAAGCCCGTTGGTGGTGACCACCCCAGAACACAACAGCTGAAACATCCAATCGTGCTCCATCCTCACGATTTGCAGTAGCGTATGTGAGTGTTTCACCAGAGAGAGACTGGAAAGGGGGCTCAACACACATCAGTACAGACTTCTGACAGGATGGCAGCAGTAAAATCCCTAAGTTCGTTGTGCCGAAGGGTGGGGTAGCCACCTGTAGGGCAGTTCATGGAGTGGTCCACAGAGAATCCTTGACCACAAACACACTGGGTTGGCAATCCAGATGGGAGCCACCCATAGTGTAAGCAGAGAGCATCACGGAAGGCACCCTTATGCAGAGCAAAACCATGCTCCTCTACAGACAAAGTGGAAAGCCAAGAGGAGGCCCCTTTCTCGCTAGACAGTGCCACAATCCTCTGCAGACCAACTGGTAATGATTGACACAAAGTGGCAGCGACCTCATCATGCGCTCGATGCTTCATTCGCACAACTTCACACTTAGCCGAGCGTTGGGCCTCCAAGGTGTCTGCTAAATGTTAACTCCTGCTGAACAATCAAAGCAACAAGCGCAGAGGTAATCTTCACAGAAGAATCAAACTCGGCATCAGAATGAGATTTGGGATCACAGATACCAAGACCACCCAGTCTAACAGGTAAGGAAAAAAGAGCCCTCTCCACATCACTAATAGATCTCCCAGTCAGTGCGGGCAAAAGTTGAAGAGAGATGATGTCTTCCAGTGGTTCGAGAAGGGAGGAGATTGCTGGGATGGTACGCACAAAATAGGTCCACTTGCTACACAAGCCATGCGTAAATGCAGCATACGCAGCATGAGGGTGAGTTTGCAATATTAACCATATACCGATTACTACTACTACTACATATACATTCCACAATCGGTTAGGTAGCCAATCATGCAGTAGCGATTAGCTAGATAGGCTGTATAAATGCTTATGTTCATGCACCATACAGATAGAGTTAGCAGCTATACAGAAAAGCTAGCCATGCTTTGCACTAAAAACAAATTTTTATGAGTGTACGTATGAACATCCCACAGGTTGCTTGCAAGGTTAGTAGTTTGCCCGGTCTAGATACGCCCCTGGGGTGCGTGCATGCGTGCGTGCTAAAATTGGAAACCTGGGGATTTCCAATGACAACTTCTGTTATTGTCTAACGTGGCATCCTTCAAGCCATAGATACTACTGAGAGCCTATGGAAATCGATAGGCTCTAATATGTATATTTAAACTTTACCAATTTTGGAAGCGCGTGTACATGCTTAGGCCACTCCAAATAAATTCTCTGTTTCCCGTCCTGAACTCAAGCATATTTGCGGGCGGGCGGTCCATTTTCATTATAAGATTGGCAGCTTTTCAAGCCAGTATTTGCCTGGTACAACCATCAAAAGCATGCTTAAGCTTGTTCCTTTTTAAATTGCAAAAATAGCATACGTGAAGTTTGTGCTGACTTGATAGCACTGCTGACACGATAGCACTGCTGACACGTGAGCTTTATTGAGCCTGCCAGCATGCAAGAATAACCGGGAAATAATAGAAGAATACGGAATAATGGAAATTTAGAGCTGACAGTAACCAGATGCGGGCGGTGGACGGGAAACAGAATTTATTTGGAGTGGCCTTATAGTAGTAGCTAAGCCATTTCTATTTGTTAATTTTATACAGAAGCACTTTCAGTTCATTATATCTGACCCAAAACCTTAATCTTAAATCTAAATCTTAAACCCTTATAACAAATTTCCTAGCTCTAACATACTTCCTGATTCTAGCTATTATAAGCTATATACTGCCGAGCAAATTTCCAATCTTACTGAAAGCAAATGGCTTAATTCTACTAACTGAAGTGAATATTCTGACACTGCTAGCAAATTTTCTTTACCTTACTAGTAGCACATTGCAGATTTTATAACAAAACAGCTAGCTATAGCTATGATGCTGCATGCAAGGCTATAGGATGCCACATTTATGTTGTAAGTTTCGAAATATTGACAAGATTTCAGTAAATTCTGGCTAAAAGTAGACCAAAAATAACACATCCAGAATCGACAAGCCTATTTTTTCCAAAACTGGTAGCTATCAAATAAAGCCATATAATTACTTGAAGTGCCCCAACTCGAACACTATAGTAGCTAGCTACATAATTAGCTATACTGCATCAATCCCCCCCCCATCTTGGGAAATTCTAGACCTTCTCAGGCTCCCTATATAAAAACCGCCACAAAACCACAGACAGCCATGATAAACTTTAAAAACCACACCATGAATTATATAATTAAGCTCCTGCGCTAAACACCCAGAAGTAGAATTTTACACTGGCACGCCAGAGTAAACATTAAAAACGTTCGTAAAAGCAGGTATAAACAAATTCGTTTTATATTCCATAGAATTCACGTTATCGAATGCTATTTGTACGTGTATAGGTGGAATGGCTGGAGAGAACACTGCCGCCAGTGGGGGGTTACCGACACCAGTTCGTACAACCACCACCAGAGCCTTTGGTGTGCAAGTTGTGTCACCTTCCCGTTCGTGATCCACACCTTAGCCAATGCTGTAGATACAACTTCTGTGCGAGCTGCCTCAACAGTCATACTAAGAACGCGACCAAGATGATCACGTGTCCAGTTTGCTCTGATTATCACTTTATAACTGATCGAAATAAGCAAGCTAGAGTCCAGACACAAAGTTTACAAGTGTTTTGCCCTAACAGGGCAAAGGGGTGTGGCTGGAGAGGGAAAATCCCTGAAATAAAAGATCACATAAGCAGCAACGATGGTTGCCAGTTTGAACCTGTCACATGCCAATGTGGGGAGAAGGTTCTTAGGGGCAACCTCACAGAGCATTATTGCAACAGCTGTCCACTCACTCCACAAATGTCAACCTGTCAATATTGCGGATTACGTAAGGAGAAAGGCTTCATTCAAGGGGCTCATGTAGAGCAATGCCTTAAGGCACCTTTAGCTTGTCCAAACAACTGTGAAATAGACAGTGTCACTTATGAAGAAATGTCTAATCACTTGGAGGAGTGTCCTCTGCAATTGGTTCCTTGTGAGTATCAGAATGTTGGGTGTAAAGTGAAAGTACACCGCAAAGACATGAATCAACACTGCGAGGATTACACTACACAACATCTTCATCTTGTTACAGCCAGTGTTGTGAGCACAGAGGGTGAAGTTACTGACACCAAACGACAGATCACAGATACCACTAACCAGCTAGTCTCTGCCCAAGCTGTTGTCACAGACATGCTTCTTCAGGTTGCCTCCATGGTTGAGATGTTGGCGGGAAATAAGAATCAAAAGGATAAGAATCTTAGCATACAGCACTGGCAGGTGTGGCTGTGTTGTCGTGGTATGCAGTCAGCTACTAAATGTCTTCAAACTCCTGTTCTCATAAGAATAACAGATTTTGAGAATAAGCGACGTGGCAAAGAAATGTGGTACAGCAAGCCATTCTGGTCCCACCATAACGGATATAAGGTACAGCTTAGTTTTGCTGAATGCGCAGGCACTCATTTTTCAATGGGTATTTGCGTCAAGGATGGCCCAAATGATCAGAATCTTGCATGGCCTGTACAAGGCAAATTCACAATGAGCTTGATGAATCAGTGTATGGATAGTAACCACCATGTTGACTATGTTGTGTTTGACAAGTCAACTCCGCATCATATTGGTGGGAAGACTGGTCAAACTGATGAGAGAGTCACTGCTTGGGGCAAGTGATACTTCATAACCCAAGAAGAACTGTGCAGGATATCTGCTTCGCGTTATTACCTGAAAGATGATACGGTTTACATACACGTCTCATTCAGCCGTGAAAGAGTGTAGGCAATTAGTACTTTTGAACTTCTTGTGTGTATATTGTAGTCTGTCCTTTGTTTATGTGTACACATTTGTACATGTACATACATAGATATGTATACTTGAGAGTAGCATGCATTTTGCTATAAACAATATAGGGTGAAACATTTTAAGAAGTTTTATCCACTCTAAGAGATTGCCATGAATGCCAAATGACGTTAACTTTGCAATAAATGTTGGTGTGGGACAGTATCAAACGCTTTCTGAAAATCTAAGTAGATTACATCAATACAATAGCCATTATCCAAATGCTGAGTAAGGTAATCCAATACTTGCAATAACTGACAATCTTCCTGGTATAAAGCCAGAGAAATTAAACTATATATGGTAGTCACAGATGCTGATCAACCAGGAACTGCCAATTTTCAAGAACAGTACTATTAAACTGAAGTGTAGGAATTGAATTAAGTAGCACGGTGGCGACATCAAAAGATAGTATTGGTGGTTATACATTTTTGTATATGTAAGAATATTCAGAGGAACAAAGTCTACAAACTTGCTACAAGAGTACCAAGACTACACTCTCAAGTGGCTTAAAACACAGGAGGGTTGTGGCACTGCAACAAGTCTACAACTAATTTTAGAGCTGCATTAGCTTTTCCAAACTGAGATACTGTGATACGCCGTCTTTTGGTGCATAATAGTCTTAGCATTCCCAGTGGCAGATCCAAAGGGGGCATGTGCCTCCCCCTCCCCCCAAATATATGTAAATCAAGCAAACTTTAAATGAGATACTCTAATAGAGCAGTCAGTTAAACATTGCAATAGAACAGTCACTACATTTAACATTATTAAGAACACTTGATTTTTTGTGACTGGAGCATAGCTAGTCTTTTGGTAAAGCTAAAAAAAGGAACTACCTGCTGAGACTAACTGCCCTTGATAAAGTACATAAAAGTCCTTATTTTAGGCCATATAAATGTAATTATTAGTTTGTCATCCCTGCTGTTTTTTCTTACCTCATCAAGGATTTTGCACCACTAGTGCCTTAATGCAGCCATCCAGCACCTTTTAAAGTTGGTGCCTGGCTAGAGCAGTCTAAGAAAACTGCATTCTGAGTCATTTTAGCTAGCTAGTTCAGCTATCTAGTTAGCAAAAAATAAAAACCCACCCCCCCTCAGGAGTGCAGGAGGATAAGAACTAATAATTAAGTTTATGTGGCCTTATAGCTACATAGCTTGCTACACTGCTTCTCTGAGTATTGTGACTGCTTTATTAGAGTGATTGAGTGCTCTATTACAGTATCTCAATCTGGATGTAAGGTTAAGATACTGGATAGGGAGGCATCTTCACGAATACTGAGTGAGTACTGTGACTGCAAGAAGAGTGGTGAGTTGTCATTAATATCAGTGACCATGATATTCACTCTAGCTTGTGTTGCTCGAGTTGATGTACCAGGATTACTAGTAGCAATAACTAGCATGTACTCATCTAATACTTCTCTGTTGATATTTCCACAGACTGTAATTATATCTCCATTGTTTGCATTGATACTAAAGACTTCACCAATATTACCACTAGTGATAGAATAAACCACTTCTCCTAGTACACCAGAATCAGTATCATTAGTCACAACTGGTGTACGATCATCACTGTTTTCAGCCACTGATGCTGTGTATGGGTTCATTGTGAATATTGGGGAGTTGTCATTTTCATACACTACATGAATTGTTATTGTATGTTCTGTATTAGATACCCCATCTGAAGCAGTCACCACCACACTGTGTTGTGTTGCAGTTTCATAGTCCAAACTACCAGCAAGTGTAATTGTTCCAGTGCTACTGTCAATGGTAAATAAAGATAGGAAAGCAGTGCATTGCTACTGAAAACCTTAACTTCAGCCTGCATATCTTCATGAAAACTTCCACTATTCTATAACATTCAAGAAGGAACTCCATATACCTCTCCAAAACTGGTAACACTTGGCACCAAGTCATAAGCCTTTCATAAATCAATGAGAGGGTAAACAGCAATTCTTGATATTCCCGTGATTTTTCAAAAGTTCTTGAGACACAAGAATCATGTCACATCAACCCCTGCCTTTTCAAAAATCAAACTCACTTAAGTCTTTAGTGATGTAATTGGATGTTAATTTGATGTTCTATACAGCAACAGAGATTCCAAGGACTCACTTAAATACAAGATCTTCACCACGTTTTTTAATCAAAACTCAGAATTCATTTTATTATAATTACCTCTCATTAACTACTGAAATGTTTGCATGCAATTAGCATTAAGTAGCACAGCAACACAGTCCCAATACACTCATATCGATCCGTGTATTTTGGGGCCAATTATAAGTCTAATATTACAAACGGTAAAGTAAATAGGCGCTTCGCGCGCTGCGCGCGCGAAGCGCCTATTTACTTTACCGTTTGGTCACTAGGACATTAGGCAATTGGAATTCGCAAATTCCAATTGCATAAGTTTCAATGCTCAAAGTTTAATAATTTATAAACACTGCTGACCTGGTTTGTTAACACGTCGAGGCGTTAATTTCCTCTGTTCCTGACATGGCAAATAATTAAAAATTTTGCGTTCATTCAGTACGCACGTGATGTAGTGGTACCAGGCTCTGTCCAGAACTCAAGTCTACCCCCAAGGAGTGGTCAGCACACAGAGAAAACTGCTCAAACGGACTAAAGGTAAGTAGGATAAGTAGATACACACGTTGAGATTATATTGTTTTGAAAGGCTAGACTACTTTCTCTAAATAAAATGCACCAGTTGGCGTGGCTATGGTAGTCTTGCGTAGACCAGACAGAATTTTTTCTTAGTGTGTGAGTGCGGAATAAGTGGCCAATCAGCACCCACCATAGAGCTGGTGAAACGTTACACAGAAATTCTATGGGAAGTGTACTAGATCACTTATTCCCCACCCACACACAAAAGAAGAAAGTCGGTCTGATCTTAGCTATATTATAGTGAGTGATGTTGAAATGGGCTCCTTCACCCCATAGGTATTCCCTACTTTTTGGGGGAATGGGAGGTGCGGCTAGTATTGCTTACAAGAGGTTAGCATTTCTGCCTGCTGCTTAGAAAGACCTGTAGTGTAGTGTCCTGGATTAGATGCTCCACCAGTTTTTCTTTACTGTAACCCTGCCAGTCCAGTTACTATCGCAGCACTTGACCTTGCAATGTGTGAGGGTCAGGTGCATGCTTCCATCACATGTACTTCAATTGCTGTTTCTTGTTTATTTACTTGATATATTTCAAAAAAAAATTGCGCAAAAGAAATAAATCCAGTAGTATTGGCTACCAGCTTTTTTTAAAATGTGGGTTGTGGAGTAGAAAGAGCAATAAATGCATTGTATACAAACTGGTTAAACCTCTACCTTATCCCATCACCATTGTATGGTATGCATATGGGTTTAAGTCTCCACAAAGGACTCAACTGTATCGTTATTAGAAGTAGACAGCATGCCTATACTACCTACTGTCAAGGAGGTGTCACTCTAATGTATCCTGTATTGTACAATCTTCATCCTTTAAACAAGGGATTTTTGGCATAGGACAGTACAAGCATCATTTCAAGTAGCACTTTTACATTCAATAATTGTAACGTGATCTTGGAAACCTACCTTTTTGGTTTATTTTCTGTTTAATAGCTTAAATGAGGTATTGGGTGCTTATCTATCTTGTGTTAAAATTTTAGTTTAATATCCTGAGACGTGGCTGGTTTACTGTCCGGTACATTACAAACTAGTGCCTAGTGCATTAAGGTTTGTGAGTGATTAAGGGTGACAAGTGATGTTTACCAATAATTCCATACATGGTCTGATATAATCACCGAAGCTCCTAGGAAAAAGAAGCTTTGGGTGGGAAACTTTACAGCACGAAAGTTTAATAGTTGCTTTTATCCAAACAAATTATTGAAATTTTCATTTAAGTTTTTGTTGTATGTAGAAGTTAAGTTTCAAGGTACACTCTTGGTAGGAAATCCAACTTTTGTGGATCGTCAACCACCCTGAGATCATAAGGCAGGAAATGTACTAGAGCAGACACCTTATTCCTTATACAGACACCTTATAAATTTGTTTTTCATGGCCAACATCAAAGGTGGGGGTATTACTACTAGGTATAGCCTAAATATTTCTTTTCAAGGTTAACCCTTAAATCTGCTTTTCGAAAATGCATGTTTACACAATATGGACTCGCATGGTGACACTAGGTGAGATAACTTGATTCTTACAGCCTACAAACACACATAGATTTAAAAAGTGTGTCCACTGGCTACTTGTAGGAGCACTGTGACTACAGTGGCTTACTTATTATGAAGTGATGAACATCGACAAGTCAAGTCTCCGTGTTTCATAATTCTTGCCACATGCTTACTTTTGATTGTGGGATTACTCACGTAAATCATATATTGCCTGATACAAAAATTCACAACAAGTCCAATGGAAGTCACTGCAAGGTGATAGGAGCAACTACCATGGAGTCATCGACCATTTTATAGAGGTATGTAATAAAAAGTTTGCATGTTCCCTACCAAAAAGTTATTTTCATGGCCTCACCATGTAACCTTTGGGGTAAAACTCTAGGTATCATTTTAATCCTTGTTCCATCACAAGTAGAATAATGTAAATCGCATAGCCATAGAATGGATGCTTCGAAAGTTACAGTGCTCTATGCAAGGCATGCGTATTTATTAAGTTTAAATCCAGTTTTCTTGATTATGCAGGTTTAAGGGTTAAGTGTCGCTAAAGGTAAAATTTTCACAAATACAGTGGAACCTGTCTATAATGGTCACCTTGGGACCAGATATATCTGGCCTTTATATACAGGTGGCTGTTATAGAGAAAACCTGCATAAGGTGGTCAGCAACATTTTAGTGACTATGACCGTTATAAATGAGTAATTATTATAAAGAGGCTCGCGCCAACCGCAATGTAGTAATATTTTAGTACAGAAACGGCAAGGTGAGCCTGTTATGGATGTTGGTTATAGCTATTGAATACGATTAAGCAATGAAGACTGATAGATTATATAGTATTAATTGAAAGGCAGGAAGTGTGATAATTGCGCATTAATTGAAATGATGCCGTGGTGCCAGGCAATTTGCTTAACAAGCCACCATAAAAGGTAGCGACCGCTATACGAAGAAGAAAGTTATGTATACAGTGATTCATGGGCAAATTCTTGGTTGGCCATTATATGCGTTAGACAGGTGACCGCTTAATGCAGACCACAATGCATACATTTGTATTGGAAAATATTTGGGACCTCGTGACCATGGCCGTTATACATCCAGGTGACCGTAACACAGGTTCCACTGTACTACCCAAATGTATTACTCTCTATGGGAGGTCTAAATATTTCAAGGATAAAATTTTGCTGATAACCCCCCCCCCCCCCCCCCCCCCAACACTGCACAATCAGCAAAAAAAAGTTTCCCCTCGAAATATTTAGGCTATACGGTATATGCAGTGTAATGTACTTGATTTATTTTTTTGTAGCCAGATGATAGAGCGCTGGTATCACATACCCGAGAAAAATTCTAAGTGTAAGTTTAACTGTTAAATGAAAGTATGAATATACTCATTTGATAGTTGTTCTCCACACTACATAATGCCCTTGACTTCTCTACTACTCTAGATCTTTTGTGTCACAAATTCTATTTGTATATTGTATCATTGTCAAGTTTCATGGTAGTGAATTATTCTTCCCTAAGATTGGCCATGCATTGTGACATGTTTAGTGCATGCTTGTAAGTTTAAAGTTCACTCTCAGTGTGCTCCAGTACAAGTCCGTCCCGTCCAGTTATTTAATGAGCTTTATCCACAATTACATCATAGCACAAAAATGGCAATAAGAGTGGGGATTGTTTGTACAGATAGCCATTAGAAGGGATAACTTTTGAGATTTTCCTCGTTAAGAAAGTGAGAGAAATCTCTGGTAAGACTTGTTTGTTAACTATCTTTCTATGTAGAAGCATGCACAGTTGCTCTTCTCGAACACTCCAGATCTGGTTTTGAAAATAAAACCAGAGCTAGGTAAGTATCTAAAAGTGTGAAAATGCATTCCCCAACAGAATTTTCTCCTGCTTTCTTCATGGGAAACATCTCAAAAGCTTATCCCTTCTAATGGCTCTGTACAAAGTACCCCCACTTGTAATTGTGAATGAAACTCTTTTGGGACCTTTGAAATGTAGCCCACCTAACTGTGCTAGTGATGACGTGGTATAACAGGAAGAGTAAAATTAATGCTAGATGGCATGTTATGCACAGAAGTATCTTCTAAACTGTTTTATAGTTTAACTATCATGTTTTTTCTCGCCAATCCTCTCTACAAAGCCTCAAAGCTGCTCTTCATTTTCATTCACGTTCGTAAGGGACATACCCACTTTCAACTCAAAGGGATAAGCTATTCCTGGAAGTCTACAAGGCCTGTATCAATGTTTTTCAGTTATTAAATGCCTGTAAAACTTGAAGAGAAAGTAAATCAAAAAGTCTAAGGAGAGTCGTGTCACCCATGTTTCAGCCTACCAGAAAGAAATCACAAAGTTTACTCGTAACTGTTTATTACAAACTTCATTTCGCTTTTCTTACGTGCAAGCTGCTTTTATCATTTAACGATTTTGCTCACGTAAGTGCGTATGGACCAACATAGATAAGTAGATAGGCATGCACACACACACGCACACACACAGTGACCCACACACACTGCACACACACACACACACACACACACACTGCACTACACACACACACACTGCACTACACACACACACACTGCACTACACACACACGCACACACACACACACACTGCACTACACACACACACACTGCACTACGCACACACACACACACACTGCACTACACACACACGCACACACACACACTGCACTACACACACACGCACACACACACACACACACTGCACTACACACACACACACACTACACACACACATGCACACTACACACACACCACCACACACACCACCACACACACACATACACATGCTACACACTACACAGAGAGAGAGACACACACACACACACACTAATACACACATACTGCATACACACATACACACGTACTACACAAACACACACTACACCACACACGCTCTACACACTACACACACATGCTACGCACTACAAAGAGACACACAGACACACACTGCACTACATACAGGTGCACACACTACACACACACACACACACACACACACACACACACACACACACACACACACACTGCACTCACCACACACATACTACACACACACGTACACTGCACACACACACACTCTACACACATACCTTACACACAGACTTTCTACATACTACACAGAGACACACACGTGCACACTACACTGAGGCATGCACACGAACACTACACGCACACTACACACATACCACACACTACACACACACACACTACACACATACCCTACACATACATGCTACACACGCACACACCACACACGCTATAGTAGTGTCATGTAGTTTAGCAACAGTAGACACATGTACACAGAGACACATGTAGTCATAATGTAATGCTGCTACATGTGTCTCTGTGTATGTGATACATGGATACACGTGTCTCTCACTACATGTTTCTCTGTGTAGTGTCATGTACTATAGTAGTGTCTATAGTTTGCATACTGCAGTTTCACACCCATCCCAGAGTCTAATTTTCATTACATCTCTTTTTTACAGACATGCTACTGGACACCCAAGAATTACATGTTACTGCTGGTGAGTGTACTTATATGCTATACACATTTATTGGGTTTGACAAATCCGACATGAAGCAAGGCCATTTGGTCTTTAGCAGCTTTTTGGTCTCATTCGAAACTCTGTGTAAGTGAAACAATATACAGTCACTGTAACGGATTGCATTTTAAAATGTATATCCTACAGCATGATAATACTGTATAGTTCTGCAACCTCTCTCCATGAGACTCGGACAATTCTCCTGTGGTTTATTGAAGCTCAAGCTCCTGAGTAGTGCACAGGCATCCCAGCTCTGGTTTACTGGGTGGCAAGCATTGTAGCTGTGCTTCACATGGCTCTGCTTTTTTTTTGCTTTGTTAGTGTGTGCATGTGCGTGTGTGCGTGTTGGATAATGTAGTCCAAAAGTATGTGTGTGTATGTGCTTTCTCCATTTTCCGTTTTGTTATATCATGTTCAACTCTAACTTTGTAGGTGTGCTATAAGAATCTGGAGATGTATGTGTTATAGAGAAGACACCAAGGAACAAGATGGTCGATTCGAACCATGCTAGACACAGTGTAGTGTTTCTCAATGTAAGCTACATTCTGTTCTGTGTTGCTGCTTATTATCATGTGTACTGCAGGTCATCAATACTCTTGAGAACTGTTTCCTAATACTGCTAAAGGATATTGTGACAAACTTGACTTTTCACGTGTAATGTGTGCTATGAAATAGTGTTGTATAGTTCATTCAGAGCTTTGTTAAGAATTCCAATTTATACTTACGGTTTGTTACTGGGGTTTTGCATAATACGGAGCTACACCGTTCAAACTCTTGATAATGTACCCAATGATGACACTACTACCTAAGATGACACTACTAGCTACTGTACACCATGTAGGGTGATATAAGGGTGTTGGAGTAGGTGGGGCACCACTTTTGGCTGAATTATGCAAAAAAAAAATTGCAAACTCAATCTTGATGAAACAAAAGGTAGAAACATGCGACACTTGGTGTTTATTTATAATGGCAATTCAGGTTAACTTTTTCCGTATTGAAGGCCTCTAAATAATCATTGTTGTGTTTAGCTTTGTTTATGTGTCTCTGTGGCTACCTTGGAAACAATCTTAAACTGTATTATGAAGGTGCTTATTGATCAGTGTATTAGGTCCCTATTACCTCTGAAATAGGATAACCTCCTTGTAACAGTAAAATATCAACAAACTTGCAATTGGTTGGTCCCAAAGTGTCTGTTAAATTAATATTATATAGAGGTTATACTGTAATGTCACTATTGCTGCCAAACATGACACCACTAGTTACACACTGTAGAATGATAATGTCACTATATAGTTAGCCAACATGACACTATTATAGTTGCACACTGTAGTGTGATAATGTCACTACAAGACACTACTAGTTACACACTGTAGCATAACACTACTAGTTACACACTGTAGGGTGATAATGTCACTACAAGACACTACTAGTTACACACTGTAGCATAACACTACTAGTTACACACTGTAGGGTGATAATGTCACTACATGACACTACTACCTACACACTGAAGGGTGATGATGTCACTACAAGACACTACTAGCTACACACTGTAGCATAACACTACTAGTTACACACTGTAGGGTGATAATGTCACTACAAGACACTACTAGTTACACACTGTAGCATAACACTACTAGTTACACACTGTAGGGTGATAATGTCACTACATGACACTACTACCTACACACTGAAGGGTGATAATGTCACTACAAGACACTACTAGCTACACACTGTAGCATGACACTACTAGTTACACACTGTAGGGTGATAATGTCACTACAAGACACTACTAGCTACACACTGTAGCATAACACTACTAGTTACACACTGTAGGGTGATAATGTCACTACATGACACTACTACTTACACACTGTATTGTAGGGTGATGATGTCACTACAAGACACTACTAGCTACGCACTGTAGCATGACACTACTAGTTGCACACTGTAGGGTATCGATGTCACTACATGACACTAATAGTTACACACTGTAGGATGATGATGTCACTACAACACACTACTTGCTACACACTGTAGGGTGAGGATGTCACTATATAGTTATGTACCCAACATATATGACACTAGTTATCACAGGAAAAAATGTGGCATTTCCTGTAGCAGGATATGTGCAGGAAATTTACAGGACAGGTGACATTTCCAGCACATATCCGGGAGATGGAAATGTACAGGAAATTTGCAAATTTCCTGTACATTTCCTACTACATGATAGGGCACAATTTCCTGCAGATTTCCTGTACTGGACATATGAAATTTCCTACAGATTTCTTCTATAAGGTATTTATGAAATTTCCAATACATTTCCTCCATACAATATCTATGGAATTTCCTATAGATTTCCCCTATACAATATCTATGAAATTTCCTGTAGATTTCCTCTATACAATATCTATGAAATTTCCTATAGATTTCCCCTATACAATATCTATGAAATTTCCTACAGATTTCCCTTATACAATATCTATGAAATTTCCAACAGATTTCTTCTATACAGTATTAATGAAATTTCAAATACATTTCTTGTACAGTATCAATGAAACTTATACATGTGGTAAAAACTGTAAACAATAATATCTACATGGTATTACATTATATACATGTACACAGTTACAAGGGTATAGTATAGCTACAAGTTAGTCACATAGTACAGTACCATATATCAGATTTTGTGACCCATCACGAAATTTCTTTTGCTTGGGACAAAGTGTGATCACCTGGGCTGAACCTGTTTAATTGACTACCATCTTTATCATCATATCAGCATGTTTACTCCTTAAGCTTGAGTTTTAACTTTCATTAGCTCATCGTGTCACTCCTTGCTAGATGTCTCTCTGCTCTCTTGGTGTATTGATGTCACTTAATATCTTCTTGATTGATAGCTATTTCCACCTTGCCCTTAAGTTCGGCATATTACAGCTGCTCCACTTTATTGAAGTTTCTGCAAATTGTATAATGTAAATGAATGCACGGTATAATACACATTAACAAAAAAATGCAACCTACACTACAATATAACTATTTTTCTTGGACATTTAAGAAAGTTGAACGATGCAAGATTACTGAAAACAGATCCAGTGTAACCATACGAAAAATGTTTGTGGTCAGGGCCAACAAATATGAAAAACTGAATACATTAATACTATGCATAGAAAACACTTTAATAGTAGGACCTAATGTATTTCGCAGACTGGACTCGCAGACTGGACTCATGCACTAAACTAAATAGCTTCTTAACAGTTATCCAGGCATTATCTAGCTCCTGTACCACTGGAAACACCATTATCAAGCTAAAACTGTTGAAGCTGCTCTTCCTACAAAGTTAGAGTTCGCGAATGCACTAATTTAATAGAATGTTTACAAAACATGTGTACTTGTGCATACTAGCAGTAGTGGAGGCTATTGTAGTTGCGTAGGATTAATTCCTTTGCTCCTTTACTGCTTAGTACTAGTGGATAGGCTACTGTGAATGACCAGAAGTAAATACTTAGCGATGTTGTTAGTATTGCGCTATCCGCTTAATGCTGCCCGCTAAGCTAGTTTACATCTAAAAATATGTTGTCACTATATAGACTGTGTAGAAAAGGCTATGTGTAGCCTATATCTAACTATTTATGCACTATTATAACGTCTTGTAAATGTTCTAATAAATTAGTGCATGTGCGATATTTGTGACTTTGTAGGAAGAGCAGCTTCAGTAGTTTTAGCTTGACATTAGTGTCTACAGTGGTACAAGAACTAGGAAATTCCTGGATAATTGTGAAGAAGCTGTTTCTAACTTAGTGTGAGTCCACTCCACAAAATACATTAGGCCTATTAGTAGCAGGTTGGCAGCTATTCTTGAAAACTAGCTCCTTAAGTGGCTGAAATACAGCAGAATCAATACCAAAATCTTTGGCTGGCTGTTGAAGGCCATCCACCACTGATTCTCATGAAGTGAGGTCCTTGTGTCAAAGCCAGAAAATGTGACTAGAGCCTGACAGGGCACCCAGAAAACATAACCTCAAGAAACCAGTTTTGAGCATCAAAATCGCCGGATAGTTTGATAGTGTAGCTACCCACTAGAGGTGGTCGTTCAATTTCCCTTGGTGTATAATTTGGATCCGCTTTCTAAAATCAAGTTACAAATAATGGTAAAGTACTGTGTGGTATTATGTTCAATCCAAATGCACCTGGGAATGCATACATACTACTACTTAGCACAATTACTGTAGGCAAGATATGAGCAATGTAGGATATAAGGTTACACATATTTTGAACAGGATGTCTGTTTGTGGCCTTGTTTAATGATACACCACAGAATAAACACATAGTACAAACAAATACATAATTACAAACAAGACTTGTAATCACAAAAGAAAACCTCACCTACAGACCAGGTGACACATCAACGACATTCAGTAACAGCTCAAACTCAATTGTAGGTTGGCATCCTGAGGTCCGATGGACTTTTTCAACAGGTGCTATAGTCTTAATGATGTTCACTATCTTGGCAAAGCTACCATTCTCTTAATATATCTGGTGATACATTCTGCTGACGAGTAACACTATATTTATCTCCAGACATACTACTCTATTGATGAGTGCGATTTTGATAACCTGGATATAATAAATATTTGTGTACTGGACTAGGCGACTCTAAATGATGCCTACCTTGTTTTCCTGCACCGAGTTGAGAGCTTGTTTGTTTCCTCACATTAGAAGCAGTGGCAATAATACCATTCCTTTTCACATACCCATATGGAATTATAGCTGTTAAGGTAGGCGGGTGATGTGAGAGTAGTGACTTGAGTCCAGAACCCCTCGAGTCGAGACGGCCGCTTCACTGGCATTCTTTTATTTCACTACTTGCTTGCGGAGTCTTCTCAGAAGAACGCTTCGATTCTCTCCAACTTTCTGCCAGCACCTGCCAACGTCGCCATTTTTAATGTTCCCGCGCAGCATAACAAACGCCTCAACTTTTGTCAGAAAAAACTATTAAGTTGCGCGCTTAGGTTAAAATCGATCGGTTAAAATTTTTGCTCTTTGCGACCCACCCAACCTTTTACTCTAGAAGAGAAAGGGAGTATCTTCCCTCATATTATGTACAGCTAGCTAAATATTATACGTAGCTATACCATAGATTATATAGAGGCGAGAGGGCTATAATCTATGGTTTTAAACTCTAGTGCACAGACTAACGTACGAGAAGCCATACAATTGCACGTAAGAGTTTGCTATACTTGATATTATTTCAGCCCTTCAGTACACTCAGACTTACTTCAAAGATTCTGTTGAGCAGCATGCAACTGTCAGCACCCAACTAAATTATGTTAAAAATGCTTTCAGATTGCTGCATCTCAGGCTTGAGTGATGATTTTAAAAATTTTCCTGGTGGAGGGGGGGCCTGCCCCCAGACCCCCTTGAAAATATGCTACAATTGCTATGCCCTCAACTGTGGTGGCCCACCCGCCCCTATTTTGCCAGAGCCAACCCTGCTTGGTAGTCTTGTTTGGTTACACTTTGGTTCACACTTATCAGATTTGATCAATTTAATTGTTCAGGACAAGTAGTGCAATCTGGATCCAGAGGCAGAGATGGTTTCAGTGCCCACAGGTGATTAGTGCTGTGAGCAACTGGCAATCTGGCTCAGTGCCCGAGACATGCTGAAACATGTAGTAGCTACTGTAATACATGAAGGAGTTGATTATATAATTACAGGGGAGGATCCAGACTTTTAAAAGGGGGGTCCACTTTAAATTGCAACTTCAGTCTAGCTGTAAGTTGAAGATCAAAAAAAAAAGGTCATTACCTGCTGACAATAGCTGCCCCTCACCATAGATGCCCTCACCAACTACATTTCCTTATTTATAACTGTATACATATAGCTTGCTACACTGCTCCTCAAAAGACTACTGTGACTTCTCTATTAGAGTATCTCGAGTAAGAGAGGCTCTTCTTTCAAAAGGAGGGTTCCATGGAACCCATTGAACCCCCCTGGATCTGCCCCTGAATTCGATACAGAATTTTGCATGTATGATCAGCTTTGGCTACACAGCATGTGCAATTCCCACTTAGCCAAACTGGAAATTGACAAATAGCTACACCAAAATCTTTTAAGTGCATTCTATGTAAGTAATTATGCATCAGATGTAAAGCAAAAGCACACATCACAATGTCGACCCCATTTGATGTGGTGTCAAACTCATACATTATGCAGAGTCATTTTTGTACGATAAAGTGTGTGGGAATACTACCTTAAATAGACATATACTTCTTGTAGCCAATATAGCTCCTAATGGTGTTCAGTCCCCTTCATTGACTCATTGTCAATAGTCTCTCAACGGACCACCCTATAGTTTGTGGCTGCTGATAGTAAAATATCTGAGTTGAGTTAGCTACATATACGTATGCTGGTGAGAATTTTATAAATTTATCCCAGAACTTTTATTGTAGTTGTAGTGGCACAATGGATCCTAGCCACTACTGCTATGATCCAGTAGCAGTAGTGGCTACTGGATGGTAGCTTCATTGGTTTTGTATACATAATTATGTGTTGACCTGGTTATAGTGGTACTCCTCTGGTAAGAGTAGAAAGGTGTGTGCTGAAGTTCCAACAGGTACTGTAGAAAATGTATGGGAGATGAGTTTCCCAGTTCGCTGTGTATAGAAAATTGTTCCAGCTCATCGATAAAATGATTTTTTGCTTATTGTGAGATGACATATAACAGCCTATAATATTATTTAATTTTATGGTGATCCTGTGTAATTCATAATACAAAGTGACGTAATCATGCAAAGGTTGCTTGTTTTCTGTTTTGTGCCATGGTTACCAATGGGGCTCAATAGAGAGTGTCTGGAAAGCCACCCATTTGTTTGTTTAACCATTACTAGCACTTACAAATTGTGGCAAACCTATTATATCAAACAGCATGTAGCATTTTTTGAGCTGTAACAATTTGTTATTACATATATAGGTATATTGATCACGAGATTAAAGTTTGGTGCATGGGTTAATTTCTATATTCTGCAAGACAACAAAAACTGTGAAGTGTGCGATAGAATTTTCAGTGGATGCAGATATATTCATGTAATAATTCTACCTTTAGCTACCAGTTAAACTGCATAGTACAAACTGAAAATAAAATTATTGCAAAATTCTACAGTAATTTGAGCTGAAGTGTAACCATATCAATTTAAAATTCCATAGTAACTTCAAATCAATGACAGTAAAAGTGGCACGTGTCAAACTTATATTACATGCCTAACTGCAAACTACCATAACAGGTGATATGTACTAATACAGAAAACGCACCAGAAATGTAAACAAATTACCTTGAAATTTCTGCATAACTGGAAATCACCTGGACAGGTGGTATGTACTAGTACAGGAAATGTTCCAGAAATGTGAACAAAGAACTCCTTGACAAAATATGGTAGTGGAATTTCCTACACAACTGGAAATTAGATGGAAGAGTGATATGTAGAAGTACAGGAAATGTGTCAGAAATGTAGCTAAACCAAAAAATTTCCTTGACATTTCCAGTTCCAGGAAATGTGACATTTCCTGCATGAGTGGAAATTGCCTGGAAAGGTGGCATGTATTAGAGCAGGAAATGTGCCAGAAATATGAACAAAATATTCCTTGACATTTTTGAAAGTGGCATTTCCTGCAAAACTGGAAATCACTTGGAAAGGTGATATGTACAAGTACAGGAAATGTGTCAGAAATTCAAACAGAAAATTTCCTTGACATTTCCTGTACCGATATAACCACTGGAAATGTGGTATTTTTTGCTGTGTATTGTGGCATGTTGGGACATTACATCACCATACAGTGTGTAATGCCATGCTGTGAGATTATCACCCTACATTGTGTAGCTAGTAGTGTCATGTTGGGTAACTATAGTATAGTGACATCATCACTCTACAGTGTGTAACTAGTAGTGTTGTGTAGTTACACCATCACCCTACAGTTTGTAACTAGTAGTGTCATGTAGTGACATTATCACTCTACAGTGTGTAACTAGTAGTGTCGTGTAGTGACATCATCGCACTACAGTGTGTATAACTACTGAGTAGCATCATGTAGTGACATTATCACCCTACAGTGTGTAGCTAGTAGTGTCAAATGGTGACATCATCACCCTACAGTGTGTATAATAACTAGTAGTGTCATGTTGGGTAACTATTGTTATAGTGACATCATCACCCTACAGTGTGTAGCTAGTAGTGCCATGTATTGACATCATCACTCTACAGTGTGTAGCTAGTAGTGTCATGTTGGGTAACTATAGTATAGTGAAATGATCACCCTACAGTGTGTAATTATTAGTGTCATGTAGTGACATCATCACACTACAGTGTGTAACTACTGAGTAGTGTCATGTAGTGACATTATCACCCTACAGTGTGTAGCTAGTAGTGTCAAATAGTGACATCATCACCCTACAGTTTGTAACTAGTAGTGTCATGTAGTGACATCATCACCCTATAGTGTGTAACTAGTAGTGTTATGCTACAGTGTGTAGCTAGTAGTGTCTTGTAGTGACATTATCACCCTACAGTGTGTAACTAGTAGTGTCATGCTACAGTGTGTAGCTAGTAGTGTCTTGTAGTGACATCATCACCCTACAATACAGTGTGTAAGTAGTAGTGTCATGTAGGGACATTATCACCCTACAGTGTGTAACTAGTAGTGTCATGCTACAGTGTGTAGCTAGTAGTGTCTTGTAGTGACATTATCACCCTACAGTGTGTAACTAGTAGTGTCATGCTACAGTGTGTAACTAGTAGTGTCATGCTACAGTGTGTAACTAGTAGTGTCATGCTACAGTGTGTAACTAGTAGTGACATTATCACCCTACAGTGTGTAAGTATAGTAGTGTCATGCTACAGTGTGTAGCTAGTAGTGTCTTGTAGTGACATTATCACCCTACAATGTGTAACTAGTAGTGTCATACTACAATGTGTAGCTAGTAGTGTCTTGTAGTGACATTATCACCCTACAGTGTGTAACTAGTAGTGTCATGCTACAGTGTGTAACTAGTAGTGTCTTGTAGTGACATTATCACCCTACAGTTTGTAAGTATAGCAGTGTCATGCTACAGTGTGTAGCTAGTAGTGTCTTGTAGTGACATTATCACCCTACAGTGTGTAAGTATAGTAGTGTCATGCTACAGTGTGTAGCTAGTAGTGTCTTGTAGTGACATTATTACCCTACAGTGTGTAACTAGTAGTGTCATGCTACAGTGTGTAACTAGTAGTGTCATGTAGTGACATTATCATCCTACAGTGTGTAACTAGTAGTGTCATGTAGCGACATTATCACCCTACAGTGTGTAACTAGTAGTGTCATGTAGTGACATTATTACCAAACAGTGCATAGCTAGTAGTGTCATGTTAGGTAACTATTGTTATAGTGACATTATCACACTACAGTGTGCAACTATATAATTATAATAGTGTCATGTTGGCTAACTATATAGTGAAATTATCATTCTACGGTGTGTAACTAGTGGTGTCATGTTTGGTAGCAATAGTGACATTACAGTATAACCTCTATATAATTTATATTATATTAATTTAACAGATACTTTGGGACCAACCAATTGCAAGTTTGTTGATATTTTACTGTTACAAGGAGGTTATCCTATCTCAGAGGTAATAGGGACCTAATAATTAAAGAGGTTAAAATTAATGTATAGAGTCCTTTAAGAGAGGTTCCACTGTATACCCTACAATGTGTAACTAGTAGTATCGTGTTGGGTAACAATACCACCCTACAGTACAGTGTGTAACTGGTCATGTCATGTTGGCTAACTATAGTGACATTATCACCCTACAGTGTGTATCGTAAGTTTCGTAACTAGTAGTGTCATGTTGGGTAACTATAATTATTATTGATGATTCAGGGGCGTCAGAGTAAAAATGAAAGTGGCCGGTCTGGAGGCCTTCCTCCCAGAAAGAATTAGAAACTGCGGTTTCAAATTACTATTAATTTTGGAGAACTGTAATACTGTGTGCAAGGTGCTGGCTATAGCTACCTGACTGCATGGTGTTCAATGATGATAAACCGGACACTGATCAATAAGCACCTTCATAATACTTAAATTTACCGTCAGTTTATTTATTTGACACTGGGCAGAAATTTATTAAGTAAGAGATAAACTGTGAGGATTGTTTCCGAGGCAGCTACAGAGACACATAAACAAAGCTAAACACAACAATGATTATTTAGAGGCGCTCAATACGGAAAAAGTTAACCTGAATTGCCATTATAAATAAACACCAAGTGTCACATGTTACTACCTTTTGCTTTATCAAGATTGAGTTTGCAATTTTTTTTGCATAATTCAGCCAAAAGTGGTGCCCCACCTACTCCGACACCCTTATATCACCCTACATGGTGAACAGTAGCTAGTAGTGTCATCTTAGGTAGTAGTGTCATCATTGGGTACATTATCAAGAGGTTGAATGGTGTAGCTCGGTATTATGCAAAACCCCAGTAACAAACCGTAAGTATAAATTGGAATTCTTAACAAAGCTCTGAATGAACTATACAACACTATTTCATAGCACACATTACACGTGAAAAGTCAAGTTTGTCACAATATCCTTTAGCAGTATCAGGAAACAGTTCTTAAGAGTATTGATGACCTGCAGTACACATGATAATAAGCAACAACACAGAACAGAATGTAGCTTACATTGAGAAACACTACACTGTGTCTAGCGTGGTTCGAATCGACCAGCTTGTTCCTTGGTGTCTTCTCTATAACACATACATCTTCAGATTCTTATAGCACACCTACACAGTTAGAGTTGAACATGATATAACAAAACGGAAAATGGAGAAAGCACATGCACATACATACTTTTGGACTACATTATCCAACACGCACACACGCACATGCACACACTAACAAAGCAAAAAAAAAGCAGAGCCATGTGAAGCACAGCTAAAATGCATTGCCGCCCAGTAAACCAGAGCTGGGATGCCTGTGCACTACTCAGGAGCTTGAGCTTCAATAAACCACAGGAGAACTGTCCGAGTCTCATGGAGAGAAGTTGCAGAACTATACAGTACTATCATACTGTAGGATATACATTTTAAAATGCAATCCGTTACAGTGATTGTATATTGTTTCACTTCCACAGAGTTTCGAATGAGACCAAAAAGCTGCTAAAGACCAAATGGCCTTGCTTCATGTCGGATTTGTCAAACCCAATAAACGTGTATAGCATATAAGTACACTCACTAGCAGTAACATGTAATTCTTGGGTGTCCAGTAGCATGTCTGTAAAAAAGAGATGTAATGAAAATTATACTCTGGGATGGGTGTGAAACTGCAGTATGCAAACTATAGACACTACTATAGTACATGACACTACACAGAGAAACATGTAGTTAAGAGACACGTGTATCCGTGTACATGTGTCTACTGTTGCTAAACTACATGACACTACTATAGCGTGTGTGGTGTGTGGTGTGTGTGTGTGTGTGTGTATGTAGTGTGTGCACCTGTATGTAGTGCAGTATGTGTCTGTGTGTCTCTTTGTAGTGCGTAGCATGTATGTGTAGTGTGTATTTGTGTAGCACGTGTGTATTTGTGTATGCAGTGTGCGTGTGTTTCTGTGTGTAGTGCAGTATGTGTGTATTTGTGTGTGTGTGTGTGTGTGTACGTATCTCTGTGTAGTGTGTAGCATGTGTATGTGTGTGTGTGGTGGTGTGTGTGTAGTGTGCATGTGTCTGTGTAGTGTGTGCGTGTGCGTGTGTGTGTAGTGCAGTGTGTGTGTGTGCGTGCGTGTGTGTGTGCGTGTGCGTGTGTGTGCATGCCTATCTACTTATCTATGTTGGTCCATACGCACCTACGGGAGCAAAATCGTTAAATGATGACAGCAGCTTGTACGTAAGAAAAGCGAAATGAAGTTTGTAATAAACAGTTACGAGTAAACTTTGCTTTAAGGTGATTTCTTTCTGGCAGGCTGAAACATGGGTGACACGACTCTCCTTAGACTTTTTGATTTACTTTCTCTTCAAGTTTTACAGGCATTTAATAACTGAAAAACATTGGTGCAGGCCTTGTAGACTTCCAGGAATAGCTTATCCCTTTGAGTTGAAAGTGGGTATGTCCTTTACGAACGTGAATGAAAATGAAGAGCAGCTTTGAGGCTTTGTAGAGAGGATTGGCAAGAAAAAACATGATAGTTAAACTATAAAACAGTTTAGAAGATACTTCTGTGCATAACGTGCCATCTAGCATTAAGTTTACTCTTCCTGTTATACCACGTCATCACTAGCACAGTTAGGTGGGCTACATTTCAAAGGTCCCAAAAGAGTTTCATTCACAATTACAAGTGGGGGTACTTTGTACAGAGCCATTGGAAGGGATAAGCTTTTGAGATGTTTCCCATGAAGAAAGCAGGAGAAAACTCTGTGGGGGAATGCATTTTCACACTTTTAGATACTTACCTAGCTCTGGTTTTATTTTCAAAACCAGATCTGGAGTGTTCGAGAAGAGCAACTGTGCATGCTTCTACATAGAAAGATAGTTAACAAACAAGTCTTACCAGAGATTTCTCTCACTTTCTTAACGAGGAAAATCTCAAAAGTTATCCCTTCTAATGGCTATCTGTACAAACAATCCCCACTCTTATTGCCATTTTTGTGCTATGATGTAATTGTGGATAAAGCTCATTAAATAACTGGACGGGACGGACTTGTACTGGAGCACACTGAGAGTGAACTTTAAACTTACAAGCATGTACTAAACATGTCACAATGCATGGCCAATCTTAGGGAAGAATAATTCACTACCATGAAACTTGACAATGATACAATATACAAATAGAATTTGTGACACAAAAGATCTAGAGTAGTAGAGAAGTCAAGGGCATTATGTAGTGTGGAGAACAACTATCAAATGAGTATATTCATACTTTCATTTAACAGTTAAACTTACACTTAGAATTTTTCTCGGGTATGTGATACCAGCGCTCTATCATCTGGCTACAGAAAAAATAAATCAAGTGCATTACACTGCATATACCGTATAGCCTAAATATTTCGAGGGGAAACTTTTTTTGCTGATTGTGCAGTGTTAGGGGGTTATCAGCAAAAATTTTATCCTTGAAATATTTAGACCTCCCATAGAGAGTAATACATTTGGGTAGTATTTGTGAAAAATTTACCTTTAGCAACACTTAACCCTTAAACCTGCATAATCAAGAAAACTGGATTTAAACTTAATAAATACGCATGCCTTGCATAGAGCGCTGTAACTTTCGAAGCATCCATTCTATGGCTATGCGATTTACATTATTCTACTTGTGATGGAACAAGGATTAAAATGATACCTAGAGTTTTACCCTAATGTTACAATGTGAGGCCATGAAAATAACTTTTTGGTAGGGAACATGCAAACTTTTTATTACATACCTCTATAAAATGGTCGATGACTCGATGGTAGTTGCTCCTATCACCTTGCAGTGACTTCCATTGGACTTGTCGTGAATTTTTGTATCAGGCAATATATGATTTACGTGAGTAATCCCACAATCAAAAGTAAGCTTGTGGCAAGAATTATGAAACACGGAGACTTGACTTGTCGATGTTCATCACTTCATAATAAGTAAGCCACTGTAGTTACAGTGCTCCTACAAGTAGCCCAGTGGACACACTTTTTAAATCTATGTGTGTTTGTAGGCTGTAAGAATCAAGTTATCTCACCTAGTGTCACCATGCGAGCCCATATTGTGTAAACATGCATTTTCGAAAAGCAGATTTAAGGGTTAACCTTGAAAAGAAATATTTAGGCTACACAGTAGTAATACCCCCACCTTTGATGTTGGCCATGAAAAACAAATTTATAAGGTGTCTGTATAAGGAATAAGGCGTCTGCTCTAGTACATTGCCTGCCTTATGATCTCAGGGTGGTTGATGATCCACAGAAGTTGGATTTCCTACCAAGAGTGTACCTTGACCCTTGACTTCTACATACAACAAAAACTTAAATGAAAATTTTAACAATTTGTTTGGATAAAAGCAACTATTAAACTTTCGTGCTGTAAAGTTTCCCACCCAAAGCTTCTTTTTCCTAGGAGCTTCGGTGATTATATCAGACCATGTATGGAATTATTAGTAAACACCACTTGTCACCCTTAATCACTCACAAACCTTAATGCACTAGTTTGTAATGTACCGGATAGTAAACCAGCCACATCTCAGGATATTAAACTAAAATTTTAACACAAGATAGATAAGCACCCAATACCTCATTTAAGCTATTAAACAGAAAATAAACCAAAAAAGGT
Source organism: Dysidea avara (assembly GCF_963678975.1). Classification (NCBI taxonomy): domain Eukaryota; kingdom Metazoa; phylum Porifera; class Demospongiae; order Dictyoceratida; family Dysideidae; genus Dysidea; species Dysidea avara. The sequence continues at coordinate 4,663,668 of NC_089272.1, read as the reverse complement.
AGGTTTCCAAGATCACGTTACAATTATTGAATGTAAAAGTGCTACTTGAAATGATGCTTGTACTGTCCTATGCCAAAAATCCCTTGTTTAAAGGATGAAGATTGTACAATACAGGATACATTAGAGTGACACCTCCTTGACAGTAGGTAGTATAGGCATGCTGTCTACTTCTAATAACGATACAGTCGAGTCCTTTGTGGAGACTTAAACCCATATGCATGCCATACAATGGTGATGGGGTAAGGTAGAGGTTTAACCAGTTTGTATACAATGCATTTATTGCTCTTTCTACTCCACAACCCACATATTAAAAAAAGCTGGTAGCCAATACTACTTGATTTATTTTTTTGCGTGATTTTTTTTTTTTGAAATATAACAAGTAAATAAACAAGAAACAGCAATTAAAGTACATGTGATGGAAGCATGCACCTGACCCTCACACATTGCAAGGTCAAGTGCTGCGATAGTAACTGGACTGGCAGGATTACAGTAAAGAAAAACTGGTGGAGCATCTAATCCAGGACACTACACTACAGGTCTTTCTAAGCAGCAGGCAGAAATGCTAACCTCTTGTAAGCAATACTAGCCGCACCTCCCATTCCCCCGAAAAGTAGGGAATACCAATGGGGTGAAGGAGCCCATTTCAACATCGCTCACTATAATATAGCTAAGATCAGACCGACTTTCTTCTTTTGTGTGTGGGTGGGGAATAAGTGATCTAGTACACTTCCCATAGAATTTCTGTGTAACGTTTCACCAGCTCTATGGTGGGTGCTGATTGGCCACTTTTTCCGCACTCACACACTAAGAAAAAATTCTGTATGGTCTACGCAAGACTACTATAGCCACGCCAACTGGTGCGTTTTATTTAGAGAAAGTAGTCTGGTACCACACTAGCCTTTCAAAACAATATAATCTCAACGTGTGTGTCTACTTATCCTACTTACCTTTAGTCTGTTTGAGCAGTTTTCTCTGTGTGCTGATCACTCCTTGGGGGTAGACTTGAGTTCTGGACAGAGCCTGGTACCACTACATCACGTGCGTACTGAATGAACGCTAAAATTTTAATTATTTGCCATGTCAGGAACAGAGGAAATTAACGCCTCGACGTGTTTACAAACCAGGTCAGCAGTGTTTATAAATTCTTAAACTTTGAGCGTTGAAACTTATGCAATTGGAATTTGCGAATTCCAATTGCCTAATGTCCTAGTGACCAAACGGTAAGTAAATAGGCGCTTCGCGCGCACAATAAAGTTTTTAAAAAGTCGAACACTTACACCTGTACTTGTCATACAAATTGGTTACTTGGCTATTTCATGCATACCTATAATATACATATACATAGAACCAGAATTATAAACTCATTAAGCAAATCAACTCATATATACATGGGAAGTCATTTCTAGAATAATATATATACGTACATTGGTTAATATAGTGCTATAATGTTTAAAGTCTTGCTGGAGTGCATAGTAACATCAATGGGTTATACTACACATTATTGTACATATGATAATGCTATTATAATTGATACACATTATTTGTGTATAACTACTGATAAAGAAATTACCCTAAGCTTTTTGTACTTTGCATTGTCTCTTTTAATGATATCACCATCACCACCATCGATTAGGTCGGCAATCTATGGCAACTGTAAGTGGTCCAAGGGTAGATGAAAAAACAAATGCATAAGTAATTATGCAATGTACATATTATTACATTGTGTAGATAAATACAAATGTGCACTGCATGCATAATTATTAGTCTACACCAAGAAGTTGTTCTTGATATTCACAATAATTATAAGTTTTTTCAGGAATATTTTGAAGCATTGCTTGCTCCTTTATAGCACTAGGCTTCTTATTTGTCTTTTTCAGCCATTTTGTTATTACTGTAGTGCAGTCATAAAGTTTGTTCCTGACCACTCCACCACACATGTAAGTAATGATGTTATTTGTGACAATGAAAGTCAAGTGAAGTGCAGCCATAGCAATCATTACATTGACAGCAGTAACTCCTATTCCAGACAGTGTAAATATATACAATACTTGAAAGTTTATTATATATTATTTTTGTGATAATTTTTGCTGTTATTCTAAATGGTTTAACAAATCCATATAGTCCTATTATCACACTGAGAAGAATACTACCAGTGATGATGAGGTTGTTGTTTTTGCCTAAAGCTGCTACACAAAAGAATACAGCTCTTATTAAAAGCTGCAGACCAGTCCAGTAATAAAACTGTATTTTGTAAGGTCCTTGATAAGCATCCAGAAGTGGCTTGAATTTGTTAACAAACTGAAACCTTGACAGAGTTCTTGTAAACAATAAGACAAACAACATTATAAGGTAGTATCAATAGGAAGAGGATGAGACAGACAATGAACAGTATAGAAAATCTAACTCCAAACAGAAGTACATTAGCATCTACTGACCACACTAGTGTAGTGTGTTTACTAAGTAGGTGAGTGATTGTGGAGTAGAAGAACAGGACACTGGATACAGTGCGTAATATCTTAGTATACGACAATAGGAATAGTGTAGCAAGAACTGGTAGAGCTCTACGTGCAGTGAGCCTCTGTATGACCAGTGGAGTATCAACTTGTTATGATGAGTAATGTAGCAATGAAGATGAGGTAAATGGGAAATGTTATACTTTAGCATAGTCATCCATGCCATTGTAAAAACACGTTTTAATACCCAAGTCAAGGTTTGCAAGTGATGTGAATAAGTGTATAAGCAGCATGATCAGTATCAGTAAAGAACACAACACTACTGATACTAGTGATATTAGCATACAAAATAAATGCATTAATAGTTCCATCAGTAACTGTGAGGTTAAGAAGGAAGAGTAATAATACTAGTAGGATGCCTAAAATTGTGATGGGTAGGATGAAAAGGAGGTATATATTGGAGCAGTGGTGACAATGAGATGAACCAAATACAGTACTAAGACCTTGTTGACATTGTCTGCAGAGAAATCTGGTAAACTTATTGTTTCTTGTAGATTCATCTACATATACAAAATTATGGCTTACTATATACCATAGAGTGCATATACATTATTATATCAGTGGCTATATATAACTACATTAATTTTAACGTTGATGTTTGGACACATAGTTGTGGTAAATTTTACTGTTTGGACAACTTCAAGCATAGAGATTCTTCATTCCATTGCTCAGTGTGTGAAATGCATGGTTTTCCTACAGGTAGGCAAGGTATTTGTCATCTTGTTGAACAGCTCAGCATTCAATTATGCCAATACAATGCTAAAGATATTATATTTATGCTCTTCACTGTCACTCAGAAAAAGATGGTTGCAGGGCTGCCTGGTGGGCTGGTGATTTCAATGAGTGGTGAGTTGATAACTGGAGTGCTTCAAAATGACTGATGTAGGTATCCATGAGGTGAAGTTCCAGAATCGATCCTCCTAGCAACTAAGGAAAAGACTCCTGGGGAAACCAAAGTGATCATTTTTGTCCTGCTTTCTGCTCTGCAATTGTATATAGCCTCATCCAGCAGTCAGCCCTCTTTTCTTCTTCACAACATCTCCAAAGGATATAGGAGTTAATTGTGTGTTTGACTTGCAATATGTGATTACCCAGCTAAGTGATTTTAAGTAATTAGCCAGCCAATACTTCAGCTGGATCGTTGCTTCTGGGCTCAAAAAATTCAAGCAGTATCATCACTAAAATAATGTTGTGTGCATTATTACATCAGCTTGGCTGGTCACATTGCTGAGTTCACTTTACCAACTGCTGAGAACTCCCTCATTCCTGTCCAAAAGTTAAACCATGGTAATTGCTAGAGCACAAAATTTTAAATACTGCACAAAATCATTAATTTACAAGAAGTATAGCAAATAAATATTGGGCTAATTGTTTTGATCATATAGTCTTTTATGCATAATTATGTGGATTCAGCAAGTCTGTTTTTATCATTAATATATAGCAAACAATTGCTCTCATGTACTTATACACAGTGGAGTAGGACATTTATCAATCATTCACTTTAATATTCAGCATATATATATACAGTGCATCAATCAGTTAGGTTGAATAATATGTAATGTAGCTACTTGCAGTATTATCCTACTAATAAGACCTATGAGAAGACAACATTCAGAGTCAGAGTCAAGTATTTATATATGCAGTAAATGCAGTCATTGCAGTGTTAAATGTGGTAAAATCCTTGAGTATGGTAAAATAGTTGAGCAACATTATACTACTGAATTATTCAGCATTACTGGGACTATCCAGGAGTACTTTACGATAGTTACACTGTATATAGAAGTATAATATTTTATATTGTTGTAAAGTATTCTAAAAACAGTGAAACTTGTGCATTGTCTTGAATTTCACTATCAACTGGTATTCAAAACAATCTCTATATTTACTGTATTATATCTATAAGAGTCATTTCATGGGGGACCATTATGTAAATTCACAGGATCAAGCCGATCTACTAAATGACCTGAAATTCCCATTCATGTCCCTGTACAATGCATTCATTGCATAATTCTTCTGCACATTTCCAAACGGTGTATGCATATAAACTGAAGATACCAAATTGCTGTGGTCCAAAATATCATTTGGGATATATAAATGTACCTTCAAGAAAGCAAAATGATGATAAGGTATGCCTCATTCATTATAATGTAGATGATATAGCTAATAATAAAAAGTACAATTACATTATTGTATAGCTAGCTGCGTACACATGTGCATAGCATGTTAAAATTTAATTGTATCAGTGAATAATTATATGTACATAGTAGCGTTTGCACTACAGACACTTGCTTGTGGAGATCATCACATTATCCTTACTAATACATACATATATATGCTTTTCTTGGAACAATAATGTATTTTGTTGAACCTGATGCTAACGATGAGGAAAATTATACATGCTCAGAATTTCGTATTGATACAACAGATCCAGAAGATTTCATATGTGGTAACCTTCAACAGTTTGTTCCTAAGTTCATCCAGTACCAGCAAACGTTTCACCAAACTTTTATTGTCATGCTTTTCTTTCTGCCTGGGGAACATCACTTGACACAACAGTTAACAGTCAATAATGCATTAATGTTTTCTCTTTATGGACAAACTGGCAGCATAGGCGGCGGAAAGGGGGGGGCTAGGGGGCTGAAGGCCCCCCTTGGTCTGCTGAGGGGGGGCTTAGCCCCCCCTCAGAATGATATCACACCGAAATTATCTTTCTTGAAGTGGGGCTGAAAACCGTGATAAAGATCGAGATACTCTAATAGAGCAGTCACTCTAATAAAGTAGTCAGTGTGTAGCGAGCTATGTAAGGATTTTATGTAGTTTATCAGCTAGAAATGGTAGCTGGTGAGGTGGAAAACTATTGTCAGTTGGTTGTGACCTTTTTTTTTTTTTTTGGTCTCACCTTACCAAACTATAGAAATAAGTCTGGGTCAGCCCAGCCCCCCCTCATATCAACTACTTCCTCCGCCGCTGACTGGCAGCATAAGTGACAACTCACCTACTATCAGATGCTCTAGCCATGTACAGGATACAAACTTCATATTTGACAGGATTGAAAGGTTAGAGATTGAGAACTTAAATTTTCACAATTGTAGTGGCTTTATTCAAGCCTTGCATCAAAATATTACAGATTCTGTCCTGCACATGATCCATTGCCACGTTGTCACAACAACCAATGTTACGCACCATATTACCTGCTATAAAAGCGTCTGGTGGAATAGTACTTTTTGACACTGTAGGACCAGTAAGTCTTATTAATTGCGTGATACTTGCGCGTGATAAACAAAATCCAGTATCACATTATGGGATACAACTGATATGGGCTGATGATCTAAACAGAGATAATATTATCTCTGATCTAAACTACAAATTGTATTTGCTATCTTCAAACACTATACAATACCATTCTCCATCATGCTGTAAAAGTTATGCCGCATAAGTATCTCAGTTCATCACCTGAAGAATAGCACTATTAAAATTCAGATTTCAAACCTTAATTGTTGTTTCCAACTCCAGTATATATACTCTTTATTACCACATTGAGTCATTTTCAAACAATCACTTGATGATTAGTGACAGTGTGTTTAGTAGAATTCCAAATTTGGGTCATCCTTTATTCCAAATAGAGTTTGAAGATTGTTGGTTAAAAAAGAGTGATGAAAATATATGTCTGCGTAATGTAATACATTTTTCTTATTGTCAAATTTCTAACAACAAGGGCCTAAAACTGATCTGATGATTAGCTAAGTTAAAAGTTTAGTATTCGGTGTTTACTAAATCACAACTATTAATTTCAGATTGTGCTTTTCATGATAACAAAAACAGGCTATTGTGAAGGTTGAAAGTCAAGATGATGTATCTTGGCCTTACAGTAACTCAATTTCTATACCTAAGAGAGAGAACCATCATTAGTAATAATTATGATACATACAATACATTATTAGTCCTCGGTCTCGTGCGACCACAGTCAGATCAAGCAAAATGAGATCTTGTGGGCATGGCAAGGAGTGTGTACATGTAAAAAAATAAATCTAATAACAACAGCAACAACAATAATTACAAGACGAAATTTAAGTTAAGTGCTTGGTTGACCAATCCCTACAATTCCTGGCCAAGAAAATCTTTTGCGAACATGTCATACATTGACAAGCAGCATTGTTGAGGATCTTTCAGATGGAAGATGTGGTGGTTACACAAAGTTGTACACACTATAATAACCAAAAACAAATTGGCTTTGGGGTCATCATTATTCAGTCTCCAGCACACATACCTGAATCTCAACCAAGTGATTGTGAGAAATAATTCTGGTGGTTATGCAGTATTCTTGTTGGACAACACTATTGTGCTAGCAGTGACAAGGCTTGAGTTTGCATTTAACAATCTATGTCATCTCATGATGATGAAAGGCGACACTTTTGTGGGCCTGTTTGATAATACCCAGTGCACAATTTACACTAACAGTGTGGAAAGTCTATTTAACCAAAATGAAAGTGATGGCAAAGTTGCATACTCGTGTATAATACAACTGATCAATAGTACCGGTTAAGCCTTTGATCAAGATCTTCCTGAGCCAGATCATCCTGTATACAACATCACTATAGCAAATAACAGTCAGTATTGCCTTTCCCTTCTTAACAAGATTCAAGCGGTTGTTAAGATTCAGGATGATGAACAGTCTTTTACCTTTACTAGATGTTTATAAAGTAGCATACAAGGAGTCGTGTTACTTTTGGATAGGCTACCAGTTAATAATAAGAGTAGCATTAGTCACCACCAGACATTTCTTGGATAAAACACTCAACCTCACTATTACAACCTTAGTCATTGGTTTTGCTATTGGTGTCCATGGATATGTTTGTCCATTCAAAAGTAGACTACTAAATCTTCAAGAGTTGGTGGTTATATTCAATGCCTTCGCAGTCTATGTGTTAGGTAAACACCATTGTTTATACTAATTGTTGTGGGAATAGCAGTATTTCACTTTGCTGTTGCATTGTTGTATCAAATGTTTATTAACGGTTGCTTGAAGTTGACCCGAATACAATTGATCAGTAAAAAAAATTAGGCTGCAGGAGAAACACAACAACAGTTGCTGAAGCAAGAATGGAGATAACAGTTGAATTTTACTGTATATTGCACAAATGTCATGTCCTATTTCCTGTAGGAGTTGAGAGACACACATTTTGTAGCATAACAACACTGAAACATTTATGCATACACATTAACTCTATGCATACAGCATACATGCACACAAAAACTGGCACAATAATGCACGCAATGTACAATACTTTGTTTCATTGTACTTTAACATAAATGGTGTAGATGTAGAGTATTTCATTATTTTTGTGATAAAGTATGTCACCCTGCACTGACCACTAGTGATCAGAGGAATGCACTAAGTGCTATAACTGCTTGCGAATGGATTAGCTACAGTTTGCATGATGTATACATTAATGTACCAAGAATGTGTGTGTGTGTGTGTGGGGGGGGGGGGGGGGGGGGGGTGGGGGTGGGGAGAAGGGAGGTTGAATACTAGAAACACTGCAACTATAATTAGCAATTCACTGATTAGTATAGATCAAGAGTTCATACCTGTAAATATTTACTACTTTATTTGAGCTGAACTCATGCTAACATGTATGTGAAGCATGGGAATTCTAGTGTGTATGAAGTCAGAAACAATTTGATATTGAATTTTAAGGTTCACATCTTGTAAGTGCTTATAACTATGTAGTTGCATTACTAGTGATTATGTAAATTCAAAAATATATCTGTTTTGCAGCATACTCTATATTCAAAGACTGCTCTATTAGAATAGCTGATTGTTGTATATCAGAGCATTTGTCATGAATGTCCCATTTTGACTCTTTTAGAGTGTCACGTTATTAATTAATATGAGTAGGACGGAAAAATAAAGTTGGGCTAGCTAATTAGCATTATTTGCATGCTGCTGAAATAAAACATTATTTAAAACTGTCATAATACACTTAGCTATTTATTATAGCAACTATCGATGAGTTGCAGAGTGAGTGCATAATATTTGCATTGTTTTTTGTGTGCATATGTGAACATGTGTGTGTGTGTGTGCGTGCATGGAAATGAAACTTGGACTGATCAGACAAGGACTCTGGAAATGTTTCACAATTGTTGCATTTGTGTTAGGGGGATTTAGGGGTTTCTCGCAGCAGCAGCATCTACTAGGGTCATATAACAAGGATGAGTGACAACTGCTTGCTCAAGCAAATGCTACATGGAGAACTTTTAGTTGCTAGACCATTTCATGGACCCAAGTTGTAATAGAAAGATATAGTTTGGAGGGATGTTCAAAGTAGCCATGGGGTTAGAGTTCTGAGTTGATATATATGTGCGTCTGTCTATCTGTGTGTTGTGGATGTGTCTAGTGTGCTGTGCCTGTGTGTGTGTGTGTGTGTGTGTGTGTGTGTGTGTGTGTGTGTGTGTGTGTGTGTGTGTGTGTGTGTGTGTGTGTGTGTGATCAGGGGCGGATCTAGGATTTCAGAAGGGGGGGTGCTAACATGGACATTTATATATGTGGCAAGAAAGTTGATACAACTAGTGTGAGATCAGTGAGAAGCACACTCCATGCTCTATCTAGGGGGGGTCTGGGGGCATGCCCCCACAGGAAAATTTTGCAAATTTGGCCTATTGAGATTGAATTTGGTAGTAATTTTGAATGAAAAAATGATGTCACTTTGCTTATGTGATACCATTATTCTCCTACAGCTTGTCAATATAACTAAAGGGTGCAGCCATGTAGCTAAAATTCAATCTTAGACTAACATCTTAAAGAACTAGTAGTGGAAACACATGGATATCAGCTGCACATGATCAAATTTAGTGTTTTGAAGTATAGCATAATTTACAGTCTCATGGCTCAAACTACACTAGCTGTCCAAACAGTAGAGAGGGTAGGTGGGAGTGGAGAGGGCAGGTAGACTGACTCACCAGCGTGTAGAGTGCATGTGCACTCAGCTGTATATAATTCTCCAGCTAGGGGGGCTCTAGATCTGGTGGCATATATACTCCCGGAACCCCTGGAAAATGGCTATCACAAGATTGAATCTATAGCTATTTTTAACCATGTACAAGATAAATGAGTTCAGTCGGAAGTAATTTTAATTTGAATGAGTTCAGTTGGAAGTAGTTTTAATTAAAAAATAGAACTATACACTGTTTCTTGTTATTGGATTTTAAGAAAATGTATAATAGTGGCTTGTCAAAGAGAATAAAGAGTGTATAGGTAATTGAATGTAAGAATATTTAAAACACAGGATTGGATCTACTTCATATGTAGCCACTGTTCTGAAGTGCAGGTTGCTATTTCAATCTAACTTTTAAAATGATGGATCCATCCATCATTATAATTGTTTTTCAACTAATCTACAGATACAACTAGTTTTTGGCCACAACTAACCCCTTTTTGCACACAATGATCATGACAACATAAATGCTGCAGTATCAGTTGAGCTTCAAGGGATTTGATAGTGCAAACTCCAAAGCTGCTAGATTTATATAAATGTAGCATGGGATTTGATCAAGTAAGGGAAACAAAAACGAACAGCTCTCAGATGTTGCAGCCTTGTGAACTTTATAAAAGCTAAGACTATTGTTTTACTTGCAAGAGAAGCATTTCAACCCAAGAAAATCAAGTTTGTAGCAGAGTATAAAAAACTTAAACTATTTGACAGAAAAGGTTATTCACAACAGATTTTCAATTAGTGATGTTTAATACAATTTATAGCACATTAAAGGTATAAATCTTTTACCTAAAGTGATTGGTATATGGTAGGATGTTTGTGATGGTGAGGGTAGCAGTGCACAGGTGTAGAAGAATAGGTTTAATTTCAGCTTACACTCTGGTAACTTCTTGAAAATTATAGTTTTAATGATGGATGTTCTATTAGAGTAGCTGACTGTTCTATTAGAGTATTTCGGGTTTAGCAATTTCTAAGGTAAGACTTACTCCAAAAGTACAATTTTGAACCCCTCTTAGTAATTCTTGGATAAGATTAGCTATTCCACTTGCTCTTTCCATCTTTTCATTACCCATACATGTGTATAAAATGTAACTGCACCTGTACTACAGCTTCTAGAAGCTACCTAGCTTACTGATTGTAAACTTTTGGAGGGGGGGTGCTTCAGCACCCCAAGCACTCCTCCTAAATCCGCCCTTGTGTGTGTGTGTGTGTGTGTGTGTGTGTGTGTGTGTGTGTGTGTGTGTGTGTGTGTGTGTGTGTGTGTGTGTGCGTGTGCATGCGCATTTGAACATACATGTGCACACGGCTGTTTCATATATACATATCATATGTATAGCTTCCTCTATGTTTTTATCATGTGGAAAATCAAGTATTTCACTAATTTGCTATAAGCTGTACACACTTACTTCAGTAAGGCATTCAGTTTTGGAGCCATGTTTGGCTACTTTCAATGTGCATTATATAGTCGTCATTTTTGGCAGTTTATAGAATCACAAGTTTACCATAGCTGGTTGAACCTTTACTGAGGTAGGCAAAAATCATTGGAAATTGGAAACCTACAGTTGAGGATTTCCACTGAGTTATTAACAACTCTTACACATTAGTATAGCCAAATTAATGTGGCATCCTATATATTACTGAGAGTCATTGGCTCTAATGTGTATATGTTTAAACCTTGCCAATTTTGGAAACGTATGTACAAATATACTTAAGCCATAGCCAGAACTTTTGATTGTGCTATGGGTCAAAATTTCCATTATTGGCTTTTATATATTTATACAGAGGCACTTTCAGTTTACAGGGGACTTTATATCAGAACCAAACCAGTAACCCTACTAGCTAACTCTAACATAGCTAACTCCCTGATTCTAGCTAGCTACAAGCAAATTTCCAATCTTACTGATAGCAAACGTCTTAACTTTACTAACTAAATGGACTTTCTAGCTTTGCTAGCAAATTCCCCCCTTACCCTACTAGCTAGCTAGCACATTTTAATAGCAGATTTCCTCACCTATAGCTATTCATACAACAATAAATCCAACACTGATACCCATAGCTATCTAGTTAATAGTTTTCCCTGCATGCTACTGAGCTATGTTGCATGCAAGGCTTAGATATAAGGATGCCACATTTGTTTTGTAAGTTTCGAAAAGAATTTTTTATTAAAAAGATTTTCTGGCTAAAAATAGGCCAAAATTAACGCTTCTAGAATTGGCTAGCAAGCCTATTTTCTTCCAACAAATAGCTACCTGAAGGTAGTGGCAACTCAAACCGTATACTGCACCAACAGCTCCTCCCCATCTTGGGAAATTTCCAGGCTCCCTATATAAAAACCATCACGATACCACAGACAGCCATGATAAACTTTAAACTGAAACACACCTTGAATTATCTCTGTTGAATTATATAATTATAAGCTCCTGCGCTAAACACCCAGAAATAGAAATAGAATTCATTGAGAAATTTACGTTGGCACGCGAGAGCAATCTTTAAAACGTTCGTGAAAACAGGTATAACCAAAGTCGTCTTTTTATTCATATAATTCACGTTATCGAATGCTATTTGTACATGCGTAGGTGGAATGGCTGGAGAGAACACAGCCGCCAGTGTGAAAGTGGGCGGTTACCTACTCCAGTTCGTGCAACCACCGCCAGAGCCTTTGGTGTGCAAGCTGTGTCAACTTCCCGCCCGTGATCCGCACCTTAGCCAATGCTGTAGATACAACTTTTGTGCGAGCTGCCTCAACAGTCATACCAAGAACGCGACCAAGGTGATCACGTGTCCAGTTTGCTCTGATTATCACTTTATAACTGATCGAAATAAGCAAGCTAGAGTCGAGACACAAAGTTTACAAGTGTTTTGCCCTAACAGGGCAAAGGGGTGTGGCTGGAGAGGGAAAATCCCTGAAATAAAAGATCACATAAGCAGCAACGATGGCTGCCAGTTTGAACCTGTCATGTGCCAGTGTAAGGAGAAGGTTCTTAGGGGTAACCTCCAGGAGCATTATCGCAACAACTGTCCACTCACTCCACAAATGTCAACCTGTCAGTATTGCAGCTTACGTAAGGAGAAAGGCTTCATTCAAGGGGCTCATGTAGAGCAATGCCTTAAGGCACCTTTAGCTTGTCCAAACAACTGTGAAATAGACAGTGTTACTCGTGAAGAAATGTCTAATCACTTGGAGGAGTGTCCTCTGCAATTGATTCCCTGTGAGTATCAGAATGTTGGGTGTAAAGTGAAAGTATACCGCAAGGACATGAGTCAACACTGCGAGGATTACACTACACAACATCTTCATCTTGTTACAGCCAGTGTTGTGAGTACAGAGGGTGAAGTTACTGACACCAAACGACAGATCACAGATACCACTAACCAGCTAGTCTCTGCCCAAGGTGTTGTCACAGACATGCTTCTTCAAGTTGCCTCCATGGTTGAGATGTTGGCAGGAAATAAGAATCAAAAGGATAAGAATCTTAGCATACAGCACTGGCAGGTGTGGCTGTGTTGCCGTGGTATGCAGTCAGCTACTAAATGTCTTCAGGCTCCCATTATCATACGAATAACAGATTTTGAGAACAAGCGACGTGGCAAAGAAATGTGGTACAGCGAGCCATTTTGGTCCCACCATAACGGATATAAGGCACAGCTTAAGGTGTATGCAGATGGTTTTGCTGAATGTGCAGGCACTCATTTTTCAATGGGTATTTGCATCCAGGATGGCCCAAATGATCAGAATCTGGCATGGCCTGTACAAGGCAAATTCACAATGAGCTTGATGAATCAGTGTATGGATAGTAACCACCATGTTGACTATGTTGTGTTTGACAAGTCAACTCCACATCATATTGGCGGGAAGACTGGTCCAACTGATGAGAGAGTCACTGCTTGGGGCAAGCGACACTTCATAACTCAAGAAGACCTCCGCAGGATAACTGCTTCGCGTTATTACCTGAAAGATGATACAGTTTACATACACATCTCATTCAGCCGTGAAAGAGTGTAGGCAATTAGTACTTTCGAACTTCTTGTGTGTATTTTGTGATCTGTCCTTTTTTTCTGTGTACACATTTGTACATGTACATACATAGATATGTATACTTGAGAGTAGCATGTATTTTGCTATAAACAATATAGGGTGAAACACTTTCTTTATATGAGGGCATAATAACAACACATGTAACTACAGTAGGCTACAACATTGTGGTGTTGTAGCTTACTGTACACCTGTTTATCAACTGCAAGTCCCTTTCACAATACGCATATCATTTTCAGTGTGATTGCCAGTATTGTGCCATAATATAATTATTGCACAACTTTTCAGTTGATACAAGTATCTTTAATTAAGTTGGGAGTGAGAGCACAGAACTGCATCAAATATCTATGTTACCCATACAGCCCTGTTGCAGCCCATAACACAGTTGTGTATAAATGCATAACGGGTTTACCATGAGGCCGCTTCTTCTGCAATTTAGCTACAAGCTTCACAAGTTTGCTTCTTCTTCAGTTTCGAGTCACTTAGTAAATCATTCAAACTGTGGAAAAGGTAAAATTCAAAATGCTACATAGCAAGTGATAATAGGAGGAAGTTACAAATGCTTGTGTGACTCATGATCATCACGTACAGTGTGGTAATCATGGCAGCACAGGTCAGTACAGATTACCAAGACACACAGTGGGGTTCTTCAGTGATGCAATTGTCACCTCAGTACAAGCACCCTCTACATGTCATCATTTGGACAGTAAGTAGTACAAGCCACTTTTGGGCTCCTTATAGCTACAGCTTCTTTTGTGTCAAACTATAAACTGCTCAGGATCAGTTGTGCATGTAACTAAGTTAGGTAGCTATACTAGCTACTTTCCACCTGATTGATTAACTCTGATCTGGCCAGTACCTGTCATGCAATTCAGTGTCACGACACGGACGACTCTATACACCGTTAATAGGTAAAGGGCAACCACAATAAGAATCACTGGTGACCTTTTCGCGAATTTCCCCTGGGAATTCCCCCTGGGAATTCCCTGACAAGCCACTATTAATTGGAGCGCCCCACTACCTCTGCTGAACTGCGCCTGGCAGAGGTTCAGCTTGACGCATCTGTTTATTTTATTTTGTATCTGTTTAATGTGTTCGTGTACGATTACCATTGTGGGATTGAGTTTAAATTAAAAAAATAAAATAAAAATTGATTTGTATTATAAAAGAATCCGCTTAAAAGTTCAGCTTTCGACTTTGAAAGTCAGAAGATACGAGAACCCGTCTCTGAGGATCCGGCAATCAACTCAGCGATGTATCTGAAAATCTTCCTAACACTGATAAGCGCCTAATCAATAATTACATTTATAAATTTATAAAACGCGCACCCTAAATTCAAAATGAGTGATAAGGAAGGGTTTAAAGTACCATCTCTACCAGTTGGCAGAGCTAAACTTGCTCCTAGTGACGAATATGTCGAGGCGAAAGAACAGGAAAGCGAGTCGCAGAAAGTGCCAGAGGATTCTAGCCAGCAAGAACAGACCAAACCGAAAGCCATTCGTGAAGGTATGAACGACTAGACCTCAGTGTTATACTAGAATATTGATCATGTGTACCGGTTTGTGATGTTTTGGATTTCAAATAAGTCCTGGACTCCTGCTAGTATTTGCTGTAGATTTATCAAAACTACTTCAAATAGTTATCTTTATGTAGCTATCAATGTAATCCCCGACTACCACTAATACGGGCTAAGATGGGGATTTGCATTCCTGAAAATTACAATTCCCCACCCACTGGGGAAATACTGGCGATGCAAACCCCGACCAAGTCTCGATCTGCAAACCCCGGGAATACTGGGGCTAGGAGGGGTTTTGTATGGTCATGTGGTGTTGGTCTAGTGATGAGTTAGTTCGAGTAGATTCTAGTATGAACATAATAGTTAGCACGCGAGACACTCCTTCCTAAACTGAAAGCACACACCTTTGCTGCCTGAGTGAATTTCTTTAGTGAAGACAAATCCCCACTATGTCGGAGAAATTTAGCAATCAATTCCCCCACCATCCCCAACCTTTCCCCACCCTCAGCCTGTATTAGTGGTAGTCGGGCATTACATTGATAGGTGCATTATACTAGTGTAGGAGTGTCATATTAGTCTGGTGCAGCCGCCCCTTCACAAATAGGAAGGGTCTGTGGACTCTAGCATTGTGTACTTGTGCAAACTTACCGAAAGCTGGTGCGTCCAATCAAATCGCTTGCCTGCTCATTTAGTGACGTGGACATCTGTTTTGGCTAACTTGATAGGCGGCAAACTATGGCTTCTGTTTTACTTGCCTTGAGTCTTGTCCAATGGACGATATCCGCAATTTGATGTCATAATTGAAAAAATGGCCGTGTTAGTGTGGGGGCTTCAGAGACTTTAGCACAGAAAAAAGGCGAAGGTGAGACATATAGCATATAATGCAATACAAATAAGCCTAGTTGTATCGGAATTTAAAATTTTTGGTCTGCTTTCCTTGTTGCAATGCGTTTTGCATCGTCATGGTACATGTACTACTTCTTACATTTATTATCTCGTGGTTCCAAGTGTAGAAAACTACAGACAACATTCATTTCGAATACTGTAAACGCTATCATAGGGAAACACTATCTCGCCCAATACCTCCCTGTACAAAGTCCCCACACTAGCACGGCCATTTTGTTTTGTGACGTCAGAAAATGTCATTGCGGATATCGTCCATTAGAACAACTTATCGTGAAGGAATAAGGATGGCATATTAAAAAAGTACAAAGAGTACGTTAAGTAGTCTTTGTAAGTTAGAAACAGCATTCCACTGGATATGAGTACCGCAATGACTAACGATAATGGTGCAATCTAATTACGGAAAACCACATCTCTCCCACTAATTACATTCCATTCGCACAAGTACACTATGCTAGAGTCTCCAGACCCTTCCTATTTGCGAAGGGGCGGCCGCGCCAGACTAGTGTCATACATGCACTGGGTGACAGTAATACAATTCAAACATGAATTGTTTCCCATCAATTTCTATTGTTTGATGACAAGCCAGTTATACCAGAAGTTTGTTAAAAGTTTGTTTATTTAAGTTTGTTAAGTTTGTTAAAAGTTTGTTTGTTTGTTTGTTTGTTTGTTAAGTTTGTTATTGACCCCACCAATATTACCTACTAGATTATTAGCGAAGATTTCAAGATGTCTGGAAAATTTCATGGAGATTTCCTAGGCTTTTTGGTAAGATTTAAAGACTGGCTACCTTCAAAATGTCCATAGAAACGGAAAATTACATTTAAAACACCACAGAATATCTGTATATTCCTGGAATTATTTCAGGAATTTTTCAGAATCGGCCTACAGGATTGTAAGCTTGTTACTGACCCCTCATTATTGATAACTAGGATGATCCAAGTGTTACGGTCCTAAATAGATAGTTAGATTGCACTTCATGGCATCACAGCAATGGCTTGTCATGTAGGATTTTAAAAGATGATATTGTATATGCTACAAGCGCACACACGTATAATAAAATGTTCACATGTACTGTTAGAGGCAGTAATTTCTAGTGTGTTGTATCATTGTGGGGATCACTAACAAATACATCACCTAAGTCACACCAGCTCTCCTCTGGTAGATGCAGTAATGCTAATGAGACTTTCACCATGTGACCTGTTTATTGCTCTATATACATACTAACACATACTCCTGTAGTATTGTTATCATTGTGTATGTTACAGAGTCATCGAGCAGTAGCACAGAGCAGCTGCCCTTATCCTATGTAGAACCTCACTGGAGTAGTATCCCTGATGGTGACTATTCTCTGCTTATTGTCAAGAACGGAGCTGAGATTGGTAACTTGGCCCTAAATGATAAGCCATACCACACGTTTGGACGACTACCCAACTGTGATGTCACATTGGAGCACCCGTCAATATCTCGTTACCATGCTTTATTGCAGTACCGACCAGAAGGTGTGTCTGTCTGTCTGTGTGTGTCCACATGTGACTTGCTGTAGCCTAATTATTTTATTCAGTTTCTAAATCCTTAGGTAAGAGGTAATACAATATTTTGGTGGTAGTGCCCCCCCCCCTTCTTCCCACATGCTCTTACATATAATAAGTCATATATGTCACTGTCACTGTTTCTTCATGGACGGCAAAAAAAATGTACTGTATGTTTCTCATACTATAATGTACTTATTGTATATTACTGTCTGTTCTAATTTTGTGTGTTTTCACTTCAGGTACTGAGAACCAATCTGGTGAAGATTCTTCCAGTGGATCACCAGATGCTGCTGGTTTTTATGTTTATGATCTTGGCAGTACACATGGGACGTACCTGAACAAGCAGAGAGTGAGACCACGTTCATATTGTCGCCTGAGAATAGGGCAGATGGTGAAGTTTGGAGGTAGCACTAGACTATTTATACTAGAGGTTAGCACATCAGATATAGTGCATAGTGAAATGCTTTAGTTAATTCCCACAATGGTGAGGCCAGATCTGATTACACATATAGTTGCTAGTCTAAACCTCTGTCAACTACAGTACAACTGTAATAATGTCCAACTCCTTAAACATTGTCTATTTCAGCTGACATTATGCCACAGTTTTCTGACCTTATTAAGTAGGTGGTTACAGTAGGTGGTTACAGTAGGTGGTTACAGTAGGAAGGTCACTTTGTACACAAATGACACATTTAGCAGTTTAGACAGGTGACAACCCAATCAGACCAGTTTAACTGTAACTAACTTAGTATACAAATGTCTAGAATAGAGCAGGCCACACTTTGTATACAGGAGTGTGCACATGTGTAGGTACTGCTGGTACATTCCTTACATAGGAGGGGAAGGAAGGGACACAAGCTCTTAAGTCTGTGGTTAAGAGTATTCTTAGTGCACTATAGTCAACTACTTGGTATCTGGCCAGGCAGGGCTTCCCTGTGCATTTTACTGTACCATTTTCGAACATTTAATTTCCATCATTTTACTTTTACAAATGGCATTGCTTGCAGTGTATTGAAATGCCTAATTTATTCCAATATTGTTGACAGTTTTTACTATTAAAAGTTATTACGTTAGCAAATGATGTCCCTCTATACAGTACTTGTGTTACTGTGTAATGTGCTAATATACACACTAGGCTGGTGGATCAGGTCAAGAGGCAGTGGAGGAGGAAGCTGAGAGAGAGATTGCTGCTCTTGAAAGGCACAAAGAAGAGGTGAAGAAGAGGGAGCAAGAACTAGCTGAGTTGGAGAAGGAACGAGAAGCAATGGAGAAGGAGAGAGAGAAACTGGGAGTTACTTGGGGAATGGGTGAGTTGGGAGTTTAAAATGGAATTGTTAATTGTATGTACAGTAGACCCTCAGTTATCCGACCCTTGTTTATGTGTACCTTCGTTTATCAGAAATTGGAATGTTCTATTAGAGTATTGAGTGCAGGTGTATATTCTATTAGAGTATTTCAACAGAGTTAAATGTATGAGCTTCAGTTATCTCCGAACTATTCACTTATCTGAATGCTTTACCATTGCCTGAGATACACTGGGATTTGGCCTACTGTATGTAATTAGAATCTGTTAGCAAAATGATGGGTTTAGAAACTTCGATGTTCAAAGGGCTAGATATGTAGTCGTGTTAGATTAGTGGGAATGTCAGATTATCAAAGTGATGTCACTTAGATAAAGTTTCATTGCAACAAACAGTGTCAGATTTTAGAAGCATCAGATTAGATAAGTATGCTATAGTGACAGTGATATGTAGATAGCAGTTTTGCTGGTACGCACAACTTACACTACTTGGGTTAGTTGGTATGGTCTTAAGTCTTACCAAAGCATCCATGTGTGCGATATATTATGGCACTTCACATTATGCACACATGTACTGCCTTCTCTTGTTCCAATGTGTATAAGGGTACAGAAGCTACAATGTCTTTTTTTTTTAAAGATTGCTGTTGTGTTTTGCTACCTCAAAATAGTTTAGAACTGACAATTCTTTTTCTATGTTGATATATGTTCTTGCATACCAGTTTGTTGTGTCAGAAATGAATGTTGAGGTCTGTTGTAACAATCATGTACGTCAGTACATGTATAGGATGTGATACTTACAACCCTGTATGTAAGTACAGAATAACTTCACTTGAGTAGACAACACCAGCTTAGCTAAATGAAAAGGTTTGTTTTGTGGTCTAATAAACACATGCATGCCCATCTCATTATTGGAGTTACATTAAAGGTAGCCTTATCAATGAGCAAGTACCAAGTGACTGCTCTATTAGAGTAGTTGAATGATAGCAAGCGAAAACTCCTGGGAGTCATCTGTTAGAATAGGATACGTAGTGATAGTGTTTGCATTGCTTAAGTTGTGTATGAAACTGCTTGTACTTTATAGAGGTAGTCATTCTGTTCTTACGTAATGTGCATACTCTATATGGTACATTTTTTATGTGTGTGTCCGTTGTGGTAAACATACACACTTGAGATGCTCAGTCTGTTTTTGATGTAGTTGATGATGAAATAGATTTGACATCAGTTGGTAAAGCTGATGAAATAGATCTGGAGAGGGAAGCATACTATCGTGATGACCCCAAGAAGGCATTGAGAAAGTATTTTGACAAAGAAGGTAATGTGTATAATAGTGGTACTTAAAAATTTGGTTTGTGCGTATTAGCAGTATTAGCAGTATTGCACAGTATTTATGCACATATTACAAATACGTACAGTACATGTATATGTTGAGGGTATGTACTTGTGTATGATGCACATATTGTATTTGTACATACATGCAGTATGTATGTATGTATACTATACTTGTGTATGTATGTCATGAGTGTTCCGTATGCTTCTTGTACACATTCCTGCATATGTAGTGTGTCAGTAACCATCAAGCACTACACATTATAATAAACCTTTTAACCATATTTTTGTATGAGCATATTTGAAGTGTGTGCATTATGTGCATAATGAACTAAGTGAAGTACACTCTGTATGTACCTGGTTCAAAACCTGCCAGTGTGCAGACACATGTGTTACATGTGCTTCTCACATGTAACACATGTGCTTCTTCAAGGAATAGATACGTACATATTACATAACTGTAATCGTATGTATAGTAATTTATGTACTTGTATGTGGTACATGAAATAGTTGATCAATGAATATTGTGTGTACACACTTAATTGAAACACACTATAGTGACTTTGTCTTACAGGGTATACCTTCATGTGTGTATGTTAGAATGCGTAACAATCTGCTTAGTTTATGCTACCATACGAACACAAGATATTTTGGTTAATAGAGCTATGAACACCTCAGTGTTGCGTATGTATGTATTTAGGTCCATTTCCAGTATATTATATGATTAATAGCTATATCTACAAAGTTAAGGTGAGAGCTGTAGCAGTGGTGGATGCAACAGTCTTGGATTAGCTCTTGATCTGAGCTCTTCTACATGTTATACTACACTATTGTTGAATTATTTTAGCAAATGCAGTGTATGTACAAGTATATACATACAACTGAAATCTCTTGCCATAATTCCGATAGTGGAGACTTGGTAGTAAATTAAGGATGTTCTTAATGCTACCTAATGAATGTTCAGCTACTGTTAGCTCTGTACGTGTATGTGACTGTCTCTAGTAGCCTTGTTGTCTATCTGCAAGTATTGAGAGATCCAGCTAAGATTTAAATATTCCTATGTACGTAATTTACCAATCGTTGAGGCTACTGCAATATTTCACACATTTTATCTTCAAAGGTATCCACTTTGTTTGGATATTTGTACATAAACAGTGCTTCTGCTATGGGCCTGTGGTAAATTGTGTCACTGGTGGTATGTGTTTGTGCTTATAACTATGTTTAAGAAAAGCAATCGTATCACCTCTTTTGTATTCTGAGAGATGTTTGTGTGTTTCAGAGTAGTAAAGCCCACTGGTGTTCGGTGGTTAACAAATAATACCAAAGCATCACATGGGCCCACAATGAGTGCTGTACATATGTATAGGGATGGATGATACATGAGAAACATACATGTAGTGTAGGTATATAGTATTATACCAGTATGTAGCTAACAGGTGATGATTGTCAATGCTCTATTGTACCAAATGTCATGTACTTTTACTCTGTGCCAGTCAAGATTTGGGGAGACATTGTTAGTAATCATTGCTGGGGAACGATATTCCAAAGTTACGATATTCACTCCACTGTTGAGTAATCCTTGCCAGAGTCCAAAGTTACCAGCATATGCAGTGTCACCAGTCAGTAATACAGTGTGTTTTTGTGGGACTGAGTCAATGCTGAAACGCATGATAATATGATAACCACCAGCATGTCCAGCGTATTGATACGTGATGATGACGTGACTTTGTTTGGATAGTGTAGAGAAATGGGAGACATCAGTTGGAGCCCATGTGTTGGTATTGAGAGTAAAGCTTGTTTTAGGATTAACTGTTGTAGTACTACAAGATGGAGGCAACATCATGATATATAGGTTCTTATTATTCTTGTACTATTCTTTACAGTCAGTAAAGGATAGACTGGGAGGAGTACGATATTGAATACTAAAGTAGTGAACTCCATCACGAGCACTTCCAGCCCAGGCACCATGTAGATTGAGAAAGTCATTGTTACCCTTTACACTTAATGCAGTTAACATATGACTAAGAGGTGTCATCTGTGGAAACCTGATACGTAGATAGATAGATAGATAGACAGACAGACAGAAAGACAGACAGGTAGATAGGACAGTCCTGACAGATGGTACATGCAGAACAGCTTCAACACCTCTAACAGGAACACATGTGTTGTATTTGTTGGTGGTAGTTAGTGATGGAAAGCATTTAATACTGTCTGCAACAGCATAAGCATCTTCAGCCCAAACTACTTGTAGTATTGCAGTCTGCCAGTCCCAACTACATAGCTGGCATGCTAATAGCTACTGGTGACTTATAGTGTAACTCAATAGTGTAGTATCCAGGGTTGAGGTTGGCCATATAGAATCCTGTGTCAGTTTTGTAGTGTTGTTTTCCACTGTGTACCAGTGATCCAGTATTGGCATAATTGATCAGTAACTTGCTGTAGAAGTCATGGTTTACGCTTCTGGTAGTGGACAAACACTGCATAACACTTATCTACAATACAGATCGTGGTTGAAAGGCTAGGGATACACTTGAAGGTACTGGTAGCTGGTAAATTTAACCCATCACTGACTACTTTCTTACTAAACATTCTTGGAACAACATTAGTAGCTTCTTCAGTACTACAACAGCAGTAGTAACAGTTTGCTAATAATAGCAGTAGGACTAAACTGCTACTAGTTATCATCATGTGTATAGAGACGAAAATCTACCAACATCTTGTGTGCATGCAGTTACCAATTAGTTATGTACATAGTTTTATCACTTCTTGTTTCAGTCACATACATATACGTGGTGTGGTAATCATGCAGGTCCCTTTCTGAAAGTGTAGTGATCATCAGTTGCGGGTAACTATGTACCTAGTTTGAAATAAATAATTGCCAGAAGTATATTCTCTTTGCAGTCAGTCTGCATGATGTTGATGATGATGATGATGGGTTTATTACATACAGTACATAGTTATAAAAGTGTTGTGCATTATACTACAGTACATATGTAGCTGTGTACTCCTGTAGTATGGTTAGCCATATTGCTGTCTTGAACTACACATTGTCATAAACACTGGCCTTTGATAAGCACTGCAACTTGTATTTAAATATGCTATATGAAGGGATTTGTGGAATACATGTGAAGTAGTAATATGGCAAAGGAAGTAAGTATATGTTAAGCATCATCTTGATATCAGCCCTGTTAAGAGGACATATGTACCTGTAGATAAATCTATTAAAGGTAGTTAACGGCAAAGTCACTTGATAATGCCATGGAATTTACTGCAATACAATCCATAGTAACAGACTTTACTTTTTCTTGTTGAAAATTGTTTTGCAAAGTTTGCTGTGTAAGACTTGATTATTACAATCACTAGAATCACACCCATGGTTACATGCATGACTAATCAGATTACCATGTATTCCTAGTATAGTCTACTTGTGTACAGTATATGCAAGTATATTGTCTCTTACAAGTACTACTCATTATTATGCCACCAATGCTCTTCTATTAGTAATCCTAACATCAGTACAAATCAAATACTTAGTACAACTATTACTGTTCTACTAAGCTGTTCAAATGTGCATTGTTTGTACAAAGTGTACAATGTTGATGTGTGACAAAATGTAATGTACGTTCTCTTGTACGTGTACAATGTCCATGACTATGTGTTTACACTATTCAGTCATTCAGCAGTGGATTATGGTTATGGCTCTGTTCATCCACTTGTTCCATGCCCATTCTGGATCACCTGATACTGTATGAGTAGTTTTAACTGGTGACCGGTAGTCTAGGGAAACTTTGTGTTGTCCAGCACTGAGGGATCCTTGCCAAAGTCCAAAGTAACCAGCGTATGCAGTGTTACCAGTTATAGATGCAGTGTGTTTTTGTGGGACTGAGTCAATACTGAGACGCATTACAATGTGAGATTTACCACTATCACCAGAATACTGATACATGATGATGACATGACTTTGTTTGGGTAGTGTAAAGGAACGGGAGACATCAGTTGGAGCCCAACTATTGGAGTTGCTGAGAGAGAAGCTTGTTTTAGGATTGATACTAATAACCTTACAAGATGGAGGCAACATCATGGCATACATGTTCTTATTGTCGTTATAGTTTTCTTTACAGTCAGTGAAGGTCAAGCCAGCAGGGGTACGATATTGAATATTAAAATAATGTGGTCCTCTGTAATAATATCTAGCCAAAGCACCATGTAAATCGAGGAAAGCATTGTTACCCTTTAACAGTGTTGTTGTTGGTTGATGAAATCCATCAACACTTAAAGCAGTGACCACATGGCTGGGGGATGTCATTGTTGCTGAGAATTGGTAAGCAGACAGGATGATTCGGTTACTTGGTAAATGTAGAACAGCTTCAGTATTTCTAATGGGACCCCAGTTGTTGAATGCATTTGGAGCAGCACAGCTGTCACATTTAATACTATCTGATACAGCATAAGCATCTTCAGCCCAAACTACTTGTAGTATTGCAGTCTGCCAGTCCCAACTAGCTGACATTTTAATAACTACTGGTGACTTATAGTGTACCTGAATAGTGTAGTATCCAGGGTTGAGGTTGGCCATATAGAATCCTGTAGCAGTTTTGTAGTGTTGTTTTCCACTGTGTACCAGTGATCCAGCATTGGCATAGTTGATCAGTAGCTTACTGTAGAATTCTGTGTTTGCACCTTGAAATGTTATCTGATAGTGGACAAATACTGCATAAGTCTTATCAACAAGATGGATTTTAGTGCTGAGAGTAGCAATAGGCTTGAAGGTACTAGTTGCTGGTAGGTATAGTCCATTACTGACTTTTGTCTTACTGTACATTCCTGGAACAACGTTCACTTGCCCATAGCAGTAGTAGTGACATTGCAATAGCAAGAGCAACAAAAACAAGTAACAGAACTTCATTTTTGTAATTTATTTTCAAAAACTACATTCAGACTGCAGAGCTGTTCCCTTTTATAGTTGCTCTGGTGTGCTTGTTTGTTTATGCCTGGTGATTTCATGTGTATATTTGGTGGCTATCATATTGATTTTTGTTGCCTATTTTATTAACCTAGACTGGTAAGTTAATTGGTATAGACTTATGTCCTTGTTGATATTTACCAGTAATAATAATTTTTTGCCATAGTACTGTTAACATTATCTAGCTAGGTGAGTTAATTATATTTTAATGCTAATATAAGATGAACATAATTTTACCTGCATGTATATGTATGCTTGTAGGAAGCAGGTATATGTAATTGACACTCCCAGTGCGTGGGAGTGTCAAAGTACTGTGCTGGGTTACATCTAGACAGAGCGGCACTGCTACTGTGTGATGTTTTAGTTATTACCCTGTTGCGGAGCCACTCAATCTTGTTCATGACATCATAATAACTGCAAATGTATTGTTTACCAATGGAACAAAGAGCCAAATAAGGAAATATTGATACAAAACATACCAGTACAACATTTAAACCTGCTAAATCTTACAAGAAAGCTGTTAATACTTTACGCAGAAACACTACAAGTTACCGATACGATAGTTTAACAAATGCAAATGTCAAGAACACCAGCAATCAGTCCCAATGGTACTATGGTGAAGAACTAACTTATTTTGATAATCTCTAGTTTCATCGTTCTATCTCGGACTACAGTAGCCACTTGTTGGTCTTTTTTCTCTTGTACGCCACGCGACACCACCATACCAACTTCTGACAAAGGTGAATCGTACCTGGAACTGCTACTTCATAACATTAACTGCTGATACAGTTTATAGGTAGTATGCAGGGTCTCCCTTGTAGCTACCAAGTTGAACTACACAATTCGGACGAAATCTTGAGCACAGTGACAGGAGCTCAAATCAGAACTTAATTTACTATCCGTAAACTTCCTCGCACTCCAGCAAACAGTTTTTATAATAATAGTTAAATGAAAGATACAATACAATTATGAAAGTATGCTAATTTATACAACATAGCTATGAAAATCACGTCAAATTTATTTACGAAATCAGCTCACTAGATCAGGTACAGTATGTGACATTTGAAATAGCTAAAACTAACCAAACTAGTCCTAACTGTTTGTTCTACATTGTAAGGACACTCACTAATGGTCTGGTGGTTGAGAACTGAGTAGTTTGATGTCTACTTGATGAAAATGACTAGAAAGTACAGTGTAACACTTAAGGCATTGTGCATTCAGCTGCACGAAAATAAACCACTAGTGGTGAAGTTTGTCAGGATTGATGTTAACCTCTTGCGCTAAAAAAACAACAATTATTTATATAGCATCACATGAAATGGATTAGTATAATGGACCGAGGACCTGGGACCGAACTTTTCGATACCTTTGCAAGTCACAGTGTTTAATCTTGCATGGATAGACACCTTTTCTCTTACATGGTTCCCCATACGTACAGTGTACAATGTCTCAATCCCACGATGCCATGCGAGAGATCAGCAATGAAGCATAAATCTGGGTCTACTGTACTGGCATAAGGCACAGCTGACGTGGAATAGCTAGTTCAGCCAGTTTTTAGCACGTTTTTCTGAACCTAGCTACAGGTAGTACGTAGTTAGGTACATATAATAAGTGTGTTCATTGTTCAGTATGAGTTAGGGAAGTAGTCTCAGTGACTGTGATTGCTACAGGTTACCCACAAGCAGTTCAGCAGACGCACTTCGTGAATCATGTGGTGCATGGAGGTGAAGAATTGTTAGGATTCATAATCCCCGTGTGGCTGGATGTGTGAAAAATGAGTGGCCTACAGTATGCAAGACAGTATGTATGATTAACAGTCCTGACCCTTTATCAGAGTATGTACTTATTGTGTGAGACAAAGAAAAAGTGGTATGGCCATGTGAGACTAGATACCATGACTTGTATATAGATGCATTTAGAACATTAAAATTCCAAGAAATTTTGAACCCTCACAGTTCTGGTCCACTGTTTAAATTAACTCCTTTTGACTTGAGTTTAAAGTTTATGTTCTGACTGCTATTCTGTTGGTTGATAGACTGTCTCCTTACTGTTGTATACAAGTGATCATGATATCAATATTTTTTCCTAAAGATGCAACTCATGGAAGTGTCTGTATACAAACGTTTAGTCTGTAAGCCAACCACCCAAATTTGACTGATTGCAAGGTGGCCAATTCTATCATGCATTTTCCTGAAAGATACATGTCTATAGATTGTATATTGACATGATAGCAATACTGAATCAGTAGCTTTCCCACTGTACGGTCCCTGTTTATGGCACAACAACATTATCGACTCCATGACAATTATATTCTTGATTATAACTTTTGATTTATACCACATATTTTAATTATGTTTTTTGTACATGATTACTCTCAAGAGCGATCACATTTTTGTACACTTGTTACCTTGGTAACAACCACAATTATGCCGCTATTTGTATATTTTTATGGTTTATGTAGATCTATATGCTTCTAAATAATATGCAGTTAATGAAAATCTTCATTATGGGTGAAAATTTGTAGCACCTGATTTTTATTAAGGTAGTGTGTTTTTGAAAGAAAGCTATGTTGTGATTGTTGTGCATTTTAGAAAAGCATATCTATACCTAGTTCACATGCATGTGCTCTCCTTAAACAAAGAAAGGTAGACTATGCAGACTTTACTTCATTGTATGTATATGATAAGCTCAGATTGTGATGACAATGAATTTACTATTATATTGTTACACTCAGACCATTAGTCCGTAAGCTGACCAACCAAATTTAACCATTTGATACCATTCAAGGTGGCCAATTTTACCTTGCATTTTCTGAAGAAAGCATGTATTATTATTATTATTATTAGCATGCTGATTCAGTAGCTACGCATTCATATGAATCTTTTTAAATTAACAGTAACTTGCTAATGCAATAAGTTATGAATTTCAAACTTGAATAATAAATAATAAATGATAGAGGATCATTCGTGCATTTAAGATTATGCCATTATTTAGGGGTAGTTCTAGAAATTTACTTACTAACTGATTTCCAATTTCAAAATTAAAGAGCACCGTCTGTACGTATGTATGTGTAGTCATGATCAGATTAAGACATTTGAAAAGGAGTGGAGAATAACCTTATGCATAGTCTAGATAGCTATGTATCTACGAACAAAATCACCCTTTCACAGTTGAACATTACCATTCCTGTCCTTTACGAAAGAATTGAAGCCTTCAGCAGTGGTGTGGTGTTCTGAGTTAGCTCTAAAGACCTGTCGTGTAATGGATTGCACAACAATCTTTGCCGCATTGCATCATCAACTTCATTGCACTACACCTTACATCATGCACTTTCATTGCAGACAAGCACTGCAAAATTACTTAAGATGCTTGGCAATCAGATTTCTCTATGAATGTATGATCACATGGTAATGTTATTGAAGTCGACTCATATTTTAAATTTCTGATCTGTTGATTAATGGCCTGATGTGATTAATTTTGTCAATATAAATTTTATTGAGTACACGAGGTTACTTTTCTTTACATTTCAGGTGTGATCCCTCTTGTTGTTTAAGCACTTTTTACTACTATGTAGCTTGTGCTTGTTTGTTGAATTATTTGTATTGGCTGAAGGAGATGTTGGCAAGGTGTCAAGGCTAGGCATGGAAATGCATGTACGTGTTTAACCCTTCAACAGCCAACATCTAATACAACGGATACCAACACACAGACTTGCATAAACTCTCATAACTTTGTAGGCAATGACATGTGCTAACACCACATTACTCACAATGATAAAATGGTACAAGTGTTACTTTATTTGAAGAATATCTCTGCTGCTAGGTCACCCAGACGAAAACTGGTGTTTTGTTATGATACAAAGTTATTTCCTTCACAGAGTTTGACTAAAATAATCCGACACAATTTTTTGCACCAGCAAGTATCGAGAGGTTCACTGTATGTCTAGGGCAAATAATAGTCCACACTTTAGGAAAACATTTTATTATGTTTTGAGTTATGTATGTATCAATTAAGCAAGAAGCAATCAATATTGTAATTAATTCACTGGAAATTACCTGAATGTACATGCACAATGAGATTTCATCCACTCTTTGAAACTCAGTCAATCACCAGATGATGGTATTGCAATGGGGTCAGTTCACCTGGCTACCCTTTTCAACCTCTATAGTTAGTTATCTACGAATCAACAAAATAAGTACATGTGTACATAACATTTTTATATCCTCCAATAGTGTATTTGTTGATCTTTTGGTTAACACTATCACCCTATACAGCTCTATTCTGTACAAATTGAAACATGTGTGTCAGTTATGTCATTTTCCCATGAGAACTGCAAGGCATGCATTACGTTGCTGTGTGTTGGTGCGATCTCAAAAAACTGTTAACAACCAGTCATAAATTTTTTCAGTATACATTACTAGTAAATACAAGTAGAAAAACTGAAAACATAAAAGTGTACATACAGTACTACTTGTGTGTGTATCACATTTTAATGTGTGTCTGAATATATCTTTAAAAGCTATGTGTATGCATTGTTTGAAGATCTTTGGACATCTATAAAACTACAGATATCAATGTGTCATTTTGTTGCTGGCTAACAGGTGACCACTGTCAAAGCTCTATTGAGCCAGATACTATATCCATGTACTTGTTTTGTCAGTCATGATTTGCTGAGACTGTGTTAGTTGTTTTGGCTGGAGTACGATAATCCAAGGTGATTTTGTGAGCTCCACTGTTGAGGGATCCTTGCCAGAGTCCAAAATTCCCAGCATAAGCAGTATTGCCTGTCAGTGATGCAGTGTGTTTTTGTGGGACTGAGTCAATAGTGAGACGCATGACAGTGTGAGAACCACCACTACGACCAGTATACTGATACATGATGTTGACATGACTTTGTTTGGATAGTGTAAAGGAATGGGAGACATCAGTTGGAACCCAACTATTGGAGTTACTCAGAGTTAGACTTGTTTTAGGATTAACAGTGACAACACTACAAGATGGAGGCAACATCATAGCATATAAATTTTTGTTGTTCTTGTACTTTTCTTTACAGTCAGTAAAGGATAGACTGGAAGGAGTACGATATTGAATACTAAAGTAGTGAACTCCATCACGAGCACTTCCAGCCCAGGCACCATGTAGATCAAGAAAGACATTGTATTACCCTTTCTAAATGATGGTGAAGGTTGATGGAATCCATCCACACTTAAAGCAGTCACCATAGGACTGGGATCTGTGATTTCTACAGAAAACTGGTAAGCAGACAAGATGCACTTGGTAGATACAGTACAGCTTCAGTATCTCTAATAGGACCCCATGAGTTGTAGGTGTTGGTGGTAGTTGGTGATGGAAAACATTTGATACTATCAGAGGCAACGGAAGCATATTCAATCCAAACTACTTGTAGTATTGCAGTCTGCCAGTCCCATCCTGCTAGCATGCTAATGGCCACTGATGACTTATAATGTACCTCGATAGTGTAATATCCAGGGTTGAGGTTAGCCATATAGAATCCTGTAGCAATTTTGTACAGTTGATTTCCACTGTGTACCAGTGATCCAGCATTTTCATAGTTGATCAGTAGCTTAGTGTAGAAGTCCTTGTTTGGGGTACGCATTTTTATCTGATAATGGACAAACACTCCATAACATTTATCAACAAGGTGGATTGTAGTAGTGAGGCTGGGAACAGGTTTGAAAGTATTAGTAGCTGGCAGGTTCAACCCATTGCTGACCATCTTCTTACTGAACATTCACAAACTTGAGACAAACAGCACAAACACAAGTTTGTCACAACACAAGTTTGTCACAGCACAAACTTGAGACATGGGTTGTCTGGAATTGTTTATGTTGGTTTTGTCACCATAGAAACAATATTAAACATAGGTTAGTGAGGTTTTGGATAAATTGTGTGTTCATGTGCATGCAGAAATAAGATTAGTATATCGTATCTTCTCAGATAAAAGCCCGTGCTTGTATTTCCTTCCCAGAATTTTTGACCTGGCCTGCAAGCTGAATAAGGCCTTTATTTGACACCAGGAGTTTATTTTGGATATGTATGTACACTGTAGGTACGAGTAACGCCTGGCGTTTAATTGAATATGAGATGTGGTAGAACGCCATTATTGTAACTGTAAGCAGCAGTGTGTTGACTACATACACAAGTGTAGTGAAGGCCCGAAATGATTAAAAAGCAGTTATACAATGAGTACCTACAGTGCTCCTGATAAGATAACGGTCGGCCAACAGACAATTTCCGGACAAATTAGCCAATATCTGACCGTAATTGTATTTGGCAGGACATAATGTCCTATCAAAGGAGCCCAAAATCCCAGGGTGTGCATATTTGGTTTACTGTCTCTTGGTTGCTAGGAGATTAAACATTCAAGCCATCCAAAAGAGTGACCACTAATGTACCAATGCCAACCCCTCTGCTGTACAGAAACCTCACAAAATCACTTGTGATAGTGTCTCAACACATAAAAGAATGTCTATCCTCAGCACAACAAAGGGAATGCCTACAGCCAGAGTACCTTACATCAGACAATGCTTACTACAGGCTGCAGTGTTATAGGTCACTTGTGTCCATGCAAAGTATAAATTTGTCCGGACCAGTTTGGATTTGTCAGGACATTTTGTCCTTGCGCTTAAGAATTCTTATCAGGAGCACTGACCTATTTGCATGCATGCTGATTTGTACAGATTACTCACTTGATTACTCTTAGCACCTTCGTTCCTCGTGTGAAGAAACAGCAGCAGCAGCAAGGGAAAGAACTAAATTTAACAGTAGACTCCATTAATGGCCGGGCCTATACTTAACACCAAATGTTTGTTTTCTAAATATGCTGGAAACGGTTTATGATTGAGACAGCTGTTTATTCAAATATTGCTTTTATATGAGGAAGTATAGTAGTTGTAGTTTTGCCAAAATTTAAATATTTCATTGGCTATACATAACTCTTCAGGGCACATACTGTAGGTGCCAGATTTTTATCGGAAAATAATGGCATCGTGCTTTTCAATGTAAATATTGCCAGTTTTGGATAACTTCCTTGTTGAAGCTTCTCCACTATATTAAGTTTAATGGTATAATGCTAGGGTGTGATCAAGAGTTCATAGTATTATCACCTCTTTCTTAGACTCCGCAGAGATGAACCACAGCCTCAAATACTATAACATCAATGACTAGAAACCAATCCCATTTATATATAACCACCCATGATTTAACTACACGTATGTATGTTTTAAAAAAGATAATCTTGGTGTTATTGTGGAAGGCAGGAGACCAAATTAAGGCAACCTTTAAAATGCTACACTGTTAAAATACACATTTTCATTAGTGCAGAGACTAGGTATTTTGTTAAGCACCAACAAACTAGTCCTGCATGACACTTTCAAGGCCACAGACCATGTCATCGTATTTTCACAGGTGGAACTCAACGTATACAACAATTGAAGATAAGTAGGGTGGTGTACAGGTGTATGTGTAAATGGATAATGAAGTACGGGCGCTATAACATCCTTTCACATCACCAGTGCTAATATTTTGAAGTATGTGTTATGTAACATAATTATGTATAGGGATTCTGTGATGCATACATGTAGTTATGTACATATGTGTATACATAATGCGTATATCAAAATCATCATTTTGCATTTAAATACAGCACATCTACAGTGTACACACAGCATATACCAGTAATCGAAAGTACAAGAAAATGTTTTAGCTATACTATTTGTATACACACTTGTACAATACACAATATGTGTGCTAGTGTAAAGGGGTATTTGTATGTCACAATATACATACATGTTGTGTTCAGTCCAATCTTTAGAACCATTCACATAGGCTATTCAGTCAGCAGTACACAATTGTCATATCTCTGTTTTTGCCATTTGTTCCAACGTTTCCATTGTATTTCTGCAGAAACAGTGTTGACTGTTTTTGCTGTTGCCCTGTAATCCAGTTAAACTTTATGTCCTCCAGGATTAAGAGCTCCTTGCCACAGTCCAAAGTTACCAGCATATACAGTGTTACCAGTCAGTGGTACGGTGTGTTTTTGTGGGACAGAATCAATACTGAGACGCATGACAATGTAGCTGGTACTACTATACCACCAGAATACTGATACATGATGATGACATGACTTTGTTTGGGCAGTGTGAAAGAATGGGTGATATCAATTGGAGCCCAATTGTTGGAGTTGCTGAAAGCATAGATATTAGAGGAACGGGATAAGCAACCAGCCCGTCTGGCACCTATTTAACACCTCACTCCGCATGTGATTGCTTCAATTACGAATTACAATCAATTCTCTTAAATAACGTAAATCCAAGCGTAAATCTATCGAAGTTGAATAATTCCGAGCACCATGGCGAGGCTTGTGACAACTGAATCATGCTTACAAACGAGCTCAAAAGACCTCAGTGAATCACTAGAGCAGCTAATTTCAACGATGGAAGGTGAGTGTGCTGGCCTTGAACACCGTGACTGGTGCTGGATGTACGCAGAGCTAATGAATGACTACGGTCTTAAAGCACTCCCACTAATATTGTGGCTCTAAGGTTTGAGTTATGTATTCGTGATATATAAACCTGACCATTCAATCGTAGATATCTATGATGCAATCATCAGTTCTGATGATGGGATTAGATTTGTATAAGAAGTCTTGATTGTACTGGACATGCATAGCCTACTACTGTAATATCTAAGTATAGATATTAGAGCCTACTAAGCTGCATGTTTGTAACTAGATTTCCCAGTAATGTGCTGTCTTATTTTAGGCCCTGCACGATTGCTGGTTATTGCAGTTAAATCCGTATTGACTGATAGAAAGTTTCAACTACCGTCACCTCAAGCCATCACTGCACTCAAGAGTGCTAAAGACCTAGTAAAACTGTGGAACAGTGAGCCACAGAAGCATCAACCAACAACTGATTTTGCTCAGTATTTAGTTGATCAACTCAAAACATGCTTTCGAACTAAAGCTAAATCTATGCATTTGAAAAAGGAGCGGATGTGGGGCAAGTATCACCAACTTCGTACTTCTTCTGCTTTTAAACTGGAGTGGAAAAAGTTTCTGGAGGCATCTATAAGAGTTTCAAATATCCATTTCTTCCAGCACCTTACTCATAAGGTATTTACAGAACTGATAAACTTGGAATTTCCACTTGTAACAGAAACAGATGGGGAGGGTACATCTGACACAATAACAACAACAGAAAAAAATGCACTTCGATATGTTGCAGGATATGTATGCAGAAAAGTTAAAGATAACCTGATAAGTGCACATTGCAAAATCCCAAACAAGCAGTGTATGATCCAATGTTTGCTGGACATAAGCAGCAACACTGGTGATGATTTAGATTGCAATGAGTGGGTCAGCATGGTGAATAGAGGAGGGCTGTGGCGAATAAATGATGACGTGTACAGTGTTTTTGTTATGATGGAAGAACTTATTCGACCAATCCTAAGGAAAGAGTTTGCGGACCAGATAGATGAAGGCACAAAGAAAAAGATTGTTGACAAGATACTAAGTGATGAGGATTTACTTTTTCAGTGGTGCTTTGTGGTGAGGACAGTGGTAGATACAGAATTATCAGAAGTACTACTAAAACAAATTGCAGAGTTGTACCTTACCATAAGAGGTCATGCATTTGCCAGTTCTTGTCTTGAATTATATAAGCAAGCCAGCAAACAAAGTTTGCAAAAGAAGAAGGGACTACGCACGAAGCTGTCATCAAGCCAATAATACTGTACATTCTCATTATAAATATTTTCATTTTAAATAACTGATAATGACAGAATTATACACTTTCACCAAATATTATGCACATAAATGTGATTCACAATTTTTTATTTCTGATACTTCTCCGCTTAGGAAGTGGCTTGTTCTCTTTTCCAGCAATCCACATCTGTTGACCTAGTAGAGTACTGGCTTTATTCGTTCCCCGGCAGTTGCCCCTGATGTTGGAACAAGTGGTGTTGACAACTCTTATCGTCTGAGTGTTCTTCTGGAACTGACTTGCATTAGGATTGTCATTAGATGACCCCCTTTGTCTTTGCTGTCCAAAAAAATTCTCAATGGGGTCTTGAGACAACCTATTGCTCAGAAACAGCGTTACTCCAGGTATCTTGAAGATGTACTGCAGGAATTCTATGAATGAATGTACTACAAGAAGCAAAGATAATACTAACACTTGCATTCACAGTGTAGGTCTCACCTGTAATTCTAAGGCCAAGACGTGTTTCATGACTTATCAGCATAGTATTTTTTTCCTCTGCAGAGAAGCCTGGTCTTTCTTGCACTGCTTTCTCCCAATCATCAAGGTACTTTAAAAACACATCTTTCAACCACTACATAGATAGCAAATACAAATTCAACCAGCGTAAAATGCACTGATGCTTACATGACTCACCTCCACGCTTTTCGATAAGGTGATTTAAAAAGATTCTTCTCCTTTCTACCACTTGACATGTTCCTCACATTCAGACAGTCAAAAAACTTATCAAACATTTCGATGAATGTTATCGTTGCTGTCAGTGAATCCTCTTTTCTGTTCCTCATTGCATCAGCCACAGTATCACTTAATGCCTATGCAATGTTTGTTATTGTAGTAAACAACAAATTGCAAATACTCACCTGTACAGCTAGGCCTACCCGCATTTTTGAGTAGCTTGTCAAGTACACTTGTTCATACTTTAGTTTCTTGACTAATGCTAAGCCAGCACTTGTTCGTGATCGGT